>NC_137635.1:45769360-46410360 GCF_963383615.2 Lipophrys pholis | reverse complement strand
CAGCAGGGTTGGCGTGATTAAGATGAGCGTTCTCCCAGAACTGCTGGACCTATTCCGAGCCTTGCCAGTAGAGGTCCCCCAAGTTCCGTTTCTATTGTGGAATATACATCTTTTTCAGATTTATTTGGAATGGAAAGAGGCCAACAGTAAGATACCCAACACCTCAGCTGGCCAAACGTAAGTGAGCACTGGCCCTCCCAAACCTGAAATATTATTTTTATGCAGCTCAGCTCCGTTTCTTTGGCATAACAACAATTACTTTGCTCGATGGAAAGAAATACAGACAGACGTGTATGTCTATCACATACAGTCAGCTACAGGAGAAAAAGAAAGTCCTCCATTAATCAAAGATAAGATAGACTCAATAACTTACGGCACATTACAACCGTGGTTCAAATTTGTTAAGCAATTTAAATTAAAGAGAGACCAGAGTGTACTTAGTTGGATAGCCTTTGATACTCGGTGATAATGACATCATATTCAAGCAGTGGGCAGTGAAAGGTATTAGGGTGGTGTGTACAGTCATGGAGAATAATGAAGTACAATCTTTTCAAACACTAAAGGAGAGGCTTTCCTTCAATAATCGGGATTTGTTTTGGCACACTCAGTTTCGAGATTACTGCAATCAGGCAATAGAGATGAACTCACAAGAAAAAAATCCTGTGATTAAAATTATGATGTATGAGTAAAGATCAAGTGTGAAGTTAATTTAGATGATATATGAAGACATCAAAGGATGTGGAGATAACTTATCAATGTGTCTGAAATTAAAATGAAAAAAGGAATTGATTGTGAACATTTAAACAGAAACATAACTCCACAAGTTCTCAGCAAGTAAGGTTGTTTCATTTTAGAATTTTGTATTTTTCTATTTTGGACAAGCCACACGCACTCACACACACATACACGCACACACACACACACTTTCACTCCTCACGAAAGGTGCTTCTGAAGTTGCTTGTTGTCTGTCATCATTTGCTCAAACTTTAAAAATCATGTTCCTCTTTTGTTGTTGCCTCTTTGTTATTTCATGTTCCTGCTTCACGTTACTGTCTAGATAGAGCTGCTCAGGCTGGTTTAATCTAGGAAATCATCTTACTGTTTAGATAGAGCTGCTCAGGCTGGTTAATCTAGAAAATCATCTTACTGTCTAGATAGAGCTGCTCAGGCTGGTTCAATCTAATAACAGTTGGAAAGTATTTGGATGAGTGTGATTATTGCAAATAATATATGTAGCACAACAAGGACATTGTATGTTATCCCCTTCCCCCCTCCCCCTTCCCCCCTCCCCCCTCCCCCCTCACCCCTCCCCCCTCGACTTTCTTCTCTCTCTTCTCTCTTTGTGCGTTCCCCCCCGGTCGTGTACGGCAGCCATGCCAACTTCTGACGGAGAAGGCAACAGGAGGAGACTCCAGGTCTCTCCCTGTTGCAAGACCAAAAACTGTTCTGACTCCGAAGGCTCTCAATCACATCATATTGTTGGCCCAAGCTGCCGAACAGGACAAGGGAAAAAAAATTAGAAAAAAAAAGAAGAAAAAAAAAAAAAAAAAAGAATTTTGTAAAAAAAAAAAAAAATGTATTACATCTAAGATCAGCAGTAAAGCCTCTTCAGAGCATCAGCTCTGTTGAAGACAATGTGGTTTTGAAGAATCACATGACACACACATTGATGTACATTCTGTTTTGGTTTGTTTTACTTGGCTGTGACTTCCCACTATAATGCAAGGTTTTGTATTTGGGTCGTGTTTTACCAGTTACATTGATGAAAGATCAATACCTGCTTAAGCCTCTTTTTTCAGCGACAAGAAAAACTTGGTTTAAAGCCGACCCACCGAAGCAGGAACACTGGTTTGGCCTGATAGAGAAAATTAAGACAGTTTTATTTTGGGATTAAGGGAAAATTCATTTGCAAATAGATGGCTAGAAACTTTATCAAGAGACATTGGCCCTCAATCTGTGGCCACATCCAATTATGAAGCAAATACTTTTTCTTTTCTGTCACCATTTGTTCTGTTCTGCAGGCTTGGTTTCTTTATTGGTATATTTAGTTTTTTTATTATTTGGTTTATTATTTTTTGTTAACGTTCTGCGTAAAAAAAATTGAATTATACAAAAAAAAACAAAAAACAGCCTCCCTTTTTAAGTTTAAACAAAATCATTTCAAAAGATAACCAACTAGAATTAGCTCAGGGTTGAAAAATCTGCTCAGGTCTTTCTGGGAGGAGTCAACGCATCCTCGATGTGTTTGTGTTGAAGTAACGAAAAGCAAAAATAATCAGCTTTTGTATTTGACCTCAGCCCTGCAATGTTTGTGGTGGCCACCAAGTGTGCCGTCACCATCTTTTATCTGTTTTTGATTGACAAATTATCGATGCACCAATACTGATATTGCGTATCGGGTCCGATACTGCACGGAGTACTTGTACTCTTGAAAGATCCCTGATTCCACCTGGCGAGTATTACATGATGTCATCCGCCAGCAACGTCGGCAGCCGTGGTTTCGGAGATTCTTTATTACTATTGAGGATTACAGAAGTGAGGCAGATTGTAAATTATATTTTGCTAAAATATCAAGAGGAGGTGAAAAAGCTCAACCGGTGACCTCTGGACCAGCAGTTATTGGTTCAACTGGTCAGTGGATCCAGGATTTTTCTTCATGCTAAAAAAGTTGTGGGGTACACACACCGATGATGCTCCATGCTACACATAAAGTATGACTGATACACTCATTAACAGCAAACTGCAGTACAAATCGGCCAGTGCATAGATAGACGCTACATACTGTTCTATGCGTACTGCAGAAAATGGCGATTGTAGAGTATGCTGGGGCATCAGGCTAAAATTCCCAAGCCGGCTCTCGGGGGGCCCCCTAGTGGCCTGGGGCTCAAAGCAGCAGCCTGCCTTGCCTGTTGAATAGCTCCGCCTCCGACTGTAGAAGCCATAGTATGCTGGAGATGCGCATGGCATTGATAAAGAGGTTGTGCAGAGGTGGTTCAGGGCGAGGCAAAGCCTTTGCATATTCTCTGCGCATGAAGTACTTGGCAGCTACAGTTTATAATTCATGCCGGTCCTTTAAAAAGGTTGTACCTGTGCATTCCTATTGACAATTGTTCACTCGAATGAAAGTATTGAACAAAAAAAAAAATTTGTTATGAAATAAATCATGGAATCAATTTAAAAACTAAATGCATGCCATACTTTTGACTCATCAAAGCAGCCACCTTTGGCAGTAATAACAGCTCAACACACTTGTGGCTTTCTCTCCACAATGGAAATAAAATATTCTTCAGCAAGTTTTTATTCATTTTAAATCCAGTAATTTAGCATGCCACATTGACAATGACCTCTGACATTTTCCCACCAAATTTATTTAATTTAGTCTTTGTGTGTGAATAAGCATTCTTGGCAAATTAATAAAATAAGACTTTCAATCTTTTGAGGTATCTCTTCCGCAAAACTGGTGAGGGCAGATATGAAAAACTGAAAAAAATAATGCAATAATAAGATATGCACTTATAGTTTCTCTTGGAATGAATTTTTACCAAATACTTCGACAAGCACTATCGTGGAAGAGAATCCTGAAATCACCCATAATCCAATAAATGTAGATCTGCCAGTGAGGGTGGAGGGCACCGTGAGTGAGCAAGGCGCCAGCTTTTGATCCTGTTTTGAGATCTTTGCACTTAAACCTTTTGAACGACTCCCTGCCACTGTGAACACAGGTGCTGTTACTCTGTCACTGCTTCCATGGAAACGGAGAATACCGTCACTGATATCGTTTGCGTTTCACATTGTTCATGGGAATCGTGACGACTTGCTATCGGCCAGAGCAGGTACAGCGAGCACATTGAGCCCAGGAGGCAGGAAATTGTACAAAACTCCAATAATATATACATACAGAGGAATAGAGCGATGGTGCAGATTTACTGAGAAAAGAAGCATAATTTAACAACTCTAAATGTTGGTGTGACCAAACCTTAACTCTGATGATACCTTCTTGCCAACGCCATCCGCTGCCAAAGCTGGCAGTGCCAGCTCAGCCCCCACCGTGCGTGCTGTGTTTGGTACGAGTGATTAAGCCATCAAAGCCACCGCGGCGCTCGTCATTACTCAGATTCTCCGAGTTCTCCCTCACAGGGCTGAGTCATTTCATCCAGATCTAACCGTGAAAGCGTTCGATGTACACGGTTAACTTCTCGACGTGTTTCAGACGGAGATAAAAAGGAACACAATCTGCCACACGGATCCTGCTGTTTTATTGCAAGATTTGGAGGGAGTTTG
This sequence comes from Lipophrys pholis, assembly GCF_963383615.2. Classification (NCBI taxonomy): domain Eukaryota; kingdom Metazoa; phylum Chordata; class Actinopteri; order Blenniiformes; family Blenniidae; genus Lipophrys; species Lipophrys pholis. Next base: position 46,406,079 of record NC_137635.1, on the reverse strand, counting down.
TTTACGTCTGTTTTAAGATGCAGCATCTTTTATCGCTCCGTTTCAACATTATGTCCAGCCTGAAACGCCCCTTTTATCTGCCAGTATTCAAAGTTTTCAGGGAAAGACGAGACTGCACAATGGATGAATCCTAAAACACCTGCTTTGTCTGTTTAACGAGGATGAAGGTCCTCACCGATATTATATCTCAAGACTGACAGGTAAGGGTCACGGTCTGTGAGATAGTAAAAGCTCCTTTTCATGCTCCAGCTTTACTTGTCGTTGTTGGCTTTCACTGTCTCAAACCAAGAAAGATCAAGGTCATTGGACTGAATTTCCAAGAGAAATGACAACTTGAAGTTACATTGACGGACAGATCAAAAACCGAACTTCTTTCTAAAAGCACCCTGTCTCTGTGTAATAATACACGTACAGAGAAATCTTACTTGAGCGATTTTACCAAAGACACAAAGCTCAACCTAATGGGATGAAAAAAAAAAAAACCTGCTATATTACTCAAGTGTATGTAATCTATTGTGATCTGTAGTCATTGTTGCTAATAGAAAGGGCCAATTGATGGAGCAATATAATTCAATTCAATTGAACTTTATTTATAAAGCACCAAATACAACACAGTCCTTTCTCTGTGCTTTGAACAGAGAGAAATCCAGCAAATCCACATGTGCATGCATAAGGGCTTTCAGCTATTCTGGTTGGGGTGAGAGGTTAGAGGAGAGAAAAGGATAAGACAGACAGACGGATTGGGGGAGGGACTCAAACCCCGGTTCAAGTAGGGGTTCAATCCCTGGTTCAGGTAGGGTAGGGATAAGGTCCCAAGTTTGGGTGGCGGCAATGCAACTTTATGGATGCAAACTGCCGTTACACCCAAAAGAAAAAGAAAATGGAAAGGTAGAGCAGTTGGTAGCGCGGTAGAGATAGAGAGAGCAATAGGTAGAGCGAGGTAAAGCAGAAGAGCTAGAGAGAGAGAGGTGGAGAGACAGAAGGTGAGAGTTTTTTTTCAAACCAGGAGTTTCAAATCAGGAGTTTACCTGAAGTCCATCTGTTGCTTTGAAATCATGAAGATGAAAGTCAACGATCCATCATGTCAGACTGGTGAGTTGGTGCGACGCCATTCTTTTGTCATTTTCAGAGTGACACTGGATCGACCCGTGCTGTACTTTCAATAAAATAACCTCCTAAACCAAAGAGCTGTGATTTACTGTATGTGATTCTGACTTCCAAAAACAGGCTGATTTATTTCTTCTTCTTCTTCTTCTTCTTTTTTTAAATCGTTAGAAAGAAGACTTTTCTAGGCTCACAATGCTCAAAGGACATTGCAAGAGCACTAAAACCCAGTTTGCCTCCCTACTCAATATTCTACTGAAAGCAGTAGAACCACACTGGTGTGGCGATACGATTGACTCTACAGTGGTGACTTTACACTATAAAGTACTTTAACTAAGGCCCAGTTTGCACAACGTTTCATTGTTTTTGCATTTTATAAATCAATAAATGTCTTGCATTTGCATGGCGACAATTTGAAAACTGTCCATTAACAGAAAATGCTGCAGAAATACTGAAACCAATGTAGTGCATTTTGTGTTTTCTTATTTGTTTTTGCGCGCACTGAACAATACGCAAGTACACAGACATTCGCATGGATCCCGGGAGAGTATTGACTGGAAGTCATGACACTCTGAAGGCAAACATTGTTGTTGTCGTCCACCAAGTTTCCCCCCATTTACAGAGACTATTTTTCTAAAAAGTTGCATTTTCCAGTCTTTACAAGGAGACAGAGTCAGACCATTATGAAAAAGCTCCACCCTGGAAGCTGCTATCAAAAAAGTTGTGATTTCACTTGAAGCACCGTTGTTGTATGAATGGATCTAAAATTTACCGCCGAAGGGAAATTAACCAATGGACAACTTTTGACGTAATTGTCAGCAGTTCAGTTCGATTATTGCTGTGACTTGTGGTTACACTAACTTATAGGTTCGCTTTTCACGAGAGGACAGCCCGGGCATGACTTTATTATTTGGCAGATTTGAAGTAGCATGTGTTGTACAACTTTTTTCTTTACTTAGTTTCACAAGTTAAGACTCTTTCTGGAGTCCTAGCTTTGACCTCCCATGGCAGCAGTGTATCAAAAGTTGTCCAGCAGCCCAGCTGTGTTAAGTTCGAACACTGCAGTATTGTGTCGTGATGCAACAATATGTGTGTGTGTGTGTTACTGTGAGAGCGTGGCATATATGGAGGAGAAAGGTCTCACCGAGGCCATGGGGCCAGAACTTCAAAGGTTTGACTGCTGCCTATGAGACAAAAGCTCCTTACACATGTTGGCCAAATTTCCCTTTTCCCACACACACACACACACACACACACACACACACACACACACACACACACACACACACACACACACACACACACACACACACACACACACACTCTCTGCTGGCCGACATTGCTGTTATTGTTTATCGACTCAAGCATGTGCAGTAGAGCTATTTATCAAGGCCGATTCCCAAAATACAACAAAAGTTTTGCGTTCACTTTAAATCCTTGATGTTTAATTTGGCCCCAAGTTGAGTCAAAGTACAAGCAGTAGAAGTACTAACAAGGACAGATTTCATATTCAATGACGCATGCTGTAGAGGTGGAGTGATTTGTCCTCCATTGTGGTCAAAGGTTCTATTTCCCATCTTGCATGGTCCATGTACCAAAATGTCCTTTAGCAAAACAATAAAACTCTAATAGTGTGGTCGCACCTTGTGTGGCAGCTGTCTTCCTTGGTATATATAAGCATGATTGTGTGTGTGTGTGTGTGTGTTTGTGTGTGTGTGTGTGGATAGGAGGATATGAAGGACTGTGCAGTGATTTGAGACTGCTCCAAGCTAAAAAAATAAATAAATAAAAAAACTAAACTAAATGGTATATAAATGAAGCCCACTTAGAAAACAACACCTCCTGGATTCCTATGGAATTATAAATATACAGCTGAGAGAGACATACTGTACACCAAAGGCCATGAGAACCACACACACCTGATATAAACAATATAATGTTGTTGTGTTGGCACCATTCAAAGCAGAGGAAATCAGCAAGCACAAATAAGTCAGTCAACAGTCAAACGGTAGGTGTGTATAGAGCGTAATAGTGTCTTCCAAAGAACAACCAAGTGTGCAAGGAATTATGCTCATGAGGTTAGATATCACACAAAAAAACCACCTCTGAAAACCCCAATCCCAGTAAAATCACACAGGTTCCCCTGCTGAAACCTGTTAGACGAGGAAAACGGGTTGGCTTCACCTCGAAAACAATCTCTGTTCGATGAGCCGGTCAAACCTTCTCTTAAACAATAGCTATTGATGCTACTTCGCTACCTAACAACTTAAACACGGCCATACATACTACTTTGCCGTTACCTGATATCAGTAACTCTCTGTTTCCAGCAGATTGCTGCAAAACGGCTGCTGGAATGCGGTCGGATAAATTAGGCATCAAGTGGCGAGGCAGTTCTTGAAGGTAATTTGGCAGATGCCAGAAGAAGAAGCCCGTTTAAGGAGGCACTTTGAAAAAGATTAAAGTGTGATGACTGGGAGAGAGAACTGCTGAAACTGCATCGAATGTGGGGGTGTCCCCGACCTGCCAGTGGGGTGAAAGCTTGTTCTTCACTGATGAATGTTGGAAACGGAGGCAACAGAAGCGCTGCTGGGCAACCTGCCACACGACAAAACATTGAAAGGTTGGGGGAAACGGCAGTGTTCATTTTAGCCTTCAAATGTCCTGGTGCTGGTAAAAACAGGCCAACAGAGGTCAATCAGATCTCTCTTATTACATGCCAAAATTTTAAGCCGGGATTTTTCTAAAAGTCTTCAGAAAGGTCAGGAGTCCTATCTGACTGTACGTGATGGCAGGGGTACGCATGGACAGGTCACCAGTCCATCGCAAGGTAAAAAAGAGAGAGACAGAAAATCACACACTTACATACACGTTCATATTTTTGAACCTTGGGTAACCCTGAAGAATTTTAACTCGAATATTTCAGCGAATGGTTAGCGGTAACGACGCCACGTTCCATTTGAACTTAACCCTCTAAGCTCAAGACCTTAACCAGTTGAGAATAGCAAGTGTTCCATTTGGAAATATAAAATGTTAACGTCGAAAATATTTGCCAACCGCTTCCATCGGAACGGCTTGAAAAGTCCTTTTTGAGCCGCACAATGCTGAGATTTTGCAATAAAAGACCCTTCACGTTCACAAAAGGGGAGGCTTCAAGGATCCAAATAAAGTGAGGTCCTTGGCTTTGTGCAGCATCGTGCTGGTTATTGCTCATTCCCTTTGAAATACCATGACAGTTTGTTATGCTCTCTGCTTGCTTTGCCTACGATTGAAAGTTATCCAGTAAGGTATATCTGCATTCTTTTTTCTTTTTTCTTTTTTTTAATCCTCAGCACAATAATTCCAGATTCCTTTACAACCCGGCAGAGATACAAGATAGATTTGTAATATGCTCTTTTCTACGAGTGACCCAAACACGGCTGCGATCGAAGCCAATACGAGAATCGAGCAGGCTCAACACAGCCGGAAGAAAGCTTGATCTTGTCGGCAGCGCTGACACGCCACAAAGACCGTCCAAACTGTGTTTTTGCTGCTCTCTGTTCCCGTCATTCGCAAGTTGCCAGTGTGAAAAATGCTGTCAGCGCAAACGTCAATAAACAGCGCGTGTGATTGACACCCCTTGCCTTGAGAGTTTGCAAACATTTCCACCAAACAAGAGTCATCAGCAGGACTCCGAAGTCTGCTGCAGAAACCCCGAGACTTCAGTCGGTGTACACGGGACTGTTTTGCTTAGAATGACAGTTAAATGAATGATGAAATGCCGCATCGCTTTCACTTAATGAAGCTTCCGAGCGAGCGAGCGCGTTCACACCGGTCGCAGCGAAAATTGACAAAGCCGGGTGTTCCTCTCAGATGGCTGCCGGGAGACGAGGAGTGACAGCCGGAGGAGCCCGAGCTCCAGTGGAGAGATGTCGGCGATGGGGAAGAAAGTTCAGCAGAGTTCAACTTCATGCAAACGTGGCGACACGGCGGAACGATCAGCTGAAGGCTGGATCTGTTCATTTAATATCTCTGTGAAGAATTTTCTGCAGTTTTATTTTATTCCAAAGTATTATTAGTATAGTGCATATCCAGTAAACGGAATGAAAACGTGGTTAGGAAATTAGTCCGGTGCATGAAATGTCCGTATTAAACTTCACTGCTTCAAGATGCAAAGTATTTTTTTTACCAGATTCCTGATTTTTTACTTTTTTTAAGATGCGAAAACTAATGCATTGAAGTACCAATCATTTAAATCATCGGTGTCAAACATAAGGCCTGTGGGCCAGAACCAATCCATAAGAGGCTCCAAAACTAAGGAACAATTGTAAAAGGCTTGTTTAAAATGTCATGCTTAAAAAGGCTAAAAATAAGATTCCAGATGAAACAAAACTGCTTGTGCCACAGCTCACTACTAATGAGCCTCACTGACAACACGACTGTTTCAAGTGTTTGTGAGAAGTGGAGAAAAGCCTGTGCTGACAAGTAATAATGAAAATGTAAAAAAATTGTGAATTTCCTAATCTGAATTAAACGGTATTATTCAGGATTTCAGAGGATCGCCAGAAATCTTTCCATCCCATGAGCATTAATGGATCTCACAGTTACATTAAACTACAAGACCTGTGCACATACGTAAGTTTAGTATTTATATCAGAGCTAAGTATTCAGCAATTTACTCCTACAGGGTCGGCCGTGGTTCGATTCAAGCTTGTCGTCTTTCAATTGCAAGGTTGCAGGTTCAATCCCTGATATGTCAACGTGTCCTTGATTAAAACGCGGAGCTACAAGATTTCCTCCCAGCGGATGGACTGAGCACAATTCATGGCAGCCATCTCCACTGGTGTGTGATTGGCTCAAATTTGACTAACACTGTAAAGCCCTTGTTTATTGTTAAATCGGTCAAAGGATCCGTCTGCACTCATCATTTCACAACGGTAGACTTCCTAAGAGTCAGAAATTCAAGATTCAAATCATTGTCATTCAGAAGCGTTCGGATCAGGAAGAGGGAAACAAATGTTTCCCAGGTCCAGCAGTATACAAATTGGACAAACGTGTATGCGACTGCCAGGAGCCGAGAAGCCGCTGCGCTGTACTGCCGTCCTACCCGTCCTACCCGTCTCAATTATGAGAGGAGAGTAGGATGCTTGTGAGAATATTCTGCCGCTACTGCTGAATGTTTGACTGTGTCTATTTCCTCAGCATTTATCCCGCCATCCCACCAACACTATCATGGCAATGTGTGCCCATGATAGATGCTTGACTCATTTATTATTGACAAGGATGGATTGTAAAAGTCTCGTGGTTCATCATAGATGAAGAGTACTGCATGCGACAATAATAAAAAAAGAAACCGATACCGTGAAAAAACCAGCAGAGTCAAATACAAAATGATGGAGCAGCTAAAGCCTAATGTGTTGTTAAAGAGATATTTGATATAATATATTACATTTTCAATTCAATTGATATCTATAGCACCAAATATAACATTCCGAGGCACGACTCCACGTGATGCTGCGGAAAACCCCCTTTAAAAGGAGTCATATTATACAGCATTTCAATACTTTCACATGGATCTCGTCAGTCCAAAAACATTGTATTCAATGTTTATTGCTCCAAATCCAGCTTTTCCTTGATTTTCCTACATTTGTATATTGGATCATAGGAGCTGCATTCAGTATCTGCTGTGTCTGTGTGAGCTGGACTGGCTCTGCCCACAAATGCCCATTTTGGAAAGAGGAGGAAGTACTTCCTGTCGTGGTGCCATGTGCCAGAGCAGAGCTGCCTAATTGTGGAACGGTCAAAGGGAGGTCCTACCTTGATTGGGATTGGCTAAACCCCCGATGACACTATATGGGGATTGATTTCTGATTGGCTCATTGGAGCAACACACTTTTGAAAAATGGAAACAAGCCAGGGAGAGAGGTGACAAACTTTCTTCAATTCTGTGGCGGAATTCCCAGGTATGGGGACGTATATTACTGTAGGGAAACCATTAGAAAGTGAATTTCGCATAATATGACCGCTTTAACAGTAAGAAATCCTGCAGAACCAGACTCACAGGTGAAGAGTTCTGCAGAACCAGAGTTAAAGGATGCTACCTCCTGCAGAACCAGACTTGCAGAGGGAGACTTTCTGTTGTTCCGGTTTGGGAAAAGAAAGAAAGAAAAGTAGAGGACAGATTGTTAGGACAGATTCAAACCGCGGTTTTGCCAGGGGGCAGGGATTCTCTATTCAAGGTAACATTTGGTGAATCTGTTTTTGAATTCGTGTTGCAATTCTATTTAAAGAAAATGTGTCGGCTTGGCATAATTCAAACATCTGTGTACTTGACTTATTTGAAGAAAGAAATATGTTTTCATTAAAATTTTCTAAGTGGTTTGATTTTCTGTTTAGTTTTTTTGGGGGGCAGTGCTTTGAGCTCTCAAGACGTTTGTAGTAAGAAAAGATGTTAAATGTGTGCTGGCTCCAGCGCCAACATTAATGGCCCTGAGTCAATATATTCCTCACTTGTTAGTTGAATTAGTAAACGTTCAATCTTTTCAAGCAGAGAAATGACTTCATTTCAAAATTGAAAATTTGGCTCAGCAGCCACAGAAGGTAAAGAAATTCCCCTGCACTAATCCAAACACTACAGAAAACCACGAGTGAGGAGCGACGGGACGAACCCAGTCCGACAGAATCCGAATAGTGATGGAAATGTTTAAAACTCGCTTCATTATTCCTCAAACGTCTTTGTGTCGCACTCTGTGGAAAGCTGCTTTTGGTCTGTGGACTAATCCGTTTCCGTGCTCCAAAATATAGAAAAATTGTTCCCATGGATGCGAAATAGGTAAAAAAGGAAAAAAAAAAAAAAGAATGGCTTGTTGAGGAGAGGTTCATGAAAGGCTGCCGTGTGTTTTGTTTTCCACCAGAGTGCTCTCAACCAGAGGGCTCGGAGTGTGCTCGAGTGCTGGGACACCCGCACAAAGGGAAGGAGAAGCAGGATGAAAGAAAGAGAGGAAGGCAGAGGAAGATTCGAGTGTGAAGAGCAGCCTGATAAAAGCTTTCCTCTGGACTCGGACTGGCAGGACTTGAATGCAGACACGCAGTGGGGCCGTTGCCTACATAGCCTTAAAGCACAGAATTCTGCTATTTATTTGGAAACTGCTTTTGTTGTTGACTTGCAAGAGATGTTATCTCCTGAAAAGAAGGAAAAAAATAAATGCTCAAGTGGGGATTGTTCCACTGTTCCCACTTACGTTTTTTGTATCAGCAAATGCCTAAAGTAGAGAAAAAAGAAGGAAAAAAAAGCACAATATCTGATCTTTGCACAATCCAACAACAATAACCACAAATATCTGACAGGCACTTATTGGAGTCGGCGGCGAGTTGGAGGACACTCCTCCTGCAGCTTCTGCAGTCCTTCGCGCCTTTTGTTGCATTCCTGTTTGTCTGTTGTCACTGTTTTGTTTGGGTTTTTTTTTTTTGTAAAACTGGTCAACATAACACACCTTCAGCTTCGACTGAAACAGTAAGTGTTTAAATATAGACCTCTCCTCGGTGTTGTGAAGCACACAGATAAGAGCTGTTACCCACACATGCTCGGTTTAGAGGGTCAGTTTTGGAGTTTGTAAGACCTCCTCACGAATGATCCGCCCGTTTGCGTCACGCCGTCAGAACTCTTCACTCAGAATGTCTTTGCTTGGGCTGGATCGTGGTCGGCGCATTCATAAAATCATCAAACGTCAATAAATAGATCGTAACAATACCAACAGAAACAATAATAATAATTGTAAAAAATATTGTATCATAGATCAAATTAACACTTAATTTTCCGTACGTCCATATATATATATTTTTTTCTATATTTTGCTTCGTATCTCTCCATCATCACTACTATCCATCTATTGTCGTCTCCTCTGGTAAAAGGGCGAAAAGTACAGCTTACAACTACCCCAACCTGTCTGGACTGGATTCTTTACCCGAATAAATATTGACTGATTCAGATAACCCACCTCGCCAGGACCCCCACCAAACTCTCTCTACCTATCAAGGCTTGCCACCGATAGGCTCATTTTGTGTGTGTGTGTGCATGTTTTTAAGATTCCTTTTGGCCTGAGTGGCCGGTTTATTGGACATGCAGTTCATTTGACGTGATTACAACACGTCAGCAGAAGGTTCTTTCACAGTGGCATCAGTACTCCAGCTCAAATTCCATCCATCCATCCATCCATCCATAGACCATGATTTGAAACGGGGGTTATTATTTCCCTCCATGATTTTTCTCACTTTTTTCTTTTTCATGTGGCGGCACCAGAGGAAACTTCCTCTGCTTATTAACAGCAGTGACGCGTAGTTAAAAGCTCCAAAAGCTTTGTGATTGAACTTTTGGGCTCTGTTAGTTCTTTTATCGACAAAGTACTCAGACTTTGGAGAGCCCCCTCCAGAACAAGTGATGACATTATATAAATTGTTTCCACCGGCAGAGAAGCACTTGGCATGCTGGGTAGGCTGACCATTATGAGAGGAGTTACCTTAGAAACAGGTTTGGAAAACTGTGCCGTGAAAATATGAAACATTGATTGTTTGCTTGATTAGAGTTTAATTCAGTTTATTTCAGTTCTTGATGTTAATGTTCTTGTTTTCAAAATGTTACATGTTGTGTTATGTAAGGTGAATTAATTAATTCACTATTCAGTACTTTCAATACTGAAAGTGAGTGAGATCTCAAGCAAAGAAGATTTAAACAATGGGGGGGGGGTCAAATTATAGGAAGTATTCGTTTGAGAGGACGGTGATAGGTGTCAGCACTCTGATTGTTTTCATTGACCAGGTAACTGTAGTGACATTCCAACAAAGAGAATATAAACTGTAAACCTACAAAGGTGGGTGAGACCATGTGAAGTAGCAGCATGAGCCAGCAATTGGAGCTTTCAGGTGAACAGCGTGGAAGAACGTTGGAATTAATGAAATGTAATAAAACCATGATGCAACGATGTGCAAACCATAAAAAAGAAAATCAAATCACTTGAAAACAGGACAGAAATAAGCCAATGACATACTGTCAGGGAGGAATCTTATTGTTTTCTGGCTCTGGCCATAAGCGTGATAGTTTCTGCTATGTGTTCTCGAAAACACAACTTTGTGAAAACACTCCACTGCGCATGAGTACCATGTCTGTAGTAAAGCACCATGGCCTCAGGAACGTCATGAATCCCAGTCCATATTCTCCTGGGACTTGGTTTTTTATCCAACCTGGTCCAGATGCCCCTGTCTCTTCTATTATTAATGTTTATACTGTGTTGTTCTCTGCTTGCATGTGTATGTGGTTTCATTACAAAAACAACCGACAGCAGCGACTTGTGGCCAGCTTGAATCTGTACGAGGTGTGACGTGGTAGGAGCCTTAACTTACACCCCAGGACAGAGGGGCTGTGTCAGACATGAACTGGCCCACTGAAACAGACAAGCTCCTGTGGGAGAGGTAGGCTGAGAACCAGTCCAATGCAGAACCTGAGATACCCACAATCTAATATTAATAATAATAATAATTGTCAAGTTTTTATCCATAAAAGTGCCTTGAGATGTCGATATAACATTTAATCTAATAGTTATTCAAGGCTGTTTTGTTGCCACAATGTTGAGATTATAGACAATATTCACCTAATTAACGTAAGTAACTTCAGGTGAACTTGATGAATGAGTCACTCAGACTGATCAAACAAATTGCTGACAACTCAGCGAATGTGTCAAGGCACAACCACAAAGAGCCTGGATGAGACGTTCCTGAGTACTGCAGTTACTCGGTAGAGACGTTACTCTGAAAAAGATATCGTATTGTTTGGGCGTCCACACGGGAACAGAACAGGCTTTTTTCCTCACGGCCCGAACCATCAATAACAAACACTGTGTGTGTGTGTGTGTGTGTGTGTGTGTGTGTGTGTGTGTGTGTGTGTGTGTGTGTGTGTGTGTGTGTGTGTGTGTGTGTGTGTGTGTGTGTGCCTGTAGATGGCTGCAAAATGCCAAAGCTAACACAACAGCGAGTTTGCTTTTGTTGCAGCGTGTTTGCAAACAAGCTGGTATCTGGCGTGTTTTGTTTCGGGGTTTTTTTGACGACGCACTGAGCTTCGGAGCGTCTCCACTAATGAAATACACCTGGAAATTAAGCTGATGAGCAAAGCGAGACTGTGTCAGCCATGAATCCAAAAAACAGGGAGTAGAAAAAGGCTGAGAGGAGGACTGCACGGTGATTCTCACAATGAAGGACCCTTCTTCTATTTTTTATATATATATATATATATATATATATATATATATATATATATATATATATATATATATATATATATATATATACACACACAGTTACGTGATCCACTGATTTATTACAGGAAACCGCGATCCAGCTTATGGCTTGTTAAGTTTATGTTCCCACATCTGCATTCACACCATTAATAGCGTCTTCCAGGTGAGGGGGGGAAAAAGAACACTGCACCAGAGTAGCCGGTTTACTGTGTCACAGAAACCTGCATTTAGAAATAAATGGACCCTTTCATTCTGTTTTACATATAATGTTCCTATCTACAGTCACTCCACAGCATCCCTCCCGCAATGGCTCTTTTATTGTAGTCTGGCTTTTATATAGACATTACTCATGCATAGCAATGACTTCTCTGGACCTTAATGACTACCACTGCAATGGCTGCTGGGAGAAGTGCGAGGCAGCTGTGAAGCCTCCACTCTCATCTGTCACCCTCTGTTTTTATCATGTCTTATCAGCGCCATATGCTCAAGTGTTGCCCACAGCGGCCGTGCGTTGCTTCCAGACCGGCGCCGTCATTTGCATTTATATTTAAATACACATTTACACATCCAAGTTGGAAAGGTGATGAAAAGCTGGTTTGTAAATAATCAGCCCGAGAAGTTGGATTTTTTTTTTTTAGCACTCATGAGTGAATTCAGATAAACCAGCATGCGAGTTAACCCATTCCGATCCGACCAATGGAGAGCTTTCAAGTGGGGTTAGATGCCCTGTTTCAGGTTGACCCCCTCACAAGTTCTCCCAAAACAATGCACAAGATCACAAGGCAACTTCGCCCACACCCAACCCCCCTCGAGGCTACCCCATAGCAGCCACCTCGGTACTGATCAATAAAACAGTCTGCACCGACGACCTCATGTCTGGAGTTTCACGAAAGCACATCTGCAATCAAATCCTCCAGATCTGAAAAGGAAATCTCAAACAAAAGCTACGATTCCAACTACAAACTATATTCATACAGCAGCCATTTGTATCTGATGGCATACTCTCACAATGGGATACTCTGAGTAACGCTGTACGACCAGTGATTTCTAACCAGGAGGGCCCGACCCCCATGGGGGTGGCGGGGGCAAAGAGTCATGGTGGGTCGCGAGGCCCTTCTTGGTTTTAAGGGGTATAATTTAAAAAAAAATAAAAATTCTAAAAATAGGTGAGTCTGCAGTCAATTAATTTCTATCATAAAACTACATTCACATTGAAAGTGTAAGCAGCGGGGATAAAAAATGGCTGCACCTCAAAGACACCGACCGTGTAAGACGTGTAAACCCAAAGAGTTTATCCTCAGAGAAAAGGAAGTCATTATTACAGAATACGACAAAGAAACTATTTCGCATATCGCGTGTTGTGATCTACAGGGTGTGGTGCGGTTTCTTAGGTCTACAATGGTAAAAAGTTGGGTTCCTCGAGATAAAGGTTGGGGAATCACTGAACTAATCTGCTACTCGCCCGTCATTCCCATCTTAACAATTGTGACATTGCATGCGTGATTGCATGTCGGTAGTTTTATCTCATCTGTTTTCTTGCTGCCTCATGAAAGCAATAATGAAATAATGGCCAATAATATTATGATTTTGCCCATTATAAGTGGAATAAAGCCAGTAATATAAAAGACCTGCCAATAGTACAATGAAAATTGTAAATTAAAAAGTACTATATGTGCCTCAGTCATTTCATACTGCATTTCATTGGCTCGTTAGTTGCTGTAAGTGGCGGCAGCGGTCATGATCGCATCAAATCGCTCACACCGTCTCAATTTTATCGCCGGTTGTCTTTGGTCACAAGACCATGACAAAGACCGTCCTTGAACCAGTCTGACAGTGCGACGCAGGACCACCGATTTAGAGTCAAGACTAAAGATTCTCTCATGGTTGTTATTGGACAGTAGCGGGCATACAACATCTCCTCTTCTTGCTCATGTGGAATTGTTGGGTTGTTCTCTATAAAACTGCCTTGAGAGGACTGGGTTGTAATTGAGCGTTTGATCGTTAAAATTTAACTGAATGACTATGACTTCCACTATGCCTAATTTTGACGAGCAAACTGCATGTGAATGCAGTCCTATAAGTAGTATGTATATGTATTGCAGTCCACTTTATGTGTTGATGTGCATATGGATATATAAGGTACTGTACACTGTTTGGTGTCAAGTCATCAAAAAATAGTGTTACTTAACTGGCCAATAACTCTTTGGCAAATTAAATTCATACAAAATTAGACAACAAGTCTATTACAACACTGGCTGAAAATATTTCATTACAGGATGAGCAAGTAATTGCATTTACCTGCTTTATCACATTTAAAACGGCCAAAGCCGTCGACCATTACTACATTATTGATCGCACCACTGGTTCTTATTGTCATTAGTCAATAAGTCTGTTTCTTCCGGGAAGCATCAATGTTCAGATAAGAGAGTATCAACCGCCGGCTTATTGACGTAACTTCGGCTGAACTTAATGAGTATGTCATTGAATGAATGTGCAGACGAGTGGATGGGACTGATCAAATCATCTCCTGACACAATGTGGTACATCAGCTCGAGAATTCATGATCGAGCGCTTCAATTGTGGATTTGGTTTTTTTTCTGACCATTTTTTTATTTATTTTTTCAAATCTGTTATACATTTTACAGGAAACCAATGGAAAGAAATCAATTTGTGAGAAATCTGAACTCCAATATTCCGAATTCAGCAGTTTTGGAACAACTAGAAAACAATGGAACAGTCAATAAATGTGAATGGTACGGCCCACCGCGTACAGTGTATTAATGATTCAGCAAGACTGGACACATTTTCTGTTCACGGAACAACTCCAGGGTGGTCAATTTAAACAATCAATAAGTAATGGAAGGAATATATTCTGTGTGAAAGATGCCTAGAGGCCATCCTAACAAACTGGGAGAACGTGCAAGACGGAGAACAGTGAACGGGACCACCAGGACCCCTCCATTCACCCAGAAGTTCAAAGCAGCTCAGAGAATACGTCTATATTGTTCGTTGACTATTTTCTGTCTTTCCTTCTTTCTTTTTATTATTTAAATCGGTTTTAAGAGAATTAAGCAAAGGGAAATCCACTGCTGTTGATAAATGTTTGTCCAGAAGGTTGTGTGAGGCTCCCACTTTCAAGCACTTTGACATAAATGTGCAGAATCCTGGGTAATTAGTATTTTGCACACGTTGCACAAATGTTGCAAGAATATTTCACAAATGTTAGGTGTGATGTCAATATTTACCTCGGCTTTACCGACCGTGCAACATGCATGCCAGTCCCTTAAAATTCACACAACATAGGCTATTTAAACTCACTCCTGTTTTTGGTGCTTGTGGCTGTTTCTGAATGGACGCACTATTGTTGTGCAACCGGCGCACAATAATTGAGAGTTCTTGAGCTTTTACATACGAGTTCCCTCCTCAGTCCTCAGTGATTTTGGATTCAGTTGTCAATGAATCTCTTGAAGGGAATGCAAAAACTGCTGAACCCTAATGAGGTTAGTGTCATTAAGTGTCATTTTTCATTCTACGCACTTTATACTTCATGGAAATTAAACTCAAAGGTGGTGATGGTCGCCTCACTGTGTGAATTTCTCCGTTTTGAATCCAGTTGGAATCATGTCAGTTTTCTCCCACAGTCCAAACACATAAATTGAAGGTACATTCTTGTGCTTCAGATTCCCCACAGTAGGTCAGAGTGGCTTTGCGAGTTACAGTTTCTGTAACATGCAGGTTTTACAGGAGGGGCTTATTAGCCCACTACCCAACCTCCAACCTGGAGGGCCAAGAGATCACTCTTCATTTGGTCTCTGCTCTTTGACCTGCTTGGCATGGGCCCTACCCGGTGTGTAATACTCCAGCCCACATAGCTCTAGAGGTCCTACAGACACGCAGACTATCCAACAAATGGCAAGGTAATGATACCTTCACGATAACAACTCATTGCAGCTGTTATTCCGAAGCAGTCTCCCATCCAAGTATGAGCCGGGCCCTATACTTCTTAGTTTCTGAGAGCAGAAAGAAGATCGGATGATTATAGGGTGTTAGGGTGGTATGGCTGTAAGCTCAAGTTGTTGTGACCTGGGATCTGCTTGAGCCCTTCAAACTCTTAATGATGGATGAATGGATGATGGATGGATGGATGGATGGAAACTATACAATATTTTGTGAGGGGGTGAAAAAAAAAAAGCCAAAACAAAACTCGTAACAGACACATATTTCCGGACATTTTGAAACTGACTTCACAGTTCGTGGATCAGAACAGTGACGATGAGGGCTGCATGATGGAGATGTTCCAGATTAAGGATTACATGAATAGGACCCCCTACAGTTTGGATATTGGTGGCAGTTGAGCCGAGTGAGTGGAGAGCAGAGAGACTTTCCGGAACCATGGATTTACACTTCGGCTGGCCAGCCCGCTGAAGTGGTGATGGTGACATAGTGGGGCGCATGAGAGGTTTCTGAAAAGTAGAATGACTGAAAATGCTGAAATTTGAGGACTCTGGATACAGAGAAAATCTTCAAACAGAAGAATCGATAGAGACGCTGAGAAATTCAAATATTCATATGGAAGAGGGTCGGAACAGGATGTGTAAAAGCAGATGTTTCCTACAGACTTTATATACAACAACATGCCATGATGGTCAAATCTTCAAACTGTAATGTACACAAACATTTACAAACACATGAACAGGCGGCGGCTGCTGCAACAAATAGGTACACTTTATACCATTTGATGTTTCTATGGAAATAATCTCAGTAAACGCGTTGTTTATTCAGTGTTGTGCGTAGGTTGTGACATTGCTTGTTTAAATAAATAAAAGTATGAGGTGCTGCTCTGGAGTTCGTAGATATTTTTTTTTCTTTATTGGCATGTAGGTGTGGAACATGGTGGGGGGGGGGGGGATGATCGTAAAGGCTGGCAGATGTTAAAACATCCACGCCGTGAAATATGAGTGCGATGTCACTTTAAACATGGGGCCAGCTCATAACTCGCCTGATTCTGATTCAAGGATTATATTTAATTTTGGAGCTGCTCCAGCTGCTTCAGCAGGCCAGGGGATGACCTACATCTTATGTGGTGTTTGATATCTGATCTTTAATGCAAAAAAAAAAAAAAAAAAAAAAGAAGAAGCATGCCCCGGAGGGTGAAAGCATTCAAAAGAATGGCATATCACTCACCTGGCTGACTGCCTCACATCCTCAGCCTCTGACATAAACTCCACCTAATTGAGTTTTCCCTTAATGTTGTTGTTGCATGCTGTCGCACGCAGAGCTGCGCCCTGATTTTGACTTCACATTACGTTAATTCCTTTTAAGGATGGTAGGAAGCAGTAATTACGACTAAGCTACTTTATCCAAACAAATTAAGCCCCAACATCTGTGCCTACACCAGAGTCTCTGTCAATAATGCTGCGTGCTTGTGTGTGTGTGTGTGCGCGCGCCACAGCGATATGTGATGTCGAAGTAAGATTGAATTTCGACATATTTTGTAACCGACTGCTTGATCCCCAGGTTGCAAAAACACACGGTGCACGTCGGAGAAACAATTAGAGGAAAAGCCGAAGATTGAACTGAGTTGAAGTTGAAGCAAATGAGATGCGCCGAGTGAGGAGAGGAAAAGAAAGGAAAAAAAGTCATGAGTAATGTCCCCGGAGAATGAATGTGTCGGGGACCAGAGGATGAAGGTCAGAGAAGATGATTCGGGGTTATACTTCAGCCCCTTGCTGTTGCATGTTACCACTCTGACATGTACGTTGTCACAGTGGCGCAGAGTGAGCGGCGGCGCCGAGGGTCAGACAAACAAACAATTCTTTTAAAAGCTTTTGTTGGCATGAAAAACAAATCAGTTTGAAGTCAAACATATTATCAGTCTGGATGGAGTGCGGCTGTAACGCTCGCTGATTTTCCTTTCCCCAACGCACGTCAGTGACTCAGAGCATTTAGAGCCGGTGGTGTCAAACATAAGGCCCGTGGGCCAAAACTAGGCCCGCAAGAGGCTCCAATCCGGCCGATGCAAAAATAGTAAATTGTAAAAACTGCAAAGAAAAGCATGCCATGCACACTTTACAAGAGACAGATTTGGAAGCGACAGAATAATCGTCTCGCGCAAGTGATTGGCTTTTGTGCTTTTCTTCGCCGTGACAAGCTGTAACCGGCACATCATCCAGCACAGAGCCTGACGCCGACACACTCGCAGTTCTTTGCGTCCATTAGGAACAATTTACCTGTGCGTGTGCGCGCCGTGAGCTGTTTGCATGCGTGTGCTTGACACAGTTAAGTGCCTGTGATGTTTAGTTAACACACCCCACCCCCACCACCCCCGCTTTGCCACTTATTTATAACAGGCCCCGTCATTGTTTTTTCAGCAGAGGAGAAAAGTGCGAATGATGTGGCAAGGCGTCTCACTTCGCTGCAGCGTTCTTCTCTGCGTCCCGACGTTCTTCTCTCTGAAGTCTGACGGCTTTTTCTGTGGGTTTCCCTGGCACCTCTCGCGTTCTGCGCCGGGTTTGAAGCTCCCCTTCTGGAAATGTTGTCGTCTGCAAAGTTTTCAGATCTGATGCTTCCCTTGTTGCTTTGTTAAATCAAGCAAAGAGCTCCGTTCTTAATCTCTGAACCACTTTATGCATGAGGGTCATGAAAAAAAAAAAAAAAAAAAAAAAAAGTCAAAAGGTGAAGAAAGGCAAAACAGCGAAGAGAATTCAAGAGTTTTGTTTCCCCCTGGGAGGATTTGTGTGGAAAAGGAAGAATTGAATATTAGAGAAAACATGAAAAACAAAAGGCCAAATGGAAGAAGCTGCTTGAAATATCAATTTGTTGCATTACTGTTAAAGTGTAAATCAGAGAGAGGGTGTTATGACAATGTGTTTTCTTTTGTTCCATCCAACAAAAGATGTACGAACCCATAGGGGGGGAGAAAAAAAAAAGAAATCAGTCGTGTCTTGTAGCGTAGTGTAATTTATGTCGCGCTCTGACTTGTTTCAAAGCAGCTGTTTGGATTACCAAGGAGTAGTAAATGGAGCCCAGCGCTGCCACTTATTACTGGTCTCAATTTATGAGTGTGGCTTCAACAGATGAGAGGGCGCCGTTTCCACAGCAGATGCCACCATTATGACCAGAAGTGAACAGATGGGAGGGACTGTAGGCTCACTTTACAAAACGTGTTCAACACAAATCTTCCGTCGCATTTTGGATCTTCGCAGCCGCCGGTGGAAACGGAGGGAAACACAACATTTCAAAAACACTCCAAACCTGACTCCGTAGAAACAAAACGCAATTTTCCTGAAATGCTCCGTCTCCATGGAAATGGGGGGGGGGAAATGTAACTTTTTTGAAATCACTTTGTCTCCGTAGAATTTAGGCAAAAACACTAAATAGTTGTTCCGCACATGTGAACAACACCGTTGCCATGACTCCCAGTCCATATTCTCCTGGGACTGGGTAGTTTTATCGTTGCGTCTCCTGTAAATAACAATCCAACTTGGTTGTCTGTCCATACGAATGTCCGTGTCCTCGCCGTTGTTGACGTTTATAGCGTCTAGTTTCATTACATAAAAAAAAAAACACAGCACCAACGAGTGGCCCAACTGGGAAAACGACATATCGTTTTCGGTGTTTCTGCTGTTTTCATATAAACAGAAATCATTTTCAAAATGTTGCTGTGTAAACACAAAACTTTTCTGAAATGACAATATATGAAATAATGACTTTTCACTGGAATCTGCTGGAAACACATGCCTTCTGTTGTGGTTTTGCTTTTTGACTTGGATATAATCATCCCGTCTTTCTCAAGTTTCATTTTTTAGGGGGTTTTCTCGGTAGATTGTCAGTGTAATTCCTCTTGGCACTGTACAACACTGCTTTTTGACCCTTTCCCCCAAATCGTCCTGTATCTCACAAAAACAGTAAAAGAGCAAACACACCTATGTGCTTGATGAAAGCGCCGATTCTGAAGCAGGCTCGGGAATGTTTGACTAACCTCTGATCTACCAGAATGAAAGGATATATTACTCACTACTACATCTCCAACAGCCCTCATGCCTTTGAGCCCTCGATCAATAAACTGAGCGTTATGACCGGGGGGGTCTGGATTGTCAACCAATAAAAAGGAGCTAATTCAAATTTTTAAACTTGCCTCCAGGTCAAGAACATATTCCTACCTATAATGTACTCCAATAAGATTGTGAAAGAGAACTTTTTTGATCAACATAGCAGTGAGACAAGCAGTAAATTGAAGAGTCTCAATAGGTCTTTGTCTCGCGGATTGTTTTCTATTTTCACTTTGATTATAGTGGCGTTGATCAAGATGGAGGAACCTTGTATGGCCAGTTAAAAAAATCAGCAGTTGAAATGTTTAACCCTGTGTACTTCTACTTGTCTGCTTCCATGACTATCACACTGAATATTCAGGTAAAATATCTGACTCGGTGCCTCAGTACCTGGGTGAATACAACTGAAACGAGTGAAAATATATTGATTTAGTGGCTTTAAAAAAAAAAAAGGAATTGGCTACAATGTGTTAACTTCTGAACAAAGCAGCCTCAGATGTAGAACTTTGACACGGGTATATAGATGATTGCAGTCAAAACAGTCAAGGTACAAAGAAGAAACTAAAATCACAGACGTTTGTACTGAGCAAGGCTCAACTAAACTCTATCAAGTCATAGACTGGGACAAGTCCTGAGCAAGATCACAGCTGGGGTGAAAAGACTTTACGCAACAAGACAAATTGTCCCTTCACCACTGACTGAATAAAAAGCGACGTCCAGTTTTTCTCATCACCTTTAAATCGATTTGTCGATGACTTAACATGTCCGGTTCATGCGACCTCTGGTCCCGGGTAGCAATTACAAGATTTTCACTCTTGAATAATGATGTACTGTTTGCGATTAATCAAATTGTGCAAAATCCTGTAACAACTCCATAATGAATTTTCACGTCCATCTTTACTTGTGTCAACCTCTAGCCGGATCCACGGTTTGAATCCCTCCCCGCAATCGGTCCGTCCGTCCTGTCGTTTTCTCTCTTTCTATCCTCTAACGTCCAACCAGAACAGCATAAACTCTCCACCGCTCAGTCTGGCGCTGCATTTTTCTTCCTGATAAAAAGGAGTTTCTCTTCCCCACCATCCCCTCTGCTTACTCATGTGGAATTGTTTTTTTTTAAAAAGACTTTGAAGTGATTGCATGTATTTAGCACTATATAAATAAAACTGAATTGGACTGACTATTTATTCCAGAGGAGCTGTGACGTACAAATGAGGGAAAAATACCATTGGTTTAACTATCAAAATAAATGAGGTTCTTTTTTTTTTTCCACAGTCACCCATTAGCCACTTGGAGATGATGGAGGTCAAGGGTCATGCTCAGGGATCCACAGTGGCAGGATTCAAACCTGCGGATATTCGATCCCAAGCCCGCTTCTCTCGCCTCTACCCCACCGCTGTGCCAGACCAAGCAAAAGTTGGGAAGTTCTTCTAACCGGCGGTTTTCTGTTGACACAGTAGTAGTTATATAGTAATATAAGCCCCCACGAGTATGTAGTTACTCGGTAGAAACGGTTGTTTACGTTCTCCCTCCATTTTCTTTGTCCTAATGATGAGCACAGCTGTATTATTCCATCCGAGCTGACAGTGGATCGGTCTGATGACTGATTCTCTCATTAGTTTCTCCTGAGGTGATATCAGTTAGTAGTAAAGTTGTGTGATCGTGGTTATTCTGGTGTGGTTGAGTTATTAAAATTGGATCTTTTCAGCTCTATGTGCTCCTGTGAGGACGATGCAATTTTTCAACAGTCATTAACGGGACTGCTAACGTCTTCTTCTGGAAATAACTGATCTTCAGGAGCATAAACTGCCTCCAGTAAGCTGAGTTTTATTGTGTCATTATCGTAGACAAAGTGAACAACATGGACACACTTTTCTTTACTTTTTTCTGTCTTTGTGACTTGTATTTGTCGCCATGTCGCTATGTGTCTGTCCTGGATGCTGATTGGTCAGATAATATCTGTCATCATAGCAGCATGGTTCGTGGTGAGTGGCATGCTATTGATTCCAACTAAGACCCCGTATACACCACAGCATATCAAGTAAAAACGCATTGCAGTTCCATTTTCGTTTCAGAGACATTTAAGACGTTAAAATCTCAGAAACGCTGAAAACAATGGAGTTAACATGTTTTTGTAATGAAACCACACACACACACATGCGTGCAGAGAACAGCACGATATAAATATTAACAATGGCAAGGACGCGGATATTTGTACGAACAGACGACCAAGTTGGATTGCTATTCTGACAGACTCTCAACTATAAAACTATCAAGTCCCAGGAGAATAAGGACGGGTAGTCATGGCACTCTGGAGACAAACATTGTTGTTATTGTCTATCTACTCGTGCAAAACTAGTTACTACAGCCTTTGGTGCAATGGGAGTTCAGTCATGATCAGCCTGTTGGGGAGACACATTGGGAAGGGTTTGTATTATATTCATGTAATAATATTAAAAAATATATAATAATATTGCACCTCATTGACAACTGAGACTCGTATGAATTAACCACTGTTTCCATTTGTTTCTGAAACAAAACAAAACAAAAACTCAGTTGAGTGCAATGGCTGTACGGATATCGATGTGTTGCTGTGATAGTTAATAACACATTAACTTGTCAAATGTATTTAAATTCAAATGGAGAATCCAATTCAACCCTTTCTGGTCTTTGCGCGTTTTTCAGTTAAAAAAAAAAAATAAAACAACTGTTGGAGCGATTTGCAGATCCTTGCATTGCGATTGTATCCACACATCAGAAGTCGTACCAGCCCTTTTGGAAGCGGGGTTGTAACAACACACCGAGGATTATTTTGCAGGTGATGATTCAATTGACTGCAGATCAAAGGAGCTCCTGTGCTGTATTCTGTTGCCTCAGTCAGACCTGCAGCGCTGGCACTCAAGTAATCATTTCCTTCTGTCTATTCTCCAGCGGAGCCGTATATTTAATTTTTCTCTTTACGATTCCACCTCCTCTCTTTATCCTCCCGCTCTCTTAATCTCTCGCCTTTTCTCTTTGATGCCATTAAAGTCAGCTCTACTGAGACGGGGAGCTCTGTCAATAGAAACACTGCCAAATCAGATGTACCCGGGGACACCAGGAGGCTCCCTGTGATCTCTTGCTTCAGATCAGGCCTTCGCAAGGAGACGGCACAATAATCAGAAAATGTGATCCTCACGGAACGTACCGTAACTCCAGTTTGATCATACAATGAAAAAAGATAGCGATGATCTGAAATTTCCACTTCCCTCCTCATTTTGATCTTTTTTTTTTTTTTTTTTTTGCCTCATTTGAGTGAAACGACTCATTTCAGACACGTGAAGGATGAAGTGTGAGGCGCGGATGACTGGAGTTCACCTCGATCTAACATGCTCTTTGTTCTTTTCCCTCTCGCCTTGAGCTGCAGCAACTGAAGGTTGATCTTTGCCGCTTCATCAAAGACACAAACCGGGTGACACGATTCAGGCTCTTTCCTGATGACAAAAGCGACATTTTTGCGGCGAGTGGCATTTGGTAAAGTGACAGCGCGGCCATCGCTGTGTTAAAACATTAATGACCTTTTCCGATCGTCACTCAACTGTTCCACGGAGTGACTCATGATTTTCTCGTTGGCGAAACGGGGCGGAGAGTCGGCGGCGTGCCGCAGCGGCGTGAATATCATGGAGACATTCGAGCAAAAACAAAGTCAGAGATCTCAGACAAACCTGTGATTACAGCCACACTCAGCACTTTGGACCGAGCTGCCGACACCGAAAGGGAAATCGGAGCTGTCGAGGCTACTCATATAGAGAACAAGCTGCAATTATAAAGGTACAGATATAAGTGGTAATAAAATCACTGAACTGTTTCATTTATGTTCATTTATATGAGTGTACATTACGTTAACGCCTTAATCAACTTCATAGTCGGTTTGATAGCCAGACAAGCTGCCACATCACCTAGAGAAGAAAGTAAGATATATTGGGGCTGCCAAGGGGCTAGAAAAGCAGATTTGAGATAGGAAGTTCAAAGGTTCAGTTCCCAGACAGGACAGGTCACCACCATCAGCTTGTCGGAGGGCTCTAGTACGACTGTCGTTGAAAAGCAGACTCGTCCAAATGTTCACTGTTCAAGCAGAGTTTATAGTCCAAAAGTCCAACGCAATGGTATCCAGGACGTAATCTTGGTTTGGTGGTCAGAGTGAGAACAGAGTTCAAAAATCCAAAGAAAGTATGGGAAAAGACAAGGAAGACGCGAGACCTCAAAGATACAGGGTACAATGACGATCGGGCTCTGAGAGAGGAAGGTACTTTAATAGACAGGGGAGGGCAGACACACACACACACACACACACACACTCACAGGTCAAACACATTGACACAAATTGGAACACACAGAGGGAAGCCAAAAGTACACAGAGACGAGGACAACACAGGTGAGTCAAAATAAAACGGGAAGCGATATGAACGGGACACAGACGGAGATCTGACAGCAGCAATGTCGCTGCCCACTGCATCTTAACACTAAGATGGGTCTTGGCCCACTCGGCCCGGGGACTCTGCTCTCTGTCCAGTCTCGGCAGGGCGGATTATATTGGGGACCTGGAACCCTGCGTCCCTTCTTCTCCTGTGGGCTCTCCCTCTGGTGCCTCCTGGGCTGGGGGTGTGGTTCCCCCCCAGGGTGGTTTGCTGGGGCCTTCTTGGGTTCCAGGGTGCACCGGGCACCTGGGCAGGACTGTCCAGACCCACTGGCTTGGGGCCCCGGGGTGTTGCTGCAGACCACGCGACAACGAGGTCCAGCCACAACCACTGGGCAAACCACACACACACACACACACACACACACACACACACACGCACGCACACACACACTGCATCAGGGCTCCCCACATTTGATCACAACCCAAACAGCATGTAAATGCCAATTGGAAACGGGCCCTCAGTTGCTTGCAGGTGTGAGTGTGTTTGTTTGAATCCATCCAACAACAAACTTGGACAGAGTGGCTTTAGGAGACAGATGGATGACTTTCAGTGCTCCATCATCTTGTTTATTTTTGCCATCAAGAACGTTTATGTTGTTCATAAGAGTATAAATCCACTTTGCCCTTTTTTTTTTTTTTTTTTTTAGTAGAAGCTCAGTTTTTCCACTTTATCAAGTCTGATTCCTGACTACGATCTCTCAACGTCCGGACACTCTTGTCGAGTCACCGCAGCTCTCCAGGAGAGTTTCTGTCAGTATGCTCAAAGTATTTTGGTATTTCATGTGTCTCTGACCTAACCAATCTTGTGATTCATGGCACATAGAGTGTTCTTTTGTGTGCGCTAACTCTCAGGACCATCCATCCATCCATCCATCCATCCATCTGAAAAGTTTGTCAGAGAAATAGTCCCTGTTGGCTGCTTCTGGTACGTCTCTACTAGATAGCGACACGCAGTCTCCCACAATTAGTTGCCCAACCTATTTTATGTGGAGCTGTAATGGCAGTACTTTGAGTTTCCTTGTTTCTTCGCTGTGTCAGAAACAGGCTTGGACTGAAACCCATTTTCTTAGTATGACAGACACTTTGTAGGAAGAGGCTGGACAGGCTGCCAAAATTACACACGTTCAAGAACTGAAATTAAGGCATTTATTATTACTTCCTTTTTAATTATTTCCATTATTTAATCTCAAAGGGAGAAGGTATGCAACTTATGAACTTATTCTTCTATGAGTTTCTTCTTACTTAATACATAATCATTCTATGTGTCCACATACATACAGTGTTAATGGCATTGGATCTTCCTTCCTAAAGTTCTCTCTCTCTCTCTCTCTCTCTCTCTCTCTCTCTCTCTCTCTCTCTGAGTGTTACTTTACTTTTACTCTCTGTCCCGTGCGTGACTGTATGTGTGTATGTGTGTGTGTGGATATTCCAGTATATTATTGCCACTTTCTTCATGTAATAAGTTTACTGCTTTGTTTCTAGAAATATTAAAATTATTACATTAGGAAAATAGTCTTTGAACTTAAACATAGTCTCTGTGTGTTAAATTTACATTAATTCTGTGATTTTTCCTGAATAAATATCCATTCCGAGGTTCAGTCTTCAGTAGAAAAACAATGCGATTAATCTCAATTAATTACAGAAAATTGTGCCATTAATTAGTAATTTTTTTTCATCAATTGACAGCACTACTGAATATATATAAAGAATAAAGCCATCCACCAACACATCCAACTGCACATTCTGATAGTGAGGTAAACAGGGTCTCAAGCACGTAAAGCCCTTGTGTGAATAAACCTGTTTGAGGATGATGTCACTCAATTTGTGTCACCTTTAGTAATTAGCACGCAAAATGCATGTGAAGTGAATCCATTTTGGCATACTTTATGTAGGATCTTATAGAATTATTGAGCTATTGAGCTGGGGTCAGGCCTCACCATTCTTATCGGTGTTGGATTGTAACCTAACAACTACTTTAGTTACAAATGACTGAAATCTTAAAGGGCATCAGAGAATCAGAGAGATGTGCTTGACAAACCAGAAAAACCATGACTCATCGCACAACTTAGCTCATTAAACTGTCCTCCCGCTAATGTCTTTGCACTCGATAACACAGGTCACCATCAGATGTCTTGTGCAGTCCAGCCCTCCACAGGTCTTAGTGATATGATGATCGGGAAGATAGTCCCACCAAAAGCTAAATACAGAGCCGAAGCATGTGTCGTAAAAAGAAAATCTGCTTTCTTGTTTACTGAATTACAGATGAGAAAGGACAGCTTCGACTCTCAGTAATCTATTTCATCCTGAAGTGGCCTTGAAATCATAACCCCTCCCCCCGCCCTCAAGAGAAACAGTTAAACACAGCCCAGATGGATGTACCGGATGCTTTCTGCTTCCTACTGACCAGATAAACAAGGCATTTTGATTGTCTTGAACCCAGAGCAGTCATATTTATGTCATCGTCACTGGAATCTGACAATAGAGCCATTCAAAGATTTCAATGGCACAGCTTGGAAACACTGCGCTCATCAGACTTGTGTTATTCTTACTTTCTCGGGCCATCTGGATGAGAGAGTTTTATGGAATGGTACTGCTGACACTAATTTCCTTCAGTGTGGTCATCCATCTGCTGCCATGTTTAATGTTTCCTCTGTGATTTTATCTCTCTATAAGTCAGAGAAAGTTACCAACACAAGAAGAGGCAGCAGCGATGCAGGCTGAGTACCATATTCAGACATTCTTGATTGGTTGCATCTAAAGTTCATCACCGTGGATTTCCAGCCAGAAGGCTCCCATGAGGACACGATCAATCAGCTTTACAAGCTATATGTTCTCACCATGATCTGTGCAGAGGTTATTGTATTTTAGTTATATTTTACAAGTATTTTTGTGCTCACAAGAGGCTAGTGTTCAAATCTACCCAGCAGCACTGCTGAGGTGTACGATGAGGGGCATGATGTTACACGCTCTTGTGCGACGAATAAGATGCGCTATTGGTCTGAAAGCAGTGAATACTTTTCCATTTCAGTTTGTGTCTGGTTTAAATTGCAGCCTAAAATGTAGGGATGCACCAATATCAATACCAGTGTAGGGTCCGATACTGCCCGGCGTACCCGTACCCGTACTCGTAAATGATCCCTGATACAACCCAGTAAATACTACATGACATCATCCGTCAGCAACATCAGCAGTGGGTAGATAAGGCAGGATGAGGGATGTACGCTGTTTGGCGAGTCATTAATATTACTGAGAATGACAAAATTCAGACCCATTGCAAATGATGTTCTCCCAAAATATCAAGATAAGGTGAAAGCTCGTCGTACAACACCAGCAACTTAATCACAAGAGACATTTGGATCAGCAAAGTTAGCCCGATGTCTCTCATTAGTTTAACTGGTCAGTGGATCCAGGAGGATTTTACTCCTAATAAAGAGTATTGGAGCTCGTGCAACAGTGATTCAACAGTTGTATTTGTCATGTTATCTATTAAATACTCGTGTCAGTACTCGGTATCAGCAGGTAGCAAAAGGTTAGAACTCGTCCTTTAAAGAAGTGGCATCGGTGCATCCCTACTAAAATGTCATCACGGTGACAAATATACTTTAACTCGTTTGACTTTGCAATATCGGGATCAATTATGACCTTTGAATTTATTGGGACAGATAATAATAATATGCAAACAAATGAACCTAATTATTAGACCACCTTTCCAAAATGCTGATGATGTTTTTTTGTCTTGGCTTGTTGCCCAGCTTTGAACTCTACCACATAATGCTGACAAATCTCACTCTTCATTTGATGTTTATGTGATCCTTTTAGTTTCATCTCATCAATTAGATTAATTAAACAAGGTTGAAAATTGATCATTTATTAGCTTTGATTGATTTGAGGACGTTTTGGTCGGTGCTTCGCCCTTGTTATCTAAAAGATCTCAAATTACTTACACTCACATAACCATATTACCAAAACAGTTGAGACACTTTCTATATATATATCATGGTTTTAGGCAGCGAGTCATCCAGCCATCATTTGGACGGTCAATTTTCGGAAAAGATGGCCGCAAAAATAGCGGCCGGGTTGCTCAAAGCTGTCTAAAATATGTGTATAATGACCATTCAAACGCCGGGGCAGAGCGGAGGAATTTGGATGGGTTTTCTTTCTAAAATGCTGAGGAATTCTATCTGCAGAATTCACACAGGTGGGTCTAATTCTATGGATGTATGATCGATCTATTTTTTCATTTCCAAAATGTTGACACATGTTTGGATAACTGCACATCATTCATGCTTTTCATTGAAGGATAAAATATTCTTTTCTGTGAAAATGCTCATTTTGATATAAGTATTGACAATCATGCATCCAATTTGGATGGGCACCCAAAACACAGATTTCTGCCGAAAAGCATGATGCACATACATTGGAAAGTGATTATGTGTTAATATTTTGAAGTATTTTGGGAAGAAAAAGGAGAGCCACTGTCAATCTGTTCATGTGTTAAGTGTCATAAACACATTTAAATTGTTCAAATGGATGCAAAAACAAACATTACTGAAGTTGTGAAGTCTTTGGTGAGGACTCCAACAAACAGTCACAAACGGTCCCTTATGATGTCCTGAGCATTTTTCCATAGTCCAAAAACGGCCCGCTGTGTTGAGCCTGTCTGTGAGGGCCAGGCTTTAAGCTTTTCCTTCCAGCAGGGCGAAATCCACAAGTTGTGCTACAAGAGTCGCTGGAACCGCCACTGGGAAACTACAACCCCCCCCCCCCCCCCCCCCAGTGAACAGAAGAAACAGTTTCATGCAAACAGATCCATTGGATTTGTGAGCAGATTTGATGCAGAGCCATGTCCAATCCACATGAGCGTTCCGAAATGAATAAACCAGCAGAGGCCTTTGCAGAGTGTTGTGTGTTATTTGAGGGCTTGTGAGGCTTATCAAAGGCAAACTAATTTACATTTGTCAGGCGTGAATGCCCAAAATGTGTAATCAGATTTTGGTATTGAATTTTAAAAATTGTTTTCCCTTTCGAAGGCCACACAGCAGTGTAGTGGTTCGCACTTGACCCATCTGTGCGAGGTTTAGTGGTAACCTGGAGGCCCTCTTTACACGTTCTCCGTGAAATCAGCAAGGTTTCGTTGCATGTGGGCTGTTTACACGACAAATTTGTTGGCAGTAACAGAAAACTTTTTGAAAACAGCCTCCAGAGTGCAACTTTTTATGATCGCTTACGTCTCCAACTGAGAATTTTTATGAATAACAATGTTTTCTGGACACGTGTGAGAAGATCAACGACCATAATAAGAGAGGATGTCTGTGCTTTAACTAGAGCGGAGGCATATTTTTAAGATACACCAGAACCTGAGCGGACCTGTATGACGCATGGTGGCACAGTTGTTAGTGCTCACGCCTCTTAGCGAGAAAGTCGTTGGTTCCTTTCTGTGTGGAGTTTGAAGGTTCTCCCTGTGTGACTGTGAGCGTGTGTGGTTGTCTGTCTCTCTCTGTGTTTGTCCTGTGATGGACCGGCGACATGTCCAAAGCGTATCCCGCCTTCGCCCGTAGTTATCTGGGATCCCAGCGACCCTGCACGGGATTAAGCAGTGTATGGAGGGATGGATGTCCTCTGCATGCATATAGGAATGGTTGTAAAACTAAAAGACACAGTGCTAACTAGTGATTTGACAAGCAAACTGCAATGTTTTCCATGTGCGAAATGTTGAATTCTGAAATGAAAATACAACATCAACGCCATTGACAGTCCGTTGTTGAGTTGTAAAAAAAAAAAAAGCCCTAAACTGCCCATTGGTGTGAGCTTTTTTTTTATTTTATTTTTATTTTATTTCTTGTGATAGACTTTTCCAACATTTTGTGCATCATCAGCTCACATTTCCTGCTCAGACTCTGGGAATGCTTTTATCGGAAAGTGAGTCATAGACACCATAAGATCTTACGTTGGGTGGCATGTGCTTGTTTTGATTCCGCTGGGACAGTCAGAACAGCGTGTTCTCAGAGAGTCTGACCTGCACTGCCCTCACGGTCCGTCTGAGTGCCAGTTGCTTCCAAACAGTGCGGGTGAGAGGGTTCTGCGTAATTGTTCTTTTTATGTGTTTATTTTTGTTGTTAGGCTTGTTTCTAACTGCAGCTGCTGCTCCACTCTTTTTGCTCCAAGTAATAATGAACTCAACACTGCCCGGACCGCGCAGCGCCGGAACAACGCTATAATTGTTACATTCATTTAATTACGCCCACGTTTGCAGTTGTAAGCACAACTGTGCTCGAATGTGGGAACTTAAGTTGGTTGTTGAATTGGAGCATTGAGAGTTTGGCGATATATAAAGCACGGCGCTGGAAATACAGCAGGCGTTTTGGACTCCTCTCAAACCACCTCAGATCTTAAGTTGCAGGTACAACAGGTTTTAAATGTCTCTGTTTTGGAAATTCAGGTGGAATCTTTAATTGCCCCAGTCTGGATGGAGCAGGTATTAAAAGTAAAGCAAACATTTAATGGATTCATGTTTAATTAGCACTGAAAATAACAACTTTTTGAAGATATCTGTAGTTTTGGTGATAGTGAAGGGAGCTAACTTACAGTATGAATGTATTTATTTATTTATTCATTCATTCGTTTGTTTATTTGTTTATTGTTTTTGTTTGTTTGTTTGGCTGTCATCTTGCTGTCGAGTGAAAATTGGCCGACAAATGAGGCAAATCAATCGACTTTATTTATATAGTACTTTTTTATACAATTAATGGAAATCAACAGATAGAGGATGGTTCTACCGACCAATCCTGCTCCTGCTGGATTTAAAGAATTTAGAATCTTTCTCAACAAGTGGATTTTAGGTTCCTGGAACTAAAAAGGTTCTTCGGCCCCGTTTAACATGACAAGTTAAACGGGAGAAACGTTGAAAATCATGTAGTTGGTATGCTGGGCCACGAGATGGCGCTGTTGGTTGGTATTTTTGTAATGAATCCCTACACACATGAAAACAATCCGATATGAACATTGAGAACTTCCACCTTGGGAGCCATTTTGAAAATGTTGGCGTCTTAACGCACGCCCAAACCACAACGAAGGTTTTCCTGTTTTCACTCGAGGAACACTGTCGTGTAAACGGGGTCTTCGCCATCTCATGTGAATACACAGTTACAGCCCTGAGGCTGTACTGTCTGAATGGCCTTCCTGACTCCCCTCCCTCTGATTGGAGGATGCTGCTCATTGCCTGAGATCCGCCCACCCTCTGATTGTACTTAACCAGCTCCAGCTGACTGCTGCTCTGCTCAGTTTTGACCCGTTTCTTGTGTGCTTGTGTTGCTTTGCCCTCTCTTGGTGAACTCTGCTCTTTGTTTTATTTAACCTTGGCATTGTAAATATTTGCCCTGCGTTAACTCTTTCTAAATTTGACTCGTTCCAGTAGCTGAGTATAACTGCTGGGAATTTCAGTTACTTACCTGTTTTGTTTGTGGCTTTGTGTGACCGCCTTCGGTCAAACCTCTTACTTTCCTTACTGCTTTCAGCCCACTGCCTAACAGTGTGAGCGAAGTTCTTTTATTTGACCTTTTGGAGTAGATTAAGACCTCGTTCACACTGAAGGGAAATGTGACAAATTTCTTTACTCACAAGTCATCCGACCTGTTTTGTGGCCGCGTGAAGGCGCCAATTCCGTTTTTTGTTGCGGTGGTGGGGGGGGCGTTTGACACTAGATCAATTTGGCTGACCAATCTCTCACCTGAAACATTGTTTGAACTTTGAATATTGAACGGTTTGTAAAACTTCTGCTCATGACACACAAAACAGGTCGGCATTGTTTCACCTCTCTAAAAGAGTGATACTTGCTGGTTAAGTAACCTGGCTCTCCGGTCTGGAATTGTGGGTGACGCCATCATTTTCCCCACATCAATGTGACACACTGTTGTCTGCAAGAATGTGTACAAGTTCACCAGTGCAGCTTCATAAGACAAATTAAAGACAAAATGAGCTTTGAAAAGTTCATCAAATGCCCCAAGTGACCGAATACGTTTGTCTTAATTACTTTGTTTTGTTGTTTATTTTATTTGATGTTGCTTTGTTTTTTTTATTTATTTATTTATTTGTTTATTTATTGTACACGCGCCACATTAATGTGACCTGGAACATTAATTAATGTGGACTATGTCGATAGGAACGCGGGAAAAAACAAAAACAAAAAGATGTTTGTCAATTTAATAAAGTAAATAATTTGAAATATAGATTTATTTATGAGTCAGTCAATATTCAAGCATTTCTTTCCATTTAAATTAAGAATACTGTGGGGTTTTGGGTTTGTGATAGTCCTATTTTGAGAAAACTCCAATTATATTTCATGTATGATTTCAGTCCAGTCATCAATAGGAGGAGACAGATTAAGTCGCTTCCTTGTAAGTACCGCAGCAGAATTTGTTATTATCACTCCATCCATGGGCCTAAATATATGTTATTGCATGTAAAATGGACGTTAACTCCAAATATGTTCTTGATAGGTTTGTGGATTTCGAGTCAAGTAGAAATGACGAGTGGACAGTTTCCCAGAAAATGTGTAGATGGTTGGTTTCCTTTCACTCCGTTTTAGTAAAGGTAAAATAAAAAATCGATTGAAATATTTCCGACGAACACCTTGGCTTCCATTCTATTTTACATATTCTCTCACATCCTTTCTCTGAAATATCTTTTTTTCCCCCACTTTCTTTTACGTACCAGATATTTTCTGCGTTCGGAGATGGTATTTAGAGCAGGAGATGACCTTTGAAGACATGTAACACTATGCAAAGGTTGAAATCCTAAGAGTTGCTTTGTCAGTCAGCCAGCCAGCAAAGTTTAAATATGACAAAGCTGCTCACATTGTTATCGCTTGTCTATTTTTTTCCCCACTTCAACCCAAAAGGTCCACTCGCCGCCTCATTTATCGCGCAAACTGACAGGTGCCGCCGTAGCGTGTAAATCAATGTTATTCACTTCACAAAGCGGTGGGCATGCAGCAGTGGCTAATTGGGGAATATTTTATGTAACTCAACATTTTCCAACATTTAGGTTCAGCCGTATGTATATGTTGGCCCAGGTTGTCCGCACACAATTGTCCAGATAAAAGGACCCTTTGCGGATATTAAGCTGCAGAGCTTTGCGCCAAGCCGACTTGCGGAGTTGGTGAATATTTCGGAAATGGCAGCACAGACTGCAAACAAGGAGATTCTAAATTTAATCCCACCTGGAGAGACTTTAATCTGCCGAACGGCTGATCTTCCTGCCACTCCACTTGTTTTTATGCGTTCTGGTACGTCATTTGAGGGTTTAAAGCCTTTTTTCCCTCCTGTATCTTAATCTGTTTATCCACTTGTTTCATATTTTGTCTTTTTGTGTCATTTTAATACCCAGGGGAGCTGCAGAGGCTTTTTTTGTCCCCTCTTCATAATAACATTGAGGCATTATATGGATGGTTTCTCCCACTCTCTTTCTCTCCGTCGCCACACTTTAGAGGGGTTTTTCTTTTCTTTTCTTTTTTTTTTTTTTTTTTTGCTCTCCTCTGCTTTCTGTCTCGCTCATTCTCGGCGTCTAAATCCAGCTTTCTAAGTTACAATAGAGCTGTTTAAAGCCTCTGAAATGCTGAGCAGGCCTTGAAACTGTCTATTGAAAAGTGGGCAACAGATGGACAGCGAGATGGAGAAAGACGAGAGCGAGAGAGAGCAAAAGAGAGACCGACAGACAGAGAAAGAGAGAGAGAGAGAGTCAGAGGTTGGTCTGAAAGCATCAAAGTGCCTTTAGCGACGTTGGATTAAGGTCACAGCGGAGTTTCATAATGACAACACGCAGCACAATGTCAGTTGATATCACAATCACTCACCCTTACGCACACTGCCCCCCCCCCCCCCCCCCCCGCCACCCGCCTCTACACGGTTACAGTTGTGCAGCCGTTCCGGGTGGGCGGCTCGAACCAACCCGTCTCCGATCCCGGCTGTGCAGGCGGACCAGGGTTGAGACCCATTCGGGGGGGGGGGGGGGTCTAAGTCTGATTGTTTGAGCTTTCCACAAGCAGCACTCCCAAAAGAGTGAAAAGAAATCCCTGCTAATCCCCCCGAATCCCCACCAGTTTCCACTGAATGATTCAATTTCCCTCTCATTGTGCCACATTCAGCCTGTCTCTTTGTGTGTGTGTGTGTGTGTGTGTGTGTGTGTGTGTGTGTGTGTGTGTGTGTGTGTGTGTGTGTGTGTGTGTGTGTGTGTGTGTGTGTGTGTGTGTGTGTGTGTGTGTGAAGGAATGCTCACATACGTCAACACATGGAGGTGGTGGTGGTGGTGGGGGGGCTCCATACTCTCCCTGTGCACGTGTGTTTGTACGCTGTCTCAGGTCACCAGTCTGTCTTGAGCTCGTTGCAATGAGGCTTTTTTGCCACGGGTGTCAAAGCATTGACAATCACAGACATTAGGGGGAGGGGGGTGGGGGTGGGGGGGGGGGGGGGGGGTGCTCAGTGGCCTTTTTTGACTGACAGCCAGGAGCAGCAGGCCCTGTTTGCGTGGGTGATGGGTGAAGGGGTGGGGTGGGTAATGGGGGGGAGTGAAATAATGACTCCTATGACTCTGCTCTCCGGGGTGAAGGTCGGGCTTGATTACCAGCACACAT
This sequence comes from Lipophrys pholis, assembly GCF_963383615.2. Taxonomy (NCBI): domain Eukaryota; kingdom Metazoa; phylum Chordata; class Actinopteri; order Blenniiformes; family Blenniidae; genus Lipophrys; species Lipophrys pholis. Next base: position 46,371,579 of record NC_137635.1, on the reverse strand, counting down.
CCTGAACATGTTTGTTACTCTCCATTCCACAGAGATCCCGAATGGAATCCTAATAAAACCTGCATTTGTCCTGCAGGTCATCACAATTTAGAACAAGTTCTTTTTGCTACAGCGGATTTAAAGCAGATGAGAAACTGTTTTGCACGGGGGCAGAAAATACATTTTGGAAAACAGTGTCCATATATTATTCTTTTCATGCTTTACATACACTACGACCCCGTTTACACAACGATTCAAGTACAAACACATAATTTGGGGGGTTCTGTTTGAGCACAGCTTTGCGTTTACGCAGCCCTGTTTTGAAAACAATGTCCGTTTACATGGAGAGCGAAGAAATGCTGCAGTTAGCATGCCAGGCCACGAGCTGGCACTGTTGGTTGTTTTTGTACTGAAACCACACACAGGCACGCAAAACACTTACTAGTCTAGGTGAGTGTCTTTCTTAAGAAATGTGTTTTTAAAAAAATCTATACTTTCTTTGGATTTCTTTGCTGTTTGCCTGGGAGTTTGGTGGGCCGGATTGGAACCTCTTGCGGAACGATTTTGGCCCACAAGCCTTATGTTTGACTTGTTCACTCAAACCAGTGTTTACAAGCCTCTTGATAATGATACTCATCAATCTGGATTTAAATTATACTATATATACACTTATACTACAGGAAACTAAAATGTATATCTGTTCAGGGAGTTAGAACACAGACTCATTGACTCTGCAGTGGTTTCTTTACGAATAATAAAAATCCAGAAAGCAAGCAACTCCTGACGGAGGAGATAAAGAACTCGTCTGCAATATTTCCAAGTTGGAAATCAAATTATTGTAAATTACTGGCATGGATCACGGTGAGTGTTTTGCACAAAGGTCAGATTTCGCAGAGTTGTTTCCTTCTTGAAGCAGATGACACCAAAATCAATTTGATTGAGTCGTTTGAGACTTGTCTATCTAAATCGTCTTGCAGTCATTACCTACCAATTACACATTTATAGTGGTTAAAGTTCCCAGCAGAACACTGCTTATAATGTACGGCAAATGTGGTTTCAAAGTATATGAAAGCGACACCTATCCGTTTATTATTCGAAGCAAAAAGAAGCTGGGTGAACTATGGGGAGAGTGAAGATTTCAAAAAGCAGGCAGTGCCCTGGAACCCTCTGCGGATCAGTTGTGTTCGAAGCACAAACCAGGCAGAACAGATGCCAGTGCACCAGCAGAAGACCAGCACATGAAGAGTTGTCCGCACAGAGATAAAACAGCAGCTGCAGCACAGAAACAAACTTTCCCAAGAGAATGTTGGTCCGTTCATTAATCTTATATACCGCTTTATCTAACTGAAGGTCAAGATCCTGGACTTTGGGAGAAGGTAGGTCATATCTGGAGTAGTTTCCACTCCATTGCATATTGAAATTTGGAAAAGTGGCAGGTTCACTTTTCTTTTTAGGGAAACAATGAACCAATTCCCGATACTCCATAACCCAGGGGACGCTTTACCCTAACTAAAACTCCCCGAGTTTTCAGGACAAATACCAAATGAAAATACAAGCGCTCACCAATAACACATTGAGGAGCAACAAGTCTACTGACTCCATGTTGCAAGGTTAACGTTTCTAACAAGGATCATGTTTGTCACAGCAAGCTACAAACCCCACATTTAACACCCTTGGCATCCCAGAAAATCCTTCATACTCCATACTTATACACTTAGACACTGAGCGAATGGACATCCATCAGTCAAACAGGAAGGTAAAGCCAATATGTGAGGGCGACCGCATCAGTAAAAAGGCAAAGGTTTAGTTGAGACATATGACTGACCAAAGACACCTCCAGCCTATTTTCGATTGTGCATTTTATTTAATTGTCGGCTCTGGTTTGAAACAAAGGTGATGCCCGTTGATGGAGGTGAACATCCACTCCACCCAGTATGCTACTTTCAATCACTTCAAGGTATATCGGATCTGACAGGAAACTAATCCAGGGTCCCGGCGTTAGGCCGGTACTGTAGCTGAAATCATTAGAGATTCCAAGAGGATGCTCTTAATATCCATCCATCCATTTATATTGGTCGACCATTTTTGATAAATATGGGCCACTTCAGAATGGCACAACACATAAAGTAACCAATTACCCCAGCAATCACAATTTGGTTCTGAACAACCTCTCTCCACATCACCGTTAAGGAAAAGTGTCTCGTGTCTCCGCTCTGTTTTCATTTGTCCCGGTATGATTCATCTAAATCAAATTGAATTAGGTCAACTGGATGATATGTTTTGAAAAGTAATATACTTCACCAACTAATAGATGAGATTACAAAGAGAGAACTGGTGTTATTCATTTCACATGTTGGTTAATTCATGTGGCTAACTCATATCCACACGGTTAATAGTTTGACGATGTTGAAGTTGCAATAAGACTTGGTATTTTGGTTAAAAGGGAAAGAAAACCAATTTTCTCGCCCTTTTAGAAAACCTCGCTTTGCGCACAGCTGTTTCAGATCCAAACAACTGTATTTCAGTTACCTTCGACAGAGTACCGTGATTTTATTCTTCTGCCCATCCACAACCACCCTCTCAATGCAGTGTGTCAATTCTGGTGCGACGTGACCCGACTTCAGTCGGCGTTCCCGCCAGTGCAGTATCGGAGAGAACAAAAGTGAGCAGACTATGGGAAGATCAATACATGTGGCCTACTCACTGACAGATGGAAGAGCAACTTAATGACACAGACAGAATTTATCAAAGCAGGAAGACAAGGCTCCAATCAGCATACGTGCTCTTAAAAGAAGACAGGCGGCTGCGTGTCGGGATCACCGAGGAGTACAAACCTCTCCCAACCTCATCTCAGAGGGAGATACAAACACAGGATGACTGCTTTACCTCGGCTCTTTGAGGGGAAAACTGTTGGAATAGTTATGATCTTCAGCACATTGAAGGTGTCTTCTATTTAAATGCCTTTAAATTTAGGATTCTATAGAAATTTATACAATCAAGTCATTTCCCTCAAATGAAAAGCTCTCAGTATATCTCCATGTTTACTGAAAGAAAGAGTTTGAATCATATAGAAGTTAAATCAATGTGGCTTTTCTTTATATATAAGTGACTGGGGAGTTGGATGTAAAATCAACCACCAAACTGGTTCCATCCACAATGTCACAGATTTCGACCATAACAAATGACAACACCTTTTTTTTATTTTTTATTTTTTATTTTTTTGCTAATCTTGACATTTTTAAGCTTTAAACCTGAAGTGTCAAACATAAGGCTCGTGGACCAAAAAGCAACCCGCATTTGTCTCCAGTCCCGGCCCGCTACACCACCAAGGGAATTATGAAAATGCGATGCTGCCATGAAAACTTGCAAACCAGCATTAACCTCAAAGCCACGCAGTCCGATTTATTATGCCACTATTTCATAAGATGAAATCTGGGTGTCTGTTGGCCCTGAACTAAAATGTGTCTGGCGCCCCTGGCTTAAACAGTCATTTCACAGACTCATTCATTTCGCTCTAATGCTAAAGTTCCTGTGTTTAACATTAGAAAAATCCCATAACAAATAGATAAAGACTTGCTGTGGTCATTTCATATTTATTTCTTATCACTATAACGTTCATGGGTTGGGTATTTTTTGGTATTCTCTTGGAAATCAAATCCATTAGAAACCTCCTCCTGGATCGTCTGCAGTTTGCCAACAGAGCCAACAGGTCTGTACGAAAACGATGCATTATTGCAGTCTCAGTAAGAAAATTTAAATTCTCGATTAAAATAAATTAAATTAGGTTTGTGTTTGCTGATAATTTTGTCATTTATTGTGTTTTAAAAGACATCTGGAGGACTTTTGTTCTCAGACATTCAAGCTGCTGCTCAACGTAAGAGAAGTTTGTCTCTAAATTATTACATTTGTAAAAATTAGACGACTACGCGTGGAAGCAACTTCTATTTCGTCATTCTAATCCCTGAATCTAAATGTAGAGTCATGTCCTGTGTGCTGGTGTGCGCACGGCTTCACCCCAGGAGCCCGAGAGGACCTTCATCTTTTTTCATTTCCTCCGCTCAGGGTTCTGTCCTCAGACACCTGCTGCTTTAAAAGGACTTCACTCGAGTGTGAAGAGGCCCCTCTTGAACCGGTGCAAAAGTGGCACTGGACCATCCTGAATGGAGAGTCACATTAATCACAGGGATTACTTACACGGAGTGCCGGTTTGGGGCTTTGAAAAATCTGAACTATACTGTGAACATTGACAAAACCAGATTAATACACAATTTTGACATAATGCAAATATGACATTCGACCACGATTCAGTGCATTCCATTCAACGTTGCAGAATGGTGGCAAAGATGTCATTGTGTACATCTTTTTCCAGCTTCTTATCGCTGGAAAATATAAGTAACATGTTGAGTGAAAGGAGCTAAAAATGAGGCTGGAATATCTACATGGACATATCAGGGTTTGGGTCAACAAGAGAGATAAAAATGATGGGAATGAAACGTGGCACAACATTTCGTTGTTGTGAGATCCAAAACAGTCAAAGATCCTTTATCTTTACTTTCTCAATGACGTTGCATTTTTTGAGAAACATTTGTAGGATGCATTTGCAGGATGAGCAGGAGAGCGGATATTTGATTGTGTCATTCGAATCCAAAGCAATCAGACTTCTTTGCAATTAAACTGTCTGTTCACTTAACAAACAGTCGCCTCACGTTGTTTTTGAATTTTCGTTTCAGAAACGTTTAGCGTTTAGACGGAAATACGTTGAAAATGATGTCAGCTTACAGAGAAATGGCGGCAACAAAACACTTTTAAAAGTGGTTTGGGTGCATCCCTCGTTCTTTTCATTCCAAACATAAAGTTATCACTTACGGGAAAGGAGCCCTTTTGAATCTCACATTTTACGTACAGTTTGGATAGCTCTGGTTGTTCATCTCCTCATGAAGATACTCACAAACTGTAAGCAGCCAGGCACAAGCCGTGTCCAGACTGTCCAGACAACAGCCAGAAAACACATTTCATGGGCGCCCTTCTTTAATTTTGAGTTTCTAGAGGAGCCACATTGGAGTTATAACCACAATTTGTTTATCCCAGAAGTTCTTTTGATCCTTCTACTAAGATAAATAACAAATAAAGACAGTGTTTTGGTGCAAGCGTATTCGCAGTGGAGCTAAACCACCTCTATATTCATGAATTTTGCCTCCAGTTGCAAATTGAGCACAATTGGAGCTCTCTTTTGGACAAAAGTGTATTTTAGCGATCTGATCGTAGAAGAAACCTTCATTTGAAAGCATTTAGGATGCAGTGATCTGCTGCTTCAATTAACTTTATTGCAGCCTGTGGCAAGAAGCACTTTCTTTTTATTATTACTGTCAAACGCCTGCATGCTCCTTGTTAGCGTTGGGTAGTTTTGTCTTGGAAATTAGTATTTTTCTTCTGTATGGAGCTTCTTCTTCTCACAAGCTCTCGCTTCCATGATCCGGCTTTTTGATTTTCGCTCCAGTAGCTTCACTTAGCTGGACTCAAATAAACAAGTTTTTGGAGATCGATCTTGGGAAATACAACCCTGATTCAGAAAAGATCAGTTCCTGTGTTAAATGTGAATGAAAAGAGAAGGCAAAAATACATGAAGCCTTTTTTCTTTGGTTTACAATTCACTATAAATGATGTATAAGGTGACAAAACTGTGACATTTTATATTTCATCAAAAACATTGGCTAATTTTGAATTTGAAGGCAGAAACACATGTAAAATAATGTTCTACTGGGAATGACTCAGGGATTCATAATGCAATCATTGCGTCCTGTTATTACGTATGGTTAACACAGTGTCTCAGCTTTTTTGGGAACTCATGGGTTTAATACTTTTGTGAGCAAGCTTTAACTTTGGAGCATCACTGTTGGGAAATATTCCAAAGCTTTTGAAGCCCAGAAACACTTTATTGCCAGATGATAAACATTGTTTGGGACGAAGAGAATTTTGTAGTGTGTGTGGTGCACAAAAAGCAAAGTAAACAGAAAATCAAAAAGCCAGAAAAGGTAGTTATATATAGACCAATTATTTATATAGACCAGTAAGTTATGTGTTGGTGAGAGGGCCCAGTGTCTGCAATCCGAGCTGCATGTCTCCGTGTCCTGGAGATGTACGGCTCCTGGAGAGAGGTTGCAGCCGATCACCTTCTCAAGTTAAAAATCATTGTTCCCCGTGACCTGTGGTCCGGTGTTTTGGTTTTGGAACAGTAGTTTCAGGCCCTGTCCGCAAGAGCAAAATGATCTTTTTTTCTCCATGTCGTTCTTAAAAGGTTTCCCATCCAGACAGGATATATCTGCGTCCACACGGCACCGTGAAATGACTCAAAACGGTGTCGTACCTATTCTATGCCTATAGATAAAAAAATAAATAAATCCAACTCATCGCCTTATTAAACCAAATAGCGTCAGTGGCTTCTGCAGCGTGATCTGGAGCACGGAGTCCGCCATTGTCGTTGATCAGTGACATCACGGAGAGGATTGTGGGGTCGTCGGGTCGAGAGGATGGAGTGATGACGTCATTTATTGAGCAAATATGCGTCTTGCCAATTCACACGTCAGTGCCGAGGTGGCGTTTTCAAATTTCTTCACTCTGGAATAACATCTCAAACTAACGCCATTTTCAGACTTTTAAAATGTCTCACCGGTTACATGAAAAGGCGTTGTCGTGTGGACAGAGCTTCAGTGGTCTTTCACATTATTTGGTGCAGCAAGGGTCTTACTGTGGACACGGTTACTTTTCTACCTGCTTCCTTCCAGCACCTTCACAAGGTTCTTTGTTGTTCTGAGATTCATTTCAACTTTCACACTGAAGTATGTCTGCTTCTCAGGGACACCATGCCTCCTTGCTGAGCAGTGTTATGACTTGGCACCCCCATGGTGAATACACACACTTACGTACTATTGTTTACACCGATGAATTCCGGGGGCTTCGTGTGTTTGGGCGTCGGTGTGAAGCATGAATCAGAGCAATGCCTTGGCTTATTTATTTTAATTCAATTGTCTTCTGCCCAAAATGTGACTAGGTTTGAAGGCGGAGATTGATCTCAGGCATTATCAAACGGCAATGAGGTATCGAAAAGATTCACTTGACGTTTGAGTTTTTGTCTTGTTAGCGTGGTTGAATTGCATGCTCACACAAATAGCTTGCACCTTTCGTTTCGTGGGTTATCGACTTAGAATAAGATCTCACAGCCGAGTTTTTTTTTTTTGCATTAATATGCTGGTAGTTTGAATGAATTCCTTAAAAGGGGTTATTGCCATGTGATCAATACCATAAAAATGACCTCACAGGCCAGAACGGCCGCTGATGGACAACTTACAGCCGTACTCGAGGTAGGAAAACTCCTGAGGATACTCCGATTACAAAGCTAAAGTTTGAGTAAAGATCGTCCTTACCACATGTCTGCGTATTTATTTCCTTCACACCGATTCCCCAGTTTGCCGGCACTAGTTAAAGCTAACTACACGTAATAAAGAGTAATTGATGCCACTTAAGGTCAGATCAGGGTTATTTAGCACTGATGAGCAGAAGACACTCGACGCTCCTTCTGCCTGACCAAAGAGGCTAAACTGTGGCGCGGGGATGGAGGAATCAATAGACGACACATGGCTGCGGTGAGATATGACTCTCTGCTCAATAGCGGCAGTGTAACCTGAGAAGGTGAGACAGATGGACGGTTCGGGGGGGGGGGGTGGACCACAGGTGAAGCAGATGCTGCTCAACCACAGGAGCCGGTTGAGACGAAGAGATGTTGAATATTTTTAAACATTGCTTTAAACTAGACTTGGCTCGGGTCGGTGTGTCACAGTGACTTGCAATTTGTCATCATAGGGATGATGCCGGAACTTTCTTTTGAGAATCACAGATGAATACAAAATGATATCATCTTTGTTGGAAATCTGTTCTTCACATTTGACAACATTTTATTTTATTTTGCCAACATATATTGATTGTCTCTCTGAATACATCCTTACCTGCGCTCCCTGCACGGTCAACGTGCCATCAGACCGAAATAATACGAGGTAAATTGGTGGGTGAATTGCTGCGTTGGAAGCTGTGCAGGCCATTACTGTTGCAGTCCTCCACTTTGATTCCAAAAAGCATTCCCCAATGTTAAACACGATAATGGCAGCGTCAGATAAATGCTGCATCTAAAAAAGTGAACGGGTGAAGTAAGTGTCTAAAAACCGAGTCTGAGCCCCGGGGCTTTGTCGTCAATTTAAGATGAGTTCATATTCAAGCAAGACAGAGGTAGATATTTTCTCAAATAAAGAGAAGAGTAATTCCGAAGGGGTTCTTTTAGATTCAACTGGCTCTGTCCACTAGCACGTGGCTTCAGTGGAGAGATCAATGGGAAATAGTCAGATTGTTTTGATAATCAAAAGCAGAACTGTAAAGCTACTGAATGGTCAATTTTGAATAAAGGACAAGAAAGAAAATGTTGTTCCCCTTGGGGAAACCTTTTTTTTTTTTTCTACATTTACCCATCTTATCTCTAGGATGAGGTGGGCAGCCACGTTAGGGGACTCCGGGGAGCTAATGGGGTCAAGGGTCTTGCTCAGGGACCCACAATAGTGACCTGTCCACTGCAGGAACTGAACCTGTCAACTCCCGATTCCAAGTCCACTTCTCTGTTTTACGTGACTAGCCTGGCTAGTCTGATTAACCTGACTGAATTTCATTTGAGACGTCTCCAACGGGGACAAATGAGCATATGGATAGACTTGTATTATAAAGTCTTCCCTGTAATATCTCAAGATCTGCATCCTTTCTTAGAAAATAGATACTTACGGACAGTATTCAAGGAAAACAAGCATGAAGCCAACAGTACAGAAGACGCACCATCAGTCTTTAAAGTAGGAGTGAGAATGGAATAACATTCATTTCCACTTTATAAACTAGAATTCTAATAGTCGGAGGACACAGCAGCTGAAATAGTCTCGTCCTGCACCCAGAAAATCAGACACAACCCAGACAAACCACTCTAGAATGCCAGTCCCGAATCATATTAGACTGCAAAATCAGAATAACCCAGTGTAAATTACACAATACCAGTGTAAATCCTCTCCAAAACTGTTAAAAAAAATTGTCTCAACCTGCTAGAAATGGTTATACTCCTGTTTAGCATGTCTCTTCTGAACCCTCTGCTGCAGTTATCTCTCTGTTAGAATGGATTGCAGTTAAATACTCATAATTATGCTGTGATATAGTTTGATTGGTGGTTGTGTACTGCACATAATAATTATGCCGTGTACCATAAAGTTCATAAGATGTTGTCAGTTCCATTTAATGTGTCTAATGTGATGAGAGTTTGCCTCTGAGGGTCATCAGCCGTCCTGTTTGCTAATTGTCCCCATCAGATCAAATGAGTATCCAGTGAATACTTGTAGAATGAAAGCACCAAACAGTACAGTTCCTTTGTGAATAAATGTGTCAGAGTCAATCAGCCACACTGAAAATCAATTGTTTTTGTTTACAGGTCAAATTCTATCAATACAAATCAAGTTATGTACGCAAATTAAAAACAGAAGGCTTGAGGCTGCAAAATTCACGGACATTATTCAGGTTTGACTCCCAATATTTGGCATACCAGCTGAAGTTCTACTTGAACTACTTTAAAACAACTGCAGAGGCCCTTTTTCTGCCATGCTTAAATGAACCCTTTGAAAATACCCTGATTTTGTCTCGGTGTGCACAGCAGAAAAACGCCGGGACACGAAAAAATAAAGCAACTTTTCTGAAAACACTGCGACTGCTCATGGGCAGCACGGCCATGTTAAATAGTTCTTCTGCACATGCATGTGTAGATGAACAATAACAACAACGTTTTCCTGGAGTGTCCTGACTCTCAGTCCATGTCCTCCTGGGACTCACCCCGGAATAGCAATCCGACTTTGTCACCCATGCGAATGTCTGCGTACTCACCATTGTTAATGTTAATAGCGTATTGTTCTCTGCGTGCATGTGCGCGAGGTTTCGTCACAAAAACAACCGACAGCACCAACTCGTGGCCCAACGTGCTAACTGCATCATGTTTTTGCGTGAACAGACCTGATTTTCAAAACGCTGCCATTTAAACGCAAAACGTTTCTGAAACAAAGACACAAAAAAACAACTTTTTACTTGAAAAGTTGTTGTGTAAACAGGGTTTAAATGATGTTAGGGTTACCTTGCACTATCAGCTTTAATTAGCTTTCTGCTGCATTTCGATAGTTTTTTTTATTATTTCTTCTTTCTCTTCATGTCATTAATTCATACCTATTTCTGCACGACTCCTGACGAGAACATTTATCTCACAATAGTGCGTCTTTAACAATGATTAAACTCAGACAGACTAGAAAAAAAAAAAAAAAAACGTGTGTGTACCAGCATTTGACTTCCTAACTGATGCAACCGCAAGTGAAGTTAATGAGTGGATCAGTCATTAGACTGAAGACATCCTGATTAAAAGAGACAATTAAAAGTAAGGCGCAAGTTAATTTTCCGAGTAAGTAGTTTTGTTTGGGAATTTATTTTTATTTTATTTTTTTTTTGGCCATTAATTAGTTTAACTTTTTTTTTTTTGTAGAAGTAATGAGCAAAATCTAATTTTCAGTAACTTGCACAACAGTGGTGACCACAGGGTCCGGCAAACTGCAGTTTTCTCTGCAGCACCACCACACCCCCCCACCCCCCCACCCCACCACCCTCCAACAGTCACCGAATCTGAGTCCTCTCGGCCGGCGGCGGCTGCAGGTCTCCGGCTCCACAGCTGTGTTCAGGCGAGGTGGCGCAGCGGCAGACTGCGCAGCAGCTGGGTTTCAAACATGGAGGAGCTGCACATTAGCATGCAGTATTTCTCCTCACCGGGATCTAATTCCCATCAGGGTCTTCCCAATCTGCTTCCTTTTTTCTGAACTTGAAGTTCCTTGGGTTTGTAAAAAAGACCCTGGGCCATGGCGAGACACATTTTTTTATCGAGGAAGGTGTTGCAGATGTGTAAAACCACCACGTCACCTTGTGCCAACCGGGGACAACGCCGGGCAATTGATAAAAGGACCATTTTTTCCTATATGTCTCCTTAACGAGTGTAGTTTATTGTGTACTTTTTCAAACCCCACCTCCTGAACAAACAGCCGGCTGGATTTCCTGACATTAACAGTTGCTAGTCGGAAGCTATTTGGTGCAAAGTGGCATTTGATTGTGACTGATTTACAAAAATGGAGGAGAATCAACTCAAAGTGGGCTACAGGTCAGTATTTGTGGAGTTTCTCTCCGTTAAAAGCGTCGAGAAATGGCTGATGTGTGTGGTGCTTTATAAATGAATTATTTCCTGCAATTCTATTGATATTTCATGATTTAGCATATTCAAGCACTTAAAATAATTACAGTACAGGGATATATGACACACACTCCGAACACAAAAACAGACCTATTTCTAAAGTGGGTAAATTCTACTAGTAGCCACAAGTTAGTGTGAACGGAGAATGGTTGGCAAGATCTCTGTTCGACTAAGTGTTTGTGTTTGTTAAGAAGACAAAAATAACCCCACTTTAATTAGTTTATTCATATTAACTGTGAACACAAACAACGAGTTATTTAAGAAGTCGGTATAATTGCCTCCTTGCCAGGTAGCTAATACCTATATTGATTTTCAGTGTGACTGAAAAAAGAACCGAATTAAAAATGATGTTTGCGAGATTAAACTCTGTTTAAAAAGATCTTTCTGGTCGTGCCTCGACTCACGAGACCGGAAACGGTTTTGTAGCACAACCCTGCTTATGCTAAGCCTCTGCAGTGGATGGAAGGCTTCAATTAGCATGACCTGTAGGTCCACAATAAACGTATTAAAATAAATAAATAGATTTAAAAAAAAAAAATCCAAATCTGAGTTTGGATTTTGCAGCGCGACTGAATGCAATGGTATATTGTATTAGACAGTAGAACTACACCAAGAGAACACCCACACAGCTTTTGGCTTTCAGCCGCCATCCGCAAAACTGAAACGACCTTCGGTAGGGTTAGTCAGTAGTCAGAATGTACTCATTAATGTGTTTTCTGTTGGTCCTCGGTGTCTGTGCTTTCACACAAATCTCCTACGAGTAATACCATTTGAAGTGTAATGTGAATGAGCCCCTTTGAAATAGCAGGTAAGCAGCAGGAGTGTTGACATCACGGCGCTCGCATACATCATATTTGCTGGATCCCAGCAAACAAACTGCCTAATTGAGCAGAAGGAACTGGATAAAGTTAGACAGCTGCGGAGGGGGGGGGGGTGTAAGAGAATGAGGTGAACCGACAAACTCCAGTGAAAACAAGAAGGAGTCAGAGAGGGGCGATTCAAAAGACGGCAGAGACAGATGGAGCTGGTAGAGGGTGGAGGATGACGTTGGGTGTCTGTTTATGTTGGCCTTGGCTCCGTGACATCCCCCTCGCTTTTTCTGTTTTGCTTTGTTTGACAAAGCGTGAAACCTGGAATAAGAAAAACCCGAGGTAGGGTAAAGAGTTAATAAAACAACAGAAGTATTTATCAAACTGTGTGAGAAATACGGTGTCCATGTTTCACTGGTGGACTTTTCGATGCAGTGGAAATGAAGACGGGCCCCTCATTTACTCCACAATGGCAACGTTTTCAAAAGAATGTGCGTTTATACAGAAATAAGAGAAAGAGGTTTTTGTCTTGTAGTGGGGCAGTGTCTCGGTTGGTCGAGCGAGTCGTCTCTCAGTCGGGAGGCTCAATTGCTCATCGCCCCCTGCTCACATGTCAAAGTGTCCTTGAGCAAGACGCTGAACCCCAATGGAAGGACGAGACGCCTTGCCAGCAGCTGCCTACGTAGGTGTGTGAATGGGTGAATGTGATTCACAGTTTAAAGGATTGTTTAAGCTGTATAAGTGAAATGCGTTTACTTTTCATGATAGGCCACTAGTGGGCACTGTTGGTTGTTTTCCTAATAGATCCACACACAAATGCCCGCAGAGAACAGTACACTGTAAACATTAACAATAGTGAGTGCATTTATATTCGTATGGACATACGACTAAGTTGGCTTGCAATTCCGGGTGACTGTCAACTATAAAACTAAGTCCCAGGAGAATAAGAACTGGGAGTCACGACACTTTCGCGGCCGCCATTGTTGTCGTTGCCGATCTCCTGAAGAACTATTTCCAAAAAGTTGAGGTTTCAGTGACTCTGATCACTGTCGTCAAATACGGACACTCAAAACGCAAAGTTCTGTGTTCTCACATGAGCTCGCTGCCATGTAATCTGTATGTATGTGTGTGTGTGTGTGTGTGTGTGCTGTTGTGGCTCGGTTTCCATCGTTGGTCCAAACCATCTGCTCTGCCAGATGTTTCACCTGGTGTTTGTGGAGCATGTGAACACAGGTACTGATGACACACCTGGCTAATACCCACCAAAGTGTAAACACTGACATGGCAGGAGTTTAAATGACTCCACTTATTTTTTTTTAGATTCCCCAGTTGCACTAAACGTTTTCCTCTCCCTCCTGAATGTCTACAAAGTGTTGCAGTCTCCGCCCCCTCTGGGAGCTTTCCCCGTGTATTGCTTTTCATTAATCTCGGCCTCAATGATTTGGCTTTTGTGACATGTATTGTCAAAACAATGCCTCTATAATGCAATGCGAAATAGGATTTTTACAAAGCAACGCCAATTAATAAAAAATATATAATGGAGGGAAAAAAAAGTGATTGCATAAATATTCACCTCGTTTTAAAAAACGACTGACCTAATCCAGCAGCAGACTGGCGCTATTAGTCTCACAATTACCCAGATGGAGATTATGGGACTGCATCTTACTGATTGGAGTAATAAGACAAGCAGTGTGTGGAAGGTCCGGTCCGTGGTTAGTTTGGGAATTCTTGTCACAATGACACCATAAATACAAAATCCTACTCCAAGCAGCTGTGAAGAAATATGATTGAAATGCAAAAAAAAAAAAAAAAGGAAAAAGAGGCAACCGCAATCCACGGAACATCTGGAGTTCAATTAAAGATATCCAATATATAAAATAAGATAAATATAATAAGATAATAAATATATGAATGAATATAATATAAAAAAATATATAATAATAGGGGATGAACGTCGTCGAGAAGAAAGTGTGCGTCACAGAAAAGAAAGAAGTAAGTACTGTTTATCTTTACAGGACTTGACACATTAAAAGAGGAATCAAACACTCTGAGGGGAAATGGCCATTTTACTGCTACATTGCCAACTCAGACAATATTCAAAGTAAAAGACCAAATGTTGAACACTGGATTTAAAATCTTTTTTCAAAGAAACATGCTTTGGGATGGATTTACCACCAACAGTTGGCTGCGATTTTCACATTAGAAAGAGGTAAAATATTAAATATTTTTTTGAAATTAATACATAGTCTGAACACTGATTTTATGAGGATGACTACGTCTGTCGCTCCGAGACTGTGTCAGCTCAATATCATGACTTTAAAACCATCTAATTACTCACCCTGGTTTGATAGAATAAGATATGAATAAACCCCAAATATTCCTTTGAGGCGGTTCAGACAGACTGGACAGATCACACAAAAAATTAACCAAAACCATCCTGACAGTGTAGCAAAGGTCAGGCAACATGCCACTTATGCACACATCATATAGTGCTGGAATTACATTTTCTTCCTCAATAAAACATCAGTGAGTTTCTGAAAAAACTGATTTCTGTGTGGTCCTGCCATTTGCTGACTGGCTCATCCGAGTTGTGAGCTTAAAGGGCACAAACCTGTACGGTCTCTCTTGTTGTATCAGAGATGGAAGTTTTGTTGTTGAGCTGTTCATTGGAAATTTGCTGTCGCTCTCTGAGGCTTTTGTGTGTCATTTGTGTGAAAACGCATCACTTGTGTGTTTTCGTTTCATGCATTGTACTTAAAGCCAGCAGCAGTGTACCGCATTTGCATTTGTTGCTTTTTTTCCCCCACATTTCACAAGGTTTGACTGACGAGAGTCTTCGTCAGCAGCGTCTTTAGGCGCTCGTCCAGCTGCTTATACATGATGATGAACAGGCAGATGTCTGTGGAGGTGTATCGGCTCACTTTCCTTTCACAGCTTTGACTTTCTTGCAAAGTTTGCGAGTCTCTTCGGCGACGAAACTCGACATTAGGTAGTCTTTTTGGGTTTGACCGTTCTTTCGTCTGGCTCGGAGTGTTTTCAAATAACAGAGTAACAAATGGAGAAATGAGAAAGGTTGATGTCTTTCACACCGGCTGCCTCGGGAGAGCTACAACAAGATCACAAATGAGGAACTGTGTAAGGAGACAGACGGTATAAATGGGTCTCTTAAGAATTGCAGGCTGTGATGGCTTCGTCATGTTCTTAAGCTGCCCAATGACAGGATACCCAAATGCGATGGACTCCAATTATGGACAGGACAGGTTTGTCGTTGCCTCCTTATGTTCTTGAGTGAGTATGTAGTCTTTCTGGGGTAAATTCTCTTTACATTGCCATGTTTTGTTTTTTCCTGTTGTGTTCTTAATATATACAATCCTTAAAACATAATACAATGACTTGCAAAGGTTATATCTTATCCTGAGAAGAATTTAAACACAATTTTGAATTTGATAGCAGCAATATTTATTTAATTTTTGTTTAATGTTACGGGCCAAGAACATGCTGGAAAAAGCACTTGGAACAAATCAAAATCAACTGGGGGAGCATTTGTCGTCTAATTAGATTAACGGACGAGAAAAACATGACCGTTTATCAAGAGGAGAATTGCAGGGAGTAAAAATGCGCAGAGGTTCAGGATCCTGCAAACAAATTGCCTCTAAAAATTGTTGGAAGAGAAAAATACTTCTCAACAGGAAATGACGGTGCGCTGCAAAATATGAGAAGTTGATCTCACTCGAACAAATCGAGGAAAACCCCATTGCACTCAATAAAGGTAAGTAAATGTCATCATTAGTCCTAAGTTCAGTTTACTTCATGTCTACTTACTAAGTTTACTTAGGATCTCGCTGTGTTTACTATTTTGTGAACTTAAAAATATAAAACTATTAAACTGAACTTGAGCTTTCCAAGTCTTAGCGAATTTAAATAAGCCAAGTTAACTGAACAGTTGCACTCAGTAGGATTTAGTAAACCTATTGACTTCAATAAAATAAGCACGACAAAGCATTTGTTTTCAGAGTTTTTTTTTTTTATTTGTACAAAAAACTTTAGCAAGGCTCCATGGATTAGTAATTTAACAAAAATATGGACGTATATCTGTGCCATCAGAGTTTGGATTTGAATTTCTAACTCAGTTTCAATGGTAATTTTCTTACCATTGAAATGAGACTTCAAATTTTCTTCTTTGCTGCTCCACTGCGGAATGAGCACCGCAGACCTCTGTGTTCACTTCGAAATGACAATTCCAGTTTTACTCATGAGTTAAAAGTAAAGTACTCTAATGCGATTTTAGCCGGCACAGATTTTAGAGTGTGACTTTGAGGATCCCACGCTCTGCACTTTGTATTATCGTCATCTTTGAGCACAAGGGACAAGACTGAACATCGACAGTGGACTTCAGGTTAACAGGCAGTACTAAAATAAGAACAGACATGATTATCAACAGGATGTCACTCAGCTCGGGTACACTTCCAGAAATGGGTTTTTGATATCGATTTCAAATAAATCCAATATTTTCCTTGAAATAGTAAACCGTTTCAGCTGTAGCATCTTATTTCTTGTGAATAAAACGTAGTTTAAGGATATTTGCATATGCATTTTTTTTTTTTTTTTTTTTTTTTACATTCAACACCATGTCCAAACCTTTTGGGGAGTGGAGCATGTACCAAATATGACACATGAAATTGGTCACAGTAAAGCTGCCAGCATATACGTTAATCAAAACAGCCAAAAAAATAATTAAACAAATCAGCCGCTCTGTAAAAAACCGCCACAGTACCACCAGAGCCCACAGAGAGAACACATTTACAACCACATCAGCTTCTCTCTCCTTTTTCTTTTTTTTTTTTTTTTTTTTGCTCTTTGTGAAATCCAGAACAGAATTTGAAATCCTCGTCTTTACAATCACTCTCAATCACCGAGCTCCATTGTATCTTACGTGCTCGCAGGCTGACTAGAGGTTCTTCAGGTTTTCCAAAAGCAGAATGGGAGGCATGGCTTTCATCTACCACACTCCCCTCCCGCGGAGCCATCACCAAGGTTGGACCCAGGGGGGAGCGGGCACCTCCCCTCGACTTCCGAGATTTCACTGAAAAACCTTCTTTGTCGACGAAGCCGCTGGCAGGCCTCCCGCAAGATACCGAGCGCCGCTCTCCTTGTTCACCCCTCCAGGCTCTCGTATCATGCATGCAATTAACTACGACTCTCCCTTGAGTTTGGACTTCCTCTGTCTGAATCCTCTCTACAGACCTGGAGGTTTACGATCCGTGTTCAACTTGTCCAGTGTGTTTGTACCCCCCCCCCCCCCCCCCCCCACACACACACACACACATGCTGTTATTCATAGCACCTTTTCATCTTTTCTATCCCCCTCGCTGCAGCCAGCCGAGGCAGCTGACCCCCCACTTCTGAGCGAGCTCTGTCGAAGTTTTCTACCTGCTGAAATAAGTTTTTTCTCATCCTCTGTCTCCTGTTGCTGTGAGATGACACATGTTGTGGTTAAAAGCTGACTTTTGTGACCAATACTGTTTCAAGTGGTAATACAGTGCCTGGAAGAAAAAAAAGAAGGAGAAGAAGAAGCATAAAACGGCCACTGCCGAGTTAACAGTTTGCGCCAAGAAGACGTATTAAGTCCGTTTACACTGTGAGGATTTCAGGGAACTTTTGCTGCATTTTCAGGGTTTGTTTACACAACAACGCTGCTCGGAACCACTGAAAATGCCACTTTTGGTACTTGGTAGTTTTATAGTTGAGTCCCCCGGAATAACAGTCCAACTTGGTGGTCTGTCCATACGAATGTCCGTGTACTCACAATGTCCGTGAACATTAAAACATTTCTGAAATGAGAAATGCTATAAACTATGCATTTCCACTTGGAAAGTTCTCGTGTGAATGGGGCCTTTAGTTAGATTGGGCAGTGCCACCATTGGCAATCCAGATAAACCAGCATCAACTTTATTGTTTGTCCCTTGAAGGACAATTTGTTGTGCAGCAGTATGTAAAGAGACGGTAAAAGCGGCGTAAACACAGTAAAAGCAATAAAACACAGTCAAATCACACAAACATAAAATATACAGGGGCATTAGCGGCGATCTTGGTCCTTTAGTCGGATGCAGTTCAGTGCAACAGTCACTGAGTCAGCGGCAAGTGCAGTACAGTACTTAATAAAGTACATCAGCAAAAACACATTGCATTACTTCCTCCCCTTCTCAGCGTTTATGACTCGGATAGAGGGAGGCACAAAGGAGAACTTAAACCTGTGTTTAGTCGCCTGGGGTGCAGCAAGACGAAGGCTGGAGGGGAGGAACGGAGCCTTCCTTTTAACTTGTGTATTAAAACTGTCCTCAAGACTGTTACAACACGCCCCGGCCACTTTAGAGGTTTCTTTAACTTTAACTGTCCTTCTGAGGGAGTTCTTGTCCTCGATGCTGAGGTTTGCCATACCAGCATATGATTGAAAAGGAGATAATTGACTGGCTGGAGGAGCAGGTCATTATGAGACATTTGTCTGTCAAGCATAGCAGAGTATTTGTTCTTTGTACATTCCTTCGCCAAACCGACCAGAAACACCACAAACCTTTTTTTGTTTTTTTTCTCCCCAACAATCAATATGCACTTTTATCTTCTGGTAGAAGCTTTACGAGCGGCGATAGACTTCAGGGATTCTTCTTCTTCTTTCTGCTGCTCGTTTCTGAAAAACTTGTGACGTGTTCAAGCTTTGATTGTAGAAATCCTTTCTTCAGTAGCAGATTTCAGCTCTTTTCAAAGGGTTGCAATCAGGAGTCAGGACTCATTGCTGATCACTTTCAAACAGTTCATATTGTCCTTTGGCCCACGAGGTTCGGCTCTTGGCTTTGCTCAAACATCTGAGAGACACACCTTTTCTTTGGACATATTTATTTCTAAAATTCTTGTTGATCATCAGATTTAAAGTTACTCTTCCAGAAAATATCTTTAAAATATACTCCCCATAAAAGTTCTCACTTCTGCACAGAGAATAAACCAGTACACGAAAACAAGACTATCACCTTGTTTATGTTAAAACTATGTACGTTTCACTAACTAACTTCGGAAATCCGCCGCATGGGATACCAAAGATGGCGCCCGCGGCAGCTCAAGCATAATATTAACATTTCGACCGATTCAGACTGATTTTAAATATGTGTCTGTCTGAGTGTAACGACAAATTTCATTCAGAAAGGTATTGACAAAGTAGTAGAGATGTAGATCAACAACTAAAACTGGGTCCTAAATGTTTTCATTTTTCCCATGTGGATTCCGGCAGAGCCACTTCAAGGATTACTTTGATATGTTGAAAGTATCATAGTCTTTCCACATTTTATTATGGCATATGGCGTATGAACAAACAAACACTCTACATTTCTACTCTCATACATCAATAGACTGTGATCTCAGGAAGGCTGTGGTGCATCTCCGGCACTGGTTGCTTTTTTTGCAACAGTCTCTTTGTAGTGCTGTCCTTCTCGTCCTCTTCTCTTGGAGTCCTGTTTGCGTCAGTGGCGGACGCATGTGACTGGCTGAAAGTACCGCTCCTCATTGTTACAGCTCAACTTGAAGCTTGTATCACAGAACTATATATTGAATAGAGCATTTCTACCCCTGTATACCATGACCAAGGTTTGAATCCCTCCCAACAGTCTGTCAACATGTCCTATACTTTCTCTCCTTCTATTCGCTAACCTCGACGGGTACAGCAAGAAAGTCTCCGCCTCTGAGCCGAGTTCTGCAGGCGTCTTCCAGTTAAAAGAGAGATTTTCCTTTCCACCGTCTCCCCTGGTTGCACATGTGGAATTAATGATTTTTCTCAATAAAAGTGCCTTGAATTGATTGTGTTGTATTTGGTACTATAGTAATGAAATTGAATTGAATATCCTGTGTCGTGTTTTTAACCTTCACACACTCCTCTCATTAGGTTTCTCTTACCTCCATATCCAAGGAGCATCTGATCTGTTGAATTTACAGATACATTTTCAATCAAACGATGGTTGTTGCCATGAATTTGATAGAAATCCAAATCCAACAATGGCCATTTTAAATGTTTTCATCCTATACTGTTTGAATCCAGACTCATTCAGACCCAAAGCCACCAAATATGGATGCGGAAAAAAAATTTCCTGCCACAATGTTCTTTATTTAGCGCGGTCGGCCACTAGTTCCTATTCCGATCTGGACTCCCGCCACAGGAAGAAATCAGCGTACCAGGTTTCGACATCCTGACGTCAAGACATCCGAGACAAAGAAAGTCCAGATTGTTTAAAGTGTTTGTGATAGTCTTTCACGGATCAGGAGGTGCGGGATGAAAAGTTGTGTCCCTTGATTCATAACAAGACCATCCGAATGACTGGCGCTCTCCAATCAAAATGATGAGTCACAGTGAAAAAAGTTGTGGTTCTGACGACGTCCGGCCCAACGAAGCAAATAACGTAAAGGCTCGCATACGTTCCGAATCGCCGACTGTCCAACGGGGGTTTGCGTCACAAAAGTGTCCGCGTTCGAGTGTACTTGTGAATGAATGATGAAAAAGGCATGCTTCACCGCTGCCCAGACGATTGTTCAGTCACGGC
Source organism: Lipophrys pholis (assembly GCF_963383615.2). Taxonomy (NCBI): domain Eukaryota; kingdom Metazoa; phylum Chordata; class Actinopteri; order Blenniiformes; family Blenniidae; genus Lipophrys; species Lipophrys pholis. The sequence continues at coordinate 46,350,865 of NC_137635.1, read as the reverse complement.
AGTTGCGTCGCAGAATGAAGTTCTTTTTTTAACTGTTTTCACTTCAGATTAAACAAACCAAAGTGGGTCCAGCAGGACACAGGAGATAGAAGAAATACAACCCTGATGTTGTTGTGGCACTTCTGAAATAGCACAATCTCTCAGAACTTTATTTATTTTTTCTTTCCATGACAGCAATTGTTGACCGTACACATAAGCTGACATCATCTCTGTGATCACTGAAGGGTTGCTGTGGGGTTCTGGGTGACTGTAGGAATTGCAGTGAATTCTGAGAGCCGCCACTGAATTCCAGTGGAAATTCGAGGTAGTACTTAAAGATCCATCTATCAAGCCATCTTGTACAGTGATAAAGCCCTCTTCATTTTAAGGGGCCTAACTTTTAAAAAAATTGTTGAGTCTGAATTTAAATTAATTTATATCACAAAACTACTAAGTTTAAAAAAAATTACTTTAAAAAAATATTTTAAAGTGTCTGCGGTATACACATAGTAAGCGGCGGGAGAAAGAAATGGCGGGGCGTCAGGCTAAGTCGGAAGATAAATCGGTCAAAAAGAAGAGAGTTTACCAAGAGAGTTGCATATAAATTGGCTTTATTGAAGCAATGGACACAATTAGAACTGAATGCACCTTTCATGGTGAAAAACTGGTGAATGAAAGTTTGAAACTGCAAGCTGAAGTGACACCAGTCCACAAAACACCAAGAGATGGTGTGTAAATTCTTTTCTCCCCCCTAGTTAACCCAAGTTAACGACGGTAAAAAAAATGTGATTCCGATGAAGGTTGGGAACCACTTCATGGTCGCAGGGGGCTGGAGATGATTCCAGTCGATGCTGGTTGAAGTCAGGGTACATTCTGGACACGTTGCCAGTCCATCACGGGGCGAATACAGCAAACCAGACGATCCCACATACAGTAGGCACACACATATTCACTGCCCCGGGCAAGTTAGAATCACCAATCAACTCCAAATGCATGTTTTAGACTGTGGAAGAAAATAGGAACTAATAGACTCCCAAGCCAGGGCTCGCCCCGGAGGACTAACCGCGAACATTCGCCCGTGGTTTACCACTCTCATGCCAAACTACCTGATACACCTTTGGTGAGCGTGTTTCCCTCTGTGTAGCCCTCCGTCTATCCTGCTGTTTTTTTTTTTTCGCTTATTGGAGAACAAATGGCACACTGCGTCCCGACAACTCCCAGGCAGTTTTTACATGCACCGTAGCATCGCTGCACTTGATTGAAGGTCTCATTTAGAATTCAGTCTCTGTTGCTGTAACCTAGTATAGTGGAGAAAAGAAATGATTCTCAGTTCATCATCTGGTGTCAAAGTGCCCTTAAGCAAGGCGCTACCCCCCTCCACAACATCGCTTTCCAGTTGAAAGCAAGATGTTGCTATAATAGAGCTTATTCACCGAAAGGAGTAACAAACAAACCAGAGAAATGACGTGAAGAGAATAGAATGTGAGAATAGGCAGAAGAAGAAGGTTTGCTGGGTTTTGTGAGTTGCCTCCAAAAAGTGGCCGAAAAATGTTTTTTTATTCATGTGATCTTCCTCCGACTCTCCCGGTGTAGTCTACAACCTGAAAGCACAGTAATATACACTATGTACATGTGCGTCCATGTTTTATGGTGCAAAAAAAAACCAACAACCTGAACTCACATCAGAACAAAAACATTTTTCCTGAGTGTGGGGTGTGACAAATGTGGTTTATAGGCTGAGTTTACAATTAGCTAAAGTCAGGATCAGAGTGTGAATTGTTCACGCGTTTCACGTGAAAACACATCGTTTTTTTCCATTTTTGTTTCAGAAAATGTTTGTGTTTACACAGCAACATTTTGAAAATGATGTTTACAGTGTCGAGTACAGACATTGGAATGGACAGATAGGGAAGTGGGATCGCTATTCCGGGTGAATCGGCTATAAAACCCCACGAGTCCCTGGAGAATATGGACTGGGAGTCTTGACACTCTGGAGAAGGACTGTTTACCACGGCTGTGGCGGGCACGCGGAGGAGCTGCGTTTCAGGAAAGTGGCATTTTCCCTCGTCTACATGGAGACGGCGTTGAAGCATTACTGAAAAGTTCCATTTTGGGGTCTATTTTTAAAAAGTTACGTTTTCAGGACACCCAAAATGCTTCGAAGGTTTTCTGTTTGCACGTGGAAACACTGTCATGTCGGTTTCAATGGTTAATGGTTGGAAGCTAGAACATTGTTATGTCAACGCCCCGGCTCAACAAGCCATGTTGGACTGGTGTGCGGATGTTGTTTTATTTTTCACATTGGTGCGGTTAAACATCAAACTCTGGAAGTGTTTCATATTTGCGCAAACTTTGTAACACTGCTTAAACCTGTTGCGAGGCATTTAATGATGAAATTGTCACAACTCCTGCCGTGATTTTTTAATGTCTCTTCTAGGTTTTCTCCCATCTCTCCCCTCCCTTGTGTGTCTCTGTGTTGTGGGCGGAGTCTGTATGGCTGGCTGAGCTGCACACCAGAGATTCATCTTCATCAACCCCCGGGATAAAGACTCCGACTCTCCCTCCACTCATTGCCAGGTCGTTCATTTTCCCTTCACGTGCTATCTCAGGCTCTAGGAACTTTAGCTATTTTTGCTGACACTTATCAGCCGTTTCCCTCTGCTCGGGTTTTGCCTTCAGTGCGGCTCGCTTCTCCCATTTGCTTCATCCCCCTCAGATCACAGCCTCTAAAGACCATCCGCCCCTCCACCCTCCATCATCAAACTACCTGTGTCATCTCTGTGTCGGGTTTTGGGTCGCACTTGCAGAAGCTCTAACAAAAATGTGGTTTAACCGCAAAGGTTTTGTTTAGTTTTGCAATGTTTGTGATGTTTAAGTGGAAGATAAAGGATGAGAGGGGCTATCAAGGGGGTACATTATCATGAGAATGGCCGTCAAATAGAAAACCAAAGTCCCTTAGTTGAAAGCGTTTGCCTTTATATTGCCAGGCAGATGGTTATACTGTGATGGCTGATCAGTGTAAAAAAAAGTGTATATATAAGTCTCTGACCTTTTTATAGGAAAGAAGAATCGGTACCTTTTTAAACCAGGGATGTCAAACACATTTAAGTTCTACATACTAACCAGTAAAATAGTGCCATAAACTTTAAAGTTTTTCTTAGTTGTGGCGCGGAGTATACGTGACGAAAATGTCTCTATTTTCACATTAAACAAACAATGACGACTGAAGTCCACTACGATCTCAACAGAAAGCTTAATGAAACCGTCTGGTGCACAACACAGTGAAAAGTGAAGGAAACTTTTATGGCTGTTGCATTATGCTTGTTTTTACAAACTCATGGCTTTGAGAAATATGCTTTGTTTTCTTGCTTTCATGGCAGCATCACTGATAATTTCAGCTCGGGTCTCAAGTGTTGTGTCCAATAATCTTAGGAAATATGTTTCAAAGTTATTCTTTGAGGTGTTTGCTCTTTGCTTAGTTGTTTTTTGCCGGGCAGATTGGAGCCTCTTGCGGGACGGTTTTGGCCCACGGGTTTTATGTTTGACACCCCTGTTTAAAATAATTGATCCTTTCCTTTATGGTATATTTGCAGAATGTTCTTAAAAGAAAAGCAAGAGCACATTGACAAATGCGTTTTCAAATATTATTAAGCTTCTTTAAAATTTTACGTTGTCTTTTTAGTCATTGCTGTCAAGCTTGGGGTTTGAGCGGTTTGCACATCATTGCATTAGGATTTCATGCCCATTTTTCAAAATACCACAACTTTATTTCAAATCGAGGTTGTTAGTTTGCCTTAAACAAATTGCAGTCGGCACCAGCTGGGAATTTGAGTCTGTCAGATTCTGACAGATTTTGAATTTCTACTGATCTCGTCCTTGTTTGTTTGTGAATTCCAAGTATTAAAGCCAGTATTTATTGGATTTTAATCTTCATTATCGAGCCATCAAAATGAATCCCCTAGCATATGTAGGAAAGTGGAATCTTGCTTTAACATTTTTTATTTTATTTTTTTTTTTCACTTCAGTACCAGGCGCAGTGAGGCCTTTGGTAGCAGGCGGGCTTTGGTGGTTTGTCATGATCAAAAGCTTTGCAGCTGGAAGGCACGCTGAGGGGTGGTCGTCTGTCATGGTTTGAACTTGGCCTTTTAAGGTTTGTGGGAGAAAACCAACTCGCATCTAAATAGTGCTGACAGGCACGGGGCTCATCTATTTATGTCGGGGTCAACTGAAAGTAGGTGCCCATTTGAACCGCACATGACAGTGGATGATGTGGATTTCACCTCAAAGTCTGATTCTGCACTGAAGTTGAGTCCTGAAAGGTGAAAATAAAAAAAATAAAAAGATCCTGCTTTGAAGGGAATGTCACTCACATCCGCGTGTGTTTCAAAGGTGGAAGCGCGTGGATACTGGTAGGCCAGTTCATGATGACCTCCAGTCCCTGATATCGGAATCTGAATGAGAATAGTTCAAGAAACCCAAGGAGGGATTTGTTCTTTTCTTTTTCCGATTAATGTGCTCTGTACAAGAAGGATTGAATAAAAATGCTAAATCCTTCCAAAAATGGCACGTCGGTCTTCTTTCTATGAACAGTTAACCACTTGGATTGAGTGTTTTACCTTGATAATATCTGGAATGGTAACTTCCTGTGGCGATCTGTCCTGCATTTTGAGGGATTTGCATCTTGCCGAAGGTGCCCTTGTACTTCATGGGAACATCCTGGAGAAGGTGTAGGTCACTCTTGGCGTCCTTTCCGTGCGGCTCACAGAGTACATCCCTGTCATTTAACTCAAAGCAGCCCTGCAGAACAACATAACAGACCGACATGTCCTCACTGATTTCTTTTTTTCTGTTTCATCAGAGAAACATAGCACGAGGTGACAGGACGTATCCTCTACATTAGCAAACGTTATATCCAGGGTCGTCTTCTTTCCAGTTTTACGCGTCACACACTGGGTGAATTTATTGAGTCTCAACAGAAGTGGGGAATGTAAACAGCAACTACCAAAGCATGTGAGACTCCATGAGGTCAAAAACATTCAAAGTTTCACAGTTTTCAGTTCAACTTCTGGGCTACGGATCCCTTCTTTCTTGTTAATGTGACCATGGTTGTACTATCTATTTTTAAGAACGACAGCAAAGACCCCCCTAACTTGCACTTGCCACTCTTACTTCAGTTTCTGTTGTTGCAACAGTTTGAAATCCCTGGATGGCGATGTTATGCTCGGGATCGTCTGTTGTGAAGCTGTGTCTCTGATAGAATCATCAAACTACACTCCAGGTACTACATTGGGGTTAGGTCTGTTAGTTTATCCATCTTGTTTCTTGGTGATCTGACGTTGCCTACAGTGGGGACTCAACTTGTATCTCTTCCTCTCTCCGAGTTATAGAAACTTGGATCTTTTCCTGAAATCTTTGCGTCTGCTTCTTTTATGTGTATTCCTCCTCGGTTCAGTCGGAATATCTTCTTTTACTCGTTGTTAAGCCAGCCTGTTTCAGCCAAATGAGCTGAAGCATTGAGTAATTGAGTAAATAATCCTGTGACTGTTCAGCGGCAGTGTAAAATCTGAAATCCCGCTGCAAAAAACAGTAATTAAAGTTCTCCAAATGTAAGTTTAGGCTCCATTTACACAACATTTTGAAGTGAAAATGGAAACATTTTGTTGTGTTTTAGGGATCAATGGGGAACTAGACTGCGAGCTACTGAAAATACAACTTCTGGAAAAGGGTACCCAAGGTGGAACTTCTAAAAAATGCTACATCTAAATGTGCTCGTTGGATGTTTCTCCTGAAACTGAGCTGATTTTGATGAGATCTGAAGAAAAAAAAAAAAAAAGGAACGACATTGAGAGGAGGGGGACTTTGCATCTGAGTTTCTAGAGATAAATGATAAACTCCGTTACAATTTCTTAAAGGACCCAGAGCAGACTTGATTGGTTCGACGGACAGCTCATTGGATGGGAAGTAATGACAAACCACAATTACAAGTGGTTTTGATAATGTGGAAAAGTGGGAGTGATTTGGACTCTAGGGCTACATGGGGAATGCATGACCTCCTAAAACTCTTCAGGGACAGAAAGTACATGTACATCTTGCTTATTAAACTTGTTCTACAAGCTATCTTTAGCCGTAACTTAGAGTCAGAGCTCAACTGATTTTCGCATTGTTCGATAAAGGCAATTAACCGAAACACCACCTTTCTTGGAAAGGTCAAATGTAAAAGCTGAAGGTTTTTTTTATAGTTGTATTCACTGAAAAGCCATTGTTAACTTTTCCTGCTTCGGCTTTTAGAATATTGTCGGAAGACTTTCCCTTTCGGTCTATAGCCAGCGCTAGCTTTAGAGCTAATGCTTCTGCAATAGAAAAACACACAAGACAGGAAAGCTGTGGATATTTTAATCAAACGCCCTGCTGTTGTCTGATTGAAAAATGCACCCTGAAGCATTTCGGCATGCAACTGTAGCCTCCCAATTTTTCTTTCCATTAGTATTTGGGGGTAAAGCAGTGTAAAATATGATGAATTTCTCCTTATTTGAGCTGGACAGCAGCTCATACCCATCATTGGTTCAGCATGCACAGCAGTTCTGAAGTTAAGATGGTACACCATGTTCAAAATCAATTAAAATTCCAACATAAATAAAACAAATCTTTAAAAAAAATCAATGTTTGTTTATAGGACCAGCTAGTTTTAGCTCATTAAGAACTTGAGCGACTAACATCCTTCATTTCAAGTGAAAATATATCGTTTTTGCGTTTTCATTTTAAAAAAATTTTTACATTTACATAGCAACATTTGAAAACAATGTATGAATCCACATGCATATAATTTGATTTTGATTTATTTGTTTATTTCCGAACATGCACTGAAGCCAGAAAAAGAAACAAAGAGACACAAACTGAATTTAAAAAAAAGACGAACATCCAATTGAATTGTCCAGAGAGCACAAGACACACATACTCCTATTTTACAATATGTGCGTTACATGTTTGAAAAAGAGGTAGGAAGAGGTATAACTTTTTTAATTGTACCCTTTTACATCTTTATTCTTACAAGTCACACCAATTTATTTTTCCCTTAAACAACCGCATAGACAGACCAACCAAATTGGATTGTTATTCTGAGTGACTCTTGACTATTAAAACTATCAAGTCCCAGAGGAAGATGGACTTGGAGTCATCAGACTCTGGAGACAAATATTGTTATTATCCAGCTACTCATGCATGTGCAGAAAAACTATTTATCACAACCGCAGTGTGCATGTGCAGTAGCAGCGTTTTCAAAAAGTTGCCCCCCCCCCCCCCCCGTTTAAACAGAGGCAGATTTGAAGTGTTATCCAAAAGTTCCACCTTGGCAGCCGATTTCTAAAATTTGCATTTTCCGTGGCTCAGTGTACCGTTGTCATTTAAACAGACACCCGAAAAATGCACGTGAAAACATTGTTGTATACACGTGGCCATACTTTACATGGGAGATGTTGCCAAGGGCGTGTGAGTACGTGTGTGTGAATGGATAAACGGAACAAACAGTTTGAAGTGCTTTGGGGCTTAAGGTGAAGCGATGAAACTGTGTAATGTATGAGAGAAATCTGACTATCCTTTTTAGTGAAAACGAAGAACTTTTGTTGTGTTTTGGATATCAGTTGACACGCCAATGGTGCTGGGAGTCACTGAAAACGCAACTTTTTGAAAATGCCCTCATTCTGTCTCCGTGTCGACGTCGGAAAACTGAAAAGGCGTCTTTCAATACGAATGTCTGCGTACTCACCATGTGTGCTATGTGTTATGTGTGCGTGGTTTCATTACAAAAACAACCAACAGCACCCACTAGTGGCCCAACATGAAAACTCCATAATTTTCAGCTTTCCTGCCATTACAATGTCAAATGATCTTCAAAACGTTGCTGTGTAAACGGAAAAATGATGCGTCACTCTCTTTTTGGAAGTATAGGAAGACCTTAACGTAGATAGTTGTTGGAAGATAACTGATGCCGCTGGTTGCCTTTCCAATCGAAAAGTCTGGAGTCTGAAGTTCATAACAGATTGAAGATCCCTCCATACGGTAGTTTTTAAGAAATTCAAGCAACTGTGACCTTTTCTCAAGTGTTATGCTCCACAACTAAGTAAAATCCATAGCGATTGCCTCAAAAAGTCGAGGACTCACTTCACCAGTTATGTCAGCAAAAAAATATTTACCTGGAGAAGTCGCTTGTTCATTACTTTTAATTGTCTGTCTTATTTATGATGTCTTAATACTGCGCCTGTAGTTGTGATGCATGAGCTACCGGCTCTGCGTGTCAGCCTGATGACTGATTCACTCATGTTCAGCTGAAAGTCAGATAGAGGCGCGCGTCTTATTTTGGCCTGTTTGTCATTATTAGAGGCTGGTATTTAAGTGCAAGCGCTCCCGCAGGAGACACACTTTTGAGAAGCACCTGTTCTTGGAAGAAACAGATTTATGATCAAAAGACAACGAGAAGAAACCGCAATAAAGGAGCTGAGATGAAGTACCAACAAGCAGTCGGTGGCACGCAGCGATCAGAGAGGAAAGCTGGGAGTTTAACTGTGAAAGCAGTCAGCTGACAGGTTTCGACTAAATTAAAAATATACAAATAATGAGCTCATGGAAACTTCAGTAACTTCGGTAATGGTGTTTTTTAATGTATTTTTACCATTGCTGGTCTCTTTTTGTCACACAATTCGCCTTAGATGTTTCTGAATTGATCTCGGATCACCTTCACATCTTTATTATGCATTTTTCTAAATCATTCACTACTGTTGTTCATTTTGGGAGTAAATGAATCGATTACTTTCCTGACTGCCAACTTTATTTGTGAGACAGCGCCTCTCAGATGGCCTCGATATGGCAGTTATATGTCATTTTGTGTAACTTTTAAGTGTAAAAAAAACAAAACTGTTTGATTTCAACAGATCCCCCCCAGCAATGCTGAAGAAGTGATAAAATAGCTGAGGTTATCAGCATTTCACTCGTCACATACTTTCTAGTCTCTAAGCATAACATGAAAACACTGTCATCCATCAGTCGTCGACTTTGTTAAATCTACTTCAAGATTGTAAGGGGTGATGATGACGTTTCCAGTCGACTATTTGTCAAATAAGGGTGACCTTGAACATGTCACCGGACCATTACAGGACAAAAACAAGCGCACACACACTCACATCCACACTGATGGGCAACTTAGAATTACCAAGACACTGTGTGTATAGTCCAGTGTACCTGGAGTAAACCCACGTTCATACCAGATAGGAGAAGACTTTCTGTGAGCACAAACCACTTCACCTCCGGTCATGAGAGAGTTAATATTTCCTACTGGTATTTGGAACTCCGGTTAGGAGGCATGCAAACGAATCATATTAAATGTTTATGAAGGAATGAAACCGTTAAATTGTTGAGTAAATACTGGCTGCCGAGTGGAGGAGCCTCGGGGAAAACGTGGGGAAAGATTGCTTGTAATAAACTCTGACACCAGAAGGTCATTAGTTGATTGTAAGAGGTTACGTTCACATTTTACACTCAGTTCTTCAGGAATTGCATCATGGCTCTTAAAGCTGTGTGTTGTTTGTTTTTTTTGGGGGTTTTTTTATCCCTCTCCTCTAAAGATCAGAAGTATGAGCAGAAAGCTGGGAGGAGCTTGCACTCAAGGGCGGACATGACAGACATCCAGAGGACAGCACAGAGGGTGGACCAGACCTCGGGAGCCAAACTGCTCAGGCCCACAAAAACACAGCCTTCAGTTTGCTCCAAAACACATTGATTAAAGGGAGCAGGCATCCTTTTAAATGTGTGAGATGCTTTAAATAAAACGTTACAGTCACAGCTCAGATTTTCATTTCTTTCTATATGTGGCTAAATTAGTCACATTCTCGACCTTAGTGCTCTTTTGCTGCTTTACTGAAGGTTTGATGACGCTTTGTTCTGTTTTTAGGAATATGTGGAATTTTTTACCACTTTTTAAAAAGTGGCTTAAAGTCCCAGTTTTATTGAATTCGCATCCCTGAAGGTTTTTTTCTTGTTTGTCGTGGTCCGCTTGTTATATTTCCCCATATTTATTCTTATTGCTTTTGTATTTGATTGGATTTTTAACTGGGGTCCATCAATGCGGTTGCATTTTTGCATGTATTTCTTGTTATGTGTTTTCATTTCAGAAATGTTTTGCGTTCACATTGCAACGTTTTGAAAACGAGGTCTGTTTCCCATGGAAACAGCAGATATATAAGAAAGGTTGTTTTCATGTTGGGCAGCAGTGACATGGGTGTACCTTGTCCTGAGCAGGTTAACACCAAGACATGCTCAAGTAAGAGGCAAAAGCGAGGACCTCTGCACCGCTTCCCACCCAGACTGCGCAGTGCTGGCTGGCAGACAATATATATATATATTTTTTTATTCCACTATAATCAACCTGCCAATCAGCACACAGGTCCACGCTCCACATCACCACCGTGGCCCGGAGTACAAAAACTGTATGACACCTGCTGGTGTATTCTCTCGCCTCTGCTTTCCGCTGTTTCATCCAGACTCTCATGCCGAGCCGTGGAGACATATTTATTTTTTTTTTTCACACTTTGTGGCCTGTAATTTCTCTCTTTATATTTAGTGTGTTCTCGCGGCGCATCAAAGATAAAAAATCACCACCAAACGTTTTTGGAGCTCCTCGCACCTCGGGAAAAGTGTGAACTTCTGTATCCCATTTAGCACTCGAGCTTCTCCTGGACTCTCTTCCTTGGCTTAGCTCGCTGCAGCAGGTGAGTCAGCTCTCTCTCTCTCTCTCTCTCTCTCTCTCTCTCTCTCTCGCTCTCTCTATCGGGTTTTTCTATTGGGCTTACTTCATTTGATGAATTGACGTACCTACCGACCTCATCCATCCATCCTACCGACCTGCAATCTATCCATTTTCGTACCTCTTGTATTGTTCCCAGTCCAACTGGTTAGGTGGACGACAGTGTGGGCTTAGATTTGACGAAAAACAATCGAATGGATGCTTGGATAATAATAAGCAGCAGCCTGTGAAGGCTCTGTGGAGAACACGGAAGTAGACACATACGCAGGGATAAAGTTTCAATTGTTTAGTGAAGGTTCAGTCCAAGGGGAAGGCATCCTGAGGGGTAAACCAAAAACACAAGGAATGGGAAGTATGCGTGATGCCTGGACATGAACATATGACGACGATCTGGCAGAGAAACTTGAGGGAAGAGGCAAAGGCGGCCATTTATATTTGAACCCGTGCGTGCTAAAAATAATATGACGAGCCAACCATCATAACAAAATCACATAATTCGGACTATATAGGGTTGCTCACTGCTTCTGATTTTACAATTCCTTTGTTTTCTAATAATCCATTATATATAGCCGACACAGTCACAAAAGCCTAGTAAGAGCTCATGTCACATATGTATTCATGGTAGTCTAATGGTAGAATTATTACCAGTCACGTGGGAGGCTGGGGTCAATTTCCCAGCATATGCAACAGATTTTTTTGAGAATTATTTCAAATATCTTTCGTTCATTTAAAAGACACAGTTTTCTTTTCTTTTTGATCAGCTATTCCCCATAGGTGTTCAATCCTTTCAGTGAAGAGGGTTTATGTACACTGGGGAGGGGAAGACACAAGTGAAACATATTAAAGGAGAGAGAACCATGAAGGGATGGCAGACAGGAAGACAGGTGTGTGCCAAAGTAAAAGAGGAGGAGGCAAAACAGGTATGATATGGAGACGTTACAAAGGCACATAAACACAGCCCATAATCTTGACAAAAAACTTGCTCAAACTCATAGAAAATTTGCTTTGCAAAAGAAGTTAAAAGATAAATCGCCCATCTGGGAGGCCACATCCACACGAGCCAAAATTATCGTTTTTCTCACCGGGGTTCTCAAAAAAAAATTCCGTTCACATGTCATTATGAACACGGCTCAACACAGGCTTCAGGGCATGTAGTACATATGCCAGGCCTTTAGGGGCGCCGTGATTCACCAAATACACCAAAAACAGATGATCACCTTTGCCATCTACACCTCACATCCGAACTGGGGTTTTAGAATGATCAAAACCGGAAGTACCCCCGGTGTCATGCGTCTGGTGCAAAAGTTTGTAGCCGCTGGTGTTTGGATTGGTCTCCGGCTCTTTTTGTTGTCCTTCTCCCATGCAAAGGCAGTTTCTGTGAGTACAATGGATTTCTTTATGGACTTCTAGAATTCTGTTTGTTTGTTTTCAGACAGTGAAACTGTTTATTTTGTATTGTTTTTCTAGAGTCCCAAAATACTAAGTATCCAAATAAATTTCATGCACCTGAGGATTCTGAGTCGTGGAGTTTGTTGGGGAAAATATTTAGCTGCTCGGAAAGATAGCCCAAGACACACAAAAATAAAGAATTTGTCAAACTGGCACCAAAAGAATCCCAGACTCCTGTAACATATCAATATATTCTATTTCATTAAGGCATCGGGCCCAACAGGAGCTCCATGTCTCCCCAGTTGGTTACATAGAAAGGTTTACAGAAGGCTTTAATGTTGGCCATGTGTTCATTGATCGACAGCTGTGATGGACAGATGACTCCGGAGACAGACAACGGAAAGCCAGCAGAGCTGGGTTTTACGATCGCGTTTCCATGGAAATCGTCATATATCAGAAACACCAGCACCTCCAGTAGATTTGAGTGTATTTGATAGCAGCTCCAGATGGAAAAATGTTTTTTATTAGCCAATGTGTGATGATAGATTTGATTCCCAAGCAGTGATGTAGGTTCAGTAGCAGTAGCCCGGTTAATGGGACGCTTTAATGAGCTCTGTCACTTGTTTGAGGTGATGAATAGAACTCTAAACGAGAGCGTCATTATTGTTCGACAAAGGAAACCACTGTAATTTGTTTTTTTGTTTTTGTTTTTTTTACCGTAAAAGCATGGACTGCTTTTTTTTTTTTTTCAAAGTTACTGTCACCACTAATTTTGGAGTTAGATAATTTTTAAGATCTTCACAGACAAAGGTGAGTAAGGAATGTTGGGAAACTTACTATCATGATAATCATGGTTTAGCAGCATTCGGTAGTAGAAGCCCTGGCACTGATGGCAATCTTTATATGAATTTCTTTTATCATTTATCATTGATGCCAAACTCCTTTCAGTTCATTGGTCACATACAATCCACTTCAGTATCAGGCCAGACTAGTAAAATAATAGTATAACAAAGTTAAACTGTCCCCTCAGCGAGGATATATTCTAAAAAATGTTCACGTCTAACATATTTATGACAGAATGTATTATTGACCTTTTTCAGAGCAGCTATTGTATTAACTTGGTAATTGAACATTTTTGTTTACATTTTGTTTACATGTATACATGCACATCTATAAACGTGTACATATACACATACAGTATATACATATCTACATGCATGTAGAAAGTAGAAAACAAAATCACACACGTTGCATCAATTAAAGTTGTAGTTATAGTATAATATAACTCAATTACAGTTATAGTTATAGTATACTATCATGTTGCCATACCTTGTTGGACACTACTCTCCCGCAAAGTAATCTTGCTAACAAAAGTTACCATAAATATGACTGACTGGAATAATTGAGTGTATATTTGAAATGACTGTAGATATGCTTTTGCAGACAGTATCATATTACCAAGTATGTGATCACTGCTCAGTTATAATAGGTAAGTGAGCTTTCTTTTGCATTATCATCGAAATTGGAAGGTAAAATAGCATCTTGCTGTTTTTTTTGCTACGCTCATTTTGCTATCTATTCTAATTGTACAAAATGGATACATTTGCATTAACTCCAGTGCATGTTCAGCCTTTTTGTACGTGACATGAAGTACTGCCAGTATTTCCATTCAGCGCTGAACATATTCCCCTTCAAAAGAGCGATCAGCTTGCACTGTTTGTTTGGTGATCATATAAAATGATGCTTGTGTGCTGCTGCCTCACTCTGCAACCTGTCAAGTCAATAAAGCGGAGTGTGATCATGAAAGTGAAGATGAGCCCGGCCAGGCGAAACGCCGAGAATCACGGGGCAAGCTGAAGATAACGCTGATTAAATGAGCCTCCTTTAGCTCAATGCCTGCTGAGATGTGAGGCTTTGGATTTCTGGGATGCTGAACAAGATAAGCAGTATTGAAAATGGATGGTTGATTGAATTATAAGTTTAAATGAAACAAATTAAACTAAGTAATTAAAGAGGATGCTGTATGCACAGCGGCAATCACAGCTCCGGGAGATACGCATGTAAATGACCAAATCTGATAATGTCCTTTTTATAGTGGCAGAGTTGAGCCAATCCCATTGGAGATAATGGATTTTCTTCTCCATAAATTTATTTTTTCATCAACCTTGAAAACATAATTGCGTCCTTGAGGCAGCGAAGCAGAAGTCCATTTGGAGATTTTGGGCGAGCACTGTTTACCAATTTCATTTCTGAGTGGGTGTTCTGAACTTTTATATTCCACTAACAGTAGCATACATTGGGGCTTTTCACACTCTTTTTTTTTTTTTTCTTTTAAAAACATGATAACTGCAGTTCTCTCCAGTGCTGCTCAGCACTATGAAAATATCCCCCTAAATGAACAAAACAGACAAAGTGTGATGGCGAGAGCCTGCCCTCGGTGTGAGCCCAACACTGAGAAGCAACCTTGAAAAGGTCAGTTTTTGTTCTGGCACCGAAGCAGGAGGAAAAAGGTGCATTTAGAAGATCCCTCCTTGCATGTTTGTCGAGGCATTTGAATGTGAATTTAATTAAGCTAATTTACCGTGGCGACACAAAAGTGAATGGACCGACTTTGTCAAAAGCCTTCGATTGACCGTGTCCTCTGAAGACTTTAACAACACAGGACAAATCCTTTAAAGTGTGCCATTGTGTAACCTTGGTCCTTTAAACCCACATTGAACCAATCGAATCAGAGGAGACGAGCAACTATCATTTTATGAGGGGTAAAGAAAAAAAATATTCTCGACAAGGAGTCTGGTGGTTTCAAAGAGAAAAGATGAATATAATGGCTTTTTGACCTTATTTACATAATCATTTTGAAAAAAGCTTAGCAATTTTTACAATTTACACTTTCAGTCATCAGAGGCTTTTACACAAAGTGACACATAACTGAGACTTTATTCAGCATGAGCAAGGAGCGAGTTTGAAGATTACAGGCAAAGCTTGGAACCTAAAAGACACATAATGGCAACTAAAAATATGTGACTCCTTTCATAGTTTTCTGCCTGTAATGAACGTAAAATGTCACCATCTCGAAAACCACAATGTGATTCATTTAATACGACACGACCAACTGTGATACTTCCATTTGGTGGTAAAGGTTCTATGTATCATTTTCTTTTAAATATTTTCTTTTTTCTACAATTTTAATTTTTTTAAGACAGCTCAGTTTCACACTTCTCTCTCATCAAGATCTCAGAGAATCGGTGATCATAATGGGTGTCTTTTATTGCCAAATATTCTATAGAAATCTATATATTATTAAAGGTTATAGGTTCAATATAATAATTAAAAAAAAACCTTCACAGTGAAGTATGGTGGAGAAAGCAGCATATTCAGGGTCACTTCAGGTTGATGCAGAACAATGAGCCTAATTATTGAATTCGACTGGCCCTGGATTAAAAGAAATCACTATTTAGTAGTGAACCAGTCACAGACTCAATCCTATTCAGATGCAGTGGTTCACCGCAGCCCTCCGAAACAATAGAGCTGAAAATAATATCCACTCTAAACGCCATTCAAACCTAACATCATGACCACCTGCCCAATGCAGTGTAGGTCCCACAGTGACTAGAAACTAGAATGGATTGTGAATTCTGGCGTCTTTCAATCAGAACATTAACTTCTGTACCAGTTCAAGCTACAGCACCTCATCAGTCGGCTCAGACCGCAGATTCAATCTTCACTCCAACCGTCTGTCAGTGAGCCTTGTCTGGCTATGATCCTGTCACTTTTCTCTACTTGGACTTGGAAATGTTCTGTCACAGTGGATCGAATCCTTATTCTTGTCCATGTTTCTGCTCTGGAGACCAAAGATCACTTGCTGCCTTTTGACTCCATTCCACTAACCGGTAACCCGCTAAAGAGATGTACCCATTTTATTCATTTAACCTTGCAGTGAAAAAAAATTGTAAATGGTCAACAGACTTCACTTATATTGTGCTTTCCCACTGCTTGAGCAGTCCCTAAAGTGCTGTACAGTGTTAATCACATTGACCCATTCACAGTCAAGGACACTTCGGTATGTGGATGGGGTGAGGTGGAGAATTGAACTTGCAACTAACCGAGGACCATTCTTACCAACCGAGCCACAGCAACCCCTGTCAGTAGTCATAAAGTTATAGACGATTGCCGTTTTTGGAAGAAAAAAAATAATAACATCTCCAATTTTCAACCTTCAATTTTTGGATTTGTGGTATTTGTGATTAATTGTGATAAAAGATCGACTAAATGCCTTCAACGATTATGTTTTACACAGCATTTCAACTTTTTCCGGATTGGGGTTGTATGTCAATGTTTAAATGACTCTTGTCATACAGCATTGCAAAGTAAAACATTGGCATAACTGATGCAACAATTTTTTACCACAACAATTTTGATTGATGCCAAACCCATTAATTCAAGGTAAAGTTTGCTGCTAATTAGCCATGTCTTTGCGTTGCGATGTCGCTGTCGTCTTTTGATAAATCAAAACATTCTTGACAACTTAAGATCTGAGATCAATAAAGAGGCGACGGGTCCTCACCTGCCTTTTTAAAATTTCATCTGAATGTTTCTTTAACCTCATTAACATTGCTCGGAAACTACAGTGTGAGCACGCAGTCACAATCCTCGGTGTCACAGCCGGAATAATGATGGAGCTGCTCGCAGCACAGAGGAATGAGAATGGA
Source organism: Lipophrys pholis (assembly GCF_963383615.2). NCBI lineage: Eukaryota > Metazoa > Chordata > Actinopteri > Blenniiformes > Blenniidae > Lipophrys > Lipophrys pholis. The sequence goes on along the minus strand of NC_137635.1, from coordinate 46,333,996 downwards.
TTTATATCAGCTAATAAACACAGGCAGGATAATGGTATTGATTTATGGCTGGCTTAATGACACAATGGAACAGGGCCTACAGGCTTGTGGGGGATTTGGCAGTGACCTGTGTTTGTTGCACTGTTACAATAATTTGTTGTGTTTCCGTGCTGTCGGACAGGTCCTCTGCTATTAGGACGCTGAGCCGAAGACAACTGATTAATGAGGGCTGAAACTGATAGACTACCAGTATCTCTCCTACAGAAAAGCCGAGAGGGGACCGAGGCGCATCTCTCCCTTGAATCCTGCGATGTGTGTGCGTGTGGGTGCGCGCCGTGCCATGTTACCACAGAAGAAGTTCATTAACTCGTAATCCACTTTGTTTGCACTCCGTGTGTGTGTGTGCGTGTGTGTCTATGAGATTATTTTTGTGTCGCCGCCATTGTGGACCTGCAGGAGCTCGGAGGCATCAATTGAGCCAGTCAATAGACACCACCCCGCCGATAGAATGACTTAACTCCAAGGCTTAGTAAACACTTATATAAGAGCATTTGTGTGCAAGCGCATGTGTGTATTCATGTGTTCATCTTATCCTGTGGGAATGTGTCCTTTTTCAATCAGCGGAAAACTAGAGCAACTCGTCTCCTCTCCTTCCCAGAGAGCAGCGGGATAGCATGTTATATAAAAATCCGGCTTCCTTTGACAAAAGCAACTTTCCAAAGCCTCGGATATTCAGGAACCACCTGCGTTCTAGTACTTGCCCAACTTTCAGCCGCGGCACAGCAAGTGAAAGCGAAGTGGATACGTGAAAGTGGCTTATCGATTGCACACCACCCCCCCAATACTAATCCGACTGGGTAAAAAAAACATCTCGACTCTTTTACGATGATCCATACTGTTCAAGTACAAACTGAATGGTCTGTTCCGTCTTTAGCCGGGAGGACACCGCATTCATGGTTTCTACAAAATGTTTCACATGTTGAGTCATTGAGAGAGAGAGAGGTCTTTTAAAAAACTGTATTTAAATTGCCACCATGAGTGATGGCAACATCCCTACAGTTTGTTTGGAAGAGCCAACTTGATCAGAAGTTACAGATGCACTTTCTTTGAAAAATTGCAGTCAAAAATCTCATTCTGTTTTAAGATCCATCCATCCATCCATCCATCCATCCATCCCACTTTTTTTTAGAAGGCGAACATGCTCACTTTAAATAGAAAAACCAGCTGAACTACAACTGTGGATTCTCAAAGTGCAGCACGAGAATACCTTCTTAACACAGTAATGCTGAAGATGTTCACTTGCCACAATTAAATGTATTTTTGAAGGATTTCTTTCAATCAAGAAGTGCTTACAGTGCAAGAAACATAAACGTTTAAATCGTGAGTGGAATTTGTATTTGGGCATACTACATCAGCAGCACTATAACATGTCTGAATCATTCATTCGCTGGCACATTCACACACTCACATATAACTGTCATGCAGGGTACTCGCACACCATTGGGAGCTACTTCAGGTTCAGTCAACATTTCAGCACATAGACAGGATGAAATGGTGGCCAGAACTGTCAACAATTTAGTGGAACACTAAATCTCTTGTCAGCTGAGCCCCAATCACCCTAACGCACCTCACACTCTTGCATCCAATCACAAAAGATGCACTTTTTCCTGCATTCATTAAAAACTATATCCTGTATGTCCCATTCGATGTGACGTTACACGAAAGAAAATCTAACTGGATGGCAAGTCATTTGAAGATTGCCGTTGGCAGATGTCAGGCTCAGTCACCAAACATGTACAGTACAGTCAAAGTGAAGCTCAGCGGTCATCTGATGATCGCGAGTGCTAACAGTGGCAAAAAGTGAGTAAGCATATTGGCTGTAGTTGGTGTGACCTTGACCGTCCCTTTTGGTGCATTACAGGAAGTGACACAGAGCGAATGGCTTTGGATTGGATTCAGATCTCTTGAACAATTTGGCGGGTGTCTCAACTTGCATTGTACTCGGTACACAGTTCAGGAACAACCGTCATAAATCCTCTCGTTTATGGTATTACATTCCGTGTAAGTTAAGAGTTGCCTTTGTCAAAACTGGCAGTGGTCCTACTCTTCCATTTCTGGGCCCACGCCGTCATTTGACATGTAGAAGTGGAGTGCTTTGTGAGAGCTGTTATAAAACACAATGTCCCTGCACATTTTATTAAACAGACCTGCCGCTATTATCTTTTATATAGATAAATGCTAATTCAGAGCTAAAGCATATTGGCTTTTTCACTATACATTCACCAAAACCTAAAGTTAACAGACTAACTCAAGAGAATGTAAAAATACATATGTCATTATTTGACCTTCAGGAGCATAGATCTTCCCTACATAGGCAACAAAAGGACACCTGAGTGATCTTACCCTTTTATATCTCAAGATGGTGCGGAGAGTCGGCAAATGTTTGGCCCATTCTGTCCAAAAAGAGCAAGAGAAGCAGCAGGTACTTAATGACCCGTAGCTCGAATGATAAAAGGCAATACTGAAACTTTCATGAGGTATCCAGCAGTTACCACTCATACATACTCACAGCAAGACACTCAAAAACTCTTGGTTTCTACAAGAGTTAACGTTTTGTGCTACCAGTGAAGACGGCTGCTGGGACTTAACAGATCAAGTCTGAGAGGGAAGCAACATTCATGGTAGTTGGTTATCTTAATATAATGCCTTTTCAGATCGTTTGGTTTTTAGGCTGTTGTCTTTACTCTGCCACAACAATCCTGTGCACAGCATAGATTGAGCATGGCGTTGTCATTTCCTCCACCTTTGACACATCTTTCACAGCTGTAAAATAAATGTCAGTTTGTTTGAAAAGCAAGGGTACGATTCTCTTATCGTGCTGTCGGAGGAAGCTGTGGCTGTTCACAATCAGAGTTCAAGCTAAATTGTCAAGACACAATGTTGCAAAGGGAAGTCATTGTTTTTCCAATGAAGAATGGCTGCGTGAAAGAGGCCATTGCTTGTTGTGTCAAGGTACTGCATGCGGCTGTTTGTATATGCTTTTCAGCTCGCTGTTTATTGACAAGTATTGGAGCTCGTCCTCCATCTGTCCACCTAATCGTCACATTATGCAGGAAACCAACACAGATATTATTTGAACCATTGCCATGCAAACATTCACCCAACATGCAATTTAAGTTGTACATGTTTGCTTAAAAACATTGTCAATGGGGCTTTAGCAACTCCCACATTTGAACTAATACTTCATTCAACAGACACAACTTAATTTATCCTTGCTTTTGTTTGCTCTAAACAATCAAACTACACAGCTCTGAGTTAAAAGTTTCCCTTAACCAGGTGGGGAGTTTTTAGTATACTCAGCACATCCGAAGCCACACATTACAATGTTCCAGGTTTCAGTGACCATAACGACTACCATTCAGCTTCTGTATTCTCATCTGTTCTGCTTGACCAACATTTAGGTCTTCTACATTGGACTTCAACCCCTGACTCAAATCTGGGTCCAAACTTCTCCTTTGATCAAACATTAGGGCTATTTAAAAGGCCGAGGGTCTGAAACTTTTCAAAAGAAGTGCAAGATTACTCTCACACAGGCATTGTATCTAGTCTGCTATCTTGAGCCAAGAGTTCATTTGTGTCGCTGTCCAGAAACGAGAGAGATTTGCAGCAACAGCCATTTGCATTGGTTCCTGACTGTTAGCAGAATAGAAAGAAGCAGCAGGAGTCTGAGTCTCTCCTCAGCTGCTCATCCAGCACCACTGACCTCTCTTCTCAACTCTGCTCATTTACCTCACTCCAATTTTCACCATCCCCACCCCTTCTCACTAACACAGGCTGCTGGCTGAATGAGCTGCGGGAGCTTGGCCGAGCCGAGGGGCAACGGGGGTGGGGGGCTGTGAGTGGAAAGCCTACAGCGGAGGCAAAAGTGGGCAGGGGGGGTAGACCGGAGGACGAGAAAGCATCTGTGCTTACTGAATTTCAGTGACTTGGCGAACAAGCCTTATAAAAAGCCAAACGAGCCAGCGATACTGACCGACTTCAGCTAATGCTAATTAGGTAGGAATACTTGAAAAACGGGCACATTTTCAAGTCAGCACTTTTTCGGGGTTTGAGATAAAAATACTGGGAAGGAAAATGAAAATATGAAACGCTCATTTACAGATCCCAGCGAGAATACATGGAGAATATTTGGCTAATAATCATACTATGCATATTGTAAGGCTGGTGCAAAAAATATATAATGTATTTTCAAACAGAAATGCGAAACTTATGAAATGACTCCCCTATTTACATGATTTTCTGCACCAACGACGTGAAGGTGATTATCCAGTGGACCTGCTCAGCCATTATTTTTTCTATGGCCTTTAGGCCAGCTGAGTTTTGGCTTTGTTGTCTTTCTGCAGAAGATTCGGTTGATCATGGTAAGCATAACAGTTGAAGTTTTACTCTGTGTACAGAAGAAAAGCCCCACTAAGAAACTAAATTAGCCTTTCCATTAAGCTTTTTTCCAGGACAGAGGTAAGACAAGATCTAATTTCTTCTAGAAAATGGATGTAAGGTTGGATGTCTTCCGCCACACTCTTCTGATTTGGTTATGTGGTACAAGAGTCATTTGTTGCTTAGTTTTGGACTTCTGTTTTCTAGACATGTGTCTTAATGCTTCAGCTCCAGCCTCAGGCCACCATTTGTGAAGCTTCTTGAATGGATTTGCCTTGACAATCTTCTCCACCCTGCTGATTGTTACGGTGGCCCAGAAGGGCCATAAGCACAATGCAACCGCAAATGTCGCAACAAAACGGTATTGTTACCTAATCCTCCTACTGCGTCTTTGATTGACTCAACACACTATCTATGGTGCACAACTGTAGTGCAAAATGTGGTGGGAAAATTAGCTTATGCTGGTAGGTATACCAGTAGAACATCCCAAAATTGTCTTTCAGATGACCCGTTGTAGACCCATCCATTCTTAGACCCTACTGTGAGAATATTGCCCTAAACAACATAGGAAGATTATATCTCTTGTTTGGATTGGAAGCCACTTGGCGTTCTTCCAGAAAATATAATCAATACCAAACATGGTGGCCTCCAGAGGGGCGTGACTCCCAGTCCATATTCTAGTTTTGTTCAGTTTTCTGTGCTTGTCTGTATTTGAGCTGCGATGAACTGGCAAACTGTCCAGGGCGTACTGTGCCCTGCCTTCACTCATACCCTGCTGGAAATGGTTCCAGCACCCAATGACCTAAAGTTGGATAAAGTGATATAGAAGTGGATGGATTGATGGACTAGGGTGTTAAGTTTTTGACAATACACATTTTAAATTGATATTTTTCATGGCAATAGCCTCTAATTGACAAGTTTGTTTTCATGAATTGACTCTATATCAGCGAAATGAGCCTGAACTTGGGGCCAACCAAGCTGAAGGCAACATTATGTTTCAGAGTAATGTTTGTGTAATGTTGCATCGCGGCTCTTCAATGTTCTCCTATGAAGCCATTCGAAAGCAGTTTTGGGCAGCCGTTACCGTCGAGAGCAAAAGAAATCTGTCTTTCAAGGAAAACCTGGAGGACTTAAAAAGTGTCACTTCAGTAAGCAAAGTTTTTTATTTTCAGGACATTGAATGCTCATTTACACCAAGATGGGTCAGGGGCCAGGACGAAAAGAAAAGGAAAATATACATGTTGCCTGTGGTTGTTGACAACACCTCCAGGGCAAATTACCGTGACCTTACCAGTGGATGCATGCTGGGCAGCGCCATCACCATCGCAGACAATAACTGCCACGGAGGCCACCCCATACCCCCGACAACACCAGCAACTCCCATCCACTAATGAACCTGATGAGGCGCTAGCAGCTGGTTGTCACGCCGGGATGTGCGACCTGCTGGTGGCCAGAAAAAGAAAAAGGAGAGGAGAGGAAGACAGAAAAGGGAGGGTAAGAATAAGCAGAGGACCACACACAGGCGGTGACACAGAGCGGGTCCTCCGGTCTGCTTAATGAGAGCAGATAAGTCTGTGTGAAAGGACTCGGTAATTACAGCCGGGCTCTCTGTCCCTGTCTAACCTGATAAAACAACCCTCCTTCCTCATTACACTGGCCTCACCTTAATGAACTGTGCGCCTCCTTTTTTTTTTCTTTTCTTTTTTTTTTGTCTTGCACATTATTTGTTTCCCATCAGCCTAATGCATGTTTCTTGGTTAGTGAAATGTTAACAACGCGCTTTAACAATCGCATGCTGCCACAATTAAGTAAGATGAAACCGTGTATTCACCTACATACTTACTCTCGAGGCAGGTACAGTATATCTACGTATACGTTGAGTGGTCTTTGCTTGCACTAATTAATCATATTAACATTAACTGAGACAGGTGTTACTGCATTCTGAATTAATTGGACACTGTCTCTCTTTTCTTTTTGCAGCCCATGTTGCTATATTATTCAATGTGGGCAACTCTTTTGAAATCTACCCTAAACTGAGACGGGTACAAAGGCCATTCTGTGTGCTCATAGAAAAGGTTTTTGTCATCTTTAAGCGGAAAGAGGCAAAGACCACTGTCTTTGAAAAGTATTCCAAATTTTGCTTCACTGGATCAAACCCTTTCCCTGCTCACAGCGAGAGTACATTTGCTCACTTCTGGGATTAGGGTTTTTCTATGAGTTTAGATATCCTCCCTGTGTTTGTGACGGCAACATGCTTTCCCTAATCAATTTCACTGTGTGCCATCCCAGAGACTGTAGGGTGTCCCTTTGTCATCATCCTCATTAGTCAATACTGGTACCCTGTACAGTATTGGAGCCAATATCTAATACTGGTATTGGTATTGAATGAATCCCTGGTGGGTGTGAACGTGAACCCAACTAAACCTGATCAAATTTACATTTTGTTCAACGCCAACTTTGCAGTCTCCTCCACTATAACAGCTTTGTAAACAACCCTTTATTGATTTCAATAACATTTCTCAAGATGTTAAAGTTAAAGTCAAAATAATTTTAAGTCATTCATCATCTTCTGGAGATATGTGAGGTACAACTGCACTGCTGCAACAACAAGCAGCTTAATCTTTTACTGTGTTTTACACAGTCTTGGATAATTTGGATGACGACACCCTGTGATGCTAATTAAACAAAGTGTTGAGTTTATTTCTTTTGTGTGGGTTTTTTTTTTCCAGACCACCAACCACCACAGTAATTAAATAATTTGATGAAGGCTGTAAGAGCTCCAAAAGAGAGCATTGGAAATACATCACAATGCATATATATATGACACAAAAGGCTTTGGTTGAAAGTACGACTGTGCACCCACTTGAGTCAACAAAACTTTGGCATAATGTTCATGTGGAAATGGAAAGAATAAATAATATAGTAGTGAATAATGTGGTTAATGCACATTGCTTTTCACGAGCAGGATACGTGATATCTTCAAGAGATAATTTTAGAACCTATGATGCCCCAAAATACACAACCCCAGCAACCTTGAGCAAATTTGTGATCTGGTGCCATCTGACCAAGTTTGAAGCAGTTCCTGTTTCCACTCAGCAATTCCAGTTCAGTTTGGGCTTTTCTCTTACCCTGCTGAGTTCCATGTTACGGCTTTTCATGTCACACAGTCCTGTGGTTTCCTGAGCGTGTGCACGATACACTTCCACTATATAATAGATCTTTATCATGGATTACCAAAGGCCATTGGATCCCAAGGATGGAACACAGCCACTAGTTAACAAACACCAGGATCCTGTCTGTGTTGTTTTTTGGTTACAATCCAGGTTTCAGTAGTGTTGAGTAAAACAGTTTTGATGTTGCTATTGATGATCTTCAGCTCAGTCTGAAGACTTAAGCTTCTTGATCTCCATATTGGACATCCTTCATAGTCGCGCAAAGTGACATTCAACAAGTAGATGGAAATCTACTAATGCAATGGCCGGTACAATGTAGAGGACTACATTGAGACAGAAATCCCAAAGCTCTAGTCCTTCAGAACCTAATGCACACCCTGCAGGAATGGGCAGATCTACGTTTGTTGTGGCCACACCGCTGCCATCAAGAAAAAATGGAGTCGGGTAAAGGAATCCACTCAAAGATTCAGATTGGACTTTACTTTACAAAATGAAAGGAATTGAAGTCAGGCACATGGAGATCACTCTGAGTCAGTATGAATAAATAAGCAGAGAGCTGAAATTGTTTTGATATTATACATATAATTAATTATTGATTGTTATCAGACAGAGTAAACTGGCTTTTGAAGACAAAATTAGTATACAACTTCAGATGTTTATGGTTTGTAATGTTACAACTCTTTGGGTCTTTCAATGAAATCTTTATTGCATTGTGGTAGTGGACTCAAATATGGAGGGAGAGAGCACAGGATATTCTTGTTCCAAACTGTTGTTCGGGGTCACATTTTAGTCCTTGGCACTTGCTATCAATGTGACCCTTCTAGAGGCACGTTAAAGCAATGTCTCCGGGCTCGGAGAGCATGACTACCGGAGGACCTACAATTCCCTCCTTGCAGGGCTCATTTCAATGTAGATTGGTGACCTTTTCAAGGTACAACAAAAACCACTGGCCAGCTGGCCTGGAGACATTCAACATGCAGCAGGATGATTATTTCTGATTTATAGGACAGGAAGAGGCTCCTGAGCCTGGATATAGGATGCATCCTACATCTGCCCGATGTTAATGTTTAAAAAAAAAAAAACATGATTGTTATTCTTGGTCAATAGGCTTGAAGTCACTTTGTAACAAAGCACGGCCATCAGCCTGCCCCTCTTTCTTTCACGAGTCAATCACAGGTTGAAAATCACTATTAGCGTGTTACCACATAGTTTTTGTTCATCTGAACCAGGTAGCATTGGGATTAAACAGACAGACACAGTAAGCAACCAGAAATCAATTGATTGACATGCTATATATTGACAGGTGGATTATGTCGTCCACTTACCGTTAAGATGGCGCTTTACCATGTACATTTGGAAGTGAGTATTGCTGCAAAAAGGTGTTCATAACCAATTGGAAAGAGTTTGGGCTTCAGTGTGTTGTATAAAGATTAGGCCCCATCCACGGAATGTTTTTAAGTGAAAATGGGAAATTTTTGTTGCATTTTCACGGTCTGTCTCCATGAAGCTCGAAACCACTGAAAATGCCGCTTTTTGAAAAGTCTCTGGACTTTTCTGAAATGCTGCTACGGCTGCATGCTGAAGTAAATAGTTCTTTTACACATGTAGGGGTGAGTAGATGGACAATAACAACAATGGCAGCCTCCAGAGTGTCATGACTCCCAGTCCATATTCTCCTAGGACTTGATAGTTTTATAGTTGTGTCACCGGAGTAGCAATGCTACTTTGTTGTCTGTCCATACGAATGTCCGTGTACTCGCGATTGTTAATGTTGATAGTGTATTGTTCGCTGCGCGCGAACAATACTTCCATTACAAAAACAACCAACTGCACGCTATCTCCATTGTTTTCAGTATTCTTGTCATTTCCGTGTAAACAGACATCGTTTTCAAAACGCTGCTGTCTTAAATGGGAAACTTTTCTGAAACTAAAATTCAAAAACGATTCATTTTCCACTTGAAACGTAGTCATATAAACGAGGTGTTTGATTTATATAGAGGCGATTGAACTACCAGCCTCAGTACCGGAAGCTCTAGCGATGGAGCCACAATCTCCTTGTTTGTAATTATTAGTTAAATTTCAACTTCTACATATATCCTGATCAAAATAAAAGACACTGTAACTGACTACATTTGATTTGAGACTTGCTGTGAGTTTATATATTGCTTGTAATTACGCACATGTTAAGTAAAGTGGTAAATTAAGCAATCACTTTTGAATTGTCGCTTTCAAAAAATAACTCTGACCCCCACCAATCAACAATTTATGCTCTCCAATTGGCTACAGTGCAATTAAACAATTGATCTTTGATTATATTGTTTAATCAGCTTCATTTGAATAAAAAATAAAAACGTTGTTTTCAGCCTAATGGAGAATAGTCCTGACAAATAGAGGTAATCAACAAGTACTTTTCCTGAAATTTCCCATAGCGGTTTCAGTAATCTTAGATTATTTGAGTTAATTATGAATAACGCAACAAAAGCCTCTAAGCTTTTAGTTTTAAGTAGCAAGAGGCCACAGACTAGCAGAAGTAACACGATGTGTGAAAAAGAAATTGGCTCTTTTCTGTTGCTTTAGGGATATGAGCTGTCAGGGAGATAATTAATGATAAAGACAATGTGAAAAATGCAGATTTCAAGAAGTAAACAAAAACATTTGGCTTCTCTATTCATCCTCCCGAGCAGTTGTCCGTCTGGCGGTGGCACAGTGCGCCCCGGTCGTCTGTCATGCGGCGTCATGTTACTCCAGGGTAGGCTCCAGTTGTCCCACCTGAGCATACATCACTGATGAAAATACACTGTTGTATTTTTGGCACCATTTCTGGTTTTCTGTCTATGACTTGGTGAAATGAGTCCTTGAGGGTAGGACAAGACCAGGGTCCAGGCTGGTAATAACTCCTGAAAAGCTGAACGACTACGGATAAATTGCTTTCATATCACCTCAACGGCAAGGGGGGAAAAAGCAGAAACGAAGTCATCAAACCTCTTTTTTTTTGTATTAACTGAGCCATTATATAACTATATACTGTATATAAAACACTGCTCAGGGTAATCAAGTGGTGAAATCACATATGATGATGTGATGCCTATAGAAGATGTGAAATGAACATCACCTTGCATTACAACACACTCAAAAAAGAAGTAATGCTTTTAATAACTCAAAACACAAAAATCTCTCTTTCTGAAAAAAGAAATAACCTCCCATATACAATAATTCAGTTAAACAAATCTACACATACTTCAGTTTTTCTTTAGTGTGCCAGTATGAGCTCTGATGCCTCCTGAACTAAAGGTCTTTGTCATATTTCTTTCCTTTCACATCCCAGCCTTTAATGATGTTCAACATTGTGACATTTTTTTTAACCTCAATCACCAGACTGGTATTTTAAAATATCATGTAATCTATTTTTCCTTTTTAAAAACCACAAAGCCATTAGTCCTGGAGGGCGACGACATGTGCCTGCTTTTCAAATAGTGCAACACGCCTCCTGTTTGTCCAAACCAGGACTGGAAATGTGCACGTTTTTCTACTTGCTTTTTGTCATTTTGTTAGCCGATACAATACAGTACACAATAAACATTAACAATAGCAAGTACACGGACTCTCGTAAAGACAGACAACCAACTTTAATGATAATGGATTAACTTAGACTGGGTTATGTTTTCAAGGAAGTAGGTACATTTTAGGATATTGCAAAGTCACTGCTTTTTGAATGAGAGAAATAGAAGAAGTTAACCAATATTGACACTGCATGATGAAACCTTTCACGACTAATTATATCTCACTAATTAAAGGTCCCATATTGTGCAAAATTCACTTTTGTAATGTTTTCTAACAGTAACATGTGTCCCCAGAGCCTGGGGTCTGAAAGTCTGTCATCTCCCTCACTTGATTACTTCTCTTTTTAGATTACGTGTGCTCATACAAGCAAATAAGAGATGTTCCCTTCATGACATCATGCGGGGAAATAACCACTCCCTCTGGCAGTGGATGCTCACTTTGACTGTCTCACAGGTAGATAAAAACTTACATAGGTTACTAAAATAGTTAACAATTTCAGTATAACACGAAAAAATCATAACTGTTACCCTGACAGTTAGCAGGAGCTAACATTGGCTACAAGGGTTGCCAGAACTGACTGACTGTTTCCAGCCTAAACAAAACAGAAAAAAACACCCGCCCCAATAAAAACAAGCCCAAATCTCAACCTCTGTAGAAACTCGTGTTAAAACCATAAAACTATTAAATGTGTAATAAAGAACACTTCATAAGCACACAATTGCATTAAATAAACAAAGAAAAGAGGTGACACAAACAAGCTCCCCAAGAAGCACACTTGAGTGGAGACCCGCGCAATCTGGCAACACTGATCTTCTCCCCGAGGAGTAGGCGTGGACAGACACAGCTCGTTCTACAGACACAGAAACAGCCTGTTCTCAGCCCCTATGTGAATTTGTAGATAACGTGTATAACATGGGACCTTTGAGAGTCGCAGGTCAACGTTTCAATCCCTTTTATTGGGATTAAATAAATAGCAGCAACACTGAGTACACACCGATCTGTCTGATGAGTTCTTGCAGTTCCACATATTCCTGTGACGACTGATGAACTTAAAGAGTCATATTCAGCGAGTTATATAAATGATCCTGTTAGTGCTCTCACTCAGTATCACATCAAAGGGTTTCATAGTGAGAAACATGTCAAATCGTTGCTGTTGTAACAAAGGCGGGTAGCTGATTAGTGATTCTGCTGTAAAGGTCCACGTTTTCCTGCTCGCTGTTGACACACACACACACACACACACACACACACACACACACACACACACACACACACACACACACACACACACACACACACACACACACACACACACACACACACACACACACGCACACTGACCTTCGCTGATATTTGCTGGGAAGCCGGAACATACTCAAGCTAACCCAGTCAAGGCTTTACTTTTCCTGACAGCTTATCTGACTATGTTAGAGTGAGTTTTCATTTGGAATCACAATTATTGGACATGCGGGGCCTCTTCTGAATGGCTGAACAAGGTGGGATGTGTCGAGGTAAGGTGACTGTGAGCCCAACCGAAAAGCAAGGACGAATGGGTCGGACTTAAAATCTTCAGTCTTCACACTACCAAATCAGTTAAGAGTGAATGGAACGTTTTGGTTCTCTCTGTGGTAATGGTATAATGTCCATTACGCTTGAGTTCACCTTGGAGTAATTACTGAGTAGGTCACTGAGTGGACATGAACTCAAAATAATCCCACGGCTTGGAATGTGTTGGTGGAGGAGGTTATCAAACATATCAGAGTGATACTGCAAAGTGAAAGAGATAAATAAATTCATTGATGACAAATGTTCTCTTATGCATTTTTTTTTTCTCGTAGCCTTCAAAACACTTTATTATGTTTGTCACTTTCACACATTCACACACCAATGGAGGTGGCCCATGGCAGCCCATGAAAGGCGCTCAGGGTTAACTGTCCTTACTCAAGGACAATAGGGGATCGAGGAGGGCTGTGATTGGTCCGTTCTACTACGATATGGGGCGCAACGGTTGGTACACCTCCCATACTATGGACGACACGGTGCAAGAAGCTGACTTGTAGATCGCCGCTACACCCTACCGGCTTGCACCTGACGCTAAAATTTACCAGCGTCACTGCTGATACTGACTCTCACACACATATGACGTCAATACAGGATTCCCAGGGATGAAGGGACTGGATAGAGTATTGTTTCATTACAGCGAGGTGATTATGTTTGTTCATTTTCGGATGTTTGTTCATATGTTATATTAAATGTTATAGAACTTGTAGTTGATGCACTGGGTGGCAGTATTGAGGTACATTTGATGAGAGTTTGTGAATCAGAGCTCCCCCACACCTTCTTTCTTGTGTACAAATCTGCTCCTTCTCCTCTTGGACTGAAAGATAAAAGAGAGATAGAGTGACTCACTTCACCACCTTGTGATAAAAACCGGTATTACAAGACTGAAAGGGTTGCAGCCGCCTGGTCAGCGCGTTCATTCGGTCAATTTGACTGCTATATTCTAATTATTATCTTGTGAATGTAACTGTTTCCTCCTCTTCTTTCAACCATGTTTTGCATTCATGCCAGCTCTTGGTTAAGTTTTGCAAACTTCCTATAAAAAAAATAAAAAAATAGGAAAATAAAATGTACTGTAGTTTTTCGGCTCTGTAACAGAAGCCCCCTGACTACATCAGCAGTTTTCTCATTCTTGTTCCTGTGCTGAGTCTGAACTAACGGGCATCCGCACATTTGGAGTGGCTCGGCTTTTCAAAGGAGAAGAGAGTTGTTTGCAAAAGATTAGGAAAATATTAATGTAGTGAAGAGTTGCTGTGGAGAAACCGGGGAAAAGAGTATTTGCATTATTACCATTGACTGTTTGACCGTGTGAGGCCGGGGAAAGATGATTTGAGAGGCGTGAATGCCTATTTCTTCACCCCCCCCCCCCCCCCCCCGCTATACCTCATCACTCTATACAACAGCTTAAATCACAACTGGAGTCTTTCAGCTATGCTGTGGATTTGTGCGCGCGTGCGTGCGTGTGTCCGTGCATGTGTTTTTGGAGACATCTGAGCACAGACTAACTTCTTCACTATAAGAGACTTGATGATTGTGGCTTCTGATGAAAGTCGGTGTGAACTACTGTCTATTCAAAACGTATATCGAACGCATATCGATTGATTGCTCTGTATAAACAAGCGAGATAAAGATTTTGTATGGATTTTTGTATCCTGTGGCAAAACAGAAACGAACTTGTCATGCATTCATTGACCCGTCTACTTGACAGGGTTTTTGCGTTTTCGTTTGAGCAAGGATTCCCTTTTTCGACGGCAACGTTTTGAAAACGATGTCGGTTTACAACACGGAAATGGCAGAAACGCTGAAAACGAGGTCGTTATTCCTGTAGAGCCACTAGCGGGTGCTGTTTTTATGTCATAAAACCACCCGTGTATGTACACAGAGGTCAGTATGTTGTAAACATTGATTGTCTGAATTTACAAGTGAAGAGCACACACAGCATTCATTCTTATGCATTTTGAAAAAGTTCCATTTACAGTGACTCCAAGAAATGTTGTGTAAACAGACACATAAAACACAACGTATTAATGATTTGATCACCCATGGAAGCAAACACACGTTAGGAATGACACTTGTAAAGTCAGTGTTTATTCCCAAACTTCATGGCTCCACATCAGAATTCACTGTGTTTAGTTGCTTGCAAGCTGTGTGCGTTAGACAAATTTGCACTTTGGGTGCATTATTAACTAATAATCGTGAAAAATCCCATTTATGGTTTTTGAATAAGTTAATTCAACAATCCACATTTTCTGAGATTACTCCTGTGGGATTCAGTTCATCTTAAATAAATAGAAAATGGTTGGGGAGCAGACGCAGTCCCGACAGGATAATTCTATGCTTGGTTGAGGAAGCAGCAGAGAAGCGTGTAAAAGTGAGACTCTGTCTTTGACTCCTGGTCTGGACTCTGGGTGGTCAACAATTTGAGGGTTGAACCAAAATTGGCCATATTCCAGTGTTTCTTTGGTGTATTTGTCAGTTGTCTGGAGTTAAATTGAACTTTATAAGTTTGATTATCTTATCTTATGTGATTTGGTTTGTCGTTTCTGTTTAGTTCTTCCAGTCATATGATTTAGAAACTGCAAAGCACCAATGAAGCCGTGATCCCGTTCAAACTGGAATGATATTTCATTGTCTTGAGCAGTATCCAATATGCTGTATTATCCACTTTCCCCCAGTTACTCATGAACACACTGGTACTAACGCCCGTCAAAGCACTACCCCGACAGTTTGACCATTCCCTGACCACAAAATTCATCCTAAGCACAAAAAAGAAGGTAAAAAATGGAATGTGTAGCGTCTAAAAATGTTTATGTTGGAAATATTCGCACATCAAACCTTTAGTCCTTCTTATGAATAACATTTTTCTACAATTTATTCCATAAAACAGATTGAATGCCCCACAGAGGAAACATAATTTAATTGGCCTGAAACATTACAACAGTGTTGTGACATTAAGGATTTGTTTTTGATATATTGTCTTGACATTTTCTTCTATATTACCCTTAATATCTTTCCTTCTTTATCATGTTTCCTGTTTTTCTTCCTCCTTTGAGTTCTTCGTGTAGGTTTTTTTGTGTGTGTGTGTTTTGTCGTGCTGCCAGTCCCCTCTTGTGTCCTTTTTATTTCATCCGCTGCTGATTTGTCATAGATTCACTTCCCAGTGCTTTTCCTTTCGGTCTTTCTGCCTCCTCCATGTGTGTCCTGATTAAGTACCAACCTTAACGTGCTCCACCTATGCCTCGTACCATTCCACTGTATTGAACAGTTTGTTTCCCTTCAAGGTCTGGTTCTTCAGTTTCACCCCCTCGTCAGGCTCCGTCTTGTTTTTGGATTTAGTGCTGAGGGCTTTTGGACTCTCGAATTTACTGCGTGTGTGTAATTCCGCCCCACACTCTTGATTTCTTTGTGAGTTTCTCTGTGGTGAATTTGCTCCAACTTTGGCTCCCAATCATTATTGGCAACACTGTAGGAAGGCACCAAATTTTCAAATTTCTCAACCCAAGAATGACAAAGAAACCAGTTTTATGCCGTCGCAATATAGAATTTCGATAAGTTGTTTTCCCTTCTCAAAGTAGTTCTCTTGTATGTCAAAACTTTTTTTTTTCTTTTTAAAAGGTAAAATAAAAAATGTTGAACATGCAACATGAATTTACTGCAATCGCAAAACATAGAATGCAAAATTGGAAGGTAAATACATCCTTCACCAATAATCTTTATTACTCCCTATACCAGGGGGACGATACACGTTTCAGATCAGGGTTCCACATAAAGCCCAATTTCATCTTTGGTGGGTCAGACTGGTAAAACAAGTCAAGTCAACCTACTGTCAAGCCCGGTGGTGGTACCATCATCTGTGGTCTTGCTTTGCTTGCCTCTGGAACTGGAAACTTTGAACACACCGAAGGAAATGTGAAGCTTTCCAAGGCCTTATACACAAAGGTGCTACACTGTGCGTGTGCGGGAGCGATGGGCAATTCCACTGATATTGTTTAAAACATTATTACTGTTTTCAGCTGATCAAGCTCCACATATGACGCTGTTGAAGTTTGCTTTACTGCGACAGTTCTGAGCAGACCTAACAGGATTTGTAAGTTGGGGAAAAAAATGTTAAGAGATCTCAAATAAGTCTTCATCTACTTTCAGCCCAGAGAGTAAAAATTGGACTTCTAATATGAGAATTAATCTAAAAAAACAAACAAACACATTTATATATAAATAAAGATCAATATTGTTCAGCTATGCTACATTTTCTGCAGATAGACTCAACACAACTGTAGCAAATGTCATTTTGTCTTGAAGATCTTAAGTTTCTGGATCACCGAGATGTATAAACTGTTGTCAGTTGAGTCCTTGGACTCACTTTTGATGGCCTCTGTCAGCCTTCAGGTATTTTCCATCATCGGCAGCCTGAAAATTCAACAGAGCATGTTCCAGGTGAGGAAAATCAAAAACACCTTCAAATTTGTACTTATGTCCAATAGATTGGATTTTCTTTTTTTTTGTTGTGCCGATTGTGTGACCCAGCGGCCTTAATCAGAACAAGCAGCAAGTTGGCTGCGATGTACAAATCTGAGCTCTTTCACACCTGGGGAAACTCTCACTCCATTATCAAAAGCTATTACTAGATAGCCTCGGTATGTATGTGTGGTTTGGTATAAACATGTCAAAACATGGCTTAGCTGAGGAATACAGAAAACCTGGAGTCTATACATATGAAGGTAATATAAATGGTGCATCCTTTGGATCCAACAGCCATATGAACAATTTTGTAATACAATTAAACAGGATTTATCCTCTTTCGCCTCCACTTCCTTTATTCGGATGATGATTATTAATCTGTTTCTAAAAACCCCAGTGCATGGGGCAAGAACAAGTCTGAACGAGTCTTGCTATCGCAATACTGAACCGTACAATAGGGGAGGATGTAAAGATGTGAGCGGAGCTTGAGGTCACACATGGTGGGTCAGCCCTCCTCCCTGTCAGTGACGCTCACTTTTCTGAACTTCCAGCAGGATTGACAAGGGAAAGTGGAACTTTTCAAAAATTCTGTCTCCATGGAAATTGCACTATGAAGGCTGGTTGATGAGTCCAAATATGGAAAGGAACCCTTTAAAGTTTTTATTCCAATGTTCATCAACCGGATCAGATTCTGAATGCCACTGAAGTATGATGGACGATGTAAGATGAACGACTTCTAAGTATTTTTTATCTGAAACGTGAGGCACATCCAACAATGTTGGCTATCAGACAAGAATAAATAGAAATCCACTAGTAAGTTTTTAAAATATCTTTATTTAAACGACAAGATTTCAAGTGAAAACGCCTCGTTTTTTGAGTTTTCTTTACAGAAAAGTTCACATACATGGTGACAGTATTTCCACCATCTATACAGAGATGGCGTCAGAGCGTTTTCAAAAAGGTTTAATTTTCAGTGGTTTTGAGCACCATTGTTGTGTGAACCGACACCAGAAACACTACGAAAGTTGTGCATTTTCATTTAAAACCATTGTGCAAACAAGGCTGGAAATGAAAACTGAATTTCAGCAACAAATGTTCTGCTGGAATATGAATCCTGGACGTCATCATATAAAATCTCACTTACTGTTTAGAAATCAAAAATCACATTTTCTACATATTTGTGGTGGACTTGCAGATTAACTCCCCAATAATGACAGAACTCCTCGAAAACATATAAAACTTAAGCCATGAGGCATTTACAGTTTGTGGCATTTTGCCCAGTTATTTCAGTATGAACTTTGTAAATCGATTATTCTCCAAAACATACGTCAACGGTCACAATGAGCAAAACAATCAGCAGCGGAGTGCAGTGGACGCTCGGTTTGAAAACGACGTATTTGGGTGAAAAGATGAGAGTCGATTCACAACGAGTCCAGCAGGTAAAATCAACCTCAGCGGGAAGACGAGGAGAGCGACTTGGAAAGCCGGACAGTTGTTTGGTCTCGGTGGGATGCGAGTCTCCCTCCTGCTCATCTTGATCTGCAGCTCCTCTTAAAGTAATCAATCACATTTTCTGACGTTTTGGTTGGCGTGCGGCTCACGGTCGATTGGTCACCTGAAGGCCTGCAGGCCTCTTCAATTCTCAGCAGTTTGCTCGCCGTCATTTGCTGCGCCGCTATGATAACGAGCATGGAATTTGTTTCTTAGCGCGCCGCGTGTCCACCTGGAGAAAACCGAGATGTTTTCGGATGGGAGTTCTTCTGTTTGGCGTAATTCTCTCATCAGTGAAGCTCTCACTGCCGTCTCGGTGGATGCATGTTGTTTGCCGACTGTTTTAGGGCGTTTTCAATGCTTTGAACTCAAAGTATCACACATACGTGTTTCGCCCTGAGAGAGGGAGCCGACTCAGCTGGAGGATTGAATGAGAATGCTCCTCTGGAGATTGTGGCTGTTGCGAAAGAACACCTGGGCTACATTCCACACCTGAAAGGAGAAGAAATGTTCTAGTTCGAAATACAAACAGAGCAAAAAATTAGAACCTTGGTGTGAAAACTCAGCATGAAAAAAAAAATTGAGTAAAATATAAAAATAAAAAGATATTAATAATAGGAGAGACCTTGCAAAAGTCGAGGCCTTTTGTTATGGTGGCTGAGCATGCAGTCAGTCCAAGGGTTCCTCTGTCGAACTTATTTTTTCCTTTTGGTGTGTGTGTGTGTGTGTGTGTGTGTGTGTGTGTGTGTGTGTGTGTGTGTGTGTGTGTGTGTGTGTGTGTGTCCCATAATAAATCTGTTATCCACACAGATGGTTCCTGATGAGCCATAAGCAACAAATTTTCCAACAACAGCCCAAAAAAACCCTCAAGGACAAGCTAACACACACACACACACACACACACACACACACACACACACACACACACACACACACACACACACACACACACACACACACACACACACACACACACACACACACACGCACGCACGCACACACACACACAGGCTTTTATTAGTATTATTAAGAACATACTGCTTTTTATTGCAACAGATGAGTTTGAATTGTGACGTTTGGACTCTTGGTTGGCAGTTTGTCAATAACCCTGGAACTTTCTGTTCTTACACGAGTAGGAAGGTACAAAGAAGGGGCAGGAACATTTGTTTCAATAACTTAATGTCACAAGACTTAAATTTACAGTTTTGATGAGGTAAAATATATATCTTTTTTTGTTTTGTTTTAATTTCCTGAGCCTAAAGTATCCAAGTTGGGGTTCATTCTTATGGAGCTTTTACTGAGTTCTGGCAAAACAAAAAACAAAGTGTTTGTCGGGCTTTGGGTGTCCCACATTTTCCAATCTAATATACACCCAAGTGATTAAGTCTTAAATTCGAATGAATTAACGTATTAATCTACAAGGAGACATTCACAAGGCTCTCGGGAAATGAATTTAGGAGGCACGGTTTAAAGTACGGCTCCATTTAGCACTCGCGAGAGACAGAGTAATAAGAAATCATCACGTTGTCACCTAAAGTCAAACTAAGGTGAGAGAAGTCTAGACTAAAATCTTTTGTTTCCTCGGAGTGAAACTTCTGATGATGTGCGCAGAACTTCACCTGCAGGGCGACAGTCATGAGAGTCCAGACTCATAAATATGCTGCATGTGGTGAAGACTTTCTTACAAATCTTGTGTAACTTGGCCCTAAAACGTTAAAAAAAAAAAAAAAAAAGTTTTATTGAGCTGCTTTACGTTTTTGGGAGAAATTGGAAAAATTTAGGTTTGTGTTGGGCGACCGTTTCTATGACAACGGTGCTGGGAGTCTTTAGCCCCGTTTCCACAGTGCCCCTTGGTGCCGGTACGGGTCAGGTCGGAACCGGTTGTTGTGCGTTTCCACTGACTCAGACTCGTTACCAACCGGTACCATTGGTAACCATTTCTCGCTACCCCTCCACTTGGGGTACCAGGCACAATGTGCCGGATATGAGGGGGAGGAGCTTCAACACTGCCGTCTGCTCATTGGTCCGTGACAACCGCTGTTCTCCCAGCAAGCAGCCATTTCCAATCAGTTCTTCTGCAGCAATCAGGAAACTTTTCTTGAAAATGTCCTCCCGTTATGGCGTCACATCCTGCATGATTACGCAACCGTTCATAACCCCGCCTACATTTCAAACTGTTCCCCGTGTAATGGACTGATACGGGTCTGGTTATGGATAGTCAACCCCCACCTGACCGGCACCGGTACCAAGGGGCACTGTGGAAACGGGGATTTTTCGAAAACGGCTCCCAGGGTGGAAGTTTTCAAAAAACTGTGTCTCCATGGAAATGATAAGGAGCCCTTTCAATTACACGTGATCCAGTTTATCCAATAACATTTTCATGAAAATGAAAAAAAAAGCTTTTGCTGCGTTTACATGACAAAGTTTTCCATTTTCACTTGGAACCGTTGTGCAAACGGGGCCGTGGGTCTGACCTGCTTTGTCGGGGGGGTTCCTGTCACCTGGGTGGGCCTCAGGCTGAGCTCCGGGGGTTCCTGTGGGTTCTCGGTCCTGCCCACTGACAGCCTGTGGCCAGCTCAGCAAGTTCTGTGTCTCCGCTCCCCCGTCTAGAGGATCCTCCCCGCTGGGGCTGCTCTTTTCTTTGGTTGCCTCTGGCCGCGTGGTCCGGGGTTCCTTGTGGTCCAGTAGTGTGCCGGGTGCCACCATGGGTGAGGAACTAATTTCCCTCGGGCCTGTGGATATTGCTACGAACCCCCACATCAACTGCTAGCATCCTTTTCTTCTTCTGATAAAACTTCCTCACCATTATCTAACTGCTGTTGTTAAGGTCCCTCGAGTTGTGGTTTTATTTGATAATTGGTTGCAACATTAAGTTGAAGGCTATTTATATATTTCCTAGGAATGTCACTATGGTTACAGTCTGTTCTCTTCTCCAGCAGCCAATAAACAAACGTAAGTTGGCAGCAGTTTGTCCCCGGTCTCCTTTCCACAACAATCCTGAACTTTCAAAACAAATTTGCATGTAAGAAAAAATAGGTGCACACTTGATATTTCACTCACACACATGACAGACGTGCAACATTACCTAAGAATTGATTGAGCACGTTTGCCTTGGTGAATGAGGGATATCAGCTGTGTGTTGCAAAAAATACTGGGAGACGTTTATGCTTATGGCTTCATGTACAAAAGATAATGGGATTTACTACGTCTCAAAGGAAAATCATAAACGGCACAAACATTTTCAAAAAGAGGTGAAATAGGACTTATTGCAGAGATGCAATGTTTCCTGAGCTGGCTTCCCCCAACATTTTCTTTTTTAGCAGACTTTGTCATGACATATTTATGTGGGATGTCCTTCTTAGTTCTTGGCATTTCTTTCTGATTCTCATTTGTTGCTGTCGTTTTCCCCACAGCAGTGAGTTTGTGACAGTTCACCTGCAGTTTTGGGTTCTTTAGATTTTTTCTTTTTTCCTTCTTCTGCACTAACATGTAATCCAATAGTACCATATTTCATTTTATGTTTGGAAATATTATAAAAAAAAAAAACAACAGTATAAATGTGACCTAATGCACGCAAAGCCTTCATTTCATTATTCCTCTTAGGACCAAAGATTCTCTCTTGGTCTTAATCAAACACTAAACACGTGCAAACACAAAACCCAACCTATTTTCCTGAGCATGAAATTTAACATGCCCCGAATTTGACCTGTTTTAGCGTCGGTGTGACATTCTCACAGTGTCTGAGAAGTCTTTGACATTCCCGACATCCGACCGCTGTAACCTTCTCTACACGTATCAGCCAGTGTCTAGATGGCTTCAACAAACAGTCTGACAGCTATTAATGTTCGTTCAAACCCTGGTTTGCTGAGGTTTGTGCCCTAAAGGAAATCGACTGCCTTTTTGTGGCCATGAATTAAGATAATTAATCAGTTTCTTCAGTAGGACTGAACATCGCGCATGGTTCTCAGAGAGAGTCAAACAGAAAGGGTGAAATGAAATTAATAAAGGAGATAGTGACACGAGATGTCTGAGAGTCACTCATTCCAATGAGTGCTGAGTGAGTGACAGACAGAGAGGAAAGCGTGCGCAGGTAAAGAGACTGACAGCCGCTGTGACGATGCCAAACTAATCAGCGTGTGATTGGCAGGAGCAGTGGGTGTTGTACCGTTCTGCATGATGGATGAATGGACTGACACATTTCCAGTGGAGTGGATGAGTAAAAAGAGTGAGAGGGAGGATGCAGGAAGAAGGAAGAGGATCGTCGTTTCACTTTCTCCTTTTGTCAAAGATCATTCAGTGTTGTTGTCTCACCGTCAAGCAGTTTCAGCAGTCAGAATACTGGGGGGGGGGGGGGGGGGGGGGTTCTGCTTCTCTGTTCCTCAGTCCTGGACCTAATGCGGAGCACCCCTTCCTATTTCTCCCACACCTTTGGCTACACTTCGATCTGAACACACAACTCTTGTTTCCTAGAGTGGCCATTGCTCTCTTCAGTGCCGCCTTTATTACAGTCATCATCGGCGCCTTGTGCAGAATCTGAGTGACGTGGCTTGAGTCCTCGACTGTTTCCTGAGATTTCCTGAGCGACAAACCAACAATGGTGAGGATGGGAGATCACATATCGGCCACGCACAGACACACCACAGGTGTGTGTACTCAGTCCTCTCCTGCACTTGTGCCTCACATAGAAGACTGTTCACCCATCGAGTGAAATTCTCATCAGCCGCTGAACATCTTCAGCACCATGAAGACGAAGACTTCAGAAAATTGAAGCGCACTGAAGATTCCGCCATGTGCACACACGGCCAGGTGTACGGAGGGTGGAGAGCTTCAAAACACCTCTATTTACACATCTGAGCTGACCTCGGGTGGACTGCTAATCTCCTGTCAACGGAAGGTTCAGCAGAGACAGGATTTCTTCAGGAAGCTCAAACAAGCTTGCTTACTGCTGCACTGTGTGGTTCTCCAACTGTACAAAAACAAAAAGGATGGATGGATGGATGGAGTCTGATTTTGGAAAGTAGTCATGCTCAATTTTGGACCTATAGAAGTTGGATGTTCATCCTGTATTAGTGTCCTAGAACTGCTTTGGCTACTTCCCATATTGAGACGTGACTGGTGTGACTCTCAGGCCCCCGTTTACATGACGATGTTTCACGTGAAAACGCATCATTTGTACGTTTTCCTTCGGAAAAATTTGGCGTTTACACGGCAATGTTTTGAAAATGATATCTCCGTTTACACGGGAATGGCTGAAATGCTGACAGTTATGTTGTTTGGGTGCTTTTTTTAAATTTATTATGAAACTACACGCACACACACACACACACACACACACACACAAAATTTGTGTTTTCAGTGACTCCGAGCATCAAGTAAACAGACATCCAAGAAGCAATGAAAGTATTGCGCTTTCACTTGAAAACATTGTCCTGTAAACAGGATCTGAATTGAGTTAGCGTTTGTGTGTGTACGTGTGTGTGTGTGTGTTAGATTGTGTTTCTATGTATTAGTGTAATTAAAATGTGAACTTGAAAAACACGAAGTATCTTTGCATGTTATTTGCACAAATATGCACAAACACCACCATCTGATCCTTGGTATGAGAGTCTCATTGAGTCAAGCTGTGCGGCAAGTGTCACTGAATTCATAAACCACACACTGGAGAGAATTACCACTCTTTTATATTTAATATTTGCAGGCCCAATGTATAATTAAAGGAAGGGAGCACTCTTTCTGCTGCATTTTTCTGCTATTCTTCACCCTTTGTCTGGATCCGCTCGCATTCTCTCCCGCCTGTCAGTCTGCTCTGTGTGACATTTAAAGAGTCTGGAGGGAAGAGTTGCTAATGATTCTGCAGGGAGTAGCTGGTCAGATGATGGAGGGTGGAGCCAGTCACAGCTGCAGACGCACAACACTGCTTTTCACCTCCAAATAGGCTCCGATCTCACCTAAATATGTGACAGACCGGTGTTTCTCAACTGTTGTTTAAATACCACCCCAAAGCACGTCAGACTAACTCTTCCCAAGTGTTAATGGGAAATTATTTTTCAACTAGTCAGTGTGTATCACTTTTAATTGCTACAACAATGTCATACACCCCCAATTATACGAGACGTAATATGTCTGAGAGAATTCTCAGTCATCTCGGTCACGGTTTATCTAATTTAATCTCACGATTCATACGGAACTCTTAGATGTGTGTTTTAACGGTTTGTCTGCAACCCAGCTTCCAAAAAGTTAGGGCATTGTTTCAGATTGCAATCAGTCCAAATTTAAAATAGTGCAAAGACCAAAGTAAGGTGCAGAATATTTTTAGCATGGTGCTGATGTACGGAATTTTCATTTTAATGTCTGAAAGATATATGACCAGATATAACATTATGACCGCCTGCCTAATTATGTGAAGCAGCAAAAATAAAATACTGTAGAAAGTTGGTCTTCTCAGCGAAAATGTGTTGTAATACTTTTATTCCCGCTTTAATTTGACATACTTTATTGGATTATCTCGGGTATTTGACCACGCATGTGTGTCCATTGCATTTATACTGGGAATGCAATTTGCAAAGGGTTTTCAAAGTATCTCTGTGCCTGTATCACAAGTTCAAATCTAGTTAAGATTTGTCAATTGTCTCATATAACTACTGGGCGAGTGTTGCTTAACATCTGTGCAGCCATTGCGAAACAATCTCAAGCATCCCAATTTTCTTTTATTTCATATCCACAACCGCGTGAAGCTTGAATACCAACATCGTATAAAATGTTAACATTGATCCAAAATGCAAGTTGATGTAATTCCAAGAGTAATTGTCCCTAACTTGAGTGTTGTTTTGCATTTCTCTTTCACCAACTGCTATTGCAGCCCCGTGATTTGGAGACTGGTTCCAGCAAAACTTCTGAAACAGCCCTTACCTTTCAAATCACGACTCATGTGAACTTGAAGTTGTCCTGCTGTTTGTGGGACTAAGACATTAGCAGCAGTAGTCCTGGAACGTTTGGGGGGGTGGCCTCTATGGATTGGACTTGTGGTGTCCATCAAATCCCATACCTGCGAGTCAACACTTCAAACAGGTTGTTCTTTGTGGCAGGATGCATGAACCTGCTGGAAGAGCTCACCGCCACCAGGGAATATCGCTTCCATGAAGGAGTGTATATGGTGTGCAACAATGCTCCCGTAGGTGCAACATGTCAATGTAACACCGACATGGATGGCAGAACTCCAGGGTTCGCAGCTGGAGCTTTCCTCAGAGTGCCTATATAATTTATTCCCTTGGTAAACACACACACACACACACACACACACACACCTGATTAATCTGACCGGACCATCTTCTCCTACCGCTCTGTGGTCCAGTTCTGATTCTCACATGTAATTCAGTTTTGGTGTTTTCGACGGTAGGGAAGAACAGCCTGATAGGTCTGCTACAGCGCAACCCCAAACACAACAAACCGAGCTGCGCTGTGTTTTCTGACACCGTTCTGTCAGACTCAACATCAATTTCTCCAGGAGGTTGAACTACATGAGCTCATCTTTCTGATTGGACCACACAGGCCACCATTCACTCCCTACCTGCATCAATAGGCCTGACCTCTCTGTTGACCCACTCACAGGACTGGAAACACCACACAGGAGCCGCAGATTGGAAATGTACTAACCCAGCTGTCTCACCATTACCAGGGGTTAGTGGTGGCCTAGAGTCTGGAGAGGTGGGCGAGGGATCAGGAGTCTGCAGGTTCCCTCCAACGTAGATCCCCGGGAAAGACCCTTGACCCCCACCTGCTCCCCTGGGGAGCTGTAAGCTTTGGTAAATAGAAAAGTCTTGAGTCTGGTCTTAAATGTAAAGACTGTGACATCCTCCCTAACTGAAACTGGGATCTGGTTCCTCATAAGAGGAGCCTGAAAAAGCTGAAAGCTCTGCCTCTAATTCTTCTTTTAGAAAACCTAGGAACCTCTTCTGGGAACCTAGGAAGTTTTCTTCTGGGAACATATGGGACTAACAGTTCTTTAAGATACGGTGGAGGCTGGTTGATAAGAGCTTTATAGGTTAAAAGGAGGATAATAAATTCTATTCTAGATTTAACAGGGAGCCAATGAAGAGAAGCTTGTATTAGAGTGACGTGATCTCTGATTCTAGTCCTTGTCAGGACTCCTGCTGCAGCATTTTGCATCTGTTGAAGACTTTGTATGAGTAAAGGAAAAACAAAATACTCTAAATTGGCAAAGGGTTCTTCATGTGATTGAGTGGTCAAGTATCAGATACTGTATGGTCTGAAGTGATAATGCAATAAAAATGCTTATTATTGGGAACATTTTGGACGTTCTGTGTCCAGCTCTGTATTAGCACACAGTTCAAGTGTCAGTACCTATGCTGGTATGAAGGTGCTTCAGTGCACATATTGTGTCTGACCTGCTCCATTAATGCTGAAAAATACCTGGAAAAAAAGGTTATGGTCCAACATTCACTGCCGTCCAGAACAAGAAGACACTGAAGTGTATTCTAAAAGCATAGCTCTGCAGTAAGAGTCCAGGTATGGTATATGATGTATATAATCAGCCACTGATATGTTTGGAAATAGTCCTTTTTTTCTCCATTTTTATTTTACTATTGTAGCTTGTTCAGTTTTTATTCATCGCTCTTGTGTTCTACGTTAATTTTCTACATCAAGTTTGCCCGTTTCCAGCATTTCAGTGCGCGTATTGTGAATGCCTTCATTTCCCTTTGTCTGCTTACGTTACTTGGAGCTGTCATGTCATAATTTATGCCATTCACAGTCAACCTTGTGTACATTCTTTCTTTTTAAGCCACTTTTATAAGCACACAGCTGATTACTTTGAGGTACAGATTCTCATGCTGAAGGACAAAATAATTTTTTTACCAAATCCTACTAACGTGACGGAGCTTTTATCTGTTGGTCCATGTTTGTTGGGCACCTTTCACTGCTTTCTGGAAAAGCAAGGATGAATAATAATGAAATCTTTGAAAGTTTGTCACTGTGCATTAGTTGCATGGAAGAAATTATGTGCATGATCCTTCTTTCCACCCCAACTCTTTTCAAACTTTGAGACTCTTACAGCTACTACTTTGGTAAACATACTATATTGATTACAGTTGGTACTTGGGATGCACCGATACCAATACTAGTATCGGGTGTGGTATTGCTGCATCGCTAGTTTCTACCTACAAATGTCCAATATGTATGGAGGTTTATGTTGTATTTTCAGTATATTATTACTCTGCTTTGGGCAGATTAATGCTTTCCACTGTCTGCCGCAGTTCCTATTCAAAGACTTTACCTGCTATTTGGCTTCCTCACACTCCCTACTAATGCCTCACTTTTACATGTGAGGCTTTCAGTGAAACTCCTGGACGTTGCAGAAGAAATTCTATATAGGCATAGTAGCAGCGCTTTGGGGAGCTTTCGAAAAAAAGACACCATTAAACCCTGCAGTGGCTTTGCAGCCGAGTTGCATCATGGAGCCTTGGTGGGGGAATGCGCTTAGGCTATGGATGCGTTCAGTTATGTCGTCAGTAGATGAGAACGCGCTCGCAAATTCAGGTCACTGTGTCACAGTAAATTCTATAAACTGGAGTCTAATCCAAGAAACTTCAATTTGGAGCACGATGATTCACCTTAAGAAACTCTTAGCAGGCTAACGCACAATCGGGCTCTTTAGCAGAGCAAGTGACGGTAAAGGTCAGCTTCTTGGTTCTGGTACAACTTTTTCTGAATATAATTTTTGTTTGACATGATGACACACCAGAGTGAAATTATAAGAGAGGAAGGGAGTGAGAGGAAATGGAATGGTTCCCAGGCAGCTAACAAACAAAAAAACAAAACCAAACAAAGTGCTTTAACATCACTAACGGAGTGGGAGCCAGCATGTTTGGAAACCAATATGTTATGAAATACTAGAATATATGTGAATTTTAGGGTTTGTTATTCTGATGGAAAGTATACTGTTGGTCTTCTCGGTGAAAGTATAGCATGATAACTTTCTTCCTCCCTTGAGTTGACATACGTTATTGGATGCTTTCTGACAATTGAACACCCGAATAGATTGCATTTACACTGAGAAGAATATGGGAACGCCAATTGGGAAGCAACTTTGAGATGATCTCCATGCCTGCATCACAGGTCTGACTGTCTGACACGACTACAGGGTTAGGGTTACAAACATCTGTGCATCCATTTTAACACAATCTTTAGCAAGCCAATTTTTTTTTTTAATATATTCACTGCCGTGTGAAGCTTGAGTTTTGATCCAAAACTGTAATTCAGTGTGATTTTCTAATTGTGGGTATTCTCTGGCATTTTCCTACCCCCAACTGTTGTTGCAGCCGAGTGACATGGGGGACTGGTTCAATCTAAAGTTCATTATATGATTATTAAACTGTACCTATCCTAAAAGTATCTGGGAAAAACTAACAGGAAGCTGAGAACAATGACAGGGGCATTCCATTAGAATGCATTTGTTCCCTTGATTTGCTTTTATAAATCCAACTTTTCTTAATATATTTTTCATTTCATAATGAGAATTTACAGTTTTAACATCTTGACACTGTATTTCCCCCCCATTTTCTTTAGAAATTGACTATTAGAACAAAATAGTCTTCTCAGCCTCAGTGTCCCAGTACGCATTTGAACAAACGTGTTGAATATGTTTAATATGACCTACTAGATTTCTTTAGGTATCTGAACTGCAGTAGAGTAATTCTTTTTTTATCTGTACTTCCATTGAACACATACGTATATGACCCGACACAAGAAATGTAACAACATGGCATCATTATCTTTATTATACTATGCTTTACTTGAAGTACTTCATTCTAAAACACTATATCTTTTATATTTATTTTTTAAAGTTCTTCAATACTTTTTTCAGATTCTGTTCAGAATTGTCATTGTTAATGATTAAAGAGTTCAGTACAGAGAATTCACCAGCTTATTGCTTACATTCATTGGGCTTACTTTAAATTGTTGTTATTCTTAAAAGCTATTAAACAGCATTTATTTCAGTTTGACATGCACATAAAGACCAATAGATATAATTTGTATTGAACAGAATCTGTTGGAAAGTTTATAACTGACCAAAGTTCTGCACTTTTACAGAGTTTATTCTTGAAAAATACTCAAATTAGATGTACTCCACCCCGAATTTCACACAAGATGTACAAAATACTATACAATGTCGTAGTGCCGTAGTACTGGAGAGCGGTCTTGGTTTTTTAACAACATTTTCAAGGTGTTGGTCTTGACTCGCTGAGACTAAATTTCTATACCACTAGTAGAATATAATGGAATAGAAAATATAGTATCAAACCCCAATCAGAATTCTTTAAAAGTCTGTTCTTCGTTTTGATTAGGCCTTGGCCCCTTAAAGTCTTTAAATCAAGTCAAATCAAGCTTTTTTTCTTTTCACAATTAGTACAGTAAAATGCAGCACAAAGTGCTTTACAGGTTAAAAACAATAATAAAAACTAAGTGAAACGCACCCATCCACCTACCCGATGCCAATTTAATGTCAAAGGTAAATGACAAAGAAATCATTCTATAATCCTATAACAGGTTTGAAATATTAGTTAAAAGCCTAATTAAAAAAGGGAGGCCTTGAGTCTGTTCTTAAAAACATGAGCATGTTTTGGTCTTGAATCGGACTTGGGTTAGGTGGTATTGACCACAACATTAGTATTTCGTGGATATACAAGTCAACTGGCTTGAGAAAGCTTCTTTTTTAAGGACATTCAGTGACAATTTTTTTAGAATTTCTCCTTGTTTTAATATAAATTGTAAATAGGACATCATTTTGGCAAGTTTAACACTTTCTAACAGATTGTATTCTAAACAAATGTCATCTGTTGGTGTTGTATCATATTTTTAACTTTCAATAACACATGTATTGTTTGTAAAAAACAATCAAACCATTTTTTTTACTGGTTGTGAGACCACTGCAAACATTGTGCTGAACTTCTGCTGCTTTACGTGACCATTCATGCCAGCACTTATTTCATATTTACTTTTTTTCTTTTTTTAGTACAGAACTTTGAAATCTTTTTTTTTTCTTTCATTTTACTACTAAAAATATGTTTTGGAGGTGTAAATATTTCTGAAAACGGCCACATAATAATGACCATGAGAGCATTTTTTTAAAGTTGAAAGGGAAAACATTCTCGTGTGTGAAAACTTTTAATGGGAACTGTTGCATTTCATTTCACTCCCTGCTAATTTCTCTCAAAATCTGAAAGTGCGGACGCGTTTCATTATGAAGAGCAGGTTTTGTTCAGCGAGCTAAAAAAAAGTAATCCAATCATTTTCAATGTCAACCACGAAACCTTCCTGCCAAACTCCACACTGTTGTGTGCGAGAAGGACGAGATTCCATGAACCTCTGTGCTCATTCAAAAAAAGAAAGTAGACATATTTCCAGTACTTTATCAGAGCTGGGTTGTTTTTTCTTTTTTTTTCTAACGCGTCATTGATGTGCTCTTGTTGGAAGTTTCTCGAGTTACTTGCCAGGAAAAGTTAAAACCCAGGAACATGAAAACTCTCGTAGTTTCAGCAATGCGCCGGCTTACTCTGGGTGGGAATTCTGCTCGGCTCTGACGGCAAGTCTTTTAGCAAAGAAATCATTTTATTGAACAACCTCTGAAGTTGCCATGAAAGGCTGAGGTTCATTAGGCATGCTCTCAGCAGGGAGCGAGGAGTCTTACTTAAGCTGTGATCAGTGACTAATAGCAAAACTGGCACCACATCCGAGATCCGCCGGCGAGACAAAAAAAAAAAAAAAAGCATCACACTGGATGAGTTTCGATAGCGGAAAAATCAAGCCGGGTAGACGCGGATTGAAAAGCATTGTATGAAAGGTCCGCGTCAGTTCAGTGGCTTTGTGGCAGAATGCGTTTGAAGGCTCAGGTGTTGCAGTGTCCTTGAAAGCACCAGCAGAAAGAAGCCGGCAAAATCTACTTCAGTGTTCGTGGAAGACAAAATATTCTATAGAAAAAGGGAAAAAAAGAAAGAAGCAGGACTGTAAAAAAACAAGAACAAGTCCTCAAATACAATAAAAGTAAGGAATAAATAACTAGCAAGGACACATTTCATGGCTTTATTTGCGTCATTTCGTGCTAGATTATTATCTGTATTAAAGCAAACGAGTGATCGCAGAACTGGACGTTACGGGAACTCTTGTGAAAACGTCTGTTAGTATGAAGAGCTGCTAAATTCAGCTGCTTAAGTTCCTTGACTCTGAGCTACGACTGTATTTCAAAACTAATTCACATTATATTCAGGAAAACATAATACGGTCGTTGGATGGTAATGCCACAAACATTGTGATTAAGTCTATCATTCCAGTTTGTCCTCTATAGAGGTTGCAATGTGTCTGTTGCCTTGTCGCTTTCCTTCATTGCTCTATCCTTTTCTCCTAAACCCCAACTGGCGCAGCAGAGAGTATCCAACTCTGGGTCTGGTTCTGCAAACATGTCCTCCAAAAGGCCTCTTCGTACTCCATAAGAACAAGACGAAAGTTCGGCAGTGCGCGGGTCCTGCCGAACAAAATGACGTTGAAATTAGTTTCAGCTGTGCCAACCGTCCTGGCCGAACTATGTGGGAGCCGCACCGCCGAAACTTCTGCACTGCCGTGTGCTGCGCATGCGTGTTCTAGTTCGCTCATGACTATCGATCATATTTTAATCATATTTAGATTGTAACCTTGCTACTGTACGGAGCTCGTTAAAATGTCGGAGTGTAGGCTGACGTGATGCACCTGAACGCATCACGAACAGCTGTCAGCTCCTGTAGTTAAAAGCGGACCAACATCGCTGCTCGGACAAAAACTCTTTTATTACTGAAAAAGTTCAGAGAAGTGTATTTCTGAAAGCACTGGAGGCGATAAATAAACTGTGCAGTTGAAAAGTTTAAACGCCGCATCACAGACGTGTGGCTGCTGCGAGGGGGCGTGGCCTGCGAGTTCGGCAGCTTCTTATCGGAGTATGAACAGTCCTGCAGAAAGAGCTTTTTTTTTCTGCAGCTGGCTGACGTCACTGCCGAATTTTCTTCTTGTTCTTATGGGTTCAAAAGGGAGAATGCAGGGGCCTTCAGAGTCTGGTTCTGCTGGTTTCTTCCTATTAAGACAGAGGCCTGACAAGCTTCATGGTATCTGAATGCAGGCAGAGTGGAGGTGGTACCAAGAAATGGTTGGCACCACCACACAGATTGCCGTGACTTCCTCCTGGATGCTCGAGCTGACGTAAATGAGTGATTTTTTTTTTTTAAGTTTTATTTAGGTGCACGGAAACCACTGACCTCCGGGTGTGATGACTGGCAGATGCTCCCTCCAACATTTGCAGACATTTGGGGGATCAAGAGAGGCGTATAGAAGTGATTTCTTACACCTATTTCACATGTTTGTATTTTCTTTTTTTTCTGTATTCATTCAGAATTCAGAGCTCACAGAACCACAGTTTTATAGGATGGATACAATCATTCAAAATGTTTGGATGTACTCTGCTTTTTTTCTTAATGATTTTTAGTAGTTGAATTATCTAAACAAACCACACAACGTCTTCCATTCAGTCTTCATAATCAACTGCTCATCTGTGAAACCTCCATTAATGTTGAATTCAGTTTAAAGGTTTTTGCTGCAACATATAGTTCCATACAGACGTCTTTTTTTAAGGAAATTGTATTTATTTTTTCTGTCTTTCTGCAAGATGGTAAAAGTTTTCTAGCGGCATGGCTCCATAGTTAAAGAGTGTTGGTGCTAAACTGGCTTGCCTGCAGTCACCACCTGTCATATATAATTATCTGGATCCTTTACCAGTTGTCATTGGGTGAAAAGCTTGTTTACACCCTGGACTGACCTCCTGTCCACAACAGGAGCGACACAAAGATGTACAACTGCCACTGACACCAATTTAGATTCTCCAAATATAATGTTTTGGGAATGTGGAATGAACACACAGCTTCTAAGAAGGATAAAAAAAAAAAGTAGGCAAAGGAAGAACATGGAAACTATTCACAGAAAGATCGTGGCCAGGGGCTGAACCCTGACTTGCTGTGAGTGCGAACCACTGTATTTAACAGTTAGTAAATGGTCAATGGGCTATGGCACATTTTACTAGTTAAGTAGTCTCAATGTGCTTCACTTGACCAGTCACTTTAAAAGACAATCACCCACACCAATAACACTGTCTTCAAGGTCCTCACATCAATGACAGAAACTTTAGGTTTGGACATGTTTACATGGGGGATAACAAGCTCTCCCAACAGAATGACAGTTCCCTCTAGAGACAATGAAAAGGTAGGCATGTGCACACATATTGTCAACAAAATAAAAAGAAATAATTGCGATATTCCATCATATAAATGGTCTCATTTAGCTGCTTCAGCAGTTTATACATTCTTTACATGGCCAGTCACATTTACCCATTTACCCACTCACAATCAGTCAGTAGTGATGGCATTCATGCAAGGTGCTCACATACCATAAAGGCATTTTCAAGTGAAAACAGAAAACTTTTGTTGCATTGTGTGCTACAAAGGGTTTCCGATGGAACTTCTTGAAAAAAAAATCAGACTCGCAATTTTTAAAAAAGTATGTTGCTCCAACGAGCGAATCAGTAATCAAACCCTATATAGTGTCATCGGGGGTTTAGCCAATCCCAAGGTAGGCCCTCCCACAATTAGGCTGCTCTGCTCTGACACATGGCACTATGACAGGAAGTACTTCCTCCTCTTCCCAAGATGGGCATGTGTGGGCGGAGCCAGTCCAGCTCACACAGACACAGCAGATTCTGAACGCGGCTCATATGATCCAACATTCAAATGGATGAAAGTCTACGACGTTTCTGGACCAACTAGACCCATGTGAAATTGTTAAAAAGCTGTATAAGATGACCGCTGTAAGTGACTGGCTGAAGGACACTTCAAATGGAGGATAAACTGCCAGTACTGGAAGACGCCTGCCACTTTTTCAAACTCAAGCTGAATTTCAAGGGTAAACAGTTTCCTTTCAGTTGCATGAATAAGACAGATCTTGGAGTTTTGATTAAACCAAAAAGTTTATGGGTCCATTTTGCCTGATATCGAGAGCTTCTTTGAATCAAAATTCAGATAAGATTATAATACATGACAGTGATATATCAAAATCTTAACTCCGTTCCCATAATATGTATAAATAAATGTATATGTGTTCACGCATGTATTTTAGAGGCGAGTTTTAACGGTGGCTAGATTTTTCATTCCACATTTTACTGAGCGAGTGTCACATAATGAGCCAGCTGAGCAGACGCCGACTTCAGGGCAAAAGCTCTCAACATTCTTGCTCATGTTGCATCTGTGGTTTTCACTATATCAACTTTTGAAGGTGATAAATATGTTAGTTTACAGCTTGTTGCCCCAACAAGGTCACTAAGATAAATAAATAAACAAAAAAAAAATCAATGGGCACTCTTTCAAATGAAACATTTCATCTTCAAACAGCAAAGTACAGGCTGTGAAGTTAATACATCACTGCTTGTGTAAAGTGGTTGTTTAAAGCCAGGAAGCCGCTGATCACACTCTCCCTGTTCCACTGCCACTTACAATAGCTGCACTCGCACTGACTGTCAATTTTCTATCGGGGAATTCTCCGACCGCGTTAATGTAAGTGACCCGACCGTGCTCGAGTGGCTCCGCACGCTTTCTACACCTCCACGTTGGACGATGCATTTCAAAATGAACTGATTCTTTTATCGATTCCATCCCTGAATCAGACTCTACAGCGTCTCCGGTTGCGCGAGACCCGAGCTAAATCCGAGCGGAGGATCAGCTCCTGACATGTTGACACGTTTGACACAGAGAACAGAGGGCGGAGGGGATTGGAGGGGGGTGGAGGGGGGGGGGGGGGGGGGGGGACGAACATCGCAGAAGAAGACGGAGTGCTGTCAGTTTGCAGGGAGATCTTTTTTTATTTTTCTCTCTCTTGGAGAAAAACACCCAAAGCAGCCATGGAGAAAGATGAAAACATGTCTTTTTTTTTTTTCTTTCTCTCTTCTTGTTTTCTTATATCCCGTCGGTCTCTCTCTCTGCATCTTCCTCTCCTCCGGCCCACCCACCGCAGTCGAGAATCCCTTTTTTTTTTTTTTTTTTTTTTTTTCTCCTCGACTTTCTTATCCGTGACCTCATTCACCCTCCATCCACCCACGCGTACAGACACAAACACACCGTGTGCGTAGAACGGTGGGCTGTTCGCCCCATCCATTGTTGTAGAAAAGGTGGCCAGATAAGGTAGAACCATTCCAATCAATACGCCGTTCAAAAGGAGAGACGCTGCACTCATTCTGCTCGTCAAGCAGACATCGACTGGCGAAGCTAAAAATGGCAGAATGGCTCGTATTCCACTCGATAAATGAATAACAATAAAAATCCCAAGTTTTGCGAGAGGAGTTGCGGAGGCAAAAAAAAAGTGATTGAAGCAGAAAGGAGAAGCAGAAGATGGCAAACATTAAATGAAATTAGTGGGAATATGAAATCAAATCTAATAAAGAGCAGTTGAAAGAGTGCTGTGGAAGGTTCATGCGAAGTAAAAAAAAACTGCCGAAATAGCGACGTTTTAAGTGAGCGGGTCAATAATGTGAAGTTACGTTCGTCTTTCTTTGTGATTTGGAACAATTTAAAAGGCACGTTCTTTCAGAAAAGGAAAGAACTGACATTTTCAAAGACTGAGGGAAAATGGATCTTGTTCTTGTTGAACGTTACAGAGGATATTCAGAGAACACGTACACCTGTGTGATTGTAGAAGCCACATGCTTAATTCATTGTTTGTGTTGAATGGCATCAAGAGACTTTTTCATTATGAAAGAGTGCGAGTTTAAAAAACAATGTTTTTGCTGTGATACACAAATATAGATGTATAACAAGATATAGTACAATAACATAGTATTAAACAGGAAAAAACTGAATACATTTACACACATTGCTTTGATCAGAAATATGAAACGCTACAGTTGCATCAACTTTAAGAGCTTCAATGATTTAATCTAATGAAGTCATGTTGCGCACACGAATCAATATTTTGAGGTTTATTCCGTTTTAACCTCAAAACACAGTGTGTGCATATTGAAATAGTCCCATTTCAGTTGGACAGGTGAAAGTACAACAAAGTTTTTATATTTTGATATGCAGCAACTTGTAAAAGTAACTTTTCCGCTAGTAGTAGTCACAACTAGGGGGTTAGAAAACGAGGGTTTACTCAGGGATGTTCAGTCTGACTATTTAAAGGGATAACTCAAAGGTTTCTGTACACGAAACGTGCCCTACGTGCACATTAGAAACATAGTCCTATTTCAGAGAGACCATTAATGTAATGTTTCATACTGTATGCAGGAATTTGTATAGTAACTAAAGTCTTTTGTCACTTCACTAAGCTAGAATGCAAAAAAAGTCAGTGGGCCAAGCCTTGAGTCTTGGGGCGCACCGTTAACGCTTATTCAGTTTTACCTTTTAGTTAGACATATATAGTATTATTAGTAATAACTTTTAAAGTAATAGTCATTTAAAAACATGCAAAAGAAAAAAGCAAATGGCCTAAGCCTTGAGCCTTAAGCTACAACATTAACAGTCAAATAAATGTATAATTTGTGGGGGAAAAAGCCTTCTTTTCAGTATTAGGACACTCTGTAGTAGCTTGTAAACTAAAACAGTTAATATGCATAAATACTGTACCCTAGGTTGCGCAAGTATCTGTCAATCACTTTGACTCTCTGTTTAAATATGTCATATGTTGTCATTATTCAGACAGGTAATAAGATTTATGCAAAATGACTTTGTTTGTGCCAAATTGTGAAGTAACTTTTATACTTTAAAGGCGCAACTGATCATTTAGAAAGCAGGAAATCACGTGATCCCAGTCCTGAGCCTTGAAGACCACCATTACTCATTTTATTGTTACGATTAAGTGGCGATAATTAGTCAAGTTTAAGTCTGGGACAAATGTCCAAGGGTTTTATTGCGATGACTAGCACACTCGGGCATTTCAAAGCTGATGACTAAATGCAAAGACTCTTCCGACAGTGAAACTTCATACTGCGCAGTGAGAAGTTCATTCTAACAGTAAAACTTCTCTGACAGGATCAGAGTGAGAAATCTGATTGAAGACAAAAGAGCAGCAACAACAGTGTTTTTATTTATTATACTTGGCAGCTGCTCTATTGTGAATTGAGCTTTTGGAGTTGTGGTCAGGAGTCACTGGTCGGAGTTATTGCTCACAAATACACAATCAGCCTTTCAGCGGTTGTGAAAGCTGTGGAGGACGCGCTCTGAAAAGGCCCGGATAGGATCTCACTGGCTGCCTGACTCCTCTTCACCTCACCCCGCTCTGCCTCCGGTGCAGATGCGTTGCTCTCAGTGTGTCTGCGTTCGGCTGCATTTGCATGCAATCAGCCGGACAACATTTTGTTTGTGCGGCGTGTTAGAAAACAGAGTAAAAAAAGGGCATTGCAAATCAGCCAATATACAGGAAGTCAAGTGCAAAAGTCGTACTGCGTAACCTTCGGGGTCCGAGATGCTGCTGCCATTCAGGCTCCCTGACTGGTTGATGGACAATCCAGTCGTCTGTTCTGCTTTTTTGTTGTTATACCTTTGGATTATTCCTGTGGGCTCACCACCTGCAGGAATGTTCTTAATGGGTGCAATGTGATCTGGGTGACGGTGCTCAGACTGACACCCCCGCCACCCAGAAACGGATAAGCAGGAGAAAATGGATGGATGGACCTTTGGATTATA
The DNA here is from genome assembly GCF_963383615.2 of Lipophrys pholis. NCBI lineage: Eukaryota > Metazoa > Chordata > Actinopteri > Blenniiformes > Blenniidae > Lipophrys > Lipophrys pholis. The sequence goes on along the minus strand of NC_137635.1, from coordinate 46,295,580 downwards.
ATCAATAATCATTGTCTAAAGTTGAATTGATCTGCATTTGGACCATCAATTCATGCTCCTTGACACGATCAGGCCGATAGTTGCTGTTCTCACGGACTGTTTCCATTCTGGTAGCCACTACAATAATTCAAAGTTTTCTCCCTCAACCACTCTCAGGCTAATATCACTCTATTTGCCGTCTCCAAGAACATCCTCTTCTATACCTCAACAGCACCCAGTCTGAATTCCCTCAATCTGGTGTAATGGCTGGTTTAGTCATGTCAAATTCTCAGACGGAAAACTTTGGTCTTACTTTTTGAACTTGTCAACTTCGTGAAAACTTGTTCTTAACTGAAAATATGAATAAGAAACTTTGGAAAGTGACTTTCAAGTTACTTATGACTGTCTGACTATATTAGGATAGCTTGAGATGTGTATATAGCTCGATTTAGGGCGCAATTTCTCAATAGAAATGTTCAGTTTGTATTCTTGATACATTCATTTTTACTTCATTTGCTGTCATTTAAATTTTTTTCCCCATGTCCATTTCACTTTGGCTGAGTGGTAAGTAATGCAGCTTTCCATTAGGTGTCAAATCCTTATTCAGGATTGCTTTTAGCTTCTTTTTTTTTTTTTTTAAACTGAAAAGTGGGTTCATGCCAGAGCCTTAAGTTGCTGTACATAGCTGTTTGTACATTAGAGGGATTTGTAACTGTCAGAAAATCACCAATAAATGGGAATGTTTGAACTATATAATAGATTTCCTCTTGTAAGAAGGAGTGGCTTCACAATATTTCCATTCAAAAACACTTAAACGTCTCTCAAGCAGCTAAGTGGTCCTTCATTTTATTACTTACTCATGCAGTTTCTTACCGAGATGCCACATTTTCAGTAAACAGCTAAAAAAATAAAGCCCATTAATATTTTCCTTTTCCTGTGCGTGATTTTTTTTTTTTTTTTTTTTAGTAAAACCATTGCATGCCTAGTAGCATGTCGTGATTAGCATATTTATTTTAAGATGAAACCAGGCAGAAAAATATCAGCAAAAATTATTAATCAAGTACTAATGTAGTTTAATCTCATTTGTATTCATCATTATCCCGCATAATATGTGTTGAAAATTCAATCGTATATTTCTTGTCACATCTTGTCTCTTATCAAGAAGCCGTTAATGAATACAGTACATTATTTCACACTCTGAAGGCCTTTTGGCTCCTCTGGGATTGTCTGTGCGGTGACAAAGAAATAAACTTTGACTGCATCTGCAGCTCCTCGACTGAATTTTTAACAGCGCGTGTCCTCGGAAAGTCTTTTAACCTCAAGAAGAGGCCCTCAGGATTCGCCATGTCAAACATATAGTTTGAACATAAATCTCCACTAGTCAACCCCAATGAGTAGATTACTGCAATAAAAAACTAACTTGCTTTCCTTTTATTAGTTCCTTGGTTCTTCTCGTCTCATTAATATGCAGATTGCAGTCTTATTCCAGTGTAACTGTGACACGTTCACCCCCATCGATATGATGTGGATATCTGGTCAAATACTAAATGAAGTAGTATATTTTCATATATTTATTAATAATATTACAAAATGTGGATTCTTACAATCGTGGCGCTCCTGTTAACTGGTGACTTCTGCCACAATTAGCTGATGTTGAAATATGACAAACAAACGATTCGGTACTTTAAACTTTAATGGAAATGCAGTTAAACAGCGTTCAACAGGACAGCTACGGATTCTGGTTGGATTTTTAACATCTGCTGTGAAAGGGGGACGCTTGAGGTAGCCGGTCACCAATTACCAAGGAAACCAGTTAATCCAAAACACCGGCGACCACATGTAACGGGGTCGCTCCATTGAACTCTGCACATCGTAGCGGTGCCTGAGCCGGTTGCACTGTTTATCATAGGCTTGCATTGAAATGGTCATAAGAATGTTGTGCATTGTGTAGGCCCCTCCCCCTTTAGCCGCTTTGCCTTTTTGTGTCTTTTTTTTTTTTTGCAGTAATTTCTGCTGCTGCATGAACTCCAGTGGCTCATCTTTGTTTTTACAGGGTGGTTGTCACACCTGCCACTTTTAGAATGACGGTGAATTTCAGGGACGGAGTGCCATCTGGCAAGGTAGGTGCCAACACGACACTTACACTGAAAACACCACAATTTGTGCCGTGCGGTTGCCGTGTGAAAGCAGCCATTTCAGGTTGTGCAACAGCTGCCTGGCTCAACCCACAAGTTTGAGCGAAAAAGATTGGTTTGAGAGTATGAAACACTTGATCAAACGTGGCGAAAGATAATGGTGCCAAACCAAGATTCAATGCCTCATTGATGGTTTGTCCGATATCTTCGTAAACACGAAACTATCAGTAACTCATAAGTTCATATTCCGTTTGGTAAATGCCTCAAAGAGTCTAAAGAAATGCCTAAAGAAAAGACGAATAACTCAAAAGTAATGAGAATGAATTTGCGTAAGCCTTAGTGCTCAGCACTGCCCCCTACCGAGGGGAAGCGGTACCTACTGCCTCACTTTCTGCTTTTTCATTCGGATTTTGCCTCAGATCAAGGCCCCGTACACACAACAACATTTTCAAGTGAAAACGAAAAACCTTTTGTGTGTTTTGGGTGTCCCGTTCACACGACAACAGCGTTGGCAGCCACTGAAAACACAACCTTTTGAAAACTGCTAACAAGGTGAATGTGGAGGGAAGGTATTGGGCACACCTGTGCCTCATCAAGGGCCTGATGGCCTTCCTCCTCTTTCCCACGGTCGTGGGAGGAGCCATATAAGAGGTGGGTGACAGGCGGAGAGAGCATGCTCCAGAACACAGAACACAGCCGAGCACGAGGCGGAGGAGGCCTGGCCTGGGAGAAGCACCAGCGCTGGGTGTGGTGTGGTGTGGTGTGGTGTGGTGTGGTGTGGTGTGGTGTGGTGTGGTGTGGTGTGGTGTGGTGTGGTGTGTGTCAGTGTTTTGATGTGGTGGGATTCTACAAAATAGATGGCAAACCGGGAAGTTAGTTTCACGTCTCTGTGCCTAAAGAACCCTTGACGAGCAGGCACGCCTGTGATCGTGGAACTTTTTGAAAATGCTCTGACCCTGTGTTCGTGGAAATGGGGGAAAATGCAACTTTTTGAATGTGCACCACTGCTCTAGTAATTAGTTCTTCTGCACATGTGCAAAAAGATGGACCATAACAACAATGGCGACCTCCAGAGTGTCGTGACTCCCAGTCCGTACTCTCCTGGGACTTGGCAGTTTTATAGTTGAGAGTAATAGTATAGTATTCCAACTTTGGTCGTCTGTCCATATAAATGTCTGTGTAATGCCCATTGTTAATGGTTATAGCGTATTGTTCTCTGCATGCATGTGTCTGGTTTCTTTACAAACACAACAGTGCAAAGATCTGTGGCCTGGCATGCTGGCGACATCGTTTTCAGCATTTCTGCTGTTTCCGTGTAAACAGACGTTTTCAAAGTGTTGCTCTGTAAACGCTAAACTTTTCTTAAAGCAAAAACAATGTGTGTTCAGTGTTCCTGCCGTGTAGATGGACATCATTTTCGAAACATTGCCGTGTCAACGCCAAACTTTTCTGAAACGAAAATGTAAAAACGACGCGTTTTCACATGAAGCGCTCAACTTTTCTATGGAAAGAGTGGACTCATAATAAATGTCTGCAACATTACATGGAAGAAAAACTGAAAAACTCGGTTTGCAGCTATATGAGGTGAGGCTCGCCTCCAGCTGCCTCATCTATTGAGTGCAAATTGTGTAATTTATGACCAGAATGCTACAGAAACTACATTTTAAGCCATGCCACGACACACAAAATCATGTCTGTTTACGTCTATCTTTTTTTTTCGGACACAGAGCGGTGTGCCATGTCTTGTGGGAGCACGGTGCCGGGTTCAGGAAGGATGAGTGACAGGGTGTGCTCATATAGACGGGCCCACAGGATGCAGGGCGGCAGGAAGAGGAAACAGGCCAAGGTGAGGAACATCCACATGGTGCCTGCTGATAGGAAACTGCGACACGACCACCACCCGACCTACAACGCCACGAAACAACTCCCCTGATCATTAAACTTCAAACGGTGTGATGAGCTGTAGTCCGGCGCGTTAAGTAGGAGTCTTCACAGTCACAACAAGGCTGCAGGAACTTGCTGCTCCCACCAAAGTAAAACTCAAACACGTGAATTGTTTCTTTATGGGTTTTTTTTTTATTTTTTATTTTGCAGGTTAAACGGGAGTGACTATAACATGTCAATTAGTTTAGTCTGAGAGGTGCGGCGTGGTGGATTTCTTTTTTTTTTTCTGTACATCACTGGACAGAGACGTTACCCTTCTGATCTCGCTCATCTTTTACACTGTAGTCGTATTATCTGCAAAGAAATGACTACGACAACCACCAGTTTGGAAAGGTTGAGACACACGCGTATCTAGTGATGTAAAATGTATTTAATGACATGCGGCGCAAACTGCGTCAACATTATATATAATTGAAAAAAGATATTCAATATTCATTTTTGGTGCTAAAAATAATCAAAGCAGGAGTGTAAATAGATATTTACAAAGATGTTGTAAGCTATTTGCGATGTGTCAGAAGAACAATTTCCTAAGAGGCGCAGGCGCAGCAGCAGTGTTTTCATGGTCTTCAACGAAATATTAGCATTTTCACTTAAACGGGGCCTAAGATCGTACAGAAATGTGTGATTGCTTTGCGTCTACGAATCCAGGTTCTATCACTGTATGTATCATGTCTGAAAATATCAATATGATCACCGGATTACATGTATGCTACAAAAAAAAAATATATATATATATATACCAAAAAATCAGGGCTTGAGCGACGGGTGCTGACATTATTGTAGTCAAAACTGGCCAAAGAGACGGGGTTGCGTGGTAAAATACGTTCAAACTTGTTATACATTACGAGTCCTTCTTTTTGAATCTGTTCCTGAAGAGTTTTAAATTTCAGCTGTAAGTATTGATTTGTCTGGGGCTTGTTTCTTGACTGCTACACCTGCTAACTGACCTCCTTCTGCCACATCCGATCCTCCAGGTCATCAATCCACTGAATGAGTTCCGTTTACACATTAAGGAAATCATCTTGGATAGAAAAGATAGAAGAAAACAAAAATGCATATTGCCTGTCTGACATATACAAACTGTTGAGACTAATAATTTCCCATCGCTCTTTTCTCACACGGTATACTGCAACGGGAGTCATTTGTAATTAGCCGAGTGATCCCCCGTGCAGTTCTGTTCTGATCCCAATGTATTTAAAAGGACAAAATATTACAAATTTCTTTGAGAAAGTGTTTCTCCGTGATTTATTTTATTGCATTATAACAACTGGGGCCACGTTTCATTGATTGATGACGTTAATCTTGTGCAGATGATAGTTTCAACTCTATTATTGGTAGTACTTCTCCTTTTTGTCGATTTGGTGGTATTTACTGGTTCTCTAGGGAGGTAGTGGGTATTTTGCGCTCGCTTTGGGCATTTGCAAAGAAGTCTGGCTGTGAGGCGTGCCAGCTGCAGTTCTGTCTAGTCAGCAACTGTTGTACTGCTTTCATTAAAAAAAGACAAAGCCGGGACCATTATTTTCCTCAGACCACAAAATAGCTAAATGATCCAAATAGAATCTTGCAAATAATGAAATCTCTTCCAGGCAACTCCTTTTAATCAGAACGGCCTCCTCGATTAATTATTAACTCCACTATTGTGTCGGATAAATCAGATGCCCGACTGTCTGGACGGATATTTTATTGCCTCCGGTTCTCTGTTTGACACAGTTTCGGATGGTGGGAGTCCCACTTCCTCTCCTGGCAGTCATCCATCCTTTAGCCCGTCCTTCTCCTTATCTGAGGCGTCAATCAGAGACGTTTCTAAAGCTTGACGACCTTCCAGTTGCTCTCACTGCTCAGCCGGTGACGCATATTTTGATCTATCTGTACGACATAATATCTTTTTCCAGATGTTTCTGAAGACAGGGCTTGCTCTCCCCTTTTTTACCTTAGAGTATTAAATAACTGTCATCCTGCATGACGATGGGCTAAAGGAGACACTGTCACACCTCTGCCAAAGTTTTTAATGATGGAGTGAAAGCCTTGGAGACTAAAATCTACTGTGCCACATTAATTACTGATGTGTAAAAAAAAATATAAAAATACTGTAGACCAGGGGTCACCAATAGGCAGAGTTAAGCCGTCACACGTGATACCATGCTGTCAATGAAATAAAAAAAATGCCAGTGTAAAACAGCATTTTGAGACACAAACTACTCAAATCGGAAGTGAGATGACAGATGTCTGCCTGCTCTCTACTAAACGGTTCATAACAGAACGTCGCACTCTCTGGCCGTCATTTTCTCTTTATATTTAGACATATAAACCTCCTTCATCTGCAAAAGCATCTCCTCCTGTCTGTCATACATACACCACGGTCACAGCCTGTGCTCCCCAGGTCTTTATCTCCTTCACTGTCCCTTCTGTACGTACACAGTTTGGCAGAAAAGCATTTTCCTTCTCCGCTCTCTCAACTCGCTGCAGCAACGTCTGAAATTGTCCGGCTTGATCACGTTCACAGATTCAGAGGAGGAGTCGTGTTCAAGAACATGGAGCAATAAAAGTGTCTTTCAAGCATGCTCTTGTTTCTGAGATGTGACTTAAAGCCATATGGGTGGCTCTCGAACCAAAGGTCTCAATGAGATAACCTGAATGAACAAGACTCATTTAAAAATATAGAAGGAGCGACTGTATGTGTCATATTCAGCTGAAACACAGCAGGAGAAAAAAACAAGTCCAACGACTAATGGTGCTGAGAGGCAGCGTTTTCAAACAGAGTGAGTGATTTTACATATAAAGCAAAAATGTCTGCATAACATCTTCAGTTGTCAAGAATATGATGATTACTGCTTGTTCCATTATGGTAAAGGACATATGTGGTTTTCTAGTACTGGAAGCAACAGAGAGAGATTTAAATTATTCCTGCAAAGCTGAACAATTTATGAAAATTATTAACAGATCAATTAATTGACCATTAGTCAATAGGAGCAACAAAATCCTCCTATTAACTAAAAGGAGGAAACGATGTTAGAAATGGAAAAGGTGTGGAAATAAAGGAAGTACACGGCTGAAACTGAGTGCAGTTACTTAAAAAAATAAAAAAAATTAAAGTGAATTAGAGAATTGCTTTGGAGTTTGCCGCCCCTTTATGAAGACCTCTTCTATCATGGAGGATGTGCGGTTTACCCGCCCTCCACAACACACTGAGCCACCGCCGGCCGCCGCCGGCTGCAATTCGTAAAAAATATCATGTCCATTTCTAGATTTCTTTGGCAAATAAATATCCAATATATCTGACACCAACCATACATTGTTGACCGGCTCCTTTTTATTGTGTCCATGTTTGTCTTAATTTGAACTTTTATATTAGAAAAGCTTATAAATAGAGATAATAAAAGCTCCGGAGCGGTTTTTTTTCTCCTTCATGCTGCTCCCGCAGTGCTGTCGGCGTATGGTAACTAACTTTAGTCCTCGCTCCTGTGCCGGTTGTGTAACCACCCGGCATGCTGTGACACTGTCTAGACTGGATGCACTTAATACAATATACTAAATGTTAAAACGTATTGCTTTGCAATTGAACTTCAGAAAGAAAGTTTTACATTTGTCCCAGTGAATTACTATTCTTTTGGAGAACTCTTCTCATTAATTTAAGAGGAACTCTTGAGGTCAGACTGGTGCATGAGGCTCATTTTTACGAGAGGCCAGGGTCTGCGTATCGTCCTCTGTAATCATTTCAAGCACGACGAGTAAAACATCGACGGTGCGTCTCCGAAGATTGGAAAACAATGGAAAACTTCCACTACAGTTGAATTCAGTGACATCCATGTATTTTACTTCTATTACTCATAAAGTATAGCATCTCAGAACATTACAATATTTCTAATATATCTAAATGTTTTTCGAATCATTGAAACTTTAGTTTATAGCATACGAATATAGAAATAACTGACAGAACAAATGTCAAGGTTGTGTAAAATGTTTGTCAAACATGCTTCAAGATATCTTATTTTGGTTTAAAATCCAACAAAGAGAACTAAATGTAATACAACTGCAACAGAGCCGCTTGTTTTCCACCACGACTCTGAAAGGCTTCAGGAGCTAAGGAAAGAAATTCAACTTAATTATGTTACAACTATATCTTTTTTTTTATATATATATTTTATATGATATAAAAAAATGTATCAGAGTTTTACGATTGTTTCATTAAGAATTGAAAATCAGGTTTCGCATATTTATGTATTTGTCTGTCTCTTTGTTTCAAGTGTTTTCTTTTGGCTGTAGGTATTATTTACAATTAGTTTCTTCAGCGTTCATCATTTTTGGATGGACACACACTAAATCCGCGGTTCCCGTACTTCCGCGTTTTTTGCATATGGCCGTGCTCTTTTGCTTCCGTGTTCTTGTGCTCCAGTGTCTCCGTTTCTCTGGTGGATAATTGTCCCATTCACTTGTGGAATATAGTTTTTGGACTTTTGGGTTTTTGGTTCTGTCTTTCAACAGAAAATGATTTCCTTGGTCTTCAACAGCATCTTGATTCCACCTCACCCGAGCCAATCGTAACAAGCTTAGCAGCCAAACTCTTTTACTGTATAACCATATTGCTATTAATTTGATCAAGTGTCTCATTGAAAGATTTTTCATGAAAGAAAAAAAAAAAGCCGCCTCTTGGGCTGCAGGAGAATCATTTTGGCATCGGTCTGGTCTCCTTTACTATGTAGATATACTGTTGAAATAAGCAAGGACCTTCCAAGAAAAACTGAATTGATGTTGTGAATACTGCTGGCTGTTGGTTTTCATGGAGAAAACAATTATGTGGCTGGCAGCGTGCTACTACCACCACATGAATACATTCTTGTAACCACGCTACGGTGGCCCAGAAGGGCCAACAACACAACACACCAACAAAAGCCACAACACAACAACAAATGCCGCAACACAACAACAAAAGCCGCAACACAACAACAAAAGCTGCAACACAACAACAAAGAGTTGCAACACAACAACAAATGCCACAACACAACAACAAAAGCTGCAACACAACAAAGACTTGCAACACAACAAAAGCCGCAACACAACAAAAGCCACAACACAACAACAAAAGCTGCAACACAACAAAAGCCGCAACACAACAAAAGCCACAACACAACAACAAAAGCTGCAACACAACAAAGAGTTGCAACACAACAAAAAAAGCCGCAACACAACAACAAAAGCTGCAACACAACAAAGACTTGCAACACAACAAAAGCCACAACACAACAACAAAAGCTGCAACACAACAACAAAAGCCACAACACAACAAAATCCGCAACACAACAACAAAAGCCACAACACAACAACAAAACACCACATCGGAAGGACGCAGCAGGCGGGGAACTTTTAAGAACTTTTATTGGTGTGTTGTGGCTTATGTTGTTGTGTTGCAACTTTTTGTGGTTGTGTTGCGACTATTGTTGTTGTGTTGTTGGCCCTTCTGGGCCACCGTACCACGCAAGAAAATATTTTTACAGTGCAGGTTCAGCTTCACATAGAGCTCGCATGGACAAAAACAATAGGTGGGATTGTCCTTTTGTTTGAGCTTTTACATTAATCATTTCCAGTCCACAATACCAGCTGAGAATTAGTAAGTGGTTTGGAACGAGGACAAAACCTTGGTAAAACTCCCTAATGGGCCAGATTAAAGAAATTCACATGCACTTGAACTGACTGGAATCAAGCGATGATGAATCACTGGGCTTTCCCGGATTATATGACTTCATCTGAACAGGGTTTAACCTTTTTTTAACCCCATCAGCAGTGTGGCTGAGAACCTCTCCTGAGTCTTTAGGCTCAGAACCTTCATCACGAAGGGTATACCACGGGGTGTCAAACATAGGACCCATGGGCCAAAAGCGGCCCACCTCCAATACAGCGCGCCAAACCACCAAGCAAATTGTAAAAATCTTAAAGGAAACAGTGATTTCTCTTAAATAAATTTCTTAAGAGTAGCAGACACAACACAGCACTGAGACCTGAGCTGAGATTGCTGCAGTGCTGCAAGATAGTTACTAACATCATGCATAATGCAACAGTTATAGGAGAGATTTCTTTGGACATTTCACTGTATTTTGCACCAGAAGGTTTCATTAAAATTGGTTTATGTTGTGATCTGAGTCATGTTTGGTAGTAATTCTTCGGTGTCACGAAAAAAATTGACATTTTCATCACGTATACTCACTTTAAAGTTTCAATTTAAAGGTTATTTTGGCACTTTTTTTTAAAAGCCCAGCCCACTCAAGGTGATATTAAGCTGTATGCGCCTCCTGAAATAATGTGTTTGACACCCCTGGTCCAAAGTGAGAAAATGACACTGACTTTGGTTCATCCATTTGTTGATTCTGGTGTTTTAATGTGGTACATTTATTGGTTAGGTAAAAAAAAAAAAAAGGGAAGTCAATCTTGTTAAAAAAATGCTAAAAATGTTTGAAAGTATAGCAGCACTGCAAGTGTAGCTTGTATCCCTTCGTCACTCTGCCCTGGGGCCACATTCTCTTAACTTCATTTGCTTCTTTTGCTCCTGAGCCTCCGTGTAAAGAACTTTTTTGTGTGTTTTTTAACAAAAGGGGCACAGTAAGCATTCCTGTCTCTAAATTGCAGTCCCTCCGCTCTCTGCCTTGTAAAAAAAAAAAAAAAAAAAGTGACCAAAGAATGGGAAGAATGGAGTAAAAGGAAGCGCGGAGTCAGTAGGAGAGCGAGGCGACCGGGGAGAGGGACGACTGGAGGGCGGCACAAGCTCCGGTGACAGGAAGGGGAGGAGGAAAGAGGGCTGGGGGAAAGAGAAAGGAAGGTAGGGGGTTAATAGTTGGGTCTGAATAGGGGATTAACCCCCCCCTGCACACACAAAAACACACATTTTGGATTAGGGCTGTACACCTGAAACGCTCACAACAACACGCCGCAGCCGCAGTCCTGCACACGCTCTCATACTTCCCCTCCAGTTCTTGGGAATTTCACTTTATATTACATGTCATAAATCCAATCCACGCCGTTACGCTTGTCTGAGTGAGCGGATTTTCCAAAAGATGGACCGAGAAGACAAAGCGGGCGGATTCTCCTCAGTTCCACTGTGAAAATTCCTCATCAACTTGTGCATAATATCACTTGGCAGTCACGGAATCGGTGGCAGACAACCTCATGTTTGGTGACGAGCATGACTGGATTTTCATGCCCCGTTTGTTTGTGGAGGTTTATTTTCCCTCCCTATTTTTTTTGTTTTTTTTGTTTTTTGTTTGAGATATGCCCCATGGGTGGCTCATGGTGCCAAAACCACATCTTTGGCTCCTCTTGAAAAATTAGTCTGAGGTAATCTGTACTTGGCAGGGCTGCGAGCCCGTGGATTCGTGGCCAAATCCCACATATTGGACAGTCACTCCTGTGCCAAAAATACTAAATAGCACATCACGAAATTATTGGTAAAGATGTAAGTAACTGTGATCACAATGGCGCGCAATAGAATTACCTCATGATGCAATAAAAGACAGGAACCACACAGGAGATGAGTGCATCTCGGAGCATTTTTAATGATGATGTGCTTCGGTTGCTGTGACTGTAATGAGTCCGGACAGGTGGCAGACGTTAGTCTCCACAGCTATAATGACACAAGAGCTATTCAGGCATGAGACGCGATGAAATCAAACTCGAAGAAACTTGATGAAATCAACTTATAGATGGAGCCCTGTTAGAAACGTTGGTCCCTTTGATCGCTGAGAGAAAAGAACATCTGTTTGACTTAGATGAGCCTCTTCAATGGCCATTGTTGATCTTTATCTCCACTGGAGATACAAAGTGGCGAGAGCCACCTTCTCAGAGGGCTCATCCCAGCCTTATCAATGGCATGTTCAAACACGATTATCAAACTCAACTGGCATTGAGGGTTTCCTCTATCTGCTATCCCTTCAACAAGCATGTTTATTCAAGATATAACAACACTAGAATTAACTTCAGTTGCAAAAAAAAAAAAAAAAGATGCTGCATAAAATGTATCAATGAAACCAGATGATCCTAATCAACTCCAACTTTATCTAAGATTTAAAAGCCTGAAAGAGCTGCAATTTTCTGCTCCTAACCTTTGATGAAAAAAAAGACGTTATTATAATTGGCTCCAAACACTTTAGAGATAAAATATAAATAATGCAAATGGTGTTTAAGAAGAAGGTAAAGGCTTTTTGATACTTTCTGAAAACACCTCCCAATATGGAACTTTTGTCAAAATGCTTTGACTCCCTCTCTGTGGAAATGGGGGGAAAATGCAACTTTCTGAAAACGATCGGGTTCAGTCTGTGCGTAGATGCGCACCACGGCTGTAATAAATAGTTCTCTTTCACATGCGGCACTCGATGGACAATAACAACAATGGCGGCCTCCGCGGTGACATGACTCCTGGGCCACGTTCTCCTGGGACTTGGTAGTTTTATAGTCGAGAGTAACTGAAATAGCGATTCAACTTGGTTGGTTGTACTCGCCATTGTTAATGTTTCTAGCGTATTGTGCCAACGTTTGTGTGCAGTTTTATTACATGGACATCCAACTGTGCAAAGTCGGTGGCCTGGCACGCTAACTACACTGTCTTCAGCATTTCTGGTGTTTCAGTCGAAGTGGACAATGTTTTCAGAAAGTTTCAGTGTAAACGCAAAACTTTTCCAAAATGTAAACGCAAAAAACAATGAGTTTTCTCCTGAGACTTCTTGTAAACGGGGTCAAAGTCTCTTCCAGACATTGTTCAAAGGTTATTCTCCAAACTAAAATGATCTGAGTTTGGAAGTTCGTCATGCCAAAAGCTGGAAGTGATTTTCGAGGAGGATTTATCCTTTGCATCGTTGAAAGGAAGACAGTTCTGTAGATTTGTTCAATGTGGAAATTAATGTCATTAGACAGGACGATCGTAATTCCGTATAAACAGTGTGTCTCAATAACAAGATTCACTGAATGCCAGTTTGGCCAGGGCCAAAGTTGGCAGAGGCACTCTATCATTCATATAACAATCTTTCTTTGCAGTATCCTGTTTGACTTTGCAGTAGGTTAACAAGCTCTTGGCATAGGTTTTCTGGAGTGAGCCAAACCAGATCTGTGGGTTTTTTTCCTGCCACTCGGAACCCCTATTCACCCCCAGGCCGGGCTCCAGGGGTTGATCACGTTGAACACTCGTCCAAGTAGAATGTGTTGTTCTTTGTTCCATGAAGGTTTGCTGTCTTGACATTTACTCGCAGCCTGTTTGTCTTTGGAGACGCTGACCCCAGAGGCAAATCACTTGATCATGGAGGCTTTCCAGCATTAACAAGGCCGCAGTCAATGACCGGACAAAAAGACTTGCTTGACTGTCTTGACTCTTCCATTGAGGTGCAACTGACACGGCCAACAACGCCGAGGGTTGGCCTGAAACCCAACGGGGTAAATCTATCTTGTTGGATGTATTTCTCAGTTACCTTCGGAATGACTAAAGGTCCCAGAGGAAAGAAGGGAAGAAGGTGTCTGGGTAAAGGACGCTTGTGCTTCTGTGTGCCTCCATTAACCAATGTTGAATTAAGCAGGAAATAGATTATCCATCAGTCTTGTCACCGGCCACACACCCCATTCATTTGAATGAAGGTCTTGTTTATAATCCATCCGTCTACTCTCCTCTGACTAAAGGCTTTCTTCCTCCTTCGAAGTGAAATGATCCTTTATCTTGCTTCCATCTTTTCCATTTGATAGTTACTATTAAAATATTAGGTAAACGTGTGAAGTCGCTGAGTATTGCAATGCGACTTACGAAAAAACGACAAAAAAAAACGTATCCAACGTAAAACGTGTTTTCAATTCTCAGTACATTTTTTTCTCCAACCTGCAAGTGCTGGAAACAAAAGCTTTTTGTGTGTTGACGACAAATCAGGTCACCGTGCATTTGTGAATCAAAAGAAATTCCGCATCTCACTGGAGTTTTGGGTTCGCTGTGAGAACTTCTTTGCCCAGATTTGCCTCCCTTATTATCACGTTGGCATAATGAGACTCACAAAGTTGTTTCTATGCACTTTGTGACCTTAACAACTACAGGCAGCAGTCATCTAAGGCCACTGGGTGCCATCTTGCAAACGGCCGCGCAGCGGCGCAGTGATTAGTGCTCCTCGATGATAAGGAGGTGGATCAGAAGGTCATGGGTTCAGGCCAGTTCTTTCTGTGTGGAGTTTGTGTGTTCTCCTTGTGCGTATGTGGGTTTCCTGCCACAGTCCAAAAACATGTTTGTGTGGTTAATTGGCGAATCTAACTTATTCCCTTGGTGTGAATTGGATTTGGATTGGGGTAGACTCGACTTGGGGTCGGGATTTTGCAGGTTTGCCTGATAAAACGACACGTCAACACACGTCAGCTGACACATCGAGGAGGACATTCGAAAGATGTTGGATAAAAATCGTGTTTTCTATGAATTTGTTGCTGTACAAAGAAAACCACTATCCTAAAGTGGAAATTCTTCTTAGAAATCACCCGTGCTGTGTCCTTCAAGCAGTGTAAAGGAGAGAGACAATTTTGTCATCAGTGCAGAGTTGATATGAAGGTGTAGAAGTGCTTATGGCACCATTACGCTGATTCTTCTTTTGAAGGACTCTATATTTTGGATTTAAGGCCACACGCTTCACATTTTACAAGAGAAAAAGAGTTTAGGTTGTAAACCGAGCTTTCTGTCGTATACCTGTCACATACTGAAAACCTCTGACACAGCACAAAGTGGAAATATACGGAAAAGGAAATAGTTGAGCGGCTTGAGTCATTCTCAAAACAATGAATGTGACTTTTTTCCTTTGGCCCTTTTGTTGAAAAGTGTCAACAGCATCAAATTGAAAAGAAACTCTTTTTCAAGTTTTACCATTTGATATGTTTTTATTTACATTTCACCCAACATCCCAACTTTTCTGTAATTGGGGTTGTACGAGCTAAAGGCCAAAACCGTCAGAGCAAAGCCAGATTTGACCTTCCAGTCTGGATGGATTATCACACGTCACATCACCTGCCTTCATGACCCTGCTCCCAGCCAGGGTTTAATGAGGTCAAGTGAATTCTAGACTGATTTGATACAAAAAGGTTAGCATGCGCTTTCGCAGCATGACGCCAGACTGTCAGATAGATCTGAAGAGTGCAATGATGTGCTTCATCGACCTACATGACAACACCATCAATATTCATTTAAAATGTGTAAGTTATACGGAGAACGGCCGTAACATTGACAGGCAAAGTGAATGACACCGATCATCTCTGATTCTGGTGAGCGTGTATATGATATATTCCATTGAAACAGCTTCAAGAAAATAAAGTTTTGAGAGAAGAAGTTGATCTGTTGGAGCAGAAAAATGGCCAAGCATGAGGATTTGATGCAGTTCGACAAGGATCAAATAGCTCGACAACTTTGTGAGAGCATTCTCCAAAACTGCAGCTGCCAAACAGCGTTCCTGTCCTGCAGTGGTCAGTATCTATCTAAGAAAAACTGTGACTGGTTCATGGATGGCTGAGACTCATTGATGCACTTGAGAAGTGAAAGCAGGTCCTGTGTGGTCTCATCGATCAAGACAAGCGACTGTAGCTCAGACTGCTGCAGGATATGATGCTGCTTCCGATACAAAAGGTGTCGGTATGACAGAGTGTATCACAGGTGCCTCAGTTCAAATGTCCACAGCTAAAAATACCAAATAAAAACATTGTAACTGGTCCACAGAGCAAAGGGGTAAAAAGGCAGACTTGGTTTTTTTTTCCTGCCATAATGCAGATTAGGGATGCACCAATAACACTAAATGCCATGAAGCCTAATTTATACTCCTAATTGCGTTCCATTCATACGCAAACAATATGCGAAGGCGATGCGTTACCGCGAACCACCTCCACACACCCTCTGTGTTGACGCTACACAGTATACTACTGCATCCACAGTATGCATCAGGCAGTGCATAGCGTCTATCGACACACTGCTCTATGCACTGTGGACTGAGGGATCAAACACACATGCTGTGTGCCACACACACACACACACTCCAGCTCGCTGTTAATGAGTGTATCAGTCATTCTTTAATCATGTGGCTCATGTAGCATCAGTGGTGTGTGAGCCCCGACACTCTTTAGTATGTAGCATGTAGCACGGCTCGGGGTAAAATCCTCCCGCATCCACTGAGCAGTTAAACTAACGAGCAACATCGGGCTCACTCTGCTGGTCCGAATGTCTCTGTGATTAAGTCACTGGTGTTGTACGAACTGGTTTTTACTTTTTATTGATATTTCGTCAACATAATTTACCGTTTGTCTTACTTTGGTCATTGTCAGTCATAACAAAGCGTCTCCATGGACATCACTCGGGTTCTCTCGTCTACCTTGGCGGGCGACGTTGCTGACGGGATCTTTTATGAATAAGAGTACTCCATGCAGTATCGGACCGGATAACTCATACTGGCATCTGTATCAGTGCGTCCTTGATCCAGATGCATTATGGGAAGGAAGAGTTGAGCATTTAACCAGGTCTTCTGCTGTCTCTATTAATGTTAATTTGGAAAGTATCAGCTAAATTGGCGTTGTTGCAAACCGTGTACACCCTTTCATGGAAACATTTCCCTGATGGCAGTGGCAGTGGCACGGTCTTTGGAAAACAAAAATTTGTTTCAAGGGTTCACGAAGCCCTCAAATTCCTAGATCTCAGTGGGGTGTGCTGGACAATCATCTGCCATTCATGAAGGACCTTCTTCACAACTTGACCTCTTGATGCCAGACAATACAAGGTCTTATTAAGGCCTTGATGACTCAGGGATTTATTTATTTTTTTCAGTATCGACAGATGCCATAATGTTTGGCAGGTGGTCATAATGTTATGGCTGATTGGGGTTTATTAGTAAGTAGGGTGCAAGCACTTAAGAAAGGCCGTATCAGAAAATTAGCCCATTTGCTAACTCCGGCACACATGGACACTGATGTGAAACCTTAAATATTGATGAATGTGCATTAATGTGAAAAATAAATGGATGAATGAAAATTATTCAGCGGTTAAACTTATGAAATATTCATAGATTCTGAAGTTTTCAAAGTGAGAGGAGGTGTAAATCTATATTACTGGCATGTACTTTGCCTTATTATTACTGAAGTTGTAGCTGGACTAGATAATTCCGTTCTTGCACAGGCCTCGTAGGTATGAGTGATATTCAGAGATGAACATAAAAGTTAAGACATGATAATTGATTTAATTCATGTTCAGTTAGTATTTTCATTTTTTTTTTAATCATTGCGAAGCTAATATTAAATACAATATTTCCCCCTATCTTTTTGAAGAAAAAAAAAGACCAATTAATAATAATAATGTCTATTAGGACCCAGAAATATTTTCAGTTTCTTTCCCGATACACCAACAACTCCATCCATCCATTTGCTACGCCCACTTTACTTTCTAACAGAGGGTCTTGGATCCCCTTTGGGTCCGTGGATCACAAGGAGGGAGCCGAAGCTTTGCCTGTTTTTAGGTTGAGAAAAATTAGAATAAGGCGCTTACGAGATAATCGATCCGACCTGAGGTATTGAAAATTGGTTTTATCCTGAATGCTTGTACTGTTTGGCTTCACTGTGGTACCAGAGACCAGAAAAAAGTTTCCCAGTCGTGAACAGAGGTTGGATTCTTTTTACTAACTCAGGTTGGTATGAGGTCACTTTTACAAAACAACGTTTCAAGTGAAAACACGTTGTTTTTTTCCTTTTCAGAAATGTTTTGCATTTCCACAGCGACGTCCATCTCCATGGCAGAAACACTCACAACGATGACGTTTATATGTAGGGCCACTAGGAGGTGCTGTTGGTTGTTTTTGTAATGACACACAAACTGAGGCCCCGTTTACGCGACAACAATTACTAATGAATTGTGAATTGGGAAATTTCTGTCGCATTGGGGTCTGTTTCTACGGCAACAGTGGTCGGAGCCACTGAAAATGCGACTTCTTGGAAAAAAAGCACCCAAGGAAATTGCTCCAACTCTATCTATATTGAAACGGGTGAAAAAAGGTGAAGATGAGCTTCGGGTCAGTGATTCACCGTCAGTCTACTGATTCTGAATGGACAGTGCAAAAGAGCAAACTTGCAGCAGTCGGGCGCGAGTCAATGAGGGCTCGTTAATCTGGAGGACAGTGACTCGAGTTGTGAACAATTCTTTTGTGAGTCGCACATCGCGAGTCCTTTCTTAGAATCGGGAGGGACTCCAAGCAAAAGAGGTTTGGGACAGTTTTAAAGGGTCTCTGATGGCCAGGTTGAAGCCGACCTCAGCCGATATTGAAGTGTATGAAGGCGACACAGTGAACGCATTGGCCGTCAAGCACAGATGGAGCCAGATGACCCCTCAGAGCCCGCAGCAGGGCTCCTCACGGCCAAGAGATCACCGACAACTCAGAACCCGGAAGGGCTGGCACACTGTCCTAAACGCTGTTCCAGGTAACTCTTTCAAAATGACTGAGTACTCGGGTAAAATGAGACACGCCGTTTTTAGCAAGAGACATCAAATTACAATGATGCTCTCAAATAAACAAGCATTTATCCATTTCAGCACTCGTGTCTTGTGTATGCGTCTGTATTTGATTTGTTTGTGTGAAAAGATGTCGGCGCCTCGAAAGATATAGGAATGGATCTTGTGCTCGTGATCTCGTTTTGACTTACAAGCACGTCGTTTGTTCAGTTGCTCGGTCTCCTGATTAGTTTATTTTTTGATGAGTGGCAAGGTACCACAGGAAAACGGTTCATCATCCCCTTTTCCTGTTTACTGATGATAGTGGATATTTACAAAGGAAAATGGCTCTTTGTAATGCCTGCAATGAAACCTGAGACACTGCGTGAAGCAGAAAATAGATTACAATTTTCAAATTTGGAAAGCTTTTAGAAGTTCCTCAAACAGTTGCTACCAAGGGACTACAAGCGTGTTCAAACAGAGACCGGTTCACGTTGACGACTTTAAAATTTCACTGGTCGTCAGGAGGATTTGGAAAGTCGCCAGATTTACCAATAAAGTTGCCAACTTGGCAACACTGTCGCAGAGCAAATCGCACAGACTGGGAAGTGTCTCCACGCACCAATTAATGTAAAAGATTTTTTTATCATGGCGACGGCGTTCTGCTGTTCCCAAAATATTCCCGGAGAGAAAAAGCGCACTTGTTTGCACAATGACATACAATTTTGGCTCAATAATGTTCATTTGGTGATTGAGTATATTTCGGAACCCCAGCTTCACGTTCTTTTTCTTCTTATCTTGGCCGACCAAAGCTCGGGCGAAGGTTACGTTTTTATTTATTTAATTATTGGTTTGTATGTATGTATGTATGTATGTTACCAACTTTTTGCCATAACTATTAACTCGAATTGCACGAACAGTTCAGGGATGATTTGTCAATCCATTAGATTTTGGGATGGACCAGCTCCTGGGGAGGTAAGATATTCATTACGCTGGAGCTCGGCTGCGGGCCGTCAGTCAGGGCTCTACCGAGTGCCGGTTCTACTTTAAATATATACTTGGGTAAAGTATGCGAGTACTATTGCAAACTGCTTAAAACCTACAAGTCCTAATCTCACCAGATGCAGACATTGAATTCAGAATGGCCTATGGATCCACAACATACATGTTAATGGGAAATAGAGCAGATTGAAATAAACCGGCAATCTTCTTTTCGCTGTGACGACAGAAGATTACCAAACGTGAATGTTTACTGACAGATTATTAAAAAGGAAAACTGTATTGTGGTATTGTGACTTAAAGAAAGCCATACATACAAACCCAGCGGTTTTTTTTTTTCACCAGATCTCAGCTGTAATGTGGCCTAACTGCTGCCCACCTCCGAGTGCTCTGCGGCCCCTCGGTCACAGACAAGGAGAGCAGTGTGTGATCTGAGAGGATTCTAATGGCAGGGGGATGGCAGCGTCCATCTGTAGAGTCAGAGGGGGGTCTCTAATCTCTGCCTCTGAATCCCCCACGTCACAACAGAGATGGACGGAGGAAATACTGTAAAATGGGCAGAAGAGAGGGGGCTATTATACCCCGGCAGAGAGCCTGTTTTCATGGCTCAGGGTTTTTACGAGGGCTTAAGGATCAGGGTGGGTGTGTTTCTGGATATCTTAGCGCAGAGTGCTACTCATGTCGCTCCTGCTTTTAGAGCGCGGATGGATGAAACGCACTCAAGATTTGCTTATTGGCAGCTACTATTGTCCTTTTCTGCTCGTATTAGTAGAAAATTGATATATTTGCACATTATGGACCAAAATGAGTCTCTGTAGATTTCCGTGGCACAAGCTCATTTTCATAACTCAGCATTTCCATTTCTGTAGCAGCCAATATGCATCAGCAAATGTACCATCCACATCTGAAATAGCTATTGACAGACAGCTTAAATTCACAGTTTACAGGGTTGGATATGCATGTTACCACTGTGAAAGAGCTTCATGCTCACTCATAGGCTTAAAGCTCGAGGAGATATTTTTTTGTACCTTGAATTCAGCACCAACTTCTTACAGTGGCATCGACCAATCAGCCACAGTATTGAGACGATCCACCAAATATTTTAAAGATTTTACACAAATCAGAATATCTTGAGGCAGGGACTCATTGAAAGAGCCTTGTGGTTTCAGCGAGATGCTTTTTGTCAATTTATGTTCATTAATGTATTGAAGGCAGGATAAATGCTATCTCGAGCAAGTCAGAGCAGACTGGACAAATCACATGAAACCAAAGTAGGTTATTGCAGCTTGCCATTTGTGCCACAACGGAGATTTGAACCATTTACCCCTCAAACTCAAGCTCAAGGTTTGACTTTTGATGTGCAACTCAATCTAAACTTACCGTGCAAATGACTCAATACTCACACTTTACAAATAACTCTAAACTTGTACTTTACAAATAACCGTATTAACAAGGTCAGAAGGTCTATATTTGCGCAGTGCAAATAACTCTAAACTCGTTTTCCAAATGCAAGGTATTTGTGTTTGCACGTATAACAAATTTTCCTAAAGAATTTCAAGTGTACTTTGTATGTAGCTATGGAAACTGTCAGATTTACTATTTTACTGTACCTTCTTCAAATTTATATAAAACTTGTACAACATCGAACATGCAGATCACAATTTTCATGATCATCATGTTCCATTTGGCCAAATCAGTTTGTAAAGATGCGGTCAACTTCATACTACGCGCTACATTTTAGGTCAATTTAATGTAGCCTATACATACCAACTCCATTCAATGTAAGGTATGTATTACAAGTTTAATTTTCCCGAAAAATGGAGGAAAGATGCAGCATATACTGAGCATCATTTTACATTTTAATCAAATCAGCACACAATTCTAGTATGTCTCGTATACTAAATAAACTGAAACTGGTTAATTAATTGTAGTTTTTCTACAAAGAGGTTCCCACATGCAACCAGAGCAAAGGTAAAAACTATGAAAAGTGAGCTTGTGATTTAAATTACAGCAAGAAGGGAAAGCCGCAAAATTATAATTTCCCATCAAAACCACAATGGAGCCGCATCTCCTTTGAGGGGAAACTGTTTAAAGGGTGAGACATTAAATTAATCCTGTTGTATCACTCAAACATCTGAGTGTAAACACTCATGTATTTAAACAGCTTTCTCTCAGGAGGAACAGGCAAGGGAGCGAGAAGACACAACACAAAGGAAAAGCTTTCTTCTTTCTTCCTCTCCAGCGGCCCCAGGGAGGTCCAGCCTCCCTGGACTGTGTGTGTGTGTGTGTGTGTGTGTGTGTGTGTGTGTGTGTGTGTGTGTGTGTGTGTGTGTGTGTGTGTGTGTGTGTGTGTGTGTGTGTGTGTGTGTGTGTGTGTGTGTGTGTGTGTGTGTGTGTGTGTGTGTGTGTGTGTGTGTGTGTGTGTGTGTGTGTGTGTGTGTGTGTGTGTGTGTGTGTGTGTGTGTGTGTGTGTGTGTGTGTGTGTTAGTCAGGGAATCTCACAGGACATCAGAGGGCTCCAAGATGCTCCACTCAGTGATTAGCTGTGCTCAGCAAGCTCTACAGAGAAACACACTCGCACACACACACACACACACGGTTTGTCAGGCTGACAGAGACAGGCAGACTGGCAGGCCCACTTGTCACTGGCTAAGCTGATGAACTGACAAGTGTGTGCAGTGTGCGTGTGTGTATTTTTGTGCATCCAGCGACTGTAAGTTTTTGTACATATTTCATTCCTTGATGTGTGTCTGACTGCGTGGATAAGGCCATAGCAGTGTATGTGTGTGTGTGTGTGTGTGTGTGTGCGTGCGTGGACAGAACAGCGGGGGTCTGGCCGTGCTTCTTCAGAGACTACTGTTGACTAAGCCAAAGCCTGAGCAGCAGGATGTCAGTATGGCGACTGATGCTGACAGACAATTTGAGGACACGATGAAAGTCTCAGTATCACAGTCTCAGGGACGATACAAGTCGTTTCTGGTGCCCTAAGCAGGATTCTATTTGACCAACCTTCAAAACCCTCCCCCCCGCATCAACCCAAATCAGTAACGTGCTTTCATAGCTCGGTGAATCCTTCCGTTGTTGCCTTCGTCATCAAAAACCTCGCCGCTCCCGTTTCTATACTTTCAGCTGATAAGTCACATCAAAGGAACTCAAACTGCCAGTGTTCAAAATGAAATCAGTCTTTATGTTGACAACGTCTTACACTCCTTGCGAGGCCCCTATAAATCCGGGCGAGAGGATATTAAACTCACCAAGACGTTCTCAGCTCTTGTGTGATTAGGCCGAATCACCAGCTGCACGCGGCTCACACGCTACTTCATCCACGGGGAGCTTTAGGTGTTGGAAACATCACCAGCAGGCAGACTTATCCCTTTCTGATACAGTGCATGAGCTGGAATCACTGATTTGCTGTTTTGAAGTTTGACCCATCCAAACCAAATTGCCTTCTTTTAGTCCTGGTCAGAAAGCGTGACATTATCGATTGTCTCCCACTTTGATCAACAACTCTTGCCCGACGGATTTCTTCTATAACTCTCACAGTTCTCGCTGAATTAAAACCTGAGTCTTCACTGATCCCCTTACTTTCCATCAAGCTTACGGGTCAAAGTTTTAATCGTACTCTCCAAACCATTTCAAATGATCAAAAAAAACAAAACAGAACCTGCTTGTACTCTTCCTCATATAGTCCAACGTAGTGTCACAGTATTTGTGAAGGCGTACCAGAAGCCTCAACATACCGACCACCTACAACACGTCAACAGATTAAGTGAAAGGTATCATTTTCGCCTTTTTCATTTTTTCTAATGAAATCATAAACATATCACAAAGCATGCAGAGAACAATACACTATAAGCATTAACAATCTCGAGTACATAGATATTTGTATGGGCAGGGGACGAAGTTGGACTGCTATCACGGTGACTGTCAACTGTAAAAGTACCAAACTCCACGAGACTATCGACTAGAAATCTCAGCACTCTGAGGACCCATGTTGTTATTGTTCATCTACTCACACATGTGCAGAAGAACTACTTACTCCAGCTGTGGTGCACATTTCAGAAAAATTGTGTTTTGTCACGTAAACGGACCCTCAAAACGTTTTCCATGTTCACTTGAAGATCTGATGTAAACAGGGCTTTCGTCATCCTGACCCCAACATGTCATTTCTCATGTGACAACCTATATGTCGATCTTTCTGGTTGGACCTCCAACAAAAGGCAACTTGGGTTTTTTTTTTCACAATGAGCTTGTCAAATGACCTCGGTTTTTCCCCTCAACAGAAAGAAGTAGCAGCTTTATCAGGAATTCCTTCAGAAGTTTTAGACATCTTCCACTATCTTGAACAAAGTGACCTTTTGCCTCATCTTGAAGATACCTACGATACTATAGTCAGAATGGAGACTCACTAATCAACAGACTTTTTGTAGTCTGGATCGGATTCTACTTCACCAGAATGATCCAGAACCCCAACCGCAGGCTGGTCTTATTGTACCTCCGTCCTTTGCTCATGAATGAATCTTCGAAAGTCTTCCATGCTAAATAGAATATATTTGCCCAAACTGAAGACAATGAATATTTTTCATTTGACAAGCATGCACTCAGACTTAGAGGCGCTGATCCACATGTCAACCATTTCATATTTGGCCGCCAACCAAGTGTGTGTTGGGGCGCTCCAGTTGGACGGTTCCCAGCGGAAAGCATTGTTGAATTGACACCCACCCGACTTCAATTCCACCTCGGCACACTGTCGATCAATGAAAATGGCTTTGAGTAAATCTCCAACCGGAATCAATGTCGTCCCCTCCTTCAGCCTTTGTTGATTGACAAAGCAGCTATTAAATCAACACACATATGTATCCCCTTGTGCAAGTTGCTACAGATGCAGTTTGCTAGCTCTGACTGGTACACTTTGAGACCGTCCAATCAAAGGATGCGAGAGCACTAACGTTCTTATACACCTGCAGGTTGGTTGAAGTGTCTCCAACTCAGAATCAGATTAAAGCAACAATGTAATTGCCATTTATTTCGCGCCACAGGTTCCCACGCTGCTGATTCTGACGGCCTCAAGGCAGATCTCTTCGATCCTGGCAACACACGGAGGGGCTGTAATGCGATTGGATGAAAGTACACATAATTGGCTGCAGTGCAATTAAAGGAAAAGCTCTGAAAGATAGAGAGGTGGAATTATTTAATAAATATTCATGAAAAGATATAATGAAACCAAGCCGGTGATACTAATAGTGTTAAAGCAAGCAGAGAAGTCCTTGCTGGCCGTGACGGCCAACCACTGGTATTTACTGTATTATTTTTAATATTCTCAAATAATGATAAGGAACTCATTAAAACTGTAAAGCTGGTGCTTGCTTTGCTCAGTTGGTAAACCAGAATTGGTCATCCAGTTTTGGTAATCCAGCCCCAATGCTCCTCCCACCAACAGAAGGCAACATGCTTGTTATTATTCACTGCAACGGTGCAATTCATGGTAAAGGGAGAAAGAGGGTGTTTCCCGTGACAATTGAGAAATGAAAGGTTATTAGATCAAAGCGAAATGAATAGAATGAAGATCAACTCGTGATTTAGTTAGAATGCAGTTTAGTACAGCTTTTACCTAAGTAAAGACCTCTGACTATCTAATTGAATTGAATCGCTTGAAACACGCTGACTGATAACGGAAAATTCACAGTCAAACCAAACTTTACGACTCGGTACAAGATGAACGGTGTGAGTGTCGAGTCCCTGCCCCGTATGTCACTCCCTCTTAGCTTTTATTTTATTTTCAAGATGATGATTTGACATGTTTGGTCTGGTCGGCGAGTGAAGTTGAAGCAGCTCAGGAAACGGAAATAGATTTTGTCGCCAATAAAATATAAACCAGAGGAAGGATATCTCCATCCAATTCATCAAAGTCCATCTGCATTATTTGCGTATTTACTCATTGTTGTACTTATTTGTCTAATCCTTCTCATTTATTGGTTTAGTCAATTATTTTTTGTACTTTTGGGTGGCTGTGCGTGGTTTGTTTGGTCTCGTGTTGCAGGTTTGATTCCCAATCTGCCCTTGTCCATATCCCAAAGTGTCCATGAGGCCCCCATTGTTGTTATTGCCGATCTGTTCACGCATGTGCATTAGAAGTGTAAATACATTTATATTTTCATTAGACATTCTGCCAGTTGTGTACATCAATTCTGTTTTGTTTTTTTTATTTACCTCTGGAGTCAATTTGCCTCAGAATTCATTTCTTGGGAGAGTAGCCACTGCACAAAATGCTCACAAGTTTGTTAGTCAAACTGTGTTATTTACTTTAAAATCCAACTATTTCTGGTGGAAGGACTTCTATCGTTTCTATTTGTGAGCAGTTATTGGGACGTAACTCTCCCGAGTACACTTAGGGGCCTTATCTAATGTCAGGTTATTTTGATTTTCAGCTTCACTGCCGACCTCAACTCGATCCAGCCGAGAGAACAACAGGATGCTGAACAACTCCATTCATTTTATTTCTCTCTTTTTTTCCTTTAATGAAACTGTTGGTTTTTCCTCAAAAGGAACATTTTGTTGATGGTTGATAGTCTTCAAGAAACAAGCAAAACAACAAGCATGTTAATTAAATCAGTCACACGTGGCATTCAATTGACTGAACGCTGAGCGTCACTTTTGTCAAAACGTTAAACTATTAATCATAATCAATCAGACATGGTCCATGAACATAAGACACCCGAGAGTCGTATCAGACTAATCACAAATTAGCACAAAATGACAGGTTCTAGTTATACTTTAGATCTAATGAAATAACCTTATTTACGTACCCATATTAAACGCTTTTGTTTTTATTGACAGATTCAACATGTCAAAATATTTTCAACCAAAAGCCAATCCCGTGATTTATTAACATCAAATCAATAAATTAGGACAAATCACTCAACTCAGTTAAATTTAATCTCAACAAACTCAATTCAATCATGTCAACTCAAGTCTTTGATTGTATGTAAATCCCATTGAAGTACTGATTCTGTAATCAAGCCAATCAAAACTAATCAACAGAGTAAACTATCTCCAGCCAACAATCACAAAGCAGACATGATCCACAAATGTGAGGTTAAATAAGGCGAATCGATGTTTTGACTTCATGAGGCGTCGGTCACACAAACCCAAACTGACTTGCGCCACAATTAATTAACTAATAAGTCTTGTCAACACGGAAGGTCCAAACATTTTCCGGACTTGTGCAAATGAATGGGTTTAGGGTTCCTAATCAGGCTCAGTCTCTCCGTCTCCTTCATGCATGACAAGTGACAATGGAAGACCTCCGTTGATATTGGTTGCTCCGAGCTGCTGAAAACTCAACTCTTTAATAATGTTCTGACCTCATCTCCACGGAAACGGTGTAAAACACAACTTAAAAAAAAAAAAAAACACACACAACTTTTCTTAAAGGTTGCTACTGCACATGTACACCATGTACACCGTTGTTGATGATTGTAGCGTAATGTTCTCTGCATGCCTGTGTGTGGTTTCATTACCAAAAACAACCAACAGCGCCAACCCGTGGCCTGGCATGCTAACTACAGTATATTGTTTTCAACGTTAATGCCGTTTCCGTGTAAACATGATTAAAATGTCTATATTCTCACAAAAGCCAAACAATTACTATTGAAAATGACCACAATCTTAACATAAAGCCAATTTTAATGAAACCTTCTGGTGCAAAATACAGTGGAATGTAAAATAAAAACTCCTAGAGCTGTTGCATTATGCATGTTTTTAAAAACTCACCCTGACAGCGTGGCATTGTGGCGAGTTTGACTGCAACGAGGACGCGAGATTTCACGGCAGCATCGATGATATCTCACTTAAGCTCTCTGTGTTGTGTTAAGAAATGTGTTTTCTTTGAAATTTTTACAATTCACTTGGTGGTTTGGCTGGACTGGAGGCTCTTGTGGGCCAGGTCTCACTCACGGGCCTCATGTTTGACACCCCTGATCTATGGTGCACTCAAGTAAGCAGCCATGTTGGAAAAAAAACAAAAA
The DNA here is from genome assembly GCF_963383615.2 of Lipophrys pholis. Taxonomy (NCBI): domain Eukaryota; kingdom Metazoa; phylum Chordata; class Actinopteri; order Blenniiformes; family Blenniidae; genus Lipophrys; species Lipophrys pholis. Next base: position 46,268,050 of record NC_137635.1, on the reverse strand, counting down.
AACAAACCTGTTTCTGTCGTTCTTGTGTAAACAAGAACTAATTGGCATGAAATCCTCATTTAGATATTCCTGTTTGCGCGAAGTATCTCTCGTAATGTTATTCTCAGTCGATCTTAGCAAAATGCCGACAAACTAAAAGAGCAATCTGTTTGCATGAGCCGGGTGTATACAGGAGGCTGGTGAATCGGGCCTTCCGATTCACTCTGGAGTTGGCTCACATCTGCTTTATTTGATTGGACCTCTCACTCTTTTATTCTGGACTTCAGTTCGCTTTCCATCAGTATAAATGATTGTGTTTACTAGAGGCATCGGCCATAAGAATAGTGTGTGTGCCATTAGGTTAAGGACACTCTTTTTCTTCTTCGTTTTTTTTCCTTCTTTTTTTTTTTTGTCTGTATTTGCGATTAAGATGCAGGTCAGATTCCTTCAGGATCAACAACACAAAAATGCAGAGCCTTTACATTCTAGCCTATCATCCTGTCAATTAGCACTGCAGATGTATCTGTTGTGAACTTTGATGTTATACAAACTCCAGCCCAAGGACTACTAAATAATGGATGACATTGTACCACCATATTTTTTTCCAAGAGTAGCAAGACTCTCCGTTCGAGTCGGAAGATAATTTGCCTGCATCGTCTTTGCATTGTTTGACCTTCGTTGTGTGATTGATTGTTGATTTCCTGTCACAGGCACACGGAGGCGGCTGGGTGTAAACTCCATGTACGCTCTCCCAGTTCTTCTTTTAGAGATTTATTTGCTCTCTGACAGATACGGCTCATGAGTGACGGCTTGAAATGAAAACTTCTCGGTGTGGGATTAACGCGATCACAAGCGGGGAAGGGGGGGGGGGGGCGGGGGTCGTCGGCCAACGGAAGAAGCCAAAGGTGGTCACGGAATGGAAGTTCATTTTGCAATATTTTCCCCCGGAATACATGCGCGGATAAGCGTGAGCGCAGAAGTTAAAAACAGAATGTGAATAACGCCGGAGTCGTTTGGTTTGTCCAGACGTTGTGCTTTTCTTTAGTTATTGTTAAGGACTTTGAGGCAGTCCCCGAACATCAAACTCTCCATGACAAGGTGACTGCGTGTGTCCAGCATGAAAACACAAGATTGATGACTGCGAAGTGACTCTTGTCTATAAACAGCACGGGCAGTAAGGTATGGGAAAACACAGTCTCGGTGTAGGACTCGAAAGAATAATCTGTGTAATTACATATTGATTAAGTGGTCTGAGAATAAATGTCTCTATAATTTGACAAAATCAGCATGAAATTTGCATTTGACATTTGGAGCGAGACAAATAAAGAGGCTAAATAAAAACCCCTGATGGATATTTGCTGCCAGAATGATTGGTTTGTGTTGTTTAGTCTGTCTTTAACAGGACAATGACAAGTCCCACTGAGCAGGTAACAATATTATCTGGCCGGCTTCATCCAGATGGGGTCCCGCTTCATGAGTTCGGCTTTGCAGTAAATTTCCTATCGTCACAACAGAGGGCGATTTATTTTCCTCTTTCCTCTGTAACCTCATTGATTGCACGAGGGAGTCTGCATTGAATTAAAATTAAAATGAACTAAATTAGGGTTTGGGGGCCACAAACGTCAATGAGGAGCCTCCAAGCTTGTGTTTACCTGGTATTATGAAGTGATCTGGACATGAATGCGTTATGAGTTGTTGGCGATTTGTCGAAAGGGATTATAATTTGCGACATGTCAAAAATACATCATGAAGGGAAGAGAAATATATACATGTTATAATTAAGTCTCTACGTCTTTTCAAGTGCATCCTTTTTCGCCTTTTCGTTTCAGAACAGTTTGGCGTTTACACAGCAATGTTTTGAATACAATGTCTATGTACGCAGAAACACTAAAAACCGATGTATTCAGCATGCCAGGCCACGAGGTGGCACTGTTTGTGGTTTTTGTAATGAAATCACACACATGCTCACTGTTTCCTGTTTCCATGGAGCCAGAGTCAGAGCATACTCGAAAAGTTGTTTTCCACTGTTTACAAGAAGGCGGAGTATTTAGAAAAAGGTGTATTTTTCCCTGTTTCCTTCAAGATGGAGTCACAATGTTTTCAGAAAGTTGTTCTTTCCACTGTTTCGACGGAGTCAGAGCATTTTCAAAAATATCCCATATCCGTGGAGATGGAACATTTTCTGAAAAGTCCACCTTGGGAGCCATTTACTTTAAAAGTAGCATTTTTTTTTCCCACTTGTTTTGAGACAGAGCATTTTTAAAAAGTTGCGTTTTTCACCATTTTCATGGCGACAGAGTCGAAACGTTTCCAAAAAGTTACACCTCGGGAGCCTCCGTGGCAACTAAGTAGATGCAGTTTTGAAAAGTGTGTGTTTTCCACTGTTTTGATGGAGTTGGAGCATTTTCAAAACGTTGTTTTCCCCTATTTCCATGGAGACAGAGTCATATTCAAGAATTTGCATTTTCCCGGAGTCTGTCTCCAGGTTGGAGCATTTTTGATAAGTTCCACCTCGAGAGCCATTTTCAAAAGTTTCAGAAAGTAAATATGGCTTGACAGCATCGCACCTGTAACATTTATAATGGCCTTGCACAATAATCACAAATCAAAATGAAAAAAGATGATAAAGAAATATGCACATGTCAAAGAAAACCACAATGAGTCACTTTCTGGAATGTTTTGGATGATCTGAGTTTTGAGGTCCTTCTTTTTCGGGGCAACCTTTAGGCGCTCTAGGAAGAAAACAATGAGATTTATGGGGATACAAGTTCTAAAAACAGCTTTTTACATCCTTTTAGTGATCACTTGTTAAATCGTTTAATGCATCCAGACCGGAAAAAGTCTTTAAAGTCAATGACATACCTTCTTGTTCAGCAACTTCTTAGTGACGTTAACCTTGTTTGCTACTAGAAAAAGAAGAATTTTATTCAGCAATGTTTGCTTCATCGATGAAGTTTGCCTGAAATCTGATCAGAGTGCAGGCAGAATTCATATTTCTTTTTTAAATCGACAAAGACAAAGATTCTATTCAGCAAGTTAAATTCATTTTATGTCTTTAGCTTTTTTTTTTATTATTATTATTTACTGAAACCCAATAATGGCGAGGCAACTTTAAATAAATAGTTTCTACAAAAGCACATTTTGGTATCAAATAAAGTCAATGACGGTTAAAAATATATCTTTGGAGACGGAACGTCTTAATGTCTTTCTTGTTTTATTTTCTCTATATGTAGATTTCCTGAAGCTGTGCCATCAAAGTGTGAAGAATCCCCGCCCCCACGTACACACAGCCACAGAAAGAGCCTGAATGAAAGCTTGAGGTTCCCTTCTTCCATCCGAGCATCTTTTTTTCAGTCGGAGCTCCAGTTTTTCCACTTTGTCTTGGCAAGGCAATGTAAACAGCTCTGCCAGAGCCAGTCAGCCAATATGGTGTAACTGATTTAAGGCGGATTAGAGATTCCTGTGCTAAGCCTGAGAGAATCCTCTCAAATATTCACAGACGGACTGAATTAGTGAAAGAAACAATAGCCATTTTCAATGCGTCTTATGTAAAATGTTTGCGTCCTGTGGTACTCGCAGCCATTGTGGGGTGATTGCCTTTAACTCTCCTGAACATGAGACGTGATTATGTTTTAAAGCCAGTCATATGCTTGACACTTAAAAAAAAAAAAGTATTATTTGAGGAGGAACGCGATTTGAAAATGCACGTCGGGGCGGCAGTTTCTTCTTCCCGAGCCTGGAGTTGTTGCTCTGTGGGTTTCGCCTGTGCTTTTTCTTCCGCTGCGACTTTAACTAATTCCTGGAAAAGCTGTTGGCTCAACAGAAATGAAATTGGTGGTAGTTTACAAACTGTTGTGATGAGCCCGGCAGTATCCGACTTCTCTCATGTTAGTTAGAATAAATATATACGGTCGGTTGCAATATGGAGCAGCGACGGAGTAAATATGTGGATTTACTCTCCGGATAAGCTCAGTTATATAAGAAAACATCAGCGACACAAGCAACCTTTGATTTTGTGACCTTAAAAAAAAAAAACCCAGACAACACATATGGTTACTGCGACCACACACAGACAACATTTTAAGCAACATATTGAGATTCATAGTAATATATCAATACTTTCGAGCACATGCGAGTAGATGGACAATAACAACAATGGTGGCCCCCAGACGATCATGACTCCCAGTTCTTATTCTCCTGGAGCTTCGTAGTTTTATTGTCGACAGTCACTGGAATAACGATCCGGCTTCGCCACGTGTCCATACGAACGTCCACGTACTCGCCATTGTTAATGTGTATAGCGATTTGTTCTCTGCGCATGTGTGTGTGTGTGTGGTTTCATTACACTAGCAAACAACAACTTCTGTTACCTTGATTCCGGTCAGAGGGTCACTATCCTGCATGTCTGATGCCCCTGATTCATCAGTCTCTTCGCTCAATGCGATCAAATACGTGCGATTTTAAAATTCTCACCGCTTCTGTACGGTACAAAAAAATCTCCAGTTTCTTGTAACTGTCTCGCAATAAACGCATGAATAATCTACCATAGAGAATTTTTGATGTTATTAGTATGTGTTTTCTCTCCAGTCCAGCAATCATCTTGACATCACACGTCGTGCTAAAAGGAGCTCGTAAAAACTTGGATGAAGAACAGGCTGGAGAAGCTGAAGCTTTTTTTTTTAAATTTCTCACACTTTGCGATTCTTGGAAACTAATTGAGCTTCAAGATGAGTGACAAATATGAGACTATCTGTCAAGGGGGGGAAAAAATTTAAGTGATACGTTTGGAAAACCTTGAAACTCGTGTGAGAAAAAAATTACGAAATCCTTGGAATGTTTCAAGATATTTTGGAAACTCCTTCGTGAAGACTGTTAGCCGTTTGCCCTCGCCTAGTGAGACAGGGGGCTTCAGACAATCTTTCTGATCCGACACACTTCAATCTAACGGATTCGTCCAACAAGTTGGCCGGTCGTCAGAGCTTGCCGACAACATATTTATTCGACATCTAAAAACAAGCCAGAGAGCAGAGCTCCGGCAATAGAAATGGACAAACCGCCGTTCAATTATTCAGGTTTGTCAGAGTTTTTTGCCCTTCATCTGGACACGGTTGCACTCCAGGTGGACCTTTGAGGAAGGTGAATGTACTCCACTGGACAGTCGCTTTGGGTGCTGGCGATAACGGAGCAAATGCACGCCGGACATTAAAACCTCCGTGAATGAGAATAAATGTAATTCAAACACCGAGTGTCTGTGAGTAGTAGGAAGGCATGTTTCAGTGCCGTTTGTGCATCTTATTTGCCTTTGACACACGTTGAGCTACTTTATAGAATATTAGACACATACACACACACACACAAAAAAGAAAAACCTAGACAGACTTGGCTGTGATAATGGCAAAAAAAATAATCAGAAAATGCTGAGAGTGGTGCTTTTGAATCAGTTCCTTTTCAGCGTGTTGAGTGTTTCTCAGAGGCAGAGCTGCTCATGAGGCAGAAGTAATGTCAGCGGCGGAATCGAAGCACTTATTCGCCGCGCACGGGAGCCAGCTGGCAAGCCCGGATGGCAGAAGTAGAAGTGAGATAAAAAAACAAAACTATAGATATAGATATAGATAACACATATAAATAGTACCAGCCAAAGCATTCTCTTTTTTTCTTCTTTTTGCTGTGATTTGTTACTTTTCTAATCAGTGCCAGCAGCATCAGCAGGAAAGGGAAGATTATCGGAGGAAGTGTCAGGCGGCTTTTACCGTTTGCTCGCCATGCGTTTAGACTTTAATGACTTTTCTGCTCCCCCCCCCCCCCCCCCCCCCCAGATGTTCAGTACAAGCTCATAGCGGCACAGGAGTACATCTATTTTAACTTGGCGCTCCATTTTTTATTTTTTTTTTCTTGTGGATTTTACACACGTACAAGGGCTTCATGTGAGCATAGCGTCTGATAAGCCATAAAGGAGCAAATTAACTTCATTTTAGAGGGCAGAGTGTTCCTACCCGCCCACACAAATCTCTCAACTTTATTCGACAACAATTGTTTTACTCCCACTGGGGTTTAATTATTAAACCGATATACTCAAGGACCATGTCAATCCATTTCCCAGCAGAATTCTCTCAAGGATGTAATAAAGGTTTACCTGAACAATTGCCCTCGGTTGAATTGAATGATTCAGAAATGCTTTCTATGAGGAATCTGTGATGATGAGGGGGGGGTGGGGTGGGGTGAAAGAGAGGAAGACACCGCTCCCCTCATTTTCTCTTGTGTAAATAAATCACTTGTGCGACACTGGTGTGCCCCTAAAATTCAATGTGGGATCACAGTTTGAATGCTAATAGCACATCTTAATGTTTACACAAGAAACATTTTCAAGTGAAAACAGAGCATTTTTGTTGCATTTTGGTGTTCCGTTTCCATGACAACGTGTCCTCGAGTCACTGAAAAAGGCAGCGTTTTATAAAAGTTCCCCAATGTGGAACTTTTCGAAAATGCTCTCACTTCATCTCCATGGAAGGAGGGGATATTGCAACTTTTCTGAAATACTCTTACTGCGCATGTGCACCACGGCCATAATACACACACACACACACACACACACACACACACACACACACACACACACACACACACACACACACACACACACACAGACTTTTCAATCCATCGTGAATAAGATGTGATTTTTTTTTTTTTTAATTTCTTTGTTTGATATTCAGTTTCTCGTTTACGTCTGTAAAATGCTGCTCGGGTTCACTCGGTTGTGCAACAGTTGCTTGTTGGAAAGCGTCTGGCTCTGTGCGGTAAACTGTAAGTGTTATATGTCATCAACAAGGCTATTGTTGTCTCCGTCTTCATGAAGGCTGAGGCCCAACCAACAGAGTAAAGTCACTTTTATCTGCAGTCTCATTCTAGTTCAGCACCACTGGTGACGGCAGTTTATCGATGTGGAGGCAGAGGGCATCACGTGGCCCGTCGCCCTCCAACACTATGATGGACGTGGCGGGTTGAGGAGCCCATGTGGGTCTCTACTCGTTCAACTCCAGGACTAAATCGTCGTTTAATCTCCAAAACTCTTCTGCTATTCCGGTATGGTTCAAGAGGGTATGATTGGCCTCGTTCTCTCAGGCCAGTTCAGTTTTATTTGTGTCCTAATTAGACGATTGGTGCACCAAAGTATAAAAGCATATATAGTGCACTTACATACATACATACATATATATACATGCACACAGCAGAAATTGTTTGATAAACAGATAAACGTTCGGCTCCGACACCTAAAAAAACAAAAAACTTGCTCCACTGACGTATGCGTTAGATCCTGAGTCTGGTTCTACAGAAAGTCTGAGTCTGAGTCTAGTTCTGCAGGGTTCTTCCTGTTAAAAGGGACTTTTTCCTTTCCGCCGTCTCCTCCACTTGCTCACGTGGTATTGTTGCGTTTTCCTCCGTGAGAGTGCTTTGAATGGACTGTGTTGCATTTCGCGCAATCGAATTGAACTGCAGAGACAATCTTTCAAAGGTTCTTTCCTTTGCAAACCCTAATCTGGTTTTCAATGATCCACACCTTGTGTTTGTGTGCTCCTGTGTGCGCTGGTGCCACGTGTCGCTCTGAGGAGGAACCGTAAGAACGCACAACTTTGATATTTTGGTGGAACTCTTCGATAAAGTGCCACAAAATGACTCTCAGGAACGGTTTCCGAATGCATAGGCTGAGACGTCCTGACATTTAGTCCTGAACGCCGGCGTCTGCGCTTCACACAATGCAAAGTAGCGTCTCTCATTAAACCCTCGGGTGTCAAGTGAAAATCTTTTATACGGTGCACCTCCACTTAGGAAAAAACAGCTTTTAGCTGCAGATGCAAACCGAGAGGACTCTGATGAGCTGCACTGTATTCTCAATGAGCTCGAGAAGACGCCGCAAAGCTCCCCATCGCAGGAGAAATAATATTTTATCGGTCCTTTCAACAAGTGTTGTTGGATTTAAAGGAAAAGAACAAAGCATATCATGAATACACAATGAGCTGAAGTGTCGCCGTCTTCTACCCAAAATCTATTGGTCAGGTCAACTGTAGTGACCGCTACAGACATCTGCCACAGAGAAAGCCTCTGAGCTGAACTTATTCCGATTCTGTTACTTCTTTTGAAAACTTCGCCCAACAACTCGACCCAAAACGACACAGGGGAAAACACCAGCAGTTACTGACGTGGATGTGGAAAAAGGGTGGAGCGTGAACCAGGAAACAGTGCCAGCGATGATGGACTGGGCAAAGCTGGCCAACTCTCATGCATTCGACCCTCAACTCCCACCAAGCGTAACGTTTCCCCGTGCAGAGGCAGTCACCGACGGAATGCCGGCCTGTCCTACTGTCATAATAATAGATAGTAACTTAGACTGGGTTTGGAAATCCAAAAGCCAATGCAAGCAATGGGAATGAGAATCTGGAATTGGTTTTAGCCAAAAGTCTTTAATATTTCCTTAATATCTTTAATATGTTGGTTTTATCTTGAAGCACTCCACTCAACAAGGATGATTCGAAGTAATGAATCTAAATTGAGAGGCGAATTGTTGCTCTAAATAAACTCGTTCATTCCTCTCAGTGAACAATCATTTCTTCTGTGGATGTAACTTGCACAAATATCTTAAAGTGCAGAGACGTCCTGTCTCCACACCAAAAAGTAAATTGAAATTGTTAGGTTTGGCATTTTTCTTTTTCTTTTTTTTTGAGGAACAGTTGAGGTTATTGCTTTTTTTTTTTTTTTAAATCTGCTCATTCTATAAAAGAGTTATAGAATAAAAGATATCGCGAGTTATTAACGGTGTAATTTTGTCACTTGCACGTGCATACCAAGTGTATTATTTACTATTAAACTAAAAAAAATAAAAATAAAAAATCCTATCGTAAACTCTCCCTTAATAGCGTCACTCTGTTGTACTGAAAATGAAAGAATGATCATTTCCAGAGCAGCGAGTATTAGTTATATTATCACTCCAATGTAATTAGAATGATAACAGAAATGGAAACATCCCATGCTGGTTGGGCAGTGAGGTGCTGTTTTAACCCTTAGATGGCCGACTTTAAATGAGTCATAGTTTATTTGTCTAAAGCCACCCTATAGCATGATGACGCTCCCTCCGTGTTTCATGATGGGGAGCGTTATAATATTCTAAGACCGAAAAGCTCAATTCCTCCCGCCAAAGAGTAGAACCTCCTTCTTGCTGGACTTTGGTTAATTAGGTTAGTAAATTTTAAGAGGATGAATATTTTATAGGGTGTTATTTTTACAGCATATATGTGTTTAATTGCACACAGCACTTTGATCAAATCAGTTTTTTTCTTCATAATGTTTTATCTGAATATATAATATCCTGTATTTTTTATTTGTGTGTGTGTGTGTGTGTGTTCTTGAACGCAATACAAGAGGAAAAACATCCAAGATGTGTGACTGCTTTATTTGGACCCTGTATAATAGCAATGGCGGAGTCCTCTATGTGCACTTACTACAGTATGTTTGGCATCCCTCACAGCAGCAAAACCAAAACATCCACCTTTGTTTTGTAAAACGTGACAGGAAGGGAAGAGGAAGCCCATAATTACCTGTGAGTCTGTGCTTATTCTTAAAAAAATTTAATAAAATAAATACACATTATTACTAAGAGAATGCGGATGTAAGTTTGAACTCAAATGTTTGTGTGTGTGTGTGTGTGTGTGTGTGTGTGTGTGTGTGTGTGTGTGTGTGTGTGTGTGTGTGTGTGTGTGTGTGTGTGTGTGTGTGTGTGTGTGTGTGTGTGTGTGAGACAGAGAGAGAGAGAATGTGGTTCACAAAGTTTAATTGCCTTTTTTTTTTTTTCTTTCAAAAATGCCTTTTTTTTTTCCAACTCATCGGTTCAGAGTTCAACACACCTATTGTTGAGATTGAGGCGGTTTGCGTGTGAAAGGTGGAGGTGGGGGAGAAAGCATCTTTGTCTGTAATGATATTTCCTTTTTCAAATAAAAGAAAAATGCATTTTTTTTTTAACACGGGGAGTGTAATTGTTTACAGCTCTAAGTGTGAAGATGACAAACCACACAGACATCTTGTACCTATGTGTGACAGGTGGCATGATGATGATGACACTCTTCTTTTTGTGTATAACGTCAATTTTAAAAGGACATAACACTTTATTAGCAACATGATGATCTTTGGTAAAAATTCCTTGTAACTGTTTTTGTCAGAAACACTTCTATTCAATTCTTTCTTAAACAGTAAAGATGGGAATGGATTAACACCCAGGTTTGGGTCGGGGGTGACACAAGCAAAAATCAGAATAGAGGAACAAATTTATGTGTCTCGTTTTTTTTTTTGTTTGTTTTTTTTAAATGTAGGATTTTTAGGATTCGGAAATTTCCACACCTCCACTGTGATCATGACGAACTGTTACCAAAAGAACTGCGTAATCTTTTGAGGAAATTCCAATTCAAAAACATTTTCTCGCTTCAGAATTGTAAAAATACTGTATGTAACTTTGTAGTATTTCACTAAGCTGTCGGTGTGTGTGTGTGTGTGTGTGTGTGTGTGTGTGTGTGTGTGTGTGTGTGTGTGTGTGTGTGTGTGAAAATTCATGGTTGTTGCTTTAAGTTTTTGAAATCTGTGTCAGTGTGAAAGGTGGTGGTGGTGGGGGGGGGGGGGGGGGGGGGGGTGAGGAGGTGGAGCAGGGCATCTTTAATTATCTATAACGCCAATTTTAGAGTGCCATCCTCCATCCTGAGAACATTTGCAGTGACACTTTGCAAGCTCCTCTGCAGGTTTTGTTGATCTGTGGTTATTTAAAGTCCAATCAGGAGACACACATGCTGCTTCTCATGTTGTTTCTGCAGAAGAAGAAGAGAGAAATAAAAGAGGAAGTGAATGTGTGTCATGGCGGGAGGAAGCTTCAAATAAGCGCCTCTTTTAAAGAAGAGGTAATGAATAAGATAAAAGGTGTGATTGAAACGCTGCTGGGGTGGCAGTGAAGGAGGTTCGCTCGTGTGTGCGTGTGTGTGTGTGTGTGTGGTCGCGTGCGTGAGTGCACGTGTGTCTCCCCTTTAATCGCCGGTCCGGCGTAATGACCAATCAGGAGCCGTTTCAACTGCGCAATTTGTTGATTTGGTGAGAGGTGTTGTGGGGGGGAGATGGAGGAGGAGGAGGAGGAGGAGGAGGAGAGGGGTGTTTAGGGTGAGAGAGAGAGAGAGAGAGAGAGAGAGAGAGAGAGAGAGAGCAAGCGAGCGCCGTGGAGCTGCAGCCGCACTCCGCTTTCCGCTACGTTCACTGTCGGTTGCGTCTCGTGGAGGCTCCGTCATCGCGGTGAGTACTGGCACTTGTCCTTTTAATATATATAAATATATCTAACTGTGTTCATACCTTGCATTTTAAATTTACATGTTTCAAAAGCTTCTTTTTTTCTTTCTTTTTTTTTCTTTTTCATTTTACATTTCGTTATTTTCCTTGAAGTCAAGTGAGCGCGTGAGATGCGTAATTGTGCGTAATTGTGCGCGGACGCTCCGTTACATTCACATTTGCAGTGACTTTGGGGAACAAATCAGATAAATACATCTCCATTTCATTTATTCCCTTTCCCCTTCTTTTTCTTCTTTTTTTTTTTTTTTTTGTTATTGGGAATACTCGCAGGTTTGCATTCAAAGTGTTCCAAATCATTCCCAGATTTCCATCATCTGTGAAAAGTCTCGCTACTTGTCGGGAAAGTTGTCACATTTTCTTTCCTATTTCTGGACCGTCTGTGCTGATTTGACACCGTGCATGTGGAATCTGAGTGGAATCGTGTGCATTACAGCGCTGCTTCACGTTACCACTGTGTCCGCAACAGATTTGACTTCAAAAAAAAAGAATAAGAAAAAAAATCAGTTGTTAAATTTAGTTGTTCTCGTGATGGAGTTGTTTCTTGGGTTTTTTTTCCCCCTTGTCTGTTCGAATGATCTAGATTTTGCTAAAATTGTGGGTGTCTGCGGTGAACTTGATAATGTGAGGGTAAAAATGCTGAATAAGGCGTGAAAAATGCATGAAACATTTATGATGTGGTGTTAGTCTGCTATTTCAGTCATTGTCTCAATGCAGAGAGATGGCAGGATGGAGTGATGCTGATTCCTTCTGACTGCTTTTCTTATCCTCTTTCTCTCTCTTCTCTTTTGTCAAGTTAGTGTCTAATTAGGAGGCACATGAAAAAAAAAACCAGCCCAAAAAACAATCACATCATTTCTCCACATAGCAGCAGATCCAGAGTCACATTCATATTTACATGTGTAATCCAGCCGCTGCCTCCCTGCCTCACTGTGTGATTTAATCTGGTGTCTTTTCTGGCTTTGTTGCCTGCTAAATAAGAGCTTCTGTCACACTGTGCTCACGCTGCTGTTAAACATCTGTGCCATCTGGGCTCGGACAGGCTTTGGACGGCAGGTTTTGAGTCAATCGGAGGCAACGTCCGAGGCCGTTCGTGTTGCATTTGACCTGCTTGAGGAGCCAGATGGGTGGGGTTGTTGCTCTGCAACATCTGGGCACTTGCGGACAATTAAAGGGATTGTGGCATTTTCTTCCAGATTGCTTTTTTTTTATTATTATTATTATTCTGACTGATGTTTTTGTCATTTTAAATCCCATTTTGTCTTTGCCCGATCGTGATGGTTTTGATGCCCCCCCCCCCAAAAAAAAAAAATGTATTCATGAGTTTTCAGCAGTGCGTAGTTGGCGTAAAATCCTCACTGAGAGAATACTAATAAAACTCTGGAGGATTCAGCCGCTTTAGTTGTTTATTTGACAAAATAATAGCTCCAAAAGTCACAACAACAGGAATAAATTTAGTGATTTCTTTCGATAACAAAATACCTATTATGCCCACAAACTTAACGTGGATGCAGTTGTGTTGTGGAAACACTTTCATTTTCCTGAATATTCAAGTGAGTTTTACCTTCTCATTCAGGGGCAATTAAACCATTAAAACGCCAACAGAGCCCTGGAATTCACAGGCCTGTTTGGCGCTGCAGGACCCCTCATTGAGATCCATTGATTTACGCCTTGCAGGATTCTGGGGGTTTCCCAGCATGCATGGAAATGCCGTAGAACTGTACTTAGCACAGGAATCCATCATCCCTATTACATGGCCTGAGTCAGTGGTCACATTAGACATTCCTCACTGACTCTGATGTGACCTCAGAGTGGCCGAGCAGCCCATCACTTACAATTTTCACAGCATGGGAGCCAAACTGCAGGCGGGCCAGCAGACAATGACATATATTTATTTTATTATTTTTTGGGGGGGGAAAGGTTAGAAGTAACATGTAAAACATTCAAACATAACAATATAGAACAGAGATCCCATCTTGATGTCACTTAGTCAGCAAAACAGCCCAATAATACCATTGTGCACCACATGGTGGTATATCTAGTCTAGCCGAGGCTCGGTGTGTGTATGATTCACACACATCCACCTCCGACTCCAGCTTCTCATTATACGATATTGATAACAGCGGTTGGAACTCATAGGCCAGAACATTATATTTCAAGGGGCCACATACAGACCAATTTCATCTTGAGTGGGTCAGACCAGTGAAATGGAGCTATAATAGCCAGTAAATTTAAACTTTTTAAAGTTCTTCTTTGTTGTGGCGCACAGTATACGTGGTGTAAATGTCTATATTTTCACACAAAAAAATCAATGACTGTGGAAAATGACTCCAATCTAAGCACAAAGACAACTTTAATAATGTTTCATACAGTGAAGTGTCCCAAAATCTTCTATAACAATGACATTATGCTTGTTTTTACAAACTCACCTTGAAAACATGACTTTTAGGCTAGTTTGGTAGCAGCGACGTTGCTAGCCTTCACAGCAGCATCACCAATATCTTAGCTTGTGCAATTTGTTTCAAAATTGTAAAAATGTCAAAGAAAACACAGATTTTTACACACATTTCTTAAGAATAGCAGGCACAACACAACACTGAGGCCTGAGCTGAGATAGCAGTGATGCTGCTCTGAAAAATAGCAAACTAGCATTAGCCTCAAATTCACGCTGTCAGGGTGAATTTGTAAAAAAACAGCTATAAGGGACGTTATTGGACATTTCACTCAATTTTGCACCAGGTTTCCTTAAAATTGGCTTATTGTTGAGATTGTAGTCATTTTCAGTCGTAATTGTTTGGTTTTTGTGAAAATATCAACATCTTCATCTCCAGGTGGCGCTGTTGTGATCTCTCCTCACAGAAGAAGCAAGACTGGAAATCAAGCCAAAAAAGACTTTTTCCAAACATTCACACAGATGGTTTACAACATATATAAATCAACTATGAAGTTAATCAAACTAACCTCCACTTTTAAAGTTTTATTGCCTTTCTGGTCCAAGTAGGCATAAATAACATTTTTAATGTTGAATTCCTCAGGAAGTCCAACAACATGCCTGAAGAACACGAGTTTCACTGAGAGTAGCCATGCTTAGCGTTCTATCCCACCTGTGATGGAAATCATTCGGCAGAAAGAGGGATGCTGACGACGTTCGGTGCAAAGTGCAAACTGCATCCAGGCAGTTTTCTTTCACTCCGTTTTACCACAGAGTACTTATGTCGGTGCCCACATGAACAAAGCAGCCCGTTGAGTCCATTAAAAGCGCAGCGACTCGGGTGATATTGACATGGACTGAGACGATGGCTGTGAAAAGCTGCTCCACAGTGCCTGGCTCGTACCAGGTCGCATTGTCTGCGGCCAAAGAGCTCAGCCCTCTCAGCTACAATGAGGGGCTTTGTTTCCAGAATCACAACCTGTTGTAAGGCAACACGGAGTGGATAAAAACCCGGGGTGGTCCCGACCTTCACCTCGACTGGCTCTAATCTAAAGAGAAGCGGGACCTTAGTCAGAGGTGCACGCTGACAGCATAGCTCGTTGTAAAGTGTGACAGCTGACCGAGCTGTGGCCGACCCGATGTGGAAAAATCAATGAGCAGCTCTGCAGGGTGACCCCCCCCACCCCCACCCCCCCCGCCCCACTTCTCCCTCCTTCTTCCCCAACATCAGCTTGTTGTTTTATTTACCGTCAGGACCCAAAAATAATGTCAGAATGTAGGAAAGAAAGAAGAAAGAAATTGGGTTCCGTTCAGAGACTCATTTTGCTCAATCTTGGAAACTAAATGACTGAATTCAGGTCCACTCACTTGTTCTTTTAGCCAGTTTGGGGTTTCATTCAGACAAATTTCTTGAGATATTGAGGCCCCGTTTACTTAACAACGTAGTTCGCCCATTAATGGGTGCTGTTGTTGGTGGCGCACATGCATGCAGAGAACAAAACGCTATAAACATAATCAATGGCAAGAACACTGATATTCACCTGGACAGACGAAGAAGTGGGATTGCTATTACAACTGTCAACTATACAATTTCCAAGTCCCAGGAGAAGATGAGTCCTGACACTTGTCGCAGCAGCATTTCAGGAAAGTTTTGTTTATACCCTGGTATACACGGAGTTGGAGGGTTTTCAAAAAGTTTAATTTTTCACTGCCTCCAAGCACCTGTGTGTGTAAACAAATACCCAAAATTCACCCAAGTTTTTCAAGTTTATTTACTTGGAAGACAATGTTGTGTAAACGAGATCTAGATTCATTGACTCATCACCGACGTTCTCAGTAGCGGTGTTTACAAGGAGGCGGAGCCCCATCACTTCCAGAAAGATGCGTTTCTCACCCTTTTCCCTGGAGACAGAGTTTGGGAGTTATTTTAAAAAAGCTGTGTTTTGAGTGTCCACAACCGCCGTTGTTGTGTATATTGACACTCAGAAACGCTGAGAGTTTTGCATTTTCAGCTGAAATCGTCTCGCAAACGGCCCGAGCAGAGATGTATGCTCTTGCTGGTGTCAGTTATTGAGGAGGCATGGCGTCTGGCCTCACAGCCGCGGGGGCCTCGCCGTGGCCACGCGCTCTCACCCTTTCAGCCTTCGGCCCGGATACAGCCGCAGTCCGGTCAGTCGTGCGGCGCAGCCAGAAGTTCAGAGGGATAACCCAGAGCTGGCACCTCGTAATCACCGCGGTGAAGCTGTCTGTCAGCGGGGAATAGAAGGTGCAGGGGGTGAAAAATCTGGGTCCTTCCTCTTTTGTCCGACCCCACTTCGGTGTCTCATGCGCTGCACTGGAGGCTTTTCTTTTTTTTTTTTTTTTTTCGGTTGAGGTGAACAAACGGGGCACTGCAGCAGTTAAGGAGAGGAGAGATAAAAGCATGTAATCCTCTGTATCGCTGGACGGATCTAAGTATAGCAATGCTCCTGAGATGACCAGAAAAGCCCGAATGAACAAGTATTTTACTGTGTCATTCCAAATTAGGGCTTTGGACGCAGGCCTAATGTGTTTATGAAGCTGACTGAGGGCAGCTCCAATTTTGTTGGAAACACTGATATTTCTCCTTCTTTTGTGGTTTTAAGCAGAAAGAACTGCTTATTTTTTCTTTTTCTTTTGTAGCCTCAGCAGAGAGGACAGTGTATTCTGTTCAGCTGGTCCATAAAGACGAGAAGATTCACCTCAAGTAACCAGTGTGTCGTTCTGGTAACTGTGATTAAATTAACTTGTGTGCATGCTATCCAGGTGATCCGTTTTTGCTTTTCTCACACACAAAAAAGAAGGTAGGAGAAAGAAGAGAGAGTTGAATTCAGTGCACAGCCGGCCTGAGCCAGTCTTTAAAAACCACTTACACTCCGAGTTCACTCTGTAATAATAAAGCTACGGGGTCGGGTCACGAGGATCAGATGTTGGTGTACGCTGTGTAATAAAGGTTGGCAGACCTGCACCGGCAGGAACAGTGTTGGAAATGTGCTGGAAGACGACGCGGCCGCTCCGGCACGAGTGATCAGACTGAGAAGGGAAACGCAGGGAGATGATGACCTCAATTTTATCAGCACTGAACTTTCCAGAAGACAGGGGGGGGGGGGGGGGGGGGGAGAGATTTTCTTCCCATGGCGATTGATAAGCTCTAAATAAAAACCTTGGATTATTTAGGCTCACTCGGAAGAGTTCAGAGGCATTTTAAAACGCTTGAAGGTCTCCCAACTTTTGAACTAGATAAACACACATTTTGTAGTTGCTTTCTTTCACTTATGTTCATGTTTGCATCGTTAAAGAGGACGAGCTGGTTGACTGTTGCAGTGAGAAACGGTGGTCGGGACCACATACGGTCTAATTTCATCTTGAGTGGATAAATAGAACCATAATAACCTTTCAATTTACACTTTAAAGTTTTTCTTTGTTTTGACACGCAGTATACGTGATGGAAATATCTATATTTTTGCAAAGTCAATTAGAATAGAATAGCCACTTTCATTGTCACACAGAACATACACGAGCTGGTACATATTAGGATGAAATTTCGTTGCAGAAAGCTCGCCATCGAACTGGTAAAAAAAACAAAGACCAAAAAAATGGTGCTAACAAAAGAAATCCAAAATAAAAAACAAAATACAATAAGAAAAAAAATTACATATTTACAGTATATACCTCTAAGACTATTATGCATAGCTTTTTATGTATTCACATAAATATATATATTCTTATACTTACCTACATACGTACACATCCGCCCACATTTATTGCACAAGTGAAAAGTAGCAGCAGTTATGTTTCACAGTGAACTATGAGTGTTTTGCCCAGAAGGATTACTATTACAATTAGTACAATCTCAATATAAATACAATTTTAATATAACCTTCTGGTGCAAGACCCAGTCAAATGTCTCAAAAACTTCTCCTATAGCTGTTGCATTATGCATGTTTTTACAAACGCACGTTGACGGCATGGCTTTGGGGCTAATGCTGGTTTGCATATCCGCAATAGGGTAGGATGCTTTCATGGCAGTATCACAAATGTTTTTTGAAAAACAAAATGAATGTTTTCTTTGACGTTTTTACCATTTTCTTGGTGGTTTGGCCGGATTGGAGCTTCGTGCTGGCCGGTTTTGGCCCACGGGCCACGTGTTTGACACCCTTGGTCTATATGTTGAAGGAGCCTGTCAGCTTTGATATTATTCAGTCTTTCCCTGCGAGACCTTCTTTCTTACAAGGCTTTGAGTGTAAATTGTAGAGAACATAGCACTAAATAAATAAAAATGAATAAATAAATAAATAAAAGTTGCCGGGAATGCTGCCAGTTCCAGCGTTCGCTTCCGTTATGCGTGGCGGAGTTCACCAGAGGGAGCTGCTGTGTTTCCCACACGTGCAGGGAAACGTTATCAGATATCAGCTGGAATGAAATCACTGAGTATGTGATGTGGTCTGACAGACTCGCCTCTCGCACACTTTTAATTATAGAAGCTTTGAATGCTAATGAAGCCCCCAAACTGCTCTGTGTGCTAATTTGCTCTGATGGCCGACAACTGCCCCGACAATGGTCTTTGTGCTCTGTATGCGGGGTGTGTGTTTGTGTGTTTGCGTGTTTGCGGAGAGGATGATAACACTGATTTGGTCCAGGTGCATTGTCTGGCCACACTAAATGGATTAGGTAACATCAGAGGTGTTTCGTGTCCTTTTTAATCAGGGTTTTCTCGTGGAAAACACATCTTCTCCAGTCGGTATGCTAATTCAAACAGGTCTGTTGTTCTAACCCGCGGACCTCCACCGCCGCCAGCATAATCACGGAATCAAGGAATGCTTTAATACCGCAGAGCAAGACGACAGTTACAGTTAGCCATCACCCCCCCGTCCATAACTCCAAGCAAACGGCGTTATCCTAAATTGGAGCCCGCGCGCGCGCGCACATGAATAGCGGCAGCTTTTAACACGCCGCGGAAAGCGTTCACATCAAAACAGCTTTCCTCTGACAGGTGTTCAGCTGCATCTGTCTGGAGGAGAGCTGCTAAATTGTTGTTTGAAGACAACTTCAGCCTTCCTCTCGACCGGCTTGACAGCTCCTCCAATTACAGCTCTACCGGGCCCCAGTGTGTTGTGTTTGCAAATACAGTAGATCGCTGTTCATCAAAGCCAGGTCAGAGAGAATGAAAAGATGTGGCAGCATGTCGGAATTCTCCAGACTGCTCCTCCACTCTGACTGAAATCAGACGAGAAGCTTTTTCTTTTCCCTTTTTGATCCCGCGGCAATGTGCAAGCTATCAAATTAGTGTCTGGTAGCTAACCTGAGCTAACCAGTAGGAGAGGGTTTCTGCCAAAGAAAAACGCAAACTGAGGGGGGAAACTAGCCGTGGAAAGGGGGGGCGAGACCGGTACATGATTGCAACACAAGTGGAGGCACTTGGAGGACAGTGGAAGGCAGCGGTCTTTACACTCCACAGATCCTAAACAGCCACAGCTTTATGTTCCTCTGGCAGATTTCCATATCTAATAACCTCATTATTTAAAGCTGCTGTCTCGGACCTCCCAGGGGAAAAATGTGAACGAGCTGTAAAAACATGCTTCCGATACTTCACCAGCTGATAAAGCGGAGTCACGTGACCTTTCTGTGAAGAGGTTTCCTAGTTAGAAAACCTAGTCGGAGGAGATTCATCTCAGATTTTGAACGAGACCCTCATTTAAAGAAGTGAGTACAGATCTGTGGCTGAGCCCCCCCAAAACATCATCAGACCACTCTGCATTGCTTGTTGCAGCAATTTTGAAATGTCAAAGAACTGCGGGAAACAACTGTTGGTGCTCCTTTATTTGTTTTATATAAGGGAGCACAAGCTGCTCAACACTTCCTGGCGTTCTTCTTTTGTGTTTTTGTCTCACAATGCGTGAAAAGTAGATAACTTGCAGACTGTGTGTAGGTCATTTTCTCATCCAAGACCAGGGTCCCGTTCACACGACATCGTTTCAAGGGAAAATGCGTCGGGTTTTTATGTGTCTTCGTCGTTTACACTTCAAAGTTTTGAAAACAATGTTGTGCATGTTCAGAAGAACTTTTTATTATTTTACTTGTAATCGTTGTGTAAACGGAGCCTAGACTGAATGTGGTTTTTAGTTTGTTTAGTAGTACTAATCAATGAAACTCCTCAGACTTCGGCTTGGACGACAGTTGTTGGGCCTTTTACGATTAGCCTTCACTGGAAAGTATATCTGTGTGTTGGCTCTTGGCAGCGAGGGTGAAACATTTTGACAACCGAGTCAGTGGAAGCCTATGGAGAGGACATAAAGTGGAACTGAATTCAAACCCTGTGGTACACCGCAGATGAAGAAGAATTTCCACTGTCGACTGCAAAGGTTCTTGATACAGACGTTCGTGACAGGCTGAATGTTTCCTCTACAACTTCTATTTAATTCAAGGTGGCCTCAGTTTCATGCAGATATTTTTGAATGGTCGCCCCTTCGTCTCTGTATTTTCATCCAACATTCTGGTTCTGGTCCATGATGTTACTGTATTTTCTCACCAGTCTTAGTTTTTTTTTTTTAAATTTAAAGTAGGGTCAGATATCAAGTTTAAAAAAGGAAATGTCTCTTCACTTTAATTAATCTCAAGCCTTGAAACCTAAAGCTGACTACAGCTGCCACCTCACATACTAAGGAGAGGGAGTTTCACTGCTGTGTTGTAAGGCTCCAGGTGGTGTCGCTCAAACATGTACCATCGATACCCAGTAGTATTTTTTATCTTCAATGGTTTTGTTTATGTGATAAGTCACTGTCAAGTGGCCTCACATTGGAAATTCACACTGCGGCCACTTAACGAGCACCACAGACCAGCAGCAGTTGAACGAGGAGCCATGACGCCGTCCCAAAAAACCCTCTGAAACAAAGTCAGACTTTCAGAAAATGTCTTACTTCTCTTTTTTTTAGGAGGATTTATTGGACGTACTCATGTGGGAAACACTGTGGAATTGATAGAAATCTCAGGGGGGAGGCCTTCAGTGATTGCTGTAGATTCACATGGATCAGTGGCAAACCGGGCAAAATGAACAGATAAAAGAAGTCTTCAAGGGCATGAATCGGGTTTGTTTTACAGCTTGAATTCCTAGTTCCTGGTTTGAGATTCTTCATAATGAATAAGACTGACAAAAGTAAGAAATTATCTTCTGCCAAAATATCAAGAGGGGGTAAAAGGTTCATACAACACCAGCAACTTTGAGGTGTGAGAGAAAAGCCTGGAGACCCCCCCCATTCCATTCAGGGGAAGAGGGTACAGGCTGCACACTGAATAACCCTCACAGCTAAAAGCTTTGAACAGTGCCACACAATTTTGCACGTTTGTGACTTTCTGTCACACGGCTTTTAACAGACCCCCATGCGTGCTTTTTGAAAGAGACGTTCGCAAGTGCTCATCTTCTCTCACCTCCTTGGTCCGCGACTCTCCCGGCACCGAGGAAGACGAGTGAACCGAGAGAATGCTTCCTAGCCTGAATGTTTACCTCCGCCGAGCTTCACAGGTTGTAAAAAGCCGAAAGACAAACACACGGGAAGTCACTTCTCGCGTGTACCTGTTGTATTTGTCTGGTGTGAAGTGCTCCCCCTCATCGTGTTCTGTCGACTGGAAACATCGGTCAAAGGAGAGGCGGGATCGAGCCCGGCAGAGGCTGATGGGAAGTTTCAACTGAGGATTCGACGGAGTCTGAGCCGCTGTTGATTGTTCTTCTGGAGAACAATAGCACAGTCTTACTGCTCTGTTTGATTAGGGTTTACTTTCATTGGGTTGCACTGGACCGCATGGCTGCTTTGACTAGACCAATAGAAAAAAAGAGGCTCTATTTCAAACGGAACCCAAATTACTGTGCTCCTGATGCCTTGTCACTGCTTCCTGACTCGTTTTCTGGCCCAATTTATTCTTTTTTTTTTTTTATCTTCAGTGTATTCCTCCGTGTGATTCTTTAAATAGAAAATCTTACATATTTTCTCCCACAGCTGCAGAAGTCCCATTTGCATGGCAGTGATATGTTCGCCACCCTATATTTTGTCTCACTCACGCACAAGCTCAAAAAGTGTGGAAACAATCAAGAAGTGATGAGAGGCTGCAGCCTGACTTGTTTTTTTGTTTGTTTGTTGTTGTTGTTTTTTTTTTCCTGAGGTTGTTCATGTGAGTCAGGCTCGGCTGAGAGCAAAGCTTTAATCTCTGAGGACAACAGACGACCACATAAAGCCAAACGCTCTCCACTTGCCACGGCCTTGCTCTGGAAAAAAACATGCTTCTTTGTTAGATAATGTACCATGAAGCACGCTTCCCTTTTAGCCACCGCCCACTGCCGGAGTGTTGAACCGCTCACTGGCTGACCTCTGTCCGTTCCTCCGTGCCCACTGACCGTACGCGGGGTTTCGTGAGGCTGGAGGCTATCCTAGCACCGAGGTGGGAGGTGAAGCGCACCTTGGACAGGTAGCCAGGGAACGGTCCGTTTCTTGAAGCCAGTGTCTTTACCAACGTTTGTTCTTCTCATGTCGGTCATGAGCTCCTTAAACTTGTCTCCTTTGCACATGTCGTGATGGCGATGGGTAACAGCGGGAGGTACCATCACAAACCTGTTGGCCAGATTTGATGGATACTTTTAACGGGTTACAAAATCCACGGCATACATTTTTGAGAAGAGATCATGACATGAGGAAATTACAAATTAGAACATTATCGATGGTGCAAAACTATATGTGCAACAATTGAAAGATCTCCATTTGGTTAATAACTGAAGCTGCAAACCTTGTTGTGTCATTCAACCAGGTGTTTCATTATTGGAGATTTTTTTTGGGGGGGGGGGGGGTTCAGGAAATTGTGAACCTCCCCCCTGACTCTGTCTCTTAGGATGAATTATCAAATGTATTACACTGCTTTGTGCACATATTTGAGCTCAGGAGACTCGTAGCCATATGTTTGACACAAGCTCATACAGTCAACGACTCCCTGTGGCCCTAAAGCTGAGCTGGATGTCGATGATGGTGGCTGCGCCTGTTAGAGGAAACGCCTGGTGTCCCTTCATGGGTCACGTACCGCAAGTATTGTTGGTCTCTTTTTGACGTGGCACGGGAAGGATCGGTCTGGAATATGGAGATGGGGATAGTCAGTTATATTTAACAATACTGTCGGGAACAACGGCTTTATTTCATTAAATTTTTTTCGCCTCATGAGGATTTCCTGCTTGTGATGAAGTTAGCCGCTTGTGATATTGAGATAAGAAGCGACTGCAGCGATTGCCACAGTGAGGATGTGTAGAAAGACTCAGGAATGCTACTGAAGTGTGGAAATTCATTCGGATGATTGGACCATGACCTGAGTGTTCATCTCCACTGGAGGTTCTCTTTAAACCTGGCTTTGTTCTTCCTGGATGTTTGTTTCTTTTACACTCAAATCCAATCATTAGTCTTTACACTCTCATGTAAACATACGCGGCAGTTGTCAAAAGGTACGAGCTGGCTTATTTGCATGGTAACAACCCGCTACATTCCACGGGGAAGCCACAAAAGCATTCTGTGTGTGTGTGTGTGTGTGTGTGTGTGTGTGTGTGTGTGTGTGTGTGTGTGTGTGTGTGTGTGTGTGTGTGTGTGTGTGTGTGTGTGTGTGTGTGTGTGTGTGTGTGTGTGTGTGTGTGTGTGTGTGTGTGTGTGTGTGTGTGTGTGTGTGTGTGTGTGTGTGTGTGTGTGTGTGTGTGTGTGTGTGTGTGTGTGTGTGTGTGTGTGTGTGTGCGCGCGCGTTCTCTCGCTGTTTCTCAGCTCAGCGGCGGCCGTAAAACAGGAGTTCTCATGATAAAATGTCCTTGTGAATGAAAAGAGCGCAAACAGAGCCTTCGTAAACAAGTCGCGCACAAAAACAGGCTTTTACACGCGCAGTCAAAGTCGCACCAAAGCCTTCACACAACAGAACCAACCGCCCCCCCCCCCACCCCCCCACCCTGTTGTAACAGAATGTTAACTTTGTGTCTGTTTTCTTTAAACTCGGCTTTCTGCTCCAGTTTAGTGAAACGGGGCACTTCATTTTGGTGTCAAGTAGCTGAACTTCACGGCACACTGGGAAAAATAGAAGATGTGTTTTGTACTGAGGGTCACTGAAGAAGTATTAAAAACTGTGTGTCTGATCATTTCTGAAGCTTTTTGTGGCGGATAATTCTCCGACGGGGCTGCACTGAGTTGTAGCGGTCGTCAGTATCAAATCACAGCAACGATAGTTTGATTCTGACGTTGACGACTCCTCTAAGACTTGGTCTCGCACGCGTTTGAGGTAATTTGGTGACATTAAATCACCCGAATGTGTTAATATGTTGGTCCTGTGTCGCACTGAGTTTATGAACATGTTTTAATGTTTTATATTGTAATACGAAACTATATAATTTTTTCAAGTAATACACAAAAATGTGTACAAATAACCTGGCTGAACTTTATCCAAACCAGCATCACTTGTTCTTGGCCTTCAGCCATGATTGACGTCAATTGTTCAGTCTTGTGCAGCGTCACTGTGGATAACCGTTACCTTTAGCTGTTTCGATCCTCTTGCCTCCGCCTAGAGGTTTGAAGAAGTAACGAGCCCCCCCCCCCCCCCCCCCCCCCCCCCAATAAAAACTGTGAATGTGCATTTTCTAGGAGAAAAACCGATAGCCTGACTTATTCCTAGTGACATTTCTCTGGTTTTTACCTTCACGAATCAAATATTGTCGAGGTTCCAAGAAGCTTTTGGATGTTGGTTTTTGACTTTCAGTTTCCTCTCAGTGTTCAGACTATTTGGACCCCCCCCACCCCTCCCTCCCTCCCCTCCCTCCCTCTGCTATCCCCCCTCAGGATTTTAGGTCACAGGTTCTCTGAGGCGTCTCCCGCTGTGTTCTTGAAGGGCTGCTGGTATGTGATAAAAGCTGCTCGTGATGTGTCAGGTCTCTCATCTTCTTCGGTCTTGTTGATCCACCCACCCCACCACCGCCACCACCACCACCACCACCCATCAACCCCTCTACCTCCAACCCTCCCCCCCTCTGCTCCCCCCCCCCAAGCCCCGATCTCTGTGTGGTTACATAACACTGTAAATCCCAACGTACCATCTGGTACCAACAACACTATCCATCACTAATTGTTGTTGATGCGCGTGGCAACAGAGTCATCAGAGCTCTGGCTGTCTCTCACACGCACACACACACACACACACACACACACACACACACACACACACACACACACACACACACACACACACACACACACACACGCACATGCACATGCACATGCAAACAAACAAACGCGCACACACCCTTGTGAAGTGCTTCCTGCATCCATATCCGACACCAACCTAAAGAAATGTTGCGGAGGTGTACAACTTGGAAGCTGAAGTTTGATGGATCACTAACCTGAACACACATCTGTCTCGCTCCCTGACACACACACACACACACACACACACACACACACACACACACACACACACACACACACACACACACACACACACTCGCACATTTCAACATCTATTATCTCCCCTTTGTTAAGATTAAAGCAGCTCAGGTTGCACGGAGGATTAGGCTTGCTGGGGACTTTGTAATTGCTGGGAGCGGGTCGCCCGCAGAGTGCATGTGTGTATGTGTGGACGCGTCGCCTGGGTCAAGCGCAGGGGGCAAGGGATTACACGACCCGCGATGCCCACGTCCGGTCGGGTGCTTTGTCGACCCCCGTTCACTGTTGTCGTCCACTAAAAGCCTTCTTGTAAAAAGGCTCCGGTATAATGCAAAGAGGAGCTCAGAGCTCGAGCATCACATATGTACGCTCCACTCATCATGCAGTCCACATCTTAATATCCATTTACCCTGCATTGTTGAAATTACTACTCTAAATACCTCAGATGTAGGTCATTTATTGGCACAAACACGCCTGAGAGCTTTTACATTACTCCCTGCTTGTTTCTGCTGCACTGTAAAAATAAAAAGAAATTTACAAAAAAATGGATAAAGTGTCAAATGTTAGACACAAAGTTCAAGTTTGAGTTCAGAGGTGGAAAGATAGTCTGATTTCTTTCAGTGCTTCAAGTGTTTATGAGTAAAAACAAACTACTTCATGATGTGTAAACTTAAGCTTCTAAGAGGTGACTGAGCAAAAAGCCCACAACAGACAACATCTGAAGTAAATTGATGGTAAACTGACGCTTCAGAAGTTAGTTTTTTTTTGTTTAGTTTTTTATACAGGTTCACTTGTTTTCTTGAGTACAGTTAAGTGTGTATTGATTTTTTTACGTAATTAGAAAAATGATCCATCATAAAAAAAAAAAACCTATTACATGCTTTTCTAATGTTGCAATAAAAATTTGTGGTCAATTGTGGTATACTAGCATAATAATAATAATGATAATAACAATCAACTAATGTTGAGAAAATATAGGGGTTTAAGATTATTTACAATGATGAATGAATGATGATAATATGCAATATATAAAGGAAATAAAATGAGCAAAATACAAAGTAAATTAAAATAATAAACAATGATTTATAAAAAATAATAGTTATAGCAAAAGATGAGGAAAATATTTGAAAATTATGTAGGATGATAAAATGCAAGAATTAAAAGGAAAGAAAACAAGTAGAATACTAGCATAAATAAATAAATACTCGAGGAAAATATGGGTATTTTTGATATTTTGAGTAGTAAAATACAATATTTAAAGGACAGGCAAAAAGCTAAATAATTAATAAACAAAAAATTAAAATAAACAACTAAATAAAGTGATAGGTATGGGTTTTTCAAATGTTTATTATGATAAAATGCAATATTTAGAGGAAGGTAAAGAAGCAAAATACTAAATAAATAAATAGATGTAGTGAGTGAAAAACAAAACTTGACTAAAAAGGAATGTAAGGAAAACAAATCTACTGAAAAGCAAGTATTAAAAAGTCTCCCATCATTCCTTCGTCTGGTAAGAAAGAAAGAGAAAGAAAGAAAACAAAGATCTTAACACAAGTAGATGGAACGATATTTGCACCGCTACCTCGTTACCTAGAGGGGGCACCACCGAGGACAGACGAGACGCTACAGTAACTCTGTGCACAAGTGGCATTACCTGATCAACCTGTTGTGTTGGGACGGCTCAAACCGTTGAATCCTGTTTTACAGTGTATCGGAGCTGAAAGTCGAGGATCTGCGGCTCTGAAAGATTGTTGTCACGCGATGAGCTTTCGGTTAAAGAGTCGACTTGTAGGCAATGTTGTGTCCCAGTGAGCTGCTTTGGAAGATTTAAGTGCCATCTGACTGACTCCCGCCATTAGCGCCTTTTTTCCAGCGCTCTGTTTTTCCACCTTGTTGTTCCGTGTAAATGGAACAGAGATTAGTTGTTGATCGTCTCTGAACCAACAATGGAGCACAGCATGTTTTGTTTGGAGAGCCTGCCTCCTTGTTAGCACCATCCTAGTTACCAAAGAGCCAGTCGGTTGTTTCCACTGGATTTTGGACAGGGTGAATCATTGGTTTGGTTGCCTGATTGCAATCTGAGCCAGGAGGTGCCTTGCTCAGTGGTCCAAAGTGATGACCCGTCAGTAATAGGACTTGAACGAGCAGGCTCCTAACTGCAAGCTTGCTTTGCTGGCCTCTGGGCTACAACTTCCTTTAAGATCTTCTCATTTACTCTGCTTTAGTCTGTCTGCTATCCAGACTATAAATTCTCCTTTTAAAATGTTGCAGCGTAAGTTTGAAACCTTCCTGAAATGAAAAAACATAAAAAAAAAAGTTTTTTTCACCTGAAATGTCGTGAGAACGTGTCCTAAATCTGAACAAAACACAACGTCACATTTGTTATGTTAAATAAAGATATGCATGGTAGCGTTTTGTCTTGGTTCAATCTATTTCCCAGCTGTTCCGATACCTTGACATGACGTGATGCTAAAACTAAAACCGCGCCTGTAAATGACTGAACTCTTTTAGCTTTACAATTCCCAATTGCGGGATTTTGCTCTGAAGAGAGAAAGTATCAAAAACGTTTTCACAAAAGACACACAAATTCCATCATTCCCACAACATCTCACATAAAACTATCTGGTTTCTATGGTTACCAGTCACCTGTCAACCGAGAAGTCATTAATAAGCATCGGCAGTCGATGGAGCGTTTTCTGGAGGGGAAAAAGGCCTTTTCCTCTTACGTTGCACAACGTAATTGATTACTGGACCTCGTTGGTTGAGCTCGTGATCCAATGCATTTACAGTCCAGTCATGTCTTTGGCACGCCATTAATATAATGTGATATAAAGGTCTTTTGCAGGGTACAGAATTATTCAGTATGGTAATACGACATGGGCTGTGAGCAGCTCAAGATGCATCCGTGGCTTTCTGCACATGAGAACGAGTCAACAGGGAGCAGTGAAGGAAGCTTCCCATTTGACAGCTGAACTTTTCTGGCAATACCGAAAAGGTCACACTTAGTAAAATGAGACACTGATTTTCCCCATCATGCATTCTAATCCAATTTAAAAGGCTCCGCAGACAATATTCTCCTAAATTCAAACATTTACTTAAGGCACAAAAATGATCATGAAGGTCTGCGGGTGTGTAAAGCTGTCGGATTTATGAGAATTCCTTTCACTTGCTCGTTCACTGTTAATCGTTTAAAAAAAAACAACCCTGGTTTTATGAAGTCAAGACCTTAATGTGCTGTAATTGGCTTCTCACACAAAACTACATTGTGATAAATACCTTTGAATTGGTGCTCCCAGTATGCGCAGTTTGAGTTAATTATGAATCGGTTAAAAGCAAATAAATGCTTCCCCGAGCGAATCCATAAAGCAATCGTTACTATTCTCATAATTCAATATTTCACAGAAATTCATTATGTTCTGTACATTTGTTGTGAATGTGGCACAAATAAGCATGACTCCGCAGCCTCGTTCAGTTTTTTTTCACGTGAAAATTAAAAACTCTGAGCTACTGAAAATGCAACTTTTTGAAAACGACTCCCAGGGTGGAATTTTTTGGAAAATGCTCCGACTCCATCTCTGTGGAAATGAGGGAAAACACAACTCATTATTCATTGCTCCATGTCGATGGAGGAAGACTGCACTTATGTGAAACGCTGCTATTATACCATGACGTCTTGTGTGATTTCATTACGAAAACAACCAACAGCTCCCAAGCATGGAAAGGATATTAATATTAATCTTGCACGCAAAAGGAGGAACTTTTAGTTTTATTTACATTGTGCGATATTTGCAATGACTTAATTCTTGTTAGGATCCAATAGGTAATAAATAGCAAATCTCTTGTTATGCAGGTTATGCAGGCTTTGAGCACACATTAATATTATTTAAAACCACAGGCAGAAGAGTTTTTCCCCTCTATCTCTTCCTTTTCATCATGATTTTTTTTTTAAGAATGAAGTAAAACCAACAGTAGGGGGAAAAGGAATATCCCTAACCCCCTAAAGTTCTCCTATAGTGTGAGTTTCACTGAGTTAAGGCCTCAAAAGGAAGAAGAACAGTGTTCGTGAGAGTCGTGTATGAGTTGATGGAGGAGGAGGAGGAGGAGGAGGTAGAAAAGGAAGATGTGCTATAGCCCAGCAAATGAAGAAGATAAGGCGACAGAGGTGGCATCCATTTTGGTTTGGGAGATCTGACCAAACACAGGAATTTGCAGACCAAACTTGGCCCCGGACGAGGGCAAATGACGTGGTTTCTTCACTCGGACCCCCGATTGTCACTTTTTCTTCGTCCTTCTTGGGTTGTATGAATCGGCCTCAGGAGTCAAACACAGCCCGCTTAGCCTCTCCTCCCATGTTTCGTCTTGTCTAACTCTGTGAAGTTAACATTGTGTCCAGTCCGCGGAGAGGAAGATAAAAATCTCACCTTAATGGGACAGACGTCTCAGGAGTGTGCCGGGGACGCAGCTGCCGGTCTTCAGGAGGTTGTTTTCATTTTATCTAAAAAAAAAAAAAAAAAATGTATTATTTTTTTTAACTTGTTAACCTTTACTGCTTCGGCCTCCAGACTGCGGTCAGGAGACACAGGGGAGACTTTATCTTCCCCTCCAGGTCCCGAGCCTTCAGGGCGAACTCCATTAATGTTACTCAGCGGTTGGAAAGCAAAGTTACAGGTCTCCGGTTGTGAAAATGGACCTTTCCTGGCACCTCCACGCATGCCGCCTCCGGCAAATATGCACGTCACAGAAGCCTTATATCACTCTTACGATTAAATAGACATTGTTAATATCCTACTACAACCAGTTTGTGTCTGTCTGTAGAAACTGTGGCACAAAATAATTATAGGATCAAAAAAAAAAAAAAAGGCACACACATAGGAACAGTTCTGCGCCAGAGAGGGAAAAAAAAATGTGTTTTGTCCAGAAGGTGTGAAAATGTTCAGATTGCTGTAAGAGCTTTATAATAGAAGTCCTCGTGTTTTTTAAATGTTATTGTTTAAAAGAGAACACGCTGCTCGTATAAAACTCTGCTTGTGTTCACTATTTTATACAAGACTAAGTCCACACCAACCGAGTGTGGTTGAACGGCAGGGCTGCACTTTCACCACGTGTCTGCTCATGCAAATCACAA
Organism: Lipophrys pholis; assembly: GCF_963383615.2. Lineage (NCBI taxonomy): Eukaryota > Metazoa > Chordata > Actinopteri > Blenniiformes > Blenniidae > Lipophrys > Lipophrys pholis. The sequence goes on along the minus strand of NC_137635.1, from coordinate 46,237,695 downwards.
TACAGTTAGAATCCATTGTACGCTTTGTCTGTTGGCGGCATGAAAAGAAACAAAGTGGAATTAGGCCCCGTTTACACCAATTAAATCTTCTTTTTTTTTTTTTTTTTTTGCGTTTTCCTTTCAGAAAAGTTTAACATTTGCACAGCGGTCTTTTGAAAACAACATACGTTTCGGCGGAAATGGCCGAAATGCTGAAAACAAGTGTTGTTTTTGTCCGTCTACTTCCCCGTGTGCAGAAGAACTATTCAGCTACTCCAGCCATGGTGCGCATGCACAACAGCAGCATTTCAAAAAAGTTGCGCCCCCCCCCCCCCCATTTCCACCCAGTTGGAGCATTTTCTAAAAGTTGTTTTTCTAAAAGTAAAATCATGTAAACAAAATGCAATGGGAGTTTTGCATTTTCTCTTGATTAATGTCAGAGTCAGTATTGATTATTTTTACTGGATATAATAAAAAAGTACTGTATTAATTAAAAAAAAAAAAAAAGGACAACATGTCTACATTTCACCTAATAGCTGCATGTAGACGGATGTTAACCCCTCTTTTTCGGAATTTTGGAAAAACAAGATCTGTTGTCCAACCTTTTCCAAAATGCAATTTGCAGTCGGTGCATTTAATGTGAAGCAATTTGAAAACTGTTCGCTTCAGATCTGTATTCCTGCCGCTACTCCGCGATACATTTTAATAGTATCGTATCAGAGGTTAAACAAAAGTACAATTCCGAGCTGTAACATTTTGGCTTTGTAGGGGAGAGTAGTCCGGAAGCTTCAGCCGCGGCTGGTATTTTGCTGCAGGCTGTTGCAGGCCTACTGACACCGCTCGCTGTGCGGTGCATTCATTATTGGTGGACGGAATCTCCGCTTTCCAACGAGACTTTGACAGCCGTCTTCCTCATGGAGAAAACTCGAATAGAACGTATGCCGCTCGCGGTCGTCGTGGACGGCGTAGCTTCTGAACAGCCTGCAGCCAAAGACCTGATCACATACCGAGCCTCACGTGCACGTTGGAGAGGCTCGGCTTCTGAGCGCCGCGAAGTTGGCTCCGACTTCTCGAGGTGCTGCAGGAAAATAAAAATAAAAACCTCTCAAGCAAACTGGTGAGTGGATTGGTAACATTCAGCGTACGGACTTTAGTTTGTTGCTGTATCTGATGGATTACCTTGTCATATTATCCAGCTTTTCAAGACTTTCACATGGAGCTCATTGGTCTAAAAACGTTGTATTCAAAGTTTATTGCCCCAAATCCAGCTTTTCCTTGAACATCCATTTGAATATTGGCTCTTATGAGCTGCATTCAGAATCTGCTGTGTCTGTGTGAACTGGACTGTCTCCGCCCACACGTGGCCATCTTGGGAAGAGGGGGAAGTACTTCCTCTCGTGGTGCCATGTGCCAGAGCAGAGCTGCGTGATTGTGGGAGGAGTCAAAGGGAGATCCTACCTTGATTGGGATTGGCTAAACCCCCGATGACACTATACAGGGTTTGATTTCTGATTCGCTGGAACACACACTTTTTAAAAACTGAAACAAGGCAGGGAGAGAGACGACAGACTTCCTCGTATGAGGACGATTAGTGCTGCTAGAAAAGTGAATTTTGCTTAATATGACCCCTTTAACATTTCTATATGTTTTAAAAGTAAAGTTCAGGTCAATTTGCAGTTTGCATCATTACAGTATGTATCTTTTGTTTCACCTTTTTCTGAGCCATTTAGTTCAGGTTAGAGTGTGTGGTGCTAACTGGCATGCTAACTAAACCAAATCATTTTCAGCGTCTCCGCCGCTTCCATTTGTCGTTTTCAAAAAGTTGCCACGTAAATGTGAAGCTGTTCTGACACGAAAACACAAAATCAATACGTTTTCACTTAAAACCTTGTCGTGTAAATGCCCCCCCCCCCCCCCGAGAAGCTTCTTGATCTGACAGTTCCAGACATATTTAGCCGCCGTGTGGCCAAACTACTGCCGACTTCAGCCCTTTGCAACAATCTGCATCAACAACCCGTCGCGAGCACTTAAAACTTCCAAAGCAAATTACCTGATTATCTCATTCTGATGTAAAATGTCAACAATTACCGTCCACAGTTTCAGCACGGGCTCAATCTAAATGAGCCGCGGTGTTTCTGCCGCGGCAGTAAATGCAGTCATTTATTCAAATAAACATTGCAGGGAAGAGTCAGTGACACCAGTCAAAGTTGGAGGAAGAAAAAGAAAGAGAGAGGGCTCACTGCAATCATGTGATAAAAAGTTAATGAATATAAATTACCGGTGTGCCATTTATCAAGATTGTCTTTGGCTCGGTGTGCGCACTGATGCTTTAATGACTTAATGGCCTGGTTGAACTTTCCATGCTAAAAAACAATGAGACAAATTTCTCGCTCCCTCCTGCTCTGTCATCACCAGACAGATGGATCCGGCCTCCCCCGTCGCTGCTTCTCGAACATTTTTCCCTGACATTTCGATGTGTAATTTTGGGTCATTTGGGAAAGTTTGGATGTAATTTTACCACCCAGACCCCCCGGATAATTAAAGCGATGGTGATGATTCCCGAGCTCTGCCCTGTGATACATCAAACCCACGTTAGCGCTGCGGAGCGGAGCTCAAAATACCTGCAGGGGGAAAACGCAAGACAGCCACACAAATGAGGCTTCCACACCTCCTTGATATTACTTTGAAGGAGGCGATTGTGTTAAAAAGGAGACCAGGGTTTGTTTGTTTTTTATTTATTTTTTGGTAAAAGTAATTAAAGGTATGTTTTGGCTGGTTTTTCCACACAGCTCGTACAGTAGTTTCCCTTTCTCAAGAATCATAGCAATGTTATTTTCAGAGGTGGAGGCAAAAAAGTGTTAGGAAGGGGGCACATATGTCCCTGCTCCCAGGGTGGAACTTTTCAAAAATGGCTTCACTTCGTTTACATGGAAACGAGGGGAAATGCAAGTTTCTGACAACGCTCAGGCTCCGTCTCCGTGCAGACGGTGGAATAGCTGCGACTGTGCATGTGCACCACAGTCGGAGAGAATAGTTCTTCTGCACATGTGCGAGTAGACGGACAATAACAACAATGGCGGCCTCCAGAGTGTCATGACTCCCTGGTCCATTTTCTGCTGGGACTTGGTGGGTTTATAGATTAGACTCTCCTGTAATAGCAATTCCACTGCCTGGTCTGTCTATACGAATGTTCTCCCAACGTTTATAGCGTATCGTTTTCTGCACGCATGTGTTTGTGGTTTCATTTCAAAAACAACCAACAGCACCAACCACACGAAAAGTAATATTTATTTTTTTTAAGCTGTTGCCATGTAAACGGGCATTGTTTTCAAAACGTTGCCGTATTAATGCGAAACTTTTCTGAAATGAAAACAATATGCCATGTACATAAACGTAAATATATATAAAAGTCGTATATACCTGATACATAGCTGAATATTGACAAAAAAGAAATGTGATGAAACATTTGACTATTGCTGTTTTGGAATGAATGAGCATTGAAGTGTGTTTTTTTTCTTGTGTTTTGTCATTGATCCCTAATATACCTGCATTTTGAAAATGATATCGTACTATATTAATCTTCCTGGAGCAAATTTCTTTCCTGACTTGGCCCATCGGGAAGTAGCCACACAGAGCGGCGCCCGGCAGGAGCTGAGGGTCTTGCTCAGAGACACACGTTGATTATGGTATTTTTCTTATAGTATTACATCGGATGTATTCTACTCTTTTACTGCGTTCAAAACGTTGCAGTGTAAGTGTGACACTTTTCTCAAACTAAAACGCAACAACAATCCCTTATTTCATCCACTTGAGACGTTGTCATGTAAACGGGGCCTTAAGGTGGGGGAGTCTGGCTTTATATTTAAACAACTAAGTCGAAATTTGCTTCATACTCTTCAAATAGCGGATTTATTTCTTTATCGTCCTCTTGTTGGCGAAGCTAATTCTTTCTCTTTGTACAGAAGCTCCACTTGAGTTTTTCATTTTCCACTGTCAACATTAATATGACGTTGGATACGTTCCCTTGGTTACATTTTTCCACTTCCACATCTGCTTCTGGTGAGGGGTACAAACATGCTGCACAACGGGGGGGGGGCCCGGGCACTATTTTGAGCATTGTCAAATCATACATCGTGTTACATTTATTTCCGTTTTTTTTCCATTACAGCAAAGAAACATTCCTCGAGTTTGATCAAGACGGCACAATAGCTTCAAGGTTTTAACGGTAACATGAAGGAATTTATTTGTTTCCTTCGTTGTTCCACTCACACAAGAGCTACGGTAACTGCAGCTTGAGGGATACATTCTTTACTTTTTTCCAGAGGAAGTATTGTCTTGTTTCTGCACTGCAACGGCTCAGTGTGATCAATTGTAGGTCTGCAAACGCAGTTATCAGAGTGTCTGCGCGCCGACTTCACAGCCTGTAGAAGGTACTTTTCCACCTTTTATTGTTTAATAAATGGAATCGTGGTCACCGTCGTTCAGCTTCTACATTGCAGGATTTAGAAAAATCCTGACATAATCTAAATTATATCAAGGGAATATATTACATTATGCTATTCATATAGAATTAGTCATAATAAGCCAGTATATATTTGTGAAGTAGTGGAATTACTATGAAGTGAAATGGTGACATGGTTTTATACTGATGCTACAATTCATTGTGAACGCTATTATTAAAAAGTGGCAAATTACTACAAAAAAACTAAACAAAAACACAATTGTTTCCAAAACAAGACGAGTGAAATCTTGTGTGATTATATTTTTTTTAATCAACAGTAACAGAAACTCATAATGGCTTTATGTGTCTTTACGTTCCAATTGAAAACAAATAATTTTTACATTTTTGTTCCAGAAAAGTCGGCGACATTTTGACAATGAGATCTGTTTACACAGAATGGGCAGAAACACTGGAAACGATGTAAACGACGAGTTTGCGCGGTCGGTAATTTTTGTAGTCAAACCACATATACATGTAGAGAATGATACGCTATAAACTTTAACAATGATGAGTACACAGACTTTTGTATGGAGAGACGACCAAGTCGGATTGTTACTATGGCGACTGTCATGATACTCTGGAGGCTGCCATTGTTGTTGTTTGTCATCAACTCTCGTATGTTGGAAGAATTATTTACTTTTTACTATTCTTTTATTGGAGCGCATGCGCAATAGCGACATTTCAGAAAAGTTGCATTTTACCCCGTTTACATGGAGACAGTGTTTTTAAAAAAGTTATCCCATTTCCACAGGTCTGGAGTCGGAGCCTTTTCAGAAAGTGGTCCTTTCCCCAGTTTCCATAGAAACGGAGTTGGAGTGTTTCCGAAAAGTTTTCCCACGGAGAGGGAGCACCTTCGGGGCCATTTTCAAAAAGTTGCATTTTCAGTGGCTCCGAGCCCCATTTCCGTACCCCCAGAATGCAGCAAAAATTTTGGGTTTTCATTCAAAAGCCACGTGTCAACGGGTCCTGAATGTCCAAGAAGGATTTTGAAAAAGTGTCTCTGTACAGTGGGGATAATTGTACATGCCACATTAAATTGTTAACATGGATTATGAGGTTTAAAAGATGATAAATTCAGCTTTTTTTCCATCAAGTCGTTGGGCAGTTTAGGTGAAAAGTCTTTGCGGTACTTCACTGCATGTGGCTGCGTTTCTCTGTTTCGTGAGATTTTAATGTAAAACCTCTTTGTTCTTCAATGAAGCGTCACGAGAGCACACGACTCCAACTAGGGAGCATTGCTGGTTCGTTTTGTTTTTTGTTTTTCTAAACTCCCACTCTGTCTTCTCCGGATTTCAAACCTGCTGTTTAAGGGGGTGGAAATGAGCCTGATGTGTCGATTTGACGGTCTTTGTTGTATCTGGAAGCATGGCAGTGCTGAGTGATGCTAATCAGAGTCCTAATCATAGCGAGAGTGTGGAGAACACAGCCACCATGCAATGTCATGGCCTGCGGACCACACACTGTCTGCACAACAGATGCCCTACATCAGCAGTCACTCTCCGTGCGTGCGTGTGTGTGTGTGTGTGTGTACAAGCTCCGTGAGTGTATTGATGTGTTGCTGTTATTGATCCGAGCGTTGTAACAAAGGGCTGTGAAGCCCGTCTGGATCGGATGACGAGCTGACAACCCGGACACAGTAACTGGCGAGAGGTTCGGGGGAAACTGTTAATTAGTATTCATCAGGGCGAGTGATCAGTGTGTTTGTCTGCATAATCAGGCCCTCACCTGACGTTGTGACTGGGCACCGGAACGCGGCGGGACCGCTCCGTCTTCCACAAATGAGTTGTAGCTGCAGCCACTTTTCTGAAGCGAATACATTTGAGGAAAATGGCTTTTTTTTTTTTTTTCTTTCCTCTTCTACTTCTCCCCACTTATTTGATGCAGTCCCTGAACGCGGCGCCTCAGTCATCCCGCAAAATGCTTCGAGATTAATTCGCCACTAACAGTGAAATAGTGTCCGCTCGATTGCTGCCTTTTACAGTAGTTGCCAGTGCAACTTTTAGGCCTTGTTAACACGACACCGTCCGTTGACCCTTTTATGCCTTCATGTTTATCTGCAGTGCAGTCTTTGAGCTGAAGACGGTGCGATTGCAACCGTCGAGACACAAAACATCTGTGAATCTGACTGAGTGACCAATGGGAGTAGCCGCTCTTTCAAGTGACCGTCAGAACTGAACCCCATTCAGTCTAGTGTTTCGATGAAAAACCCACAACCAACATTTCAGAAGCCACCAACACTGCTGCTGCTTCTTCTGGCTGTAAAAACACAGACGTCCGTCGGGGGGCACACGCACGGACTCCCCATCAGCAGTCTGCGGAGGGTTGGCGTCTCCGCTCGCTGCAGCCGCGTGGCTGTATGTTCAAGAGAGACGTGATCGGGAGCAGGTCGATATTTTCATGAATAAAACAGCCCGTGGTGTCTCCCTCAGCTCTACCCGGGCAGCGGGGACCTCGCTTCCGACGGGGCTTTAATGTGATGTAATGTGCCCTTTTGCAGCCATATTGGAGGTCACGGGTTCACGAGCAAGAAGAAATGTCAGCCGCTGATAAGCGTCTCCACATTTGACTTCGCTGTCTCAAGCCAATGACCAAAACAGAAATGCAGAAATTGGGACCAGGCTGGACCTTCACCAAGTCACGTCAGTGTTGGATATTCCGTGATCGAGATGTTGAGCTGAAGCTCGATAGCTTTTTAAAGCAGATTTGTCTTCTCGCCGTTGGAAATGATCTCATTGCAATTAGCTGGATTTTTGAATTTTTTGAACACCCCGGTCAGTGAGTCTTCTCACGTGCTATTTTCAGCGGCGCGTCGGTTGCTTGGTTTTTGGTGAAACATGTATTGAGACATCAGTTTAAGAAAATATAGTTGTTTTGCTGTAAAACCTCGAGGTAGAAATGAAAGCACTCTCAGATATGTAAACATGGGTAACAGCAACTTGTTCATTCAGAGATATCTGAAAAAGGGAATACCTTCTTACTAGGAATGCACCGGGACCGGTATCGGGAACGCTACATGCTAAAGGGTTTCAGAGCTCACGCACCAGCGATGCTACATGCTAAACATGCTTACAGGGGTCAGATTATGCTAAATTCACTTTCTAATGGTTTTCCAACAGTAATATTCGTCCCCATACCCGGCTGGTTTAATTATTTTTATGAAGCGTGCGCTCCAATGAGCGAATCAGAAATCAAACTCTATATTGTGTCATCAGGGGTTTAGCCAATCACAATTAAGTTCGGCCCTCCCTTTGACCCTCCCACAATTAGGCAGCTCTGCTCTGGCACATGGCACCATGACTGGAAGTACTTTTTTTAAAGAGGATTTGTCTTCTGTTATATCTATTACTAGATATATTAGATGACATTCTTACTGTAATACTTACATATATAATACTAACTATTCTTAATACAGAACTCTCATGTCACTGTCACTCTCCGTGTGTGTGTGTGTGTGTGTGTGTGTGTGTGTGTGTGTGTGTGTGTGTGTGTGTGTGTGTGTGTGTGTGTGATTGCAGAAAATGTTTGAAATGTGACATGCCTGAAGTGAATCTTCCCAAGATGGGCGGAGCCAGTCCAGCTCACACAGACACAGCAGATTCTGAATGTAGCTCATGTGGTTGAATCCTCAAATGGCTGAAAATCAAGGAAAAGCTGGATTTGGGGCAATAAACTTTGAATACAATGTTTTTAGACGAACAAGATCCATGTGAAAGTGTTAAAAAGCTGGATGATAGGAGATCTTGAAAGTATGATCCATACAGTCATTAGCAGATACTACATACTGCTCTATGCGTACTGTAGACAGTCGTATACTGGAGCCGTCAAGGCTGTCGGAGGTGTGCGTAGCGTCGACACAGGACGTGGAGTTTTCCCTTATCGTTTGCACATGGAGGATAAATTAGACTTAATGGAATTTAATAAGTACTCAGTACTGGCAAGTAGCTCATTGTACTCGCCCTTTTCAAAAAGGGGTATCATGCATCCCTTCGGTTGATCCACTGTTTAGATGATTTTCACTTTTGTTGAACCTCCAATTAGTTAACTATGTTTGAAATGTCATTCAGGAACTGAATGGTGAGCAAAATTGAATTATTTCAGAAAGTCTAATAAGACTTCTTTCACTGGTTCAGTGAGATTATCCATTTTTTGTCAGCTTTAGGTAATTCTTATAGCAACGGCAGTGGTTGGGTACCTCTAAGGCCTCCCTGAGGCGGGGTCGGTCAAAAATAGATTTACAGTTCGAAGCAAAGCCTAAGGAAAGATTTTACAGAATCGAGAGCAGAAATAGTGAACGAGCAGTTTCTTTGATTTTTAAAGGGTGCTTGCCTTTCAGTCCTGGTGAGAATGGGCTTTTCCAACAGGGGCGGCTGGGGCTTGGTTGGTAGAGTGGTCATCCAGTCCACCAGTCAAAGTGTCCATGAGCAAGGCACTGATCCGCAAATTGCTTGAAATGGATGAATTGAGCACCTTGCATGGCAGCTGCCTCCACTGACTATGTGTGTGAATGTGATCAAGTGTGCTAAGTGAAATCCATTTACCATTTTAAAATTGTTTGATTTCACCGCAGTATTTTATCAAATCAGTAATTGTCGAAAGGAGTCCATCTGAAACTATCCGGTGCAACTCAGCATTTATAACCATTGATCAGATGCATTGTAAGGTTGGAGCAAGTTCAGCTGTATCATATATACTTTATTATTAGAGGATATATTTGCACAGCGCATCCAGACTTGTAGGTAAAAGTCATCCTCAGTACATACAGTTTCCTTCACATTGAGTTAACTTTTGTCAAATTCAGTCCCCAACTGCTGCGAGTAAAACCTGGGAACACTTTTTAAACATTGATGCACTGGGTGGGCTGAGAAAAGCCTGGATAGAGAAGTCAGAAACACAGGAAAAACCAGACTCTGCGGGCTTTGGTCCTGTGGGAATCTCTACTCTCTAATACATTTGTAACTTGTTGATACTTTCTCGGTGAAAACTTTGTAAGTCATTTCAGACAACGGATGAACTCTGGAGGACTTCCCTTCGAAAAGCAGATTTTACAGCTGTTCACGACAGCATCAAAACAAAGCCGCCAGCAGTTTAGGCCCTGATTGTTTTCATGATCAAGTGCTGAAAAACTATCTCCTGGCCAACGCCGGCTGAATTGGCTACGTCTCGGGGGGGCGCACACGCTCCGGTCACATTTTCACAAACAAGTCATTTTCACCAATGGCTTGACCTGGCTGACCTTAAGCGTCCATTATATCAAGACAAACACAGACTCTATTGCTACATCCCCAACTAGTATGAGGTTGTTTCCTGTTTCTCAATGCGTGGCCAAGAAGAACATCTAGAGAAGAAGATCTGTATGTTACTAGTGTTAACACAGCATGGAATTACAGAGAAATGTGTAGGAACTAGTTAACGCAGACCTGGGCATTATAAGCAGTGGTGTAGTAGCAGAGTAGATTTTATTTGTTTTTCAGGGAGCAATGTGTCCCCCACCCCAGATGCACCACTCAGCAGAATTTCTTTTCCTAGGATGGTGAAGCCGTGACCCGCCCTACTCTGCCTCTAAATGGCTAGTACTCGCTGCATCCACTGATTTGATTGGATAATGTGTTTGTTTGTATCGTTGTGCACAATGCTTGCTCAGCTTTCGTAAGACAATTGATAATACCCTACACCCGACACAACACATTGTCTGTCCCCTGTTCAGCAATTGTTTTGTCATCAGATGTCAAGTAAAAAGGAAATTAATAAAAGCTGCTGGATGAGCTCGCCACGCTGGACTATTGACCTAAAAGATTTTGCACAAAAGAAAAGTTAATATTTTGAACGAAAGTGAAATGACATTTTTTCGAGGCCCTGCCACTATAACAAGGAAATTACAAATCCCTGTAAATGCTTTGAGATATTTTAGAAACTCCTTTGCGGATTGTATTTGCAAGTAGTGACAGCCCCGGGAGGTGGAGGCTTGTCAGATTATTCGGATTTGATTTCTTTCTCTTTTATTTAACTTTTAATAGAATGACTCTATCATTTTATGTTTTGCAGGATGGCTCTTGTCTTTTCGGGGAATTTTCCTATTTGGTAGAATAATTAGATTTTTACAACAAATTCATGGGTTCTTTTTGTCAGTTATCAATATTTTTGCAAAAACATTTTGATTTAAAAGGACTCTCCATGTTTTGGGAGAATTCTTCTTGATTGAATGACAACATATTTATTGAGACATTTCCACATTTGACAGGATCATTTTAAATTCATTGAGACATTCTGATATTCGAAGATGATTTGTAACTAACAAGGAAATTCCATATTTTATGTGGTGACACCATGTTTGATGTGATAACTGTGTGAGATGATTCAATGTTTTGATGTTTGACAGACATTTTACGGGATGAATTCGAGGAAACATTTCCAAGATTGCTGCATTTGGCAATTCCATTTTCAATGACAAAATTCTGTTTTACTGGATTCCAATCAGTGTCGTTGTTATATCCTGTGGTGAACATTAGACTCTTCATTTTACAAGAGTGAGATTCTTTATCTTTTAAGTCAAAGAACTTATTAAGACATAAAAACCAGATGAAATTTTTGGTTTAACGTGAAGTTATTGATTTTCCTCTGTTCTGAACGTTAAACGGAAGTCTTTTACAAACACAACAAAAAACTCTGAGCCACTGAAAATGCAACTTTTTGGAAACGCTCCATGTCCGTGGAAACGGGGGAGAAATGCAACTATTCTGAAACTATGCTACCGCGGATCGTAGTAAATCATTCTTCTGCACATGTGCGAGTAGATGGACAACAACAACGTTTGCCTCCAGAGTGTCATGACTCTCAGTCCATATCTTCTTTGGACTCTGTAGTTTTCTAGTTAACGTCGTCATTTTCAGCGTTTCTGCAGTTTCGATGCATTTTCACTTGAGCCACTTAAACCGGCTCCCCTCAATGTGGCTGAGTAGTGGCTCAACAGCACCCACCAGTGGGCCAACATGAAAACTACATTGTTTTAGTGTTTCTGCCGTTTCCGTGGAAACAAGCAACGTTATCAAAAGGTTGCCTTGTAAATGTGGAACTTTATTTAAATGAAAATGCGAGAGAAAAAAAGCGCTTTCACTTGAAACGTCATGCAAACGGGGTCTTCCAGGTGTGGCTTCCAGGAGGTTGATAAAGGCAGGCAACTTGTCTCCGGTGCAACTGTCACCCAGGTCCATGACCGTACCAATCAGCTGTAAGGTTCTCCTGTAAGGTTTCACCTCAGCCACTGATGTTTGGCTACGCCCAACCTGTCAAATATCATTACACAGCTGACAACAGATAAACATAAGACGAGGGGAGCTTGCAGAGGGCAGCGTCCGTAGCATAATATCAATATCAAATATCAATTCGGGACTGAGAAGAATTTAAAATATAATGTGATTGAAATCTCTGCTAGAAATCTATGCCAGCATCAGGGTTTTTTTTTTTTTTTAAACGGAGTGTATCTGGGTTCCTCATAATCATAACCTAGTTCTGATGTTTACATACAAGCAGCCAAAAAAGTGGGTTACTGACTGAGTGGCTGCTTCTCTTACACCGTGGAGACGACTGATGGAACAGGAAGTCATCAGCGTGCTGTCCGACTTGCTGGACCATCAGCTGAATGGCGCCTCGTCGGCTCAGAATGAAAAAGAACAATTTATAGTTATGTCTTGCAGATCGCAAGAGGTGGTGGTGGTATGGGGGTGGGTGGGTGGGTGGGGGTGGGCGGGTGCTCTGGGGGGTGGGGGGAGTTCTGCTTTAAAAAGTTGTAGTCAAGTGTCTCAAGTCAAGGTGCAGTTCCTGCACCTCGTTTATGGTTTATTCATAATGAGACTTCATACTCCCAAGGACCAGAGACTGGACTATTTGACGTGTGTGTGTGTGTGTGTGTGTGTGTGTGTGTGTGTGTGTGTGTGTGTGTGTGTGTGTGTGTGTGTGTGTGTGTGTGTGTGTGTGTGTGTGTGTGTGTGTGTGTGTGTGTGTGTGTGTGTGTGTGTGTGTGTGACAGAAAGAGACAGAAAAGGTGTGCAAGTTAAAATTGGACAGGCGGTGTGGATGCTGTTGGCTGCCTTCAGATGGCTGGTCTGTTCTGATGGAAAGGGGTGGCTGGGTTTGCTCTCTCTCTCTCTCTCTCTCTCTCTCTCTCTCTCTCTCTCTCTCTCTCTCTCTCATGCAAGCGCGCGCGCACACACACACACACACACACACACACGAAAGGCTGCTTGGTGGCTGACATTCTCCTTTTTTCACCTCTAATTGGTCCTCTGGGAGTTGTCAGAGGTCTCAGTGGTTGTCTGGAAAGGGGCAACGCACATACACAAACACGCACACTCGCGCAGCCGCGCATCGGGAGGGAGGCGATGGAGGAAACAGAGGAGGGGAGGCACTGTGATTGTCACCTGAAGGTCACAGGCATTTATCACTGTTTGTAGAGACAAAAGAGGCGAGATTGGAGAGGAAATAGCACATCGAGGGCCCCGGCCGCTCCCGGAGAAACTGGCCAACCTGCCGTAAGGAGTCCTGACTGCTGCAGTAACACTGACGCTTCTGTTTTGGTAGCGTGGCGCCGCGGCCGCCCAGTTATCGGTGCGCTCGGTTGAAAAGGCCACGGCGCGGTGCACGAGGAGCTCCGCAGCGGCTGTCTGCCAGCGATTGCTTTTGCGAGGCGCCGCGTTATTGAATCGACCCAATTTGGAAGTCATCTCTTTCATTACTGGAACTTCCCTCTCGCCTCATTATTGCTGTATCGCGTTGCGCTTATTAGACACTTTCTTGGGGGATGTCTAGAAATGATTGACGGCCCTCCCGCTCCACTTCTTCCACTCGGAGGTTTCCGCTCGTGCTGTGCACAACAGATTGGACGAGCACGCCGCTCGGTTTGGATGTCTTCGATGGAGCGGGACGCCGGTTGTTCTGGAATCTCCCCTGAGCTGCTCATGCGTACGGTGCCACTATGGAGTGTTGCACAACAGCAGGCAGTCCGGCTCCAGATCTGCAGATGCTGAAATAAAAGCATCACATCCCACGGAAATGGTTGTACAAAGTTTGGCGATCTAACATTTCGGTCTCTCCAAAACATGGTTAAGTCATCAAGAGTTGTCTGTTCTTATTTCTTTCTGCTGAGCTTGGCTCTTATTGCTGCTGATGTCCACAATCGGTGAATGATTCTGCCATCCGCAGAAAAAGTATGGCTTTCTATTCTACACCCAGATAAAGAAAGTTCACGCACAAGGCATTACAAGTCTTATAAATAAACGTGGATAATTAACTCCACTACTATAAATATTTAAATGCCACACAGTGGTGCAGTCGATTGTTCTCCTGGGTTTAATTGCAGGCTGTAAGAGCTTTTTGCATGATGTTTGCATGTTTTCATTGTGCCTGCGAGGGTTTCTTCTTACAATACAAGAACATGCTCATTAGGCTAATTGACCCTAAGTGTGTTTTCTTATCTGGGATTCTGTGTTATCCCTGTGATTGTGGTCTTTCTAGTGTTTATCTTGATTTAGCTGGTACATAGTTGATGATCCTACAGGTTAAGATGGATGGAATTGCCTTTTGCCAAATGTCAACTGGGATTGGCTCCATCCCCCATGACACCGAAGAATAAAGCGGTAATAGAGGAGGGCGGTGCCAACATGTGCAGCAAGTCAAACAATTGACATGTATATTTTTTTTCAAAAATTGTGAACAGAAGAAGGTATGAAAGGAACAAACGACATCTCTGTATGTGAGAAAAACCAGAGATTTCCAATGAACATCCAGGCAATTTTGGGGGGAAAAGACGAGCTCTTGATTTTACGATGGATTAAACCCAGCTTGTCAGCAGAATATGTTCCTACCACCTCTCGTGAAGGTACGTCGAAATGTTCTGAGCTGGAGATCATGAAGTCAGTGGATCAATGACGAATCCTGCTCGATATCAAAGAGATATTGACGACATTGCTATAGGTTTCTCGCTTGGAAACTCACCACATCTGAAAATTGCCCGCTTGGTGGGCGTGTCACTGGCGAGCCACGATTCAGTGTCTGGATAAAAACAGGGGTTCCTCTCCAACTACTTTGCCCGCCCCTGAAAGGACAATCTGGTCAAGATCAAACCGGACCATCATGGCGGCTCAACCACAAATGTACCAAAAGTATTGCTGTAAACATTGGAGGCAAGAAATCAGCGGAGCAGTTGCTGAATTTGTCCTCGCTTTGGTTCCACTATGGCTAGTTTACGCCTTTTGCAAAAGTTTAGCAATGCATCGGACCTCCGCTTCGCCTCATTTGCATTACGTTTGGATTCCGCATTATGCAAATGAGCTCCGGGGCGAGGCCCCGCAAAGCAGCCCCGAGACGCGCCACAGCCGGCATGCACCGTGGCGCGTTTTACATAGAGAATGAATGGGAGGCGGGAAATTGATGGATCCCGTGGACACGTACCGTGCGAGCTCTGTCTGAAGAGTGAAGCTGAACAAGGGGGATCAGGATATTGATCCCGAGAGCAGAGCCAAATCCACTTGGATATGTAAAGATGTGCTTTTGGAAAGAAATGAAACCCGACTCATATAAGAGGGGGGTTAAAAAAAAAAAAAAAAAAAGAGCAGTATGCACAAGAAAAACCTCTGAAGTCCTTGTAGCTCGGAGAAATATCATTCGGCAGGCGGACAATCCCAGCCAATTCAAGGCATTATCTCTTGCACAGGATAACCTGGCTTCCATATTTTGTGCAATACGATAAATCCATTCCAAAGGTCATCAGATGTGTCAATGACCCACGTATGTCAGAAAAAGCTTCCTATTCCAAAAAGTTGTGCTTCTTTTCGTGCATGGCTGGTCAACCGTATCGCTGGCTTGTGAGCTTAATCTCACATCACAGCCTGCAGTCTCATGCAATTTCAAAGTAACAGACTCGCTCTCCCAATAGAGAATCACTTCGGAAAAACAACTGCATGTGTTTATTCATCGTACGGGACCACAAAACACAACCTTCTCCACCAGACGCCCCCTCCCGCAGTGGTCGTGTGACTAATCACTGTCGAGTCTGTCTGCTTTGTTCACATTCAGTCACTGCTCCGGCTGTATTTGTACAGCTAAGCCCTTTGAGCAGATGGTGCTTGAGATCAACCGCTGACAGTCTGAAATAACTGTCAAGAGTTCCACTGATGTTTCTCCAGTGACGCCCTGTCAACACATTTAAAAGCCTCCGTGGACACGACTGAGGAAACAAAAGCTGCTTGTTTGGAAACAGTCCAATCTTGTAACCGGTCTGATTATCACACACAATTAGCCTGGTAAGAAATGGCACGACGCGATCTCATCTTCTATGCAGCTCCCCGATCGAGCTCACATTGAGCTGCTGATGTCTCCGAGTGAAGTGTTTAATGCAGGACGTGTCAAACATAAGGCCCGTGGGCCAAAACTGAGATATTGGGAATGCTGCCAGCCAGCTACCTTATTGATCGCCACTAGTTTTTTATCAATTTTGTTTTTACATTTCGCTGTATGTTGCACTAGAAAATTGTCTTTATGTCGAGATCGTAGTCATTGCATTATAATCACGACACTATTTTACCACTAAAGATGAAACTGGGCTGTATGTGGCCCCTCAACTAAAACGTTAGATAGGAACAACTCCACCACCTTCAAACAAAACCTGGATCTAAATATGAGTATGTGTCGTGTCAGGAAGTCCCGTCGAGGGCAAAATGTCTTCATCCGTCCCGCCCACGGTGGCCGCCGCGGTAACGGTTTAAACAAAGCTCTTTTATAATAGATGTATCTAAACCGGCCACAGCAACACTTGGAATACAATGTCTCCGATAAATCCCATCAACACATGTTCAAACACAGGAACCGCTTAAGAAAACACAACGGGAGCGTTACCTCGACGTGGCCACTTCCCTGATGAGACCCTTGAGTCTCCAAGCTTGAGATTTCCTTCGAAAGAACTCCCGTCAGCAGTGTTAAAAGCAACTTTTTCTTAAATCCATTCAGACCTCGAGGAGAAAACACCCTTGCTCAATTCTCATGAGATGATGAGAGGATAAAATTCATGCATGTTTATTTCTGCGGGGGGGGGGTTGTATTTTTTTTTATGTCGAACAGAACCTGAATTTGCCACCTGATTAACATGCATACATGATTCCCGATTTTTTTGGGAGAGCTTTTTCTTCGAGATCACATTTGATGGACTAATGCACAAGGTCCTTTTGAATTTGTTCCCAGGTAATGTGTTTCAAAAAAGTGATCTATTCACGGAGAAGTGACCCACTGGTGTCGGTGTGATACGCTCAGGGCCTCACTGCCTCATTTGCTCACTGCTCCTTTGTTTTATTGCGTGGTACGATTTGAAAGAAAGAGACGGACAGGTGGAGGCTCTTTTACTCAGGAGCCGGTTGGACATAACCTTTCTGAAATAAACAAGAGTCTCTGTGGAACGGCTCTGGAGGTTGTTAAAAAAAAAAAAAACGAACAAACAGAAATCCACATTTTTGATCCATCAGAGGCTTTTGTCCCTCACCTCAGACCATCTTAAATGAGCTCAGGCCAAGAGAAGACATCAGCCTGACTGCATTCCTGTTTTTATCGGCTTCATGTGGTGGAGCTCCAAACTGATTAGTGGATGGAGGGATGGAGGGATGGAGGGATGGAGGGATGGAGGGATGGACTGCGTCTGAGTCTTTTGGGTGGAACGTCCAATAACTTTTCAAAAATGCTCTGACTCTTGTCTCCGTGGAAACGGGAGGAAGCCCAACTTAGCGGTGCTACTGCACGCCACGGCTGTAGCAAAGAGGGTTTTTTTTTTTGCACATGCACAAGTAGATGGACATTAACAGCAAAGGGCAGCACCCACTAGTGGCCTGGCATGCTAACTACATCGTTTTTAACCTTTTCTGTCGTTCAATATGTTGTTATATAAATGCGATAATTTGCAGAAGCGAAAGCAATGCGTCTTCATTGGAAAGGTTGTCGTGTAATTTAATATCAAGTTCACGTTGAGCCCAGCAGCTTTTTCTTTTCTGAGTTCAAACGTGCGCACTAGCTAAATGTCGCCTGGTAAAATGTGTCTACGCTCTAAAAGTATCGCAAAATTTCCTAATGGAAACATCAAACATTTCATTAAAACACACAAAGTCAAGGCTTTCCTGTGAATCCTCGATTGAGGAATAAAGTCAAAGTTGGCTGTTGGTTGTCACTGGTGAGCTGCACTGACTTTCAAATCAATTATCTTTTTGCATGAGAGCCTGTCTGTTGGGACTTCTGTTCATGCAGCCTTGGCCACAACCGTGCTCATTTGGGGTGACTTAGCGCTCACTCAGATGCACACTTGAATAAGTGGGCGACGGAGGGTGTGTGTGTGTGTGTGTGTGTGGGGGGGGGGGGGGTCCCTTTGAACCAGAGAAACTTGAAGGCTGCAGCCTCTCTCGCTGCACGATAATGGAGCGGCGAGGCTCGTTAAAAAGCAGGCGAAGCCAGAATCAATCAGTCTCCTGTGTGTTCTTCACCTGACTCAATTAAGGCTTTTTCATAAAGCACTGACTTGATGGGACTAAAGCAGCAGCAGCAGCAGCAAGAGAGGAAACCTTCAACAAAAGCTCGAAGAATGAGCCCGAGTGCTTTGTCATTTACTTGCGAGGACTTGAAGAACAGCAGCGACTTAAATAGACGGCAAAAAACTTACAAACCCTTCCTAACAGACCCGCTCTGAATATCCTGCCGCACTGAATGGAAACAAGCGTTCATTGAGAAAATCTGTTTTACCTTGAGTAAATTCTTTTTTCTTTGACTATTGTTTTTCAAAATCAAAATAATCGTCATTTGTTAACGACGCAAAATACCTTGATTCGGGTGACTAAATTGCTATCGGTCATACATGCAGTACAAAATGTGCAATCTACTTTCTGGACAAAATACCAAAGAAACAATAAACAGGAACGTCTTTAAGATGGAAACAAATTAGACCAACGGTGTGAAACACATTTCAGTTCCGAGGCCACCACACCGTCCAGTTTCATCTCGAGCGGGCCAGACAATAGAGCCACAATAACCTCGACATTTAAACTTTAAAGTTTTTGTCTTTGTTGTGGTGCAGAGCATACATGACAAAAATGTTTATATTTTCACAAAAAATGAAAAATTACTCCAGAAAATGAGTACAATGTCAACATTTTTAAAAAAGTTTTACACTTTTGACACCCCTGAATTAGACAAAATGACACAACTTTGATTCATTTCATTTGATTTATGTTTTTATTTTGAGGGGGTGTACAAATAAAAGACGAAAAACAGGTTGTATGGATTAGATTTTTCTCTCTTGTCAAAAGCCCAAGTTGTTCCATTTCTATAGACTCTCTCTGAGCAAAACTTTCAAAACTTCTATAATGAAATTGACATTTTTAGATAATTGGCTAAAGTTATAATTTTCTTGTTTTTAAAAATAAACTGTCTTGACAGTTTACATCAAATCTCGTGTCTAAAAAAGATGTTTTCACCACATTTCTTCTAAAACTTTTTTTTTTTTTAAATTGCGCAACAATGAAGAGTGAAATGATTCCAGTGAAATGATATTGGGTGTTTTATTCATAATGAAACACTTTCCAGTTCAGATCTGGTGTAACCCAAGTCCACTTCAACATATACAAACCGGTGACATTTATGTGGAAAGTAGGAACTGTGTTTTTTTTTTTTTGCTTTGCCACGAGACACTGACAGAGCTCTGTGTGGGAAGATAAAAGCACATTTCCTTTCAGGGTTGTAATTGCTGCGTAAGCGTTTCTTTCAGATCTCGCAACGTGAATGCGTATGGATTTATCGATCCAGTGCAGTTTTTAAGTGCACAAAGGCAGGTTTTTGTGTCTTCCCCCCCCCCCCCCCCCCCCCCCCCCCCCCCAAACTCTACTACCACTAAGTGGCTGGTCAATCTGATTTTCTGGGGAAAGAAACATGGTTACTATGAAACAATGCATGCAGAGAGAGGAAAAAGCAAACCCATGTTTGCTTTTTGTGTGTACACATGTAACTAATGGTACCCTGCAATTTACTTCACATTATTGGACTCTGTGTATTAATCATGTCACCACAGGGACTTTATTGTCCCTGGTACTAAAGCAACCACCACGTTCAAACATTATTTTGTAGCTCCTTAAACATGAAGAACCTCTCAAGTGCTTCAAATATTGTCACAAAACAAAACAAAACAAGCGAGCCTCCAAGTTAAAGTAAAAAGATTAATCGGCACAATGTGAGGAGAGAAATCAGGATGCGATATCAAAGAATCTGGAGAGACCAGTCATTGCGATGCGTCATTGCACCACTAGGTGGTGTGGTGAGTTCAAGCCCAACATAAAGAGCTCATAGAGTAAATTCATACTCCTGTCAACAAACAGAAATGAGGCTAAATGTAAATAACGCGCGACGTCCACAATACAGACGAGATCAGTTGGGGTTACCAGCCTCATTTTTCCCCGGGACCCTGTGTCGCCCTCTGGCGATGGTTTACATTCAAAGGACCGGTGGTAGGAGGTGATATATTTGTCTGTAGTGAATGTAGTGAATGCAGTTTCAGGCGCGTTTAAACGGCGATTTCAAGTGAAAACCAAAATCTTTTGTTGGGTTTTTGGGGTGTCCGTTTAGACGTCAACGGTGCTGTTGTCTGCTTAAAGGTTGTAGTATTCAGTGATCTAATTTGTATGTATTTGGACCATTTAGAATAACGTTGAGAAATTCTTGCCTGCGGCCTTTTGTTTTCTGAGCTCACCAGCACTTATCACAGGCGGTTACTGAAGAATAGCCCCGAGGTTATTTCCTGTGTCCAACTTACCTGAAGTCCACCCCCTCCCCCACCCCCACCGCACGGCTCCTAAATTCAAATCCACCTCAGTCATGAGGGAGAGGTGGAAGTGAAAGAGAGGATAAGCTTAAATTTGGTGATTTAAAGCCTCGGACGTGACGAGGAGATGAAAGAGAAGGAGAAGTGATCCGTAAATGAGCCTTAAACTTTTCCCACTCGGCTGCACCAATGGGGATAATGTGTGAAAACCGAGATGTAACTGTTAAAGCAGGTAGGGTGAAACGTCTTAACACCTGGAGGGAATCCAATACAAATAACGTTTAACATTAATGTTTTACTTTGCACGTGGGTTCAGAGGATTGAAGTGCGCAATGAAACGTAGAGAGAAAAAGAGCCGTGTGTGTGTGTGTGTGTGTCATGACTCCCTGTCCGTATTCTCCTGGGACTTGGGTAGTTTTATAGTCGACAGTCTCGGAATAATAATCCAACTTGGTAGAATGGCCGCAGACCCGCCATCGTTAATGTTTATGTGTTCATGTTCTCTGCACACAACAGCACCAACTAGTGGCCCTACATGAAAACTACATTGTTGTCAGCTGTAGCCGGGTAAATGTGCAAAAGTTTCTGAAAAGATAATGGTAAAAAAAAACAAAAAAAAAACATTGTCCCGTAAATGGAGTCTGCCACTTTTGTTTTAGCTTCCTAAATGTTTTCTCTCTCTTGCTCACTTGAATTTTTAAATTTTTTTTAACTATTTCCATTAAACTCCAATTTTCTGAAGGAAGAGAGCTTCATTAATCCTGAACTAACTCCGCAGAAAAGTAACATAAAAGATTGCTATGATTAGCATCAGTAGGAGTTACGATTATTTTTACTTTTACTCGTAACCAGTCTCCAGTAACCAGTAGCTTAACCAGGAATTTGGAAATATTACGGGACCTTGCTTGTACTTTCGAAGTGGAGTTAGGACTTTTACAGGATTGTACTACATTATATATTTTGTGACACTCTTCATTTCATACATGAAAAACTCACAAAAATTATAAAAAAAAAAATCCGAAGAAGTACATTCTTGTGAAGTGCCCATTAAAAACCCCCAGCATTGAACCCGCCACATCTCAGGACACATCCCTCTCCAACAAGATTTCTCTCTTCCCTTCTCTTCTTTAATAAAGCGAAGCCTTGAAGCGGCTGAAAAGCAGCCCTAAAGAGCACCAAACAGGAGAATGTCATGGCGACGGCGTGGCTCAGCTGCCTGCACAGTTTGCACTTTACCCTCGCATTCTTGTCCTTTTGATCAGGAAAAGTCCAAGAAATGGCCAGATCTGCGCCCTCAACAGCTGTACGCCGCCCTGACATTTTTATCCCGTCTCCTGCGTGACCCCCTCACCTAAGCTATGTCGGCAGAGGTCGAGAAGATGTTGCGCAGGAAGCATGTTTTAAAGGCAACGGGGGTCATTTTGCTACATTATGCAGAAGATTGAAGAAATTATACAACTCCAGTACGGGCATAATTGTTTAGTGTAGTAACTGTAATGGCAGTAGTTATTCCTGTGTTATAAGCAGACATGATAGAGGAGAAAATGAATTGTTTTTGCAACGCTACTGTGCATAAAGTAAATCATCCTTCTGCACATGCGCGAGTAGATTGACACTTTTTATTTTTCTTACAAACAACTAGGGATGTCCCGATCACACTTTTTTGCCCCCGATACCGATCCGATTTTTCAGAATTGAGTATCGGCCGATACCGATACTTTCCCGAGCCGATACTCATTGCTATTGCAAATATATACTCAATAGTCTATTTTTGTAGCAACTAAATGTCTGAAGCTAAAAGCACTATTGGCAGAAGCTTTGTTTTGCTAGAAATTATTGTAAAACTCACTTATTGAATCAAAATTCTTCTCTTTCTCTTTAGCTGTTGTTGTAAACTGAGGGTACATCCACATGACGAAAAAACAATCTTTTTTCTCCCTGGCCTTCTCCCAAAAAACCGTCCACACCTCACTATGAACACGGCTCAACACGAGGCTTCAGGGCATGTAGTACACATGCCAGGCCTTTAGGGGCACTGTGACTCACCAAACACGATAAAAGAGCAGAAGAAGACAGACGACATAGAAATTTAGAAGTAGACTTCTGCACATAAACACATAAACCACTATATATACCTCTAGTTTTATAGGTCTATGGCCCCGCTCCGCCTGCTTCTAGCTTCTGCAGCTCGACCGGAGCTTGTAGTCGTGATTCTTGTGGTTATTAGGTGACGTTGCGGTCCGCGTTTTTTTTTTTTTTTTCTTTAGATCGGCGGGGTGATCGGCTGGATTTGCCGATCCCCGATCACTCACAAATCACTAATATCGGCCCCGAATGGATATCTACCGATCGGATCGGGACATCCCTACAAACAACTGATACTGAGTGGGGCAAAACAGCGACGACAAATGGTGCATTACATAAGAACAGCACCGATTAGTCGCCCCACTGGAAAACGATAAAATTTTTAGCATTTTTACTTTGTAAATGGACATTGCGTTCAAGACGATAGTGATTAAATGGGAACTTTTTCGGTGCGTTTTCCCCTGAAGCATTGTTGTGTAAATGGGGCCTGAGAAGTGACAGGCTTTTTTCCTGTCATCAGGGAAACGTCACCATGTCGGACATCACAGTACACTTCTTCTAGATTTAGCTCTTCATATATCTTGTAAAAGGTGTATAAAAATTTTTTATAATGTATGTGGATATTGCACAAAAACTAAAGTGAAATCTGTAGAGTTGCCTGGAAGTGTTGGATGGAAACACAGAAACATGGCTGCTTATTGCCAGATTTAGATCTGAACTCCTCTATTCAGCAATCTGGTTGGAACACTTGGTTTTGAATCTGAGGTACTGGGGCATTTCCTATCACAGTCACTGCGTCTGAAATTGTGAATCTACCGCTACTTTACCACTGGCTCCTATGAAAAGTAGCGTCGCTGTTGCATTGACTCAGAGTACACGCAATCGCATAACCTGGGGGTCCCTAAAAAAGAGAAAGTATTTGTGTTTAGAGCGATATATTTCATCAAAAGATTACAATCTCAGAATATCAAGGCCCACAAATCCATATAGCGACGGGTCTTTTGAAAGTACAAGGCTTATATCTGAGACTAAAAAAGTAGAGATTGTGTGGATGAGGTATTGAGTATTAGGCCCATCGTTACATATAGCATCAGTGAAAGCACATTCATTCATGAATAATTCACTCCTTCCACTGTAGAAACACACGTCCTGATAAAAGACCTTTTCAAGTTGCAGCCTTCAGTAGCGGGACATAGTGAAGATTGTGTGCCATTTATCTTTCATATTCCTCAACCTTGTCTTCCTAGTTTGGGTAATGCGGTGCGTGGCTGCTGTTATTACAGCCTCTCGGTAGCCTTTTCACTGGATTTCTGCCTTTGTTGTGTTAATGTGAAATGATAGGCCTGACTCTGTTGCTTTTGTTGAACATCCTTGTGCTGTGTGTTACTAATGACTGTATGGGTGGGTGGGTGGGAGCAATGAGTGCATTTACATGTCGTCCTCTTTATGCCAGACAGAAGTAAATCTTTGTTTATTCACTAGCCAATGCTTTTTGGGTGGGGGAAAAAAAAGAAAAGATGGCTGAAAGTGGTTTGGTTTGGTTTATGAGTTTATGAGAACACCTATGAGAGGTCGTAAACACACATTTCCACTTAATTTTATTTTTTTTAATGCGCTGATATACCCAACGTGCTCTGGCAGTTTGAGCGTGACTTGAAACATCCTGGATCAAATTGGATCACCCAGAGAATGTAAACTCTGATACTAGCTTAATGTTTCAATCATTCAACATCATCTAATACCCAAAGCTTTAGGCCCAAGAAAAGATTTGTGTTTGCACAGAACATTTTGAAAACCATGTCTGTTTACATGGAAACAGCAGAAACGCTGAAAATTCTGGAGTTTTTCTGTAGGGCCACTAATGAGGGACGGTTTTATTACAGCATGCAAAATGAGGAGTAAATGTGAATGGGGATTAATCGATCGGCATGATTAATCCGATTAAATGTTTTTAATGCAATTAACCCACCTGCAGTGCAGACTGAAGGTGGGCTATACGTGTCGACAGGATCTTTCAGTTTCTGAAATTTGCTGGGTACAAGATCTTTTTTGTTAACATGAACTGTTACAGGTGTTTGATGAACACGTTTTATATATATATATATAAAACGTATATATATATATATATATATATATATATATATACAGTTGATACAGATTAATTTAAACTATATATATAGTTTACACCGTGTGAGTAATCTCATTAAAAAATGTAAGCATTTGACAGCACTACAATTTATATAACAAAAACCACCTTTGTATGCATGCAGAGAACAGTACGCTCTAAACATTGACGCTCCTTTAAACTGTCTTTCTTTGTCGTTTTGTCTACTCAGTATCAGACCTTTGTAAAAAATAAAATGTGATCTCTACATGTGATTCAGATGATGGTGTTGTAAATGTATTGGAGATACTGTTGAATAGAGTGAACAGCTTCTCACTGCAATGAATGAATCCGTCTTGCGTAGTACACCTTACAACGATGTAACGCTCTTGTCCAATTGCAGTGTTTCAGAAAGATTTACACGGAGATAGAGCAATTTCAAACATTTACACTTTGTAAGCTATCTTCAAAAAGTTGCGTTTTCAGTGTCTCCAAACACTGAACCTGTTTCTGAGCACTGGTGTCCTTTCCCGATGCGTCGCTTCGTCGCAGAAAGCAGTGATCAGGTATGAAGACAGTGAGCATAGTTGCATGTTGGGCTGAGTAATTTTACCGCCGAGTGCTCATTTCAAATTGAAAGCCATGTTTCACAACCAGTGTGGCCACCTGCTGTGCTCTGACCCGGTGTTTCAAACCGGCTTTGATGTCTGTGAGTTGCACCATGTTTTGATTGTCAAATAAGCCAAAACTGTTCTCATTCTCCGCTGGAGACGCCACACTGCTAAAGCCTTTTCATTACTGTGAACAAACACCTGGAGGATGTTGCGAAGCCGAGCAGCGCTGAAATCGTTGGATAATGAGTCAAGAATCACTTTGCAAAACTATATTAGGGAAACAAACTTTAGTGGAAAATGTTAGTGGTATTTTCAGGTTAGCCAAACATCTATGTATCAAGCACTCATAGTCAAAGTCCTTTACACGTCCTGGTCTCATCTCCTTGTATCACTACAAATCAATCTCGCCATATTCTTCCAGGTTTCTTCTTCTATGTCTTGTGATTGATTTCTGCAGAGCAGAACATCCTCCTCCACTGTTACACCAGCTATCTCCATGTTCTCTTTCACTGCATCCACATGTGTTTTCTGAGATCTTCCTTTTCTGCTCCTGCCTGACAGCTCTATTCCCATATTATTATATCCGGTATCTCTCGGCAGCACATGTCCAAACCAGCCTGGCCTCTCTCGCTTTTGTCTCTAAGCTGCTCAACTCTCGCTGTCCCTCTGATCCTGTCTATCACTCCCAATGAAAATCAACATACTCATCTCTTCCCTCTCCAACTCAACTTTAAGACAGTGCTACTGGAGAACCGCTGGTACCTCGACGTAGCCACCTTCACTATTGTCACTTCTTGCATTTTTTTCTTTTCACCTTGTTCCCTCTTAGTCACACACATTATTGTATTCTCTCTTGTCTCAACTGAACTTCGTTGCTCCTCTCTCTGTTGAAGACCTCCATCTCTCCAGGGTCTTTTTCCCACCTGCTCCTCTCTCTCACCATATATTGCAGTGTCATCTGCAAACATCATTACTCTTGCAGTTGTATTATATTTGCTCAATGAATCTAGGGAGATGAGTGATGTCTTTGATAATGATGAATACTGTGTTTCTGTCAGGAGTAAATATCAACCAATCAACTCTAAACACTCATACCAAACACCGTCCGATGTCAAATTTTAATTTTTTGGCAAATACTGGATTCGTTTTATTTCTTCAAGCAAAGACATTGTTGATGTTGATGTGTGTAGTAGGGAGCATTCCAAGATATCTTTTCAAATATTGCTCTAAAATGTTTGGCAGTGTTGGAATGGTGAGTCGATGCATCAGACATCTATAGGAATAGTCGCGTGTCCTTGAAGTAGGGAATGAATGTAAATGAGAGCGTATGTTCCCTTGAACCGCATCTTACACCACAAGATGACCATCTGAATGCAAGTGGAGTGATACATTTTCTAACACTCCGAGCTCATTCGTAGCACTTTCAATGAGCGTTTCACTTATGGTAAGAAAACCGTCTCTGGCAGATCTTGTGAGTAAGTAAGTCCAATCAGCGAGCAGGAACACCGCTGTGCTGCAGCTGTACACAATGATTAGAAGCTATTTGCTGCTCAGGTGCTCCTAACTACCAGCACCACATTTGCATACATTTCCAAATCAATACGATGAGAACTCTGCACTCCCACGCTAGAGCAGTTCAGGTGCCAGTAAATCAAAAGAAAAAAAAAAAAAAAAACCTGCCCTCACAGTGTTGGCTTATTAAATCTGGACACCAGGCTTTGTCCACACTCTCACTTCTGCCCCCCTGTGCTTCTTTTCACAGCTCCTTTCTCCTGTCAGTCAAAACCTAAAGGACTATGACGGATAGACCCGTCTCGCAGTTCAAAGTGATTCAGCTGGGAAGATAGAACACTTGTGACCTACATCCTCACACCTCCTCCACACACACAAACAAACACACACACACACACACACGCACACACACAAAATGAGGACTTTCTTACTGGGCGTGCTCTGGCTGTGTCTCGGCCTGTCGCTGGACACCGCGTCCTTGATTGGACAGAGGAGGATGGAGACGGAGGACGAAGCGGCGGGCAGAGGGGAGAGGCTGCTGAAAAGAGTGAGACGGGGCTGGATGTGGAACCAGTTTTTCCTCCAGGAGGAGTACACGGGCAGCGACTACCAGTACATTGGCAAGGTAAGCCTCCGCGCCTTCCAGTTTTTACTCAGATTTTCACTGATGACACACGTCCCAAATGGCTTCAAATTAAACATTCTTGATTAGCTGGAAAGACACTCATCAGCCGTGTTTGTCCTTCTATCCTAAATTGTTGACTTTATTAATATGAATTTATGCTAAACTTAATCAGTCTTTCCCCAATTCAATCGTGACTTCTGTGCCTGCAAGCATAATCAATTAGCACTGCGGATCAGTGCTTAACAAGTGAGTTTAAAAAGTCAAGGACGGCGTACGAGCTATTACAGGCTTCATATGAGGACACAGAGGCAAAGCACACTTCTTTGGGACTCAATATGCAACCACTTAAAAACAAGTAATATTTCAAACACAATCAAGCACAATCTACATTTGTGACACAGATGAAGAGTTGAGTTCCTTTGTTAATAATTGAAACAGCTTCACTCACTTCAGTTCAAAACAATAGAGTGTCGCTGCTCCATTTTCATCAGAGTGTTCATTTTTATCCTCCTGGGTTTCACATTCTTGTGTACTTTGCAGTACTGTAAGGCAGTGCTTCCTAACTTTGTGTCCGACCTCCTTGGGGCTGTGCCAGAGATCACACTCGGGGTCCGAGGCTTTGCCTGCTCTGAAGTTATTCAAATTCTAGAATCTGGAGCAGACCTTTCATTTTTAAGGCTCCTGCTGGGTGGCTTTGGGTCAGTCGGTGGAGCGGGTCCCAAAGTTGGTGTTTCGACCCCCCCCCCCCCCCCCCCCCAAATCACAGATAGATGTCTGCAGCCTTTCTTTGAGAGATCCCTGGTGCTTAGGAAAGAACTGTTAGAATAGAATAGAATAGAATAGAATAGAATAGAAATACGTTATTAATGTCAGAGTGGAATTCTTGAGGAAAAAGGCTCCAGGAAAACGGAATCCAATGTGATGGGGGGAAAAAAAAAAAGTTCAAATACAGCAAGAAGAAAACAAGAACCGCTTGACCTCCATTGTAGTGATTTGGAGGAAAGTGACATTGTACCTCAAAAATAAGGCCCCCGTTTATGCCACAGTGAAAACAAGTGAAAGAGAAAAAATGTAATCGTGTTTTAGGTGGTCATTTACACAACAGCAGTGCTCAGAGCCACTGTGTCCATCACTTTTTCAAACCGGCTCCCAAGGCTATTCACATCTGAGGCGGATTTCACTGTGGTCATTCTGCAGCAAACAACAGTCAACGGCTAAATGCACAGGATTAAATTTCTGAGGACAAACAAAGGACATTTCTGTTCAATACTTCAGAAGCAGCGTCCACACTCTAGGTATTAATTCATACGTAAGATGAGACACAGAGAATGGATTCAGAAACACAGCTGTTGCTCACCAACTGGACAGAAACTGCTGCCATATTGAGTGGTGTCTGTTGGTTTAAAGAAAATCTCCATTCGTCCACTGATGACAGTAATCCAACTGTGGAGCAACATTTAATGAATCTACAGCTGCGTTTAACACTGTTAATCTGCTCGTCCTCCATAGGTTGAGGAAAATCTTCTGTTTGTCACTCGTCAGACAGTGAGTCTAAAGGGCAGTTAACATTAACTCTCATCTATGTTGAATTACAGCCACAATAGAAAAAAACAAAACAAGAAGAGATCTTTCGTCCTACAACATTAACATCAATAAAAAATTGCCCTGATTGGAAATAAGCTATTGGTCTTTAATAAGATCATCACCACCATGGTGGTATCACCTGTGGCCACAAATGCAGCTGCCCCACTCAAGATAAATACTGTATATGTGTTGTTCATATTAAAGAGTTAAAAGGTGTTGGGTACCGTCCTATATAATTACATCTGAAGACTCTGAGGCCCAACTTATACGACAATGTTGAAAATGAAAGTGCATCCCTTTTGGGTTTTTATTTCAGAAAAGTTTCACATTTATGCTACGTTTTGAAACTGAAGGTCATTTTACACGGAAACAGCAGAACCACTGATAACGATGTAGTTTTCATGTAGGGTCAATTGTGGGCGCTGTTGGTTGTTTTTAGTTATGAAAACACACGTGTGTGCAGAGAACAATGTGCAATAAACATTAACAATAGTAAGTACAAGGACATTTTTGTGGACAGATGAAAGAGTTGGACTGCTATTACTGGTGACTCTCAACTATAAAACTACCAAGGTTTTGATCGTAGTTGGTCGTCTGCCCTGTCCAGTCATTGGCTTGCTGCTAAGTCTGGGAGCCCGCAATGACCCCATCTTTATACTGAAATACCTTGAAGAATTTGACCAGTCCTTGAAGAAAGTTTACTTTCATTTATTTAAACAGTTAACCAGGTTTAGATTATCATATTTTTACTGCAGGGGAGAGTGAATATGCCAAAAAATTGGGCTCACAGAGGATCCACATTCAATAGGAATCCACAGACAAGTACAAGAGTTTATTTATAATGTACTTGTAGTCATCTTCTTCTTCGAATGGTTTTTCATGGCACCCTGTTTTATCTGACCTCACAAAAATAATAACTTCAGTTTGCTATATTGACCTGAAGTTGGCGTCGGTGTGTGGAGCAAACCAAAAACTGAAGAACACAAATATTCCCCTTCTGCTTGCTTAGTTTCCTTCTAAAACTTTATGGGGGCAGATACACAGCGAAAACACAAAGTTGAAAAATCAAAGACACATAAGACAGGGCACAGATATGAGCTCAGGTTGAGCGTAGATGCAGCAAAATAACAACAAGAAGACGCGTAGGAACACAAAGCGCGCACACACAGGCTGAGGGTCCAGGGTGCGATGGTGGACTGGTGGAGTACATCAGGGCGGGGCAGACGATCACGGAGCAGAAAAAGTACCAGGACCAACGCAAATAAAGACACCGCCTGGATTTAAACCTGCGTACTATACAAGCAGTGCATATACTATGGAGTAGTAGTATACAGTACACAGGGGAGATTTTATCTTCCTCTCCAGGAAGGCTAGCGTCAGCGCTAACTCCCTTTTAGCTTAGTCAGCGCCTAAGAAGCTCGACAGGACAGAAAAGCTGTGAAGACTTAAATAACCGCTTGTTGCCTTGTGACTGTAAATGAGCCAAAAAAGCATTTTGATGACGTGTTTTGGAATTGGACTCGTGTGCAGAGAGAAACTTTTTTCAACTAGTTTCGTCATTAATGTCAGCTAGCTAAGAACATGAAGTAATAATGCCAACCGCAGGTCATGACATGTTTAAGACCTGGAGAATTTATGAAATAATGACTGATAATATAATAGGGATGCACTGATACCAATATCGGGTCTGATACTGCATGATGTACATGTACTCTAGTAAATAATCCCCAAACAACCCGGTGAGTATTAACATACGTCATCCCTTCAGCGACGTCAGCAGCAGGTAGACAGGAGAGGACATTTGGACGAGCAGAGTGTCGCTTATTAGTTTAACTGCTCAGTGGATCCAGTGCACTCTAATGCCTAATTTAAACTCCAAACGATATGCAAAGGCTATGCGTTGCTGTGAACTCCCTCTGCCCAGCTTGTGCTTCGAAGTCACATGCATCTCCAACAGCCTCTATTTACCCGTTCAGTGCGTCACCGAACACGAGGGGAAGTACACAGACCACAAGGGCTGTTATTGGCCCTTTCTACTACATCAAATCAGTATGTTGGAGAGCGATATGAAAGCAACAGATAACAATTAAATCTTGTTGAAATCATTTGTAATGGTCATGGTATTTAATGTATCATTCTCTTATTGGTGCTCCGTATGGGCAAGTAGTTGAAGGTTTGTACTGATATTTGTACCTGTCCTTTAAAAACGTGATATTGGTGCATCACTATATATGTGTATGTGTACAAAAGGAAGGCATAAAAGTAGCTAAAATGACTTTAACATCGCTGCAGGTCAGACACACACCGATCTCCAAACTGTTTGGGCCACTTTGTGAGAAACCCTCAGCGTCCTGTATATTTAATGTAAACCTTTGTAGGAATGGTGAACCCAGTTACATAAAAACGTATCCGAGCAATTAACAGAAGGTTTCACATCTGGTGCGATTGTTGCTTTGCGGTGACCTGCTAAAGTGACCTGATTTCCAGTTCCCCCCCCCCGACTCTCCACCAATAGGAGATGGTATCAGCCGCAGCTAATTAATGCTAATCCATAACAACACTACTGGAATTTGGGTCTGATGGTGTTCGTGCTCTCAATAAACGTGTGAGTGAAAACACATGAACATTTCTGGAAAAGGAATCAGCTTTCAGAAGCCCACTGCATCTTTGTTTTTACACTTTTAAACCATAATCTTCAATTTCATTGTCATGTTTGAGAATAATGGATTTGGTCGTGTCAATCCTAAATCTTTATTTCTGCCGTGGATGAGCTCAGGAACACAAAATAGGAGTATATTTGGGCTTTATGGTCAGTGGATGACCACAGATCTGAGAAATGATCGAATCGGGGATCGTAACTGGACGAGCAGATTTGATTGAGCATGCAGATTTAAAGTGGTGATAAACCTCCACCTTACACGCTGCGTTTCCTGTTGGCTGCCCGGTAACAAACAGCAGGGAGCTAAATCAGCAACAGAATGGTGAACATATGGTGAACGTGGTGAAGCATTTAGCAGCTCCCTGGAAACCAAATCGCTCCTTCAGTGGAGACATGCTGCAAGAAAAGACGGGACAAATATAGAAATCATTGATCGTATTAGAACAATATTGGAACCAACTGATAATAGGAGTCAAAACTCTGTATTTGAACTGTGTAATAACTAGAATCGGGCCTGATACTGCTTGGAGTATTCATAAAAGATCCCCGTCACCCGCTGGCACGCAAGAGAGCACAAGTGATGTTTGGTTTGTAGATTCTTTAATATTAATGAGAATAGCAAAAGTCAGACAGACGGTAAATTATGTCCTGCCCAAATATCAAGAGGAGGTGAGAGCTGGTTCGTACAACACGGGCAACTTAATCACCTGAGACATTTGGACCAGCAGAGTTAGCCCGACATCGCTCATTAGTGTTACTCAAAGGATCCAGGAGGATTTCACTCCGAGCCGTGAGGGAGAATCAAATAAAATACAGTTTAACACAGTAAAAAAAACACAGTATAATAATACAATATCACACAAACATAAGACAGACAGGCGCCTTAGCAGCAATCTTTGTCATTCAGTCGGGTTTATTTCAGTGCAAGCAGTCGCTCAGCCAACAGCATCAACACACATCAGCGATGCAACATGTGTAACAGTGCATTAATGTGAGTGATACACTCATTAACAATGAGCTGGAGCGTGTGTGTGTGTGTGTGTGTGTGTGGCATTTGGAGTGTAAACTGGACTTAATGGCATTTAATTAGTACTTGCATCGGTACAGCAACTTGCTCAAGGTTACTACTTGTGGTCATCCTTTAAGTGGTATCGGTGCATCTATAGTAAGAACTATTGAGAAAAAAAACCAAAACAGAATTTACTGTTAAAACTGAAGTCACTGGTTCACAAACCCAGCTGATGTCTGTGCTGTTTTTTGAAATGGTCTCAATTTCAAAAAATACGGAAGAATATTAGGCTACACCGACAAAATATAAAATATCAGCGAAAAAAAACAAAAAGAAATCCTCATGCATTTCGAGAAAAAGTTGGAAATCAATATCGAGATTGTTTTAGGGCCACTGAACAAACTAAAATTTGGAGGTATAAAAAAAAATAAATAAATAAAAAAAATCCTCATGCAGTTTGAGAAAAAA
This sequence comes from Lipophrys pholis, assembly GCF_963383615.2. Lineage (NCBI taxonomy): Eukaryota > Metazoa > Chordata > Actinopteri > Blenniiformes > Blenniidae > Lipophrys > Lipophrys pholis. Next base: position 46,204,723 of record NC_137635.1, on the reverse strand, counting down.
AGTTGAAAATCAATGTTGAGACTTTTTTTCCACCGAGGAAAAAAGTCACGATTTCTTTTACACAAACTGAAAACATCTGTCTCCTCTGGTCTAGCCCTCATTATTTGCCTGTGGATACCGAAATAATCACATTTAATCACATAATTCAGACTATATATCACTGCTTCTGAATATCTGATTTTACACCAGATTTCCTTGCTTAATAATACATTCCATCAAAAGCATGTGAACACCCCAGGGATCAGGGCCCATGCCCCTTGTACTCCGTGATAAGAAGTCAGCGTGGAGAGCTGCACGCTGCATTGTCTCTTCAAGGTCTTAATACTGACCATAACTGCACTGTGGATATGAGCGAAAGCCAGTTCATTAAACCGCCTGCATCAAAGTGCATCATGAAAAAAAAAGATCACGACACTTTTGCCGTTTTGAAATTTAAAAAAAAAAAGTCGCAATTCAATGACCTTTTATTTACATTTTTACGAAATGTCCAAAGATGTTACCTTTTTGATGTTCTTTTCGGAAAGTTGACGTAGTTTATATTAAAAGCTTGTCCCACTCACTGTAAGCTGCCCTTGAAACCTGCATGTTCCGGAGTGAGAAGTGCGCATCTGAGTTGTTGTGAAAGCACAGCTGTTGTTAGGCTCTGTTTCCTCAGACGGTCACCGAGAGAAGCTTTCACAACACAAATAATGGCATCTTTAAAATGGTTACAGTGTGATATTCTCGCTCTCCCACACTGTAAACACTCGCGTTGGCACATTCGGGACACAGAGGCAGAAGAGGCTGACAGCAGGGAAAATGGCAGGCTCGGCACAATGACAGAATGTGCAAACTAAGTGAAGTGAATACATCAGGAGGGTGGCGGCTTCTTTGGCGCCTCGCATGCTGAGAGACATCTGCACATATGTAATGACTCATGCAGTAGATGCGTTATTACCGGGAACGCCCCCGTTTGTATCCGGCACCGACGTGCTCTCCCGAGCTACTCGCGAGACTCAAAGAGCCACTGCAGAACAACAATTAAGAGAAATCCTGTTGTTTTGAGCGCCTGGAAGAACAATCCAACCTGTTCATTACTATTATTTATAGCGTATTTTTCTGTTTTTAGGACAATGCTCTGTAAACGTGAGACTTTTGTGAAAGAAAAATTCAAAAACGATGCCTTTTAATTTGAAATGTTGTCTAAATGGGGCCTGAGTACATCTTTCTCAGGAAGTATTAAAACCTCCATAGACTTCCACATGTACTTCCCCTATACATCTAAGGCAATTCCAGAGGCATGTCCAGATGAGATTTCTACTTTTTATATTTGTACTTTTTCTCAGTAAACTCACATTCACTTTCATTTTGAAGGCTCCTTCGGGGCTCCAAGTACAAAAGGGTTAGCATTTCTGAAAGGATCTGCACTCTATCAAAAGCTACACATCATTTATATTAAGTAGTATATTTGGCTCTCAGTACTTGTATTTGTATTCTGCGTGACTATTTTTAAAAACACAACTTGCAACTGAAGATGATACCTGCTTATATTGTCACCTTGTCGTTGCTGTTTCTTTGGCAGAGATTTAATTTCTGTGTTTTACTTTGCCGATTGTAGACATTTGAGTGTCATCCTGCTATTAGATGGCTGTTAGGAAGAAAGGACCGGGAACTGTTCGGTAACGAGCGACTACTACACACGTAAAGGATTTATGTCCTCTGCAGATACAGTCCATTCATTGATAAGCAGAAATCAAACATGCTGTTTGCTGGCGAGTCAGATCTCAATCAGAAAGAATAAATGCACACAGACGGACTCATCAGTGTCTTTTGGGGATTTATATGTACAACATGTGCCAAGTACATGTTGTATACATATAAATGCAAAAAAGAAAGAAAAAAAAAAATCCACACGGCATGTACTCGCAAAAATCTTTTGATTCACATATTTATCTTAAAATTGTGCAAATAAGCATGTTGTACGATTTGTACTTTTTGTAAACACGTTTATCTCCAGATACAGAAGAGAAAGTGTCAGTTTTTTCTTTTTTTCCCCCCTTGTGTTATTGTGAGTCTTGATGCTTTGCGTCTGGATTTTTAGACTCACGACTGTCACTGTGCAGCCAATTTTAATACGACTCAGGCCTGCTGACAGTGTTTCAAATGAAAATGCATCGTTTTTGCGTTTTCATTTTGGAGAGGTTTCCCGTTTACACGTTTTGAAAACTATTTCTGATCACATGGAAACGGCAGAAAAACTGAAAACGATGTAGTTCGCGTGTGGGGACACCAGTTGGAGCTGTTCGCTGTTTTTGTAACGAGACCACACTCGCGGAGAACATTGCGCTAGTTTTACAAAAGTTGCATTTTCCCTTGTTTCCACGGAGACAGAGTCGGAGCATTTTTAAAAAGTTGTATTTTCCCTTGTTTCCACGGAGACAGAGTCGGAGCATTTTTAAAAAGTTGTATTTTCAGTTACTCCAAGCAGCGTTGCTGTGTGAACGGACATCCAAAGCACAATTAACGTTTTCACTAGCCCGAACCATGGTTTTTAGATTTGTTACATTTATGTATACGTGTGCATTGAAAACTACTACAATTCTAAATCAACATGCTTGTGAATCCTTACATTTATTCTTGTTGAAGGACTTTGTTGTTGAATTACGGCTCGCCTGATAAAGTGCACCAATTTGCCGTACCTTGTGCACGGAGCGTGGGGGTTACGCGGGGATTTGCTATCAAACGGATGCTGTGTTTAATATCTAGAGGAGATTCTGACTCGTAGGCCTATTAGTGAAGTTAGCACACAGTGTGGCGTGATGATAGTTGCAGCTCCGCTGTTTGATCAGTCGCCAGATGCCGGGAGGTATTGTGCTGCTCTGTATGAAGCCCGCTGTCTGACAGCACAAAAAAACAAAGTAAGCTTTGAAACAAACAAGAGTTTTCCCGCGATTGAGGTAAACTCGACGAGAGGCGAGGTAGAGTCAGCAGACTTTCCCTCCCCGCTGGGGTGCTGTCTCCCCTGCGGGGGGTCTGCTGGGTGCTTCTGATATGGCTTAACGACAGCAGTACGGTTTACTCACAGATTAACAGGGATGGGTTGGAGCGGGGGGGGGTTCACAGAGGGATCGATACGGTTAGGCAAACATTCTCTTCTGTGTTTACCTCCCCCTCTGATACCGCGTTAAGGTGGGATCTGATGTCGGGTTTGCTACCAAACTGTGATCCGCTTGATTAATATTCGGTTGCATAGCTGCTCGGGTGAACTACCCTCAGATGTGCTCTGCTTGACATCATCCATGCAAGAAGAGTAAACAACACTCGGTTAAGTTCATCACACCCTAATCCAGGCCCCGTGTCTGAGCGCCAGAATCCAGCAGTCGGAGACAGAAACTGCCTGCAGCCGTGTGCAGGCGGAGTTAACTCTCAGCACTTCAAGGATCGCCAGAGTGTCGTCCACTCCAGTGCTGCTTCATCGCGTTGAATTGATCACATTTGTAGGGTCTTTCAGGACAATCAGATAAAGGTAAAGACATAATTGGAACGATTTCGGTGCCAAATTTCTGCCACAGCTTTCAGTTAAAGATCATGGTGTCTCTGCTCTCGACTAGAAGCGATGTGTTTTCAGCTGGTCCGTCCATGATATTCGCGGGCCCCGTTTACACCACATCTCCAGTGAAAATGCATTGTTTTTTGCATTTTTTGGGAGTTTTGCGTTCACAGAGTGATGTTTTGAAAACAATGTCCGTTTATCACAGAAATAGCAGAAACATAGACTATGATGTGGTGAGTATGTCACAAAGACATCCGCACTTGGAACAGTATGCTATGAATATTACCAATGGGAGGACACCGACATTTATATGGACAGACGATGAAGTTGGACGGCTATTCCGGGCGACTCTAAATTATAAAACTTCCAAGTCCCAGGAAAACATGGACTGGGAGTCCCGACACTCTGGAGGAAACATTGTTGTTATTGTCAAGCTACTCGCACGTGTGCAGAAGAAGCACTTGCTACGGCCGTGGCGTGGACGCGCATTAGCAGTGTTTTCGAAAAGTTGTGTGATCCTCGGTTTCTATAAAGACAGCGTTGGAGCAATTTCCCAAAAAGTTCTACCGTGGGAGCCATTTTCAAAAAGTTGCATTTTCCTCTGTTTCTACACAGTCGGAGCGTTTTCTAAATGTTTTGTTTTGACCCATTTGCGCAGAGATGGAGTCAGAGCGTTTTTTTTGAAAAGTTCTGCCTTAGGAGCCATTTTCAAAAAGTTGCATTTTACCAGTTTCCACGGGGACGGAGTCGAAGGCGTTTTCGAAAAGCTACGTTTTCAGTGACACTAAGAAAGTCTTCTGTTTTGGCTTGAAAGTGTAGCGGTGTAAGCAGGGCTTCGGTAAGATCCTCACGCTGGACGACTCTGAATAAAGGCGACGTGGTTTATCTCGTCCATCTCCTGCCTCTGTAACACGATACGTCTGGAAGCCTTTCACTGTGTGTGATTTTCAGTCAAATCAGAAGTTGTTTAAAGGTCCAAAGGTCACCACGGAGATCTTAATGTACTCTCTTTGTCAGCTGTCACTGTGGGGTATCAGCTAAATCTTTATTTTGTCCGCCAAGGCCATTCCCGTTATCACGATGAGTGTGTGAGACTTTGAATGAATTCCTCCTGCTCACTTGGAGATAACTTTTAGTGGCTAAATCATCTCATTTGTCAGCCAGCGCGTCTTATTTAGTTTTCAGTGCGGCACGAGCGTTCTCCAGTTCCGCCGCTTTTCCACTGTGATCGGATAAACCAATCTCAGTCACGGATATTTGATTATTAAATGGTTTGACTGGAGCCACAGCTTTTTTTTTAACCAAAATGAAAAGAGCTGATGTCTTCAAGTAGAGTTGTAATTTAAAAGCCCACGCTTAGCGAGGTTACATCAATGATCGCCGGGGAAGTTGCCGTTCGAGACAGAATGTCTGCAGGAAAAACTCTAATGTAGGGACACCCTAAAATCCCGGGGAAAGTGGCACCAAGTGACAAGGTGTCCATTCTTCAGAGGGACGGGTCATGAGGACAAACTATAGGGCCAGTTCATGTTGAATGAACCAAACACCAAATATGTTATGTAATAAACGTACTTAACATACAGTATGCATGTTTTAGTTAGGGTTGATGGTTTGTTGCCTCGGCAGAATCGCGGCGGGAGAATCTACAGTGGTCTCCTCGATACTGTATTTTGCCGCCGATGTACTGTAATCAAATTTGGCACTTTCCTATATATACGTTTGATAGTCTTCGTTTTTTTGCGTGAAATAAAAAAAGAAAGCTCCTTGCTAGAACTTGGCGGCCAGGCAGAGAAATTCTGGACATTGACACTTGGCGGTATTTTAGCCATTTTAGTGTCCATCGGCTTGAAATTTGCCAGGAAAACTTGTCGGTTGTCTGCATTCGGCATGTTGTCTGCTCATTTTGACGTGTTCACCGTTAAATACCTGTCTGTAGATGCAGTTGCGGACCTGGCTTGTTTTCCACTCAAGATTGATCGGAGTGGACAAAAACATGTCCATGACCAGCGTGAACTTTGGTCCAGAACACTACCCGAGAAACCGAGACACAGCGGGGTCTTCCAGTAAAAGTTCAGGCTCGTGCGGTGCTGTACAAATGCCGATACTGTTGTCAGCATGATGGCGACTGTGAGGAAACGTAAGAGACAAGCGGCGTGGTGGTGGTGATACGGCGGCAGAGAGGGATCGGGGGACTCGCAAGACGACTCCATAACGTGCGCTCCTGCTCTGGAGATGAAGCGCGGCGAAGCGGCGGCGGGCTTCTTCAGCTCGCGTTGGGTGAAAGCATGGAGGTACTGCAGCCCAGCGGACTGACAGATCAAATCAGACCCAACACTGCTGGAGACGAAAGGCAGCGAAGATCAAAAGAGGACAGGAAGGGAGGAGAGGAAAGGAGAGGAGAGGGAAGATAAACAGCAGCGAGTGAGGGAAGGGAAGGAACCGAGGAAGCACCGAGAAAGGTGTTGAAGGCAGGGGGAGGACAGGTGGGACGAAAGAACAAAGGCGGAAGAGCGCGAGAACAAAAAGTCGGCGGCAAAGAGAGAGAGAGAGAATGGAGCGTGCGGGGTGGCGCGGGGAAAAGGTGAAGCGCGGCGAGTCGATGGGAGAGCGAGGAAAAAGTAAAAGATATGAGCCGAGTTCCATTCACAGCAAATATTTCCGACAGCTACCTCTCCGCTCGCCGCCCGGTTGGAGCAGAATCCTCTGCGCTGGTGCAGTAAATGTGGATGTTATTTGATGCTTCATTTGTTAAATAATAAATCAAACCGGCCCGGCGATGATGCAATGAATGAACAGCTCGCACGGAACGATTGTGAGGATGGTTATAGGGAACGCTGGCTTCAATAGACCCACACCAGCACGACCTTAAATACATGCCAACGCTCCGGAGAAGGACAAATCAGTCTTTTTCTTCCACTTCACAAAGCCATTTTCTTTCTGCAGTATTAGTAGAGCGCAGGAGCAAGAAAAAGTAACCTTTTCAAACGTCCTGGGTTTTGATTTTTTTTTTGGGAGGAAAACATAATTCAGAATGTTTCCTCGGGACAAAAAACTATTTGGAAATCGGGCATCGTGACAAAGTCCAGTGACGTTGTTCTCGCTCGTTCTGGGCATGAGCCCTCATGCAAGACGATATGTGGCATTACATCGACAAGGAAAGCTTCAATTCAAACCCACTGCGGCAGAACTCCATATGTGAGTCACTGAACCGGTCAATAAAGCATCTGAGTGTGATTATATAAACATTTACTCGCCGTTCAGGCTAACGTGACACTGCTCACAGCCACGGTGGGAACCGGATCAGATCTTTTATTACTGCCGCTCCACGACACACAACAAAGCTCTGACTTTTCTTAATTGATGCGACTGGGATGGAGCCCCCGAGTAAAACCTTGATTACGACAACAATTTAATATTTAATGTAACGTTGAGCCATTAGAAAAAAAAGAGGTAAATGAAACTTGGGTTTACTTACTTTTTGAAACGGTACCATGACATAGAATTTTAGATCAAGTATCCCTTAAAGGCACATGGACCGCATAGACACACACACACACACACACACACACACACACACACACACACACACACACACACACACACACACACACACACACACACACACACACGGCCTCAGCTGACCTGCATGTTCCATCTTTGAACAACCAGCTGTGTTAAAAACTGCCTCCTACATACAACTGCAGACCGTAGTCCTATGTAACGCGCACCGCATAACAAATTTCATAACAGTACTAAAGACTATTGACTCGGTTGCATCTGTATTGTACTGGACCAGGGGGTCTGCAACCTTTGTGATTTTGTTTCCACCAAATCAAATTTAACTGGAGCCGCAAAACACGTTTAACATTTACAATGAGGCAAACGCAGCTTATAAAGTTTCGTATAGTTTTGACACAAAAAAAAAAAAAAAACCCTGTGCATTTATGTTGCCTTTATGAAGTTTCAGTTACTGTTTAGGATGGGAAACTTTTGCATTTCATTGTTTATGTGCCTGATTTTGGCAGTTTCATCCTTATCCTATGCTTCTTTTCGTTTTACAAGAAAAAAAAAAGTTTTGACAGTCGGTTAGCATGCTCGCATTAGCAGAATATGCATATGGAAGGATACAAAGGCAACTTTGTAGGAGCATTTTTAAAAACTTGCGTTTCCCCCTGTTTCCACGGAGACCGAGTCAGAGAGGGTTTTTTTTTTGTTTTTCATAAAGTTCCACCTTTGGAGTCGTTTTCAAAAAGTTTGGTTTCCATTGGCTCCAAGCACCAAGTTTTTCAATTTCCACTTTCAAAACGTTAACGTCGTCGTTCTCCCAGGATTGTTTTGATTTGACTTTGGTCGTCGGGTAAACATCATGACTACAAAAATAAAGAAGCGGCGAGTAAAACAGTGAAGATTCTCAATGAAAAATATGTGATGAAGAAAAGTTGCTATAAGCTTCAGCGCAAAAACCAACAAATCTTTCAAACACATTGGACAACACAGAGAAGAGGGATCATTTTATTGCAATAGCGACCTCACAGTCATTAAAACGTGTTAAAATGTGGTGCATGTATAGCATTAAACAAAAATACTGCGCGTGTGCACACTTTAAAAAGTACTTTACGCTGTTATCACACAGCTAAAAGGTCAGTATTATGTCATTTACTGAACAAACACCGTTCTTCACACAAAGAGAACTGACAGCTCCTCATGAGACAAACAGAACTTGATGTTCTTCTCTTTCAGCCGAGATCAATGGCACTATCGCGTCTTCCCTCCGCCGCTACGAGGCTTTCCAGTTCCCCAGCATCAGTCATGTGACCTTGTGTTTGCGCTCCTCGATATGTTCAACAATGTCTTTGGTATATACGGGCTCGCGAGCGAAACGAAACTTTTACAATTTCCTAGAAATGATCCAAGAGAGAATTTTTTTAAAAAAATTTTTTAAAAGCTGTGAGTTGAGATGAAACGTGGTGGAAACAGAAGAGCAGCAGCAGCAGCAGCAGCAGCAGCAGCAGCAGCAGCAGCAATCTGTTTAATTGTTTGTACTTGGCCTCTGTCACATAGTTTTCTCGGTATTTTGTCAATACACCAGAAGCAGGCAGATAGAGTGTGACCCGTCCCACCACTCTGCTGATTTGCAGCGTTGCCTCGCTGTATATATGTGTGTTCAGTGGAGGGGTTATCAGCAGTGAGCCAGGAAGACCCCCGAGGAAAAAAAAATAGCTTCTTCTTTTCTTTTTTTTTTTTTCCTCGCTGTCTTTGAAATGTGGTGCAAGTGTGGAACAGTCTAATTAGCCCCTCGGTCTCATCAGAGTTGTACAAAATTCAGTTGAAAGTGGTTTTTGGTTTCTCCCCAGAATCCTCCGTCATCCACCAAAACAGCACGAGCAGCCAAACCACAGAGTAAAGTTTTATTAAAATCATTATTCACCACTAGAGGAATCATTTTTAATTTGGCTTTGTGCAGCGTTCCAGGATTTGTTTCTCGCGATGCCGTTATTGCGACGTATTCACACATAATGGGAACACCTGGGAAGCAGGTGCTTCGCCACATTTATTTCTTTATCAACACGCCTCTTTTTACTACAGGATGCTTTCATTCATAAACAGTTCATCTTTGCTTTGGGTTCAACTCTTCATATTCAGGCCCCGTTTGCAACGACAAGGTTTTCAAGAGAAAAGGCGACATTTTTGTCTTGTGGTTTTGTGTCACTGTTTACATGAAAACGGTGCTCAGAGCCTCTAAAACACAACTTTTTGAAAACCGCTGCCATGGTGAGACTTTATGAAAATGCTCCGTGGAAGAAAAACGCTTATTTTTAAAAAACGCTCTGACTATGTAGATGATGTAGACGTAGAAACGTGAGGAAATGCAACTTTTTAAAAACGCTTCCAATCTGTCTCTACGGAAATGGGGGTTGGGGGAAATACAACTTTTTAAAAACGCTTCCAATCTGTCTCTACGGAAATGGGGGTTGGGGGAAATACAACTTTTTAAAAACGCTTCCAATCTGTCTCTACGGAAATGGGGGTTGGGGGAAATGCAACTTTTAAAAAACGCTTCCAATCTGTCTCTACGGAAATGGGGGTTGGGGGAAATACAACTTTTTAAAAACGCTTCCAATCTGTCTCTACGGAAATGGGGGTTGGGGGAAATGCAACTTTTTCAAAAATGCAACTTTTCGAAAAAGTCAGACTCCATCTCTGTGGAAGCAGGGGAAAATTCAACTTTTTGAAAACACTCTAACTCCATCTCTGTACAAACGGTGAGAAAATACAACTTTTTGAAAATGCTTCTACTCTGCCTCCATGGAAATGGGGGGGGACACAAACAAACAAACAAACAACAGCACCACCTTTTCAGCATTCCTGCCATTTCTGTGTAAATGGAGATCACTTTCAACATGTTGCCATGTCTATGCGAAACTTACCTAAAACGAAAAAGTCAAAACGATGCGACTTCGAGTGTGTGAAGTTCTCTGTCTTCCTCCAGAATGTTTCCTACCTTCTCCCAAACTCCGCTGTGATCAGTTCCTCGTCGCCGTGAGTCTGAATTGAATAAAGGGGTGTCAAAGATGGATGAATGGATGAGCCCAGCCTGTTTTTTAGCTTCATAATGTCTCAGAGATTCAAAGAAAAGACTATACCGCTAAAGAAAGACATCCTCCAACTCCCGGAAGAAGCTCCTGATTCCCCATCATTAAGAAAAAAATCTGCAAATGTAAATAAATAATGCTGGATTTGTGTGGGGAGGGGTTTGAAAGGGATGCAGGACATTAAAATATAAAGTATCTCACTTTGCCCACCCTGGACAGAAGTCTCAATCTGGTCAAAGCAATTTTCTTTCCTTTTGTTCTGCAGACTGAAAGTCATCTTCAGTCGAGTTTCTCTCGGCACTCTTGTAGAAATAAAAAACACTTCAAACCGGGTCCTCATAGAAGATGGAAAAATCTCTCCAGCTCTGCCTTCCACCATGTTTTTATCGACCCAGAATGAACCCAGTCTGCATGGGACGGTGGGCAAGCATTCAGAGTTGTTTTGGGGTTTTTTTTCTCTTTTTTTTTTCACACTGTGGAAATCAAGCGTGGTGTGAGAATAATTCATATCAGAATTACCTGTTATTTTAGTCCATTTATTCCAGGTTCTCTGTGGGTCAGCACACATCAATGTATTATTTAAGAACAAACTAGCAGGAGAAAAAAAAAAAAAAAAGCCTGCAAATTTCACATCATGGAAATCTCTGCACAGATGTCTTCCACTTCATATTCAGGCTTTAGGGTTTTTTTCTGTGCAATGTTTGCATGTTCTCCCTGTGCGTGCATGCATGGGCTTCCGTTGCTTCCTCTGTTGCAACGTTGAGGTCAGCTGGTCTGGTGCCGTGTCCCAACGCGTAGATAGAGGCCACTGGAGGCGGCGTTGGGGTTCCTGGCAACACGTTGCCTTCGTGTATTGTTTGTATATAGACAGTGAATTTGGATTTAGTCTACCACTGTCCTCATATGATGGTGAGTTTGTCTTTTATATGTAGACAACTTACAGACACTGTTTTGTGACCACATATACCAGAAAGCCATATTTACAGATGCACATCGGCATACCGTCAGCATCACTGGGAAAGATGGCGGCATTGAGCATACAAGGAAGGTCGACTAGAAAGCTGTCTGTCCTCACAGAGAAAAGTTTCTGAGGTTTGACCCACAGTAGGAGGTAAATGTGAAGATTTCTCTCGTCTTTGCTCTATAATTTGTACACATTCAGAGAACAGCTTGTATCAGATTTTCTGTCCGTTCCTCCTTTTATTTGTTACCCATCTTGTTTGGCACTTGGGCTCCGAAATCGATGTGAACCTAATCAGAATAATAGTGAGACAGACCGCCGAGGCCGAAACCTACAGAAATCAATGCGCGGAAAGGTGAAGAGGGGCGGAACCTTCCGTGTGTTTGGCCGGATCGCACGTTTCAGTTTTTGCAACGGGCAAGTCTCCCGAGCAGAGTTGGATTGTGCTGCGTTTCGCAGGGTTCACTCATCGTAAGAGCGTGGATGGCTCACACAGACCTGGGACATATGGCCGCTGCCTCTTCTTATTTTCTCTCTTCAAGGGAACGCGACTCCTGCGGGGACAGAGATATTAGGTTAAAAAAGAAAATCCTGTCATTGACGACTTAGCAAAACTCCACCAAGCCATTTCTGCAGATTTAGATTTATTTATTTATTATTTTAAAGAAGAGGCTATGAGTCAGCAGTCTTGTTTCCCATCAAGGCTGATTGGTATGAGCATGGAAGTTGTAAAAGAGATTATTAATCTCAATGTGGTTCTACTGACTGAATAAAGGCTAAATAGATCAAATAAAGTGAGAGATCTAAAACTCTGACACCCACTCACCGTTGCTGGTGATGTGAATAGGACATGTTGTAAGGGGGAGAATTTGATTTCCTTTGTTGACATGTGGTCAATGTATGAGTGAACGTCTCAACGCTTTGAGCGCTTGGAGCTGCTGGAAAATGCAACTTTTTGACAACGGCTACCAAGGTGAAAAATGGAATCTTTTGAAAACGCTTCGTGGGCATGTTTGAAACCGCGACGTTTTGAAAACACTCCGACTCTGTCTCCATGTAGATGGAGGGGGGGGGGGACGCAACCTCTACATGGTACTTCTGTATTTGGGCGTGTCCAGCAGACACACATGAATGTCGATGTGGCACTACAGTGGCGAAATGTGTCACAAAGTGCAACACATTGTAAAAAAAAAAAGGTTTTGTGAAATTGGTTAAGCGCACGTCTCGCCAAGTTGCAACAAACTGAACAGATGTCAGAAATGCCGTCCATCGGTTTGGTGGCAGTGGAAAACCGAGAGGTCAGATAAGCGGATTTGGGTTTGGGAGTTCGCAGGTTCAATTCCCACATCTGCTGTGTCACTACTGTGGGTCCCTGAGCAAGACCCCTGACCCCCCCCCCCCCATCTGCTCCCCGGAGCTTCAAAATTTCGAGAAATAGGTTTGATCAGTGGGGTAAAAAACTACTTTCCCCAAGGGGGTTTATAAAGTATGATTAGTTTTTAGCTTGTTTGTGGATGTTGTTGAATATTTTGCAGAATAATCACACACATTTGCCATATGTTGTGTTAAAGAAGTCTTCAGACATTCGCACGTATCGTTGTCACTCAGCTGAACCCGACCCCACCCACAACTGGGCCACTCGCCTGTTAGAACTCTTATTTACTTGACTCATCTTCCCCGTTGTTCTTCGTGAGACTACAACTGTTGTGCTCGAAGGCACCGGACTGATGCAAAATTCACGAGCCTAAGAGGAAGTGAGCGTCGGAGCCAGAAGTATCCCCATCCATTTTGGAGCTGGCTGTTGTCACTAAGCAACGGCTAATATACACCCCGCGTCTCGGCGGGGTGCGCATGTTAAAAGGTGCCGTTTAACAGAAGGGCTGAAGCGGTCCGCTGCGTCTGCTTGTCTGATCTGCTTATGTTTCCTTTCAGAATTCACTCGGTTTGGGAAATCGGATGCTCGTGGTTATCAGAGGGTTTCTATTAATCCTGCAGCCGGTGAATCATCACAGAGCTGTTGGTTTTATTAGATTTTTTTATCAGCGCCGCAAATAAGACGCTCATTCCTTAGCGGTGCACACACACACACACACACTGTACATGGAGACACCTGTCGTCCCTGTGAATAACAGTATGTCACATCTCTGTGATAATTAGCCTCCACGAGCATCGGCGGGCGTTCTGGACTGAGGAGAGGCAGGGGCTGCTTTGGAGTAATTGTATGATTTTGCTTTAGCTTTGCTCGTAAGTTGGCGACCGCCACAAGAAGAAGACTTTCTATCTTTGTGTGGTATGTCGGTCAGAGATTTGAAACAAGTTGAGTAGTCATGGTCACTCCCTCACCCACTTATGTACTGTTCTGGTTTTGATGGAAAAGCAAAATGTCAATAACCTCACATGAATCCTCACGTTCTATTTTGGGGTCATTTTAAAGTATATTTATCGTCGTTTCTTTTTGTCACTTTTAACTATGTGCAGCTCCTGTCCTTTTAGTCTTCTTAATGCTGGACTTTTAAATTCCCAGAAGGATCAATAAAGTTCTGTCTAATAGGATCTGATATAAAGCAAGATCCTGATTTTCTGGTTGGAAACTGTTGGTGTTTGAAACCTACATTGACTGTGAGTCGTCTCAGTCGATCAACAGGCTTTATAGGCCAAAAGGTCAAAGTATTAGTGAAAAGAGAAGATTTTTCTTGAAACCTGGCACATATATTCATTCATTTCTTCATGTTTGACGCTTTAATTCACCCATGTTTAGATGAACCAAAGTCTATTTGAATAGTCCGTATGTGTGCTATAATACAGTTACTAGCTGCTAATGTTTGTTTTTGATTTGGTTGATTTGTCTCATTGGTCAGCGCAACATCTCAAGTACACCATGAGGAAACGTGTCAGATTTGGTTCACACGTTCTCTCAAAGAGGGAGGTGTGTTTGATTTGCTTACGTTGCAAAAGTAGCTCTAGGTTGTTGGTGGAAATGAGGGGTTAGCAGTGTCATGTTTCCTGGGTGGACTCTTCCTTGTTGACTAATCTCAGCTGGGAAAGGCTCCAAGAAAGAACAGGAACCCTGATTGTGATTTCTGTTCCCTCGAGTAATGGTTTCTAACGTAGGATCCGGAACCTCACACCACAACGTTTTTAAGTGGAAAAAGTCAAAACTTTCATTGCATCTAAAGTGTTTGTTTACATGATAATGGCGCTCGGAGTGGCTGAAAACTTTTTGAAAACGGCTCCCAAGGTGGAACTTTTTAAAAAAAAAAACGTTACAACTCTGTCTCCGTGGAAATGAGGGGAAACGCAACCTTTTGAAAATGCTCGGGCTCCGTCTCTGTGTAGACACACCAGCACCACGGCCATAATAAATAGCTTTTCTGCACATGCGCGAGCAAATGAACAATAACAACAATGGCGTTCTCCAGAGTGTCATGACTCATACCCCATATTCTCCTGGGACACATATATATATATATATAGTTTATAGTTTTATAGTTGACAATCACCATAATAAAAATCCAATTTGGTCGTCTGTCCATACGAATGTTCTCTGCGCTCGTGTGTGGTTTTATTACAACAACAAACAACAGTGCCACTTTGGTGCCTGGCATGGTAACTACATCATTTCCTGCATTTGTTTTGCAATTTCCATGTAAACGTACATCGTTTTCAAAACATTTCTGTGCAGATAAGATAGATAAGCAAGTTGCATCTCCCTATTCATTTTCGAACAACTAAGTAAACACTATTATTATGTAATTATGTATGAGTAATTTTTGATTATTATTGATTATTAGGGACCAAGCACCATTAATAAGACCATTTTTTATTATTATTAGTAGTAGTAGTAGTAGTATTATGCATTAATATTGTATTTATTCACTTTTCTTCTGACTCTATTCTCATTATAGTGGTACTAACACATTGTCATAATATTTTTAAAATAAAGCTATATAAAGATAAATATACCATAAACACGCGCCTTTTCTGAAACAAAAATATTGTGTTTTCACTTGACGTGTTGCATTAGGTGCACCAGAGATCAAGGCTTTCATATGGCAGAGAAAAGTACAGTAAGACACTTTTTAGAACATAGAAGACCTTAGAAACCGAAGAGAACTGCTGTTGTGTATTGCTGTGTCTCATTGCTGGGTCTCATTGCTGTTTGGCTGAAGGCAGAAGGGGTCCGAAGCGTTTTCTCATAGGCAATCTGTAGGCACTCACCTAGGAGCCACTGCCATAGAGGAAACAGCAGGTCCCAACGACCGTATGGATGGATTTCCACTAAAGAGTAAAATTGCCTTCTTTTTTTTTTGTGGTCGCCAACAAGCAATTTTGTATTTCTGTTCCCAATGGAACTGTGAAGCACTTGGAAAAAAGGAAAAAAAAAGAAAAGGATATATTTTTAAACGTGGCACTCAGTGAAGGTTTAGCACTTCAGATTAAGGACCTCGCCTTGAAAAACCAGTGGAGAATTCAGATCCTCAGTACGCTCAGTGTCATATGCTAATGGGAGGTATAAAAAGCTTTATAGAAATTTTCTAGCTGCCAGTGTTTGGACGTAGTTCACACCTTCCACGGGTAGTAGCAAATATAGCCGCTGTAATGACTCGCTCTCTCACACACACACACACACACACCGCACACACACAAAATCAAAGGCTTCACCCTAACACCTGGCCTGAAGGAGTAAAGCCGGGATGGAGGGATGAAAGGTGAGCAGCGAGCCACTTGAGGTCGAGAGATGCAGACAAAGACAAGAGGCGAGAAAAGAGAGAGCAGGGTTATTGCTGCGGGTGAGAAAGTAAAAAAGCTGCAGAACTCACAGTAGATCCGATAGATGTTTACTCCTCCAGGCACAAGGCAAACTCTGGCTTTCTGCTGCTTCTCGCTTCATTCTCGGCCGCGTTTTTCTGCCTTCACAAGATTCCTGTTTTTGTTTCTCATTCCGCAGCTCTGACTGTGGGTCTTTCCTTTGGTGTCTCTGCCTTTACTCTTTCCTTTGCTTCTGTCTTATATAAACCTGTCACAATCACCCGCTGGCCTGTCCATCTCCTCCTCCCTCCAACCACGGGAAGGTTCTTTAAAGATAGGTGGAGGAAGGACACAACGGAAATAACCCAAAGAGAAGCACTCGCTCCGTGTTGATTGATCGCTCTGCTGCAGGCATTGCCGGCCCAAGCCTGAGAGGACCTATGCAAATTTTGATTTCCCAGCCCTCCCTCATCCCACCTCGATCTCATCTGAGCTCTACCATTAACCAGACTGGAGGGTCACATACAGATGTAGCACTCTTTATTAGCTGTATTATTTGTAGATGTATTATTTACACCATACTTCCAAATTCAAAGCGCTACGGTTGACCGAACTTGTTTGTAGCCGTCCTGTTTAATGGCTTTTGCTTTGTGAGTCAGCAAAATGGAAGCGGAAGTTAAAATGTGCCATAAAAGTAAAGAGCTAAAAAATAAAATGAAGACCGTGAGAAACATGATATTGTGACACATCTTTGATGATGTAGGAAAAACTGATAAACCGATTTTTTTTTTTTTTCATGAAATAATGACATAGAACAGAGAAATCTGGAAATATAGAATGGGTTCAACGATAAAAAGACCCGAGGTCTCGGCTAATGTACAGATACAGTATTCGACACACTTTTTTTTTTTTGCATTCTAACATGTTGACATCGGCAACTTTCAAAACATGTTTGACTATATTGCGTATCTTTAAATTGAGATGTATTCCATTTTCTAGATGATTCACTTGAAAATTTCGACATGATCTGCCACAGTAGAGATTCAATCCCCAGGTGTGTTCTTAAAAAATTTGCCGTTGGATTCATTTGGAAATCATTAGGAAAACAATGATTTTGGTCATCGTGTACTCATTAGCTGGGCTTGCTAACTCGGGGTACATGGTTTATCTTGACTTCCTGTCTCTACTGACTTCTTCTCTCGAATAATTGTGGATACATTTGCAGATTCGGAGCTCATATGGTAGAACTGAGACCAGTGTTGTATGTATCACTGATTTGTTTCACTAAAATAGTGTTTTTGGTGTTCTGCATCACCAGAAACTGCTTGGCATTCTGTTGAAAAGCTTACTATCTACACTGAACAAGCAAATATTGAAGAGAATATAATTAGGGATACTAATTAACTGAGCCAACACAACCAAGATCAAAAGTTGAAGCCCACCTGTTAAAGTTTTCCGGATCCTTCCCTCCCACCAACTATCATCCAAAGGACAAAAGTTATTGTATTTTTATTTGACGAAACAAGCTGATTTCTTTTTGTTTCAGTTGCACCAAATTGGTACTTTTGGACATGTGATTTTAACGTTTATGATATGCGATATGAAGCTCTTCATTTTTATGTCTTCCACATACATCTGGTTACAAATGGCTCATCCTCTGTACGCCCATCCACAGCTCCAGTCGGACCAGGACCACGGCAACGGCGTGGTGAAGTACGTCCTCTCCGGCGAGGGCGCCGGCACCGTCTTCGTCATCGACGAGAATAACGGGGACCTGCACGCCACCCGCCGCCTGGACCGGGAGGAGAAGGCTTTTTACGTCCTCAAAGCCACGGTGGTCAACAAACGGACCGGTCAGAAACTGGAGCCGGAGACGGACTTCACCATCAAACTCCATGACATCAACGATAATGAGCCACAGTTCAGCAAAGAGGTTTACACTGGCAGCGTGCCAGAGAGGTCCGACATCGGTAAGCCTCGCTGCGGAGAGCAGCACAGGATGCTTTTGAACTCTTCCACCACTTAATTCTCTTTGACTTTGTATTCTCTCTCAGTAATCGGCATGTTAATGTGACTCTTTAAGGTACATCAGTCATCCAGGTGACAGCGACAGATGCTGACGACAGTATGTATGGGAACAGTGCCAAACTGGTCTACAGCATCAGTCAAGGACACCCGTACTTCTCTGTGGACCCAAACACAGGTAGGCTCATAGAAATGCAGATCCACGTGGAAGCGAGGAGACTTTTTAATGCTTATCTTTTCATAAAGTAGCCACTCAAACCACTGTACGCTGCAGAAGCTTTCATTTTTCATCCTTGTGACATCGCACAAAGGATTCGAGACGAAGGTAATGGCACCATGAAGTCGAGTCCCTGAAATCACGATAATGTTATTATTATGGACTAACTCAAAAGTTCCCTATCATTAAATCTTATGGAGAAATGATATCGGAATCTTCGGAGGCCTTTTTAAAAAAAAAATTATTAATATGGAGGATTTCAAAGTTTTAGTTTGAGTTTCAAACCCACCTTTAAAGGTGCAGCGTGTAAAAATTTGTGTAATACCACCTGTGTGTCCTCGTGCATTAGGCGGCAGTAGTGAGTCAAAATCAAGTTTCGTCCTGGTGAGTTTTCTAAACTGCAGCACATCACAGACATCAGTGGAACGACATCTTAAATGTAATTTTCTTTTATTAGCCTTTTTCCTAAAGTACATACTTAACCTTTAATGCAAGAGTCAAACACATTTTACTTCATTGACAACACGTGGTCCAATTTCATCTTGTGTTGGCTGGACCAGTAAAATAGCGCCTCAATAACCTTGAGATTTCAACTTTAAAGCTTTTGTTTTTGTCATGGCGCAGAGTATATGCGATGAAAATGTATATATTTTCACAAACGTAAACAATTACTACTGAAAATGACTACAATCACAACATAAAGCCAATTTTAATGAAACCTTTTGGTGCAAAATACAGTGAAATGTTCAAAAATTCTTCTCCTATAGCAGTTTCTAATGAAACAGGAAGGAATACAGAAGTGTGTGCATTGTCAGCAACCAATTGTTTAAGGCCCCGTTCACACAATAGTTTTTTTGCCTTTTCGTTTCAGAAAAGTTTCCCATTTACACGTCAACATTTTGGAGATAAAAGTCCGTTTACACGGAAATGGCAGCAATGCTGAAAATTATATCGTTGGCATGCCAGGCCATGAGTTGGCGCTCTTATTTTGTTTTTGTAATGAAACCGCACACACGTGCGTGCTGACAACGATTAACGACATTAACAATGGCGAGCACACGGACTTTGTACGGACAGGCGATAAAGTTGAATTGCTTGTTACATGAGACTTAATTTCAAGTTTGAATGACTTACGTGCTTCCATACACACCTCAGCAATTCCCACCTATCCAAGCAGTTCATGCGTCTTGTTCATCATAATGTTGAGTCACTCTCGTGTAAACGGCGCCCAGTCGCTCTCGTGTCAGGGTCACAGTGGCTCACATATAATTATCCAGGGCTTGCACATGAAATGTAGTGCCGGTTCCGACGAGCGCAACGTCTGTTCTTTCACAAACTGAAACGCAGAGTGAAGAAACAGTACCGAGGAGTAAATATACACTTCAAAGCTGCATTAACCAAAGAAAATGTTAATGTCTTCTCCCGCCGCTCCTGTCGGCGAGAAATAAAACGCCACTCTGCTCGCCCTGATCTTACCAACCTCTCCCTCCGTAAATAAAAACGAAGTCAGTCATCCATTTAGATAATCAACGCGGCAATCCGCCTCTCTCCTCTGCACTCATCTGCTCGCCTCCGACGAACACGGAAGTCGGGGGGGGGGGGGGGGGGCGGGGGGGGGGGCGCGGCCCCAAACGCCACCGCCTTGGGATTGCGGCGCAGCGGCGGGGCCGGGGGTCTCCGATGCAGAAATTGGAATGTGAAGACAAACACAAATATTTGTAGCGTACAGCCAAAAAGTGAAGCGAGAGAACTATTGGCACTTAAAAAAAAAAAAGAAAAGAAAAAGGTAATTCAACAATCTGGATATAAACACATTGTCTTTTTTTTTCCTTCCTTCTCTGCGGAGATGAGAAACATGTTTATGGTGTGGAAAATGCGATGCTTATGCTGCTAGCAGCGTGTGATTTAATGGCCCATTCACATCAAAGCAGAAAAACTGTGCAATCATCATTGTGGGTGTTCGGGACTGTGAGAGCGCCGCACCGAGCAGCTCCTACTAATCAACTGAGGTGCAGGGCAAATGGTAGATTGTTCTACTTCAGAGACGCTACGAATAACCAAAGTCCCCAAACTGCCTCGCGTAGAGGCGATGTGAGTCCGGGCCACAATTTACAAATTAGAATCGGGAGTAACGGTAATGGAAGCAGGTCTTCTAAATTACCTCGCGTTTGTCAAAACCTCCACTTTGTTACATAAACACATGCAGACAGGCTACAATTTACAGACCATGAAGTACTTGGAAAGTACTGCAGCACCCCCTGTAGGACAGAAGTGGACATGCCTGTCTACGATAACCCTTGAAAGGGCGTTCATTAATTCAGTACTTCAAAAAAAAAAAAAAAACCTTATGTGTCATTTGGACATGATTAAACATGTCAAAATCACAAATAGTTCAACATTTCTCGCTTAAAAATAATCTGGATTAGATCAATTTCCTACTGGATTTCTGTAAAAGATTGGCCGATTGCTAATACTAGCGGCCTACTTTATAAAATAGTATTTCCTGAAAAATAATCTAAATATGGCCCACCAAGGCCCCATCTATACCACAGCGTTTTCCTGTGAAAACATAAAACTTTCATTGTGTTTAGCGTTTTCCTATACATGTTGCTCAGAGCCACTAAACCAGAACCTTCTGAAAATGGCTCCCAAAGTGGAACTTTTCTAAAAAAAAACGCATCAAACTCTTTCTCTGTGGAAACTGTACAACACAACTTTTTGAAATATCAGTGCATTCCTATTTTTAGTTTTGACATTTTACATAGGAATCCAGGGTTATAAAATACACTGATTCTGTCTTGTGATGGAAAATGTCTGTGGAGCTGTGGTCGCAGTGTCTCTCAAACAGCCACCCACACACACACACACACACACACACACACACACACACACACACACACACGCACACACACCTGTTTAATCTTACCATGTGAACTTTTAATGGGAAACTGCCAGTTGAGTGTGGCAACAGCGGGGTCTGATGATGAAAGGAATCATATCAAAGCACGCGTGTTACTTTCCCCCAGGCCTGATCCGGACAGCCTTGGGTCCTGGCGACATGGATCGGGAGCAGCGGGAGCACTACCAGGTGGTGATCGAAGCTAAAGACATGGCCGGACAGAGAGGGGGGCTCACCGGCACCACCGTGGTCAACATCTCCCTCACCGACGTCAACGACAACCCGCCTCGCTTCACCCAGAGTAAGGAGACGGGGCGCCCGGGGCCGGGCACGGGAATGATGCAACGCCGAGTCACACGCACACAGTCATCACAGAGATCAGAGCCGGCAAATCTTTAGTCCTCACACATTGTGAAATGCAAGCCGTTTCCTCTCCAGCATCGATCCCCACTCCGATTTAACAGCGGCTGGTTGCTTTACGCTGAACAACACTTAATTGACACGCAAGATTTCAAAAATTACTAAAATGTCACCGGATATATAGCCACAAATTAAACTTCCCTTCAGGAAGCGGTGCAAATGGCAGCCACCTCTGAAGGCGCACGGCATTACAGAGGCGTCGCCATAATGGAAATCTTGATTGGAGAATGAGGAGCAATGGCTGGCTGTAATTACGTATAGTGGATATGTCACCGACTTACAAATGTAAGCCGAGCCGTCGTTGCCAAGATAATGGTGCATGAGGGAATTTCTCCGCGCTGATTTCATTCAGGCTGACAGCTGCGGAGAGCGTGCACATTGAAATGTAATCAGCTGCTTTGCTGTCATTTCTACCTCCCCGAAACATAAACAGAGTCGCCGGTGTCTGCAGGTCTCTGCAGGGATGCTGATGCTCGAGTAAACACATCAGACTCGAAAGGAAAACCTGCCTTTTATGGATTTGTTGGCTTTAATAAGCCCTCCTCTCCTGATGAGTAGATGTTTATGACTCATTAAAGGTTCCTCTAGGTGGAGCCATCATAGCACATTCTGGCTGAACTTCTCATGTATTTTTGTTGTTTTGTAGAAAACAAGTCCCTGTTTACGCGGCATTTTCAAGTGAAAAACGGAAAACTCTCATTCCGCTTTGGCCGTCCGTTCACACGACAACGGTGCCCGGGGCCACCGCAGTGCAGCTTTTTGAAAACGGCTTGCCAGGTGGAACTTTTCGAAAACGCTCCGAGTCTGTTTCTATGGAAACGTGGGAAAACGCAACTTTTTGTAAACTTAATGATTTCATCTCCGTGGACAATGGAGGAAAATGCGACTTTTCTGAAACGCGACTACTGTTGCATTCACACCATGTCCATAGTAAATAGTTCTTCTGCACAAGCGTAGGAGACGGACAATAACAGTGTTTGCTTCGGGAGTGTCATGACTTCGAGTCCATATTGTCCTGGGACTTGGTAGATTTATAGTTGACGGTCACCTGGAATAGCAATCTAACTTTTTCATTTGTCCACATGAATATCTGCGTATTCACCATTGTTAATGTTTATAGCGTATTGTTCTCTGTGTGCACGTGCGTGTGTTGTTTCGTCAGCGCCAACTCATGGCCTGGCATGCTAACTAAATTTCTGCTGCGTAAACGGACATCGTGAAACTTTTCTGAAACGAAAAAGATGAAAAAAAAAAAAACTTGACAATTTCACTTGAAACCCAGTGTAAACGGGGCCTTATAAAACACTTGTGTTTTTACCCTGAGCTGCTTCAGCTGTAATCTCATTAGGATAGCAACAATACAGATTTACATGGGGGAAAAAAACAAGTGTGATTGAGGGGTGGCTTGACTCTTGAGACGAAGAGGCAGTTGTGCAGTAAATACATGGCAGTAAGTGTGAAGTCAGTGGAAAGTAGTATAAATGCTGCAGTGCCTGAAGTCATACATCAAGTCACATGTCTGCCTTACCAACTGCTGAGCGATGTGGAGGAAGTTAGCCCTGATGCTAATGTGGAGCACCGAGGCAGAATCGGGACTCTGTGTCGACATTTTGTGTTGCTCTCCGATGCTACCTTTGAGGACTGCATTTCTGATGTATTACTTCATTTGCTGCTACTGTGCATCCTATATGACTACTCTCAATACCTCCGCTCCATCTCGCTGGCCTATGGTGAATGTTTTCTTCAAGCAAAAAACTCCTCAGTTCATCTCTAGAGTTAACATGTACTCAAAGATGTCTGTTTTTGTTGGATATTTAGATTGCCGCATATAGAAGTACAGATATTTAACGCAGAGGATTTAAAGGAGGATAGTGGCCACACTCCCGTGGAACAAGCTGGCAGAAAGAATGAGACGTATAAGGAGAGACGAGGCAGCATGCAGAGCGCCACTGGTGTCCACCATGGTTCAGCTGACACATTGTAACCATGGCAACCACAGCCACTCCATCGAGGAAAATGGTACGGACGCTGGTGTCTGGTTTCCTTTAATTACACGTCTTGTCACCGGCAGTGAAAACAAATCAGTCAGAAGAAGCGATGACAAAACACTTGGCTGTTAGTTTTTTTTTTTTCAATAATGTGGGCAAATCATGCGTTTAACGGACCGTGTAACATTTTGCGAGAAAGACGGCCGCGATGCACTATTATCTGTTTCTTCTGTGCTAACATGATATTCATTGCACTTTGCCACCTTGAAACACATGAAGACATCTGTGGCTGCACATTATATCACATGTATCGCCTTTCATACTCTGTATGTGAAATGTATTCCAGTTGGCAGCCATAATAATGTGTTTTCATCTGGTGAGAGAAGCCAGAAACATAAAAATTTAAATGAGAAATAGCACTGTTATATGGGAGACAATAACACCATCCACATAACTTTGTTATTGCAATACTTAACGAAATCATCCCAACTTTTTCAGATAAGTTGGTTCCTTTCAAATTCAAACTTCATGAAATGGAGTGAAATGTTGTAATGTTTTTGTTAACGTATAAACGGACATCGTTTTCAAAATATTGCTGGATGGAAATGAAGCGTTTCTTGAATAAAACGGCAAAAACACTTAAAATGTTGTGGAGTTTTAGAAGTAAATTGTCAGATTAGATCTTATTGATTACTGATAAAGACTCATTACTGCCACCTAAAGTACAAAAGTGTCATTATGTAAATGTTTCCGACTATACCTTAAGAAGACAGTAACTCATCATACACCTCTGACGGACTAGAAGTTGTGGATAGTAGCAGGGTTTTTCTGCAGAGTACAGTACTGGGGGTCAGCTGAGAGGTTGCTTCCACATTTAAATTAGAGGAGACAGATTTGGCCGGCAGCAGACTCTCCGATCGTTCGGATCCCCATGGTCAGCGTCAGATTGAAAAGACAGTAAAGGTTTCAGCAAACTGGCAGGCGCTCCTTGTGTTGTGGAGCTCCTTGTTAAGCTGATTTAAATGATGGGAGTCAATATGCCAATCACACAACAAGCCGGCGAAGGCAGCAGTCAGCGTGAACTACTCATCGCAGACTTCTTTTTTTTTCTTTTTTGCCCGCAGTCACGGCCACGGATCGGTAAATAACTGTACTCACTTGACAAGCCAGGGGCTAAAAAAAAAAAAAGGAAAAATAATAATAATAATCTGCTGAGCTACAGAAGTTTCTAACTAACTGTGTAGCTGGCCCTGTCCATCACAGCAGGAGTTGGGTTCAGTCCCGGCATGTAGATCCACTCAAAGTTCCGGCTCTCTCTCCTGGAATAAATCTCCCCTGGAAAATGATTTGACCAGCTGTGGATGCCCTCTCAGCGGAAACACTAATTCTTCCCGAAAGCCGTCTTAATTAATTAGACTTAATTAATCCTTAATCGCTGGAACTGTCTCACTGTAAACACGTGGGCTTTGTACCAAGACTCTCCGCAGACCGCCGCCGCCGCCGCCCATTCCACAATGGCATCTATTCATAAAACTCGCTCCCGAGCTCACCTCTTATTTATTGGTTTTAGCATTGCGACTGTTTGATCTGTAGAATACTGCTCAGAATAATCAGCCTGGTACAGAATGAGAAATCACCCGACGACAGTGAGACCCACATCATTAACTCTAAACTCACGCGTGACGACACGTGTTGTTAGAGTCTCTGCTCTCTGCAACCGCCGCGCAAATAACATTTGTTATGGTCTTGCATTTTATTATTTTTCCACCCCCAACTGCCATGATTATATCTCCAAGAGAAATGTTTTATATGAGGAACCCGAGATACAAAAGCGCTGCGTGCTTTTTTAGCTTTAGACGGAGAGAGTAAGCCGAAGCAACCAAAACCTCCCCGTGACAAAGAAAGTTTCTTTTTGTTAATAAATACATAAATGAAAATTCAATAGTATTCTCCTCTCCTTTGAGGAATTGTCTGTTTCTATGAACGGATTCTTCTTCGTTTGAATTCAGCCGCTGATTTCCATCAAGGCCACAATATTCAATGATAACACGTAAATAGATCCATTTTTGAATCAATAATAATGTGTGTGTCTTGTGGATGTTTACGTGGACTAATCCAGAACTCAAAATCACAATTTTAAAGCATTTTACATTTTAAAATATTGCCAATTTTGTGTACTTTTGTCTCGGTTTTGGCTATTTTATTCTCCACTCTGTCGTGACTCACTGCGCCCAATTGTGGTGCGAAATGATATTACAAGAGTGAAGGGTGAGTTATTCTGTTAGTTAGTCTGTTAGTTTCAACACACTTCATCATTTAGTCTGTTGCTCAAAACCACTTGCAGTGTTGCGGAAGTTACTGCAAATTGCTGGTATTAAAACGAGTGCAAAAAAAAACTACTTTTGCGTTAGTTTTAATAGTCGTGAGAAGGTTTGTTGTGCACATTGTCAGTTTGACTGGTGCGTTCATGAAGTTGCATTAGTTAGTGAAAGATGCTGTCAAAGTTTTTCTTTGTTGAGTTTATGTGATGAAAATGTCTCTTATTTCTTATAATCTCAACATAAAGCCTTTCTTAATTATGTCCAAATGATGTCCCAAAGATTTCTTTTTTATATGGGTTTTTACAAACTCGCCCTAATTGCATGGACTTTGAGGCTAATGCTCATTTGCTCGTTTTCCCGGCAGCATCACTGATATCTCAGCTCAGGCCTCTGCATTGTGTTGTGTTCACTACTCTTCAGAAATCAATGTTTGCTTTGAAATGTTTACACTTTTGCTTGGTGGTTTGGCCGGGTTAGAGCCTCTTGCGTGCTGGTTCTGGCCCACTGACCTTATGTTTGACACCGCTGGCCAGTAGTCTGGACTTTAGCATAATAGTCAAGTTAAATGAACTATATCTAATTATTCATCACTAAAGCGAACAGTCAGCTGCTTTGCGGCTCTTCAACCGTTGTAACAAGCTCACATAAATTTCAGGGACTCATAACCATGTTGTTATTTTCATACCTGATAGTAAAATCATTAATTAATTACTAATGTGTCTTAAGTCATTCTATTGCAGGAACTCGTTCATTCTTTCATTGTACATTTGGCCGTAGTTGGGCAATATGCTTGTCACATTTAAGTCAGATTTTTTTTACTTTATTTTAAGAAACCTAGATTGTTGCTTCGACACACAGTTCCTACATAGACGCAATTTGCCGTTATAGTTCGTCACACGTCAAGATTTTTATGATCTGATACAGATTGTTCCCTTTTGTACAAATCTCAACAAGCCACATTGATTTTAAATGCATCTAACATCATCAGCATTTAGTATTTTTTGAACAGCTGTGGTTCTTTTAAGCCTTTCTGACTCCTTTTAGGAGCCTCCATATTTCCTAAAACTAAAAAAAGAAGCCCGTTTACAACATTACACATTCACTATTTGATGCATCCAAAGCTGGCACTCAAGAATATTTTCTGAACTTTGCCACGGTGACATGAAATGCCCTTCTATTCAGGAAGTTTTAACTCAAAATTGTAGAGATTTTGCTTTCAATTAGAAATGGATTGCGTTCTTCAGAGTATCCAAAGCAACAGCATCAGCGCCTCCGGAAGGTTAAAAAGATGTTGCTGGCGAATTTTCTACATGTCATTTTTCAGCGCTGTGAGCCAAGACGGGAGCGGAGCCACGCAGGCAACTCCCCCAGGGGCCCCGGGCCCCCCCCCCCCCCGAGGCTTCAAAGGTTCGCCGGGCGGAAATGAGACTGTGTAACACGAAGTGACGAGGCCCTCAAAGTTGCCTCTGCATTTTTAACGAACGTCGGCCCCCTCGGTTTTTAATACTTTCATCACTCGGAGTTGGCGCTCTGCTCGGGTGATGCATATTTTAGGATTGCACAATGTATTTTTATTCCGCATTAATCACATTAATCCGATCACCTCGCTGACGCGCGGCGAACGCGGGTCACGGAGTCAGGACCACGAGCGGCGCGGGCTGGATCTGGATTATCTGGGAAATGAAGGTGGAGGCAGCTTGCTTCTCTCTCTCTCTCTCTCTCTCTCGCTCTCTCTCTCTCCCGGGCCCCAAAAATAAAATAAATACACAATGCGAAGACTGTCAGGAGGAATCGGAGCCTCAGATTGCAGTTTTACCCCGTGGCATCACTGCGGGCTGATCGGGGCCCGGTATCAGTGCCACACATAATTCCGCTCATCTTCGTTGTGCTGGGCGAAGGAGGAAATGTCACGGACGGACGCCCTAAACCCCGGCCGCTTGCACCATGAGATATCACTTTAATTGTGTCTGTGTGTATTTGTTCTTAATAAAGGTTTAAAGTTCACGACTGCCTTTAGGGCGGAGAGAGAAAGAAGAGAAAGGAATGAAGAAAAAAAAAAGAAAGAAGCTGAGATAACAATTTAACCGAACGGTTCTTTCTCGCTTCCCGTTATCGCCCTGTACTTTCTCAAGATAAAATCAAGTTTGGACACTTCTCCTTAAAATGTAGCTTAAAAGGAAGGATGGTGTGATGTGATTTCCATTTTTACACTACGTGGACGCCATGCTGAGATTTTTCTTGTCACTTTGAGGATTATTTATTTTTTTCTCTTTGCTTCACTCCCATCTAATCTACATATGCATGCATTTGCATACTTTTTCATTAGGGGGCGTAAATATGGAGGTATTACTGGTGAAAAGGGTTTGAGCACCTGTATCAGTGGAGTTTGTAGTTGTGTGCAGCGATATGTCGGTGTATCAGGAAATTAGAGGTCACATACTCTTTTACACTTACACATCCACATATTCTTAATTACGGGGGTACAAATCCTATTTTACAAGTCACAGATTAAAAAATTGACACGCTCACATTGTTGCTCTTATTGTTGCAGTAGAGTTGGTGCAAAACATATTGATTACACCTTAATCAAACCACGGGACGTTGTGGACAAAATCTGAAAACGTCTGTGCAAATCTGAATGTGGACTTGTGCAATGTGTGTTAGATAATATTTGTCTTCTTTTAAAACACAAATAGAAATTGATAAGTACAGGCGGTCGAATCATCCCCACGAGTCTCAGATTGTCTCCTTCCACTATAAATCCCAAATCGTGCCCCTCCCCTGAGATATGTGGTGAAAAAGGTGGCCCGCTGATCTGAGAGCGGCTGACTCTACGGCCAATCACAAAATGCAACTTTTTGAAAACGCCCCGACTCCGTCTCTGTGGGCTCGGTGGAAAACACTACTACTGCACACGAGCCTCACATTGTTAATGTTTAGAGCGTACTGTCCTCTGCAATCATGTCCGTGTGGTTTCATTACAAAACAAGCAACATCGCCAACTTGTGGCCTGGCATGCTAACTATATTGGCATCACCACTGTGGGTCCCTGGGCGAGACCCTTGACCCCCCCCCCCCCCCCCCCCCCCCCCCCCCCCCCCCCCGTTCGTTCCTTTGTTCGTTCGTTCTTTTCTTCCTTCATTTGGTTGTTTTTCATTCCTTCGTTCTTTCCTTTGTTCTTTCCTTCGTTCCTGCCTGTGTTCGTTCTATTTACTACAGCCGTGCTGCACATGCGCAATAGCAGCGTTTCCACCGTCTACGTGGAGACGATGGCCAAGCGTTTTCAAAGTGGCGCCGCAATGACATTTTCCCCCTTTATACTTGAACACGTCATGTGAACGGAGCCTTAAAATATTTAATGCGGCCCATCAGGCGAATGGACTGCATTAGGTTGGTTGTGTTGTGTTGTTTTTGGTCAAATTCTCTCACATGTTGTTGCATCCATCCAAACTGGGCTGTGCAGTGTAGTTGGGTTTAATTGGGTGATAATCGCCATTTAGCAGAGCCACTGAAACAGCTGGTGTGAATGTTTTAGCTGTCTTAAAGCGTCCGTACCTGCGTGTCTGTGTGTGTGTGTGTGCGTGTGTGTGTGTCCGTCAGCAGCCGTGATAAGGAAGTGAGTAAACAGCTGCTCCGCTGGCCCCCATCACATCACTCACTCCGATCTAATCCTTTCGAGTTGACGTAAAGGCACCGCTTCCTCCCCCTCGGTTCCCCGGCACTCCGGCTTCCCGAGTCCATCTCTCCATCTTCTAATTGTTTTCCCTCTCCCGCTCCGTCTCTGCCTCGTTCGATCACAGTCAAAGTGCCAGACTGCCACTTTCCCCCTCCTTCTCTCCACCCAGACCTCGCACCCCTTCACCCAGTTGTTTACAGTGCCGGGTGCAAACAAGACCACCCCAGGGTCTGTTTGGCAGATTGCACTTGGCATTATCATGCTGTTTATGTCACCACACTTAACCGACACTCACACAGGCTCACGCTCGTATTTCTACCAGCAGGCGGCCCATACATCAAGTGTGTACCCAGACCAGGGTTTGTGGGGGGGGGGGGCGCATCAGGTTGAGGACCAGTCCATTACTCTCCAACACAGGGGTGTCACACATGCGGCTCACAGCCAAGAAGGGTCAGTCCAACCGGCTCGATGATTTCAAATCACATTAACTGCAATAAGGTTTTTTTTTTTTTACTTGCACTCAGAACTGAACACGAGATGACAGACTGACAGGGCCCACCATAAATATTAATTTAGGAAAATTATCATGAATTATGCCATTCCAGGTCCATGTTTGACCATGGACAGAAATGAAAATTCAGAGAAATCATAACATAGGCACTTTTACTTGTAACATCTCAGGTCTCAGTGTGTCATGTCTCTGTGTCTGTCCACCCCGGTCTCTCGCCTCATGTTTCCAATTATCCAATCGTCTTCTTCACCTGCTCAGCACTCGTGTGCGACACCTGTGGTCTCTCTGCCTTCCCTGTGTATTTAAACCCCCCCCCCCCCCGCTGTTGTTTGTGTCGGCTTGTCTTGTCGTTCCTGATTGCACTGTGGTTCCTGGACTGTACTTCATGGTTTTTGTCTTCTCTGTTCTTGGTTGGATTTTTACCCACTGGACTATTCATCAATAAAGTCAGTGTTGTGTTGTGTCCGCTACTCTTAAGAATTTTGTTTAAAAATAAAAAAAATGATTTTCTTTGAAATGTTTACACTTTGCTTGTTGTGAGCTGAATTGGAGCCTCGTGGCCAGTTTTGGGCCACAGGCCTTATGTTTGACACTTCTGGTTTAGATACTCCCTTGCACAATGTACTACAAGTAATATTTCTAATTCATATGTTAAAAATGTGCTCAATTAATGGCAATTGCAAGTTGAAGTCACAGATGCAAAGCTCTTTTCTTTTAAAAAGAAAATGAGTCGGCTCACCTAAAATATGAAGATTTTGAAGAAATCAAAATGCTTAAAACACAAACGTATGACAGCCATATATATTGAATTATCAGAACACGGAGCGTGTTACTGTGTGCTAACCCAGAGCTGTGTCCTCAAACAAGTTCAGGAGCAGGCTCTCACAGAGACACACAATCACACACTCACACACATACACACATACACGTACACACCTTGGGACATGCATGTCAATTCATTTCATTTCACACCAGGACTCCAATCAGTGCTGTTGGAGCCAACAGGCAACACAATCTCCAACCAGCCAGAAAGAAAAGCGAGCAGAGATGAAATCTGCTTTCCCCTTCTTTTTTCTTTTTTTTTTTTACCTCTGGGCTCTTCAGGGTTTCGTCAGGCTCCCACGTGTTTGTTTCACCATTATGCTGTGAGAGATAGGTGCATAAATATGCCCATAACAATACGGGAATGAAAAGAAAAAATTTGCTCTGTGTGAATACAAAAGCGATCGAGGTGATTGACCAAGAGTCGTCCCGAAAGCCACCGCGCCGTGTGTGCGTGTCATTCTCAATCAGGATCTGCAGGCAGTGCCGGGGTTACGGTGTTTGTGTCCACAATCAGACAGAGATTGAAATAATTTGACCTGCATCCGAGATGTGAGGAGGAGAAAAAAATAAATAAATAAAAAAAGAGGCATTTGCCGTCGAAAACAATTTCCTCTGGACTTTGTGCGACATTCTTGTAACATTCATGCGCAAAGCAGCAATTCATGTTGTTTTTCTAGGAGGAAATTGTCGACAGTTCACATATTTTCCCCCATTTTTGTGTCGCCAACAAGTTGACTTATTGGTGCTCGGTAACATAGCATCTGAAAACCAGCGGTGGGAACAGATTCTAAACATTTTACACAAGTAAAAGAAAAGAGAAGGCATCTAAAAAATTACTTGAGTAAGAGTAAAAATGTACTTAGTAGTCAGTAATTGCTGAGTAACCTCATTCATGTCATTACATTAGGAGGTACAAATTCCGATATAATGAAACAGTATAACTTTTAATAACACATTAAGGCAACTATTTGGAAATGAATCATTTTTACCCTTTTTTTTGGCGGGGGGTAGAACTGAATTGTCCAAATGTTGACAAGCTGACAGCATATGACTGTAACTGTTATTATTTTACGCCGATACCACTTTTTTAAAGGACGAGTACAAGTACAAACCTTTAGCTACTTGCCGATACAGAGTATCGATACGCGCACGTTCAACAGCCTTCAGTATTCATGGCGCAGTGCGTCGCATTGCCCTATGCGAACAGTAGATCGTGATACACTCACTAACTTGCTGTTAGTGAGTGTATCAGTCATACTGTAATCGTGTGTAGCATGTACCATCGCTGGGGTGTGAGCCCCGGAACTCTTTAGCAAGTAGCACAGCTCAGAGTTACGTGCTGAGCAGTTAAACTAATGAACAACCTCTATTTTTCCAAATGTCACTCGAGAATTTTCGGTAGGAATCATCTTCCACCCCTTCTTGTGGTATTTTGGCAGATAATAGTTTACAGTCTGTCATACGTCTGTCATTCTAATTAATATTAGAGAATCTCCAAACTGCTGACATCGCTTGTGCCTCCTTTCATACCTGCAGGCGACGTTGCTGACACACAACGTCGCGTGATCCATGCCATGTTGTATCAGGGCTCCTTTTACAAGTGCGAGCAGTCCGTGCGCTATCGACCCGATACTGGTGTTGGTATCGGTACATCACTAATATGAATCCTAATCTGGAACATCTGATTCTGATGGAGATATAAATCTGCACAAAGTAGGAAAAGATTATGTCATTTACCACAGTGTCACCTTAATGTCCGATTAATAGGCACAGTTTCAAGGGGATTTAAGTGATTGATTTTCCTCGGGATGTACTTCCCTCTTCACATGATGTTTGAACATGTCTTGGAAGGCTCGAGGCGCTCTTCACTCCAATAAAACACTTGATGATTGCAGCTGCAGTGATGGCGGTGTGTGTCCTGCCTTTCCCCACAATATATATATATATATATATATATATATATATATATATATATATATATATATATATGCACATCCTTTATCTTGCTCCTTCACACACACAGAAACATACAAACACCCCCAAACTGTTGCTGGCTGAGTACTGTCGAGCTGCCGGGGCTTGATGACGCCTGCTGGGTCTCAGCAGCATATAATTACTCACTCAAGTGGTTCATATCCACCGCCACATCTCTGGAGATGACGCGCGTGCGTGAAGTGTGCTGATACGAAGTCGCCTCGGGTTCATATCGCAGAATGATGATTCATTTGCATTCATTTCGACGTACTGTATTTGAGCTCGGACTCCATTCGGTACCTGAAACAAGCTGCCTTCTCTCTTTTTTTTTTTTTTTTTTTTTGTTCCTTTGCTTGCTTGCTTCCAAACGAGGAGGAAAAGTCTGCGGCGGGCAACCACAGAGTTGGCATTTATTCCTTAGAACAAAAAGATTCATCACACCTTCAGAAAAATACATTGAAATGCTTTTTTTGTTTTGCTATTGTTAATGATCGTCAGCAGTCTGACAGAGAGACACTGCTCCAGCATCTGGCTTCCATCAGCATTTACACCTCTTTTTTTGGAGGCGAGAACGCTTCTTTTGTTCTTGCTGTCTACCCGTCTCACCTCCTTAATGAAGTTCTCAGACAAGAGAGGATGTTGTCTCTTGGTTCCGCATATAAACCGAGCTATGATTTCTTTTTCCAGTGAGGAGCAAAACTTCTGGCTTTGCGTGTGTTTGTGTGACGCGTGTGTTTTGTGTGACGCCAGTGTCAGACAGTCGTGGTTTGCGGTGGTGTGGCTTCCTAACACTCAGTACAGCACAGCAGCGGGTGATTAAACCACTGGACTCTGCCAAGCTCTGATTGTACTCAAGTCATCTGATATGGCTCAGTGACTTTCCCATTTAGATGTGATGTAGATAGAGCGGCTTCCCCTATCACTGGCACTTCGATTGAATTTCTAGATTACATCTAAGAGCCGCAAAATAGGACTCTGCCAATCATCAGATTTCAAGCGTCCATATCCTGGCTTGCTTTATCCAACTTACTACTACACTACCATGTAGACCAGGGGTGTCAAACATAAAGCCTGTGGGTCAAAACCGGACCACAAGAGGCTCCAATTTGGCCAAACCACCAAGCAAATTGTAGAAATTTCAAAGAAAATTATTTTTTTCAACACATTTCTTAAGAGTAGCAAGCCAAACTGAAATATCAGTAGCCTCAAAGCCATGCTGTCAGGGTGACTTTGTTAAAACACACATAAGGCAACAGCCATTGGAGACGTTTTGGGGACATTTCTCTGTATTTTGCACCAAAAAGTTTCATTAAAATTGGCCTTTTGTTGAGATTGTAGTCATTTTTGTTAGCAATTGTCAGTTTTTTTGAAAATATAGGTATTTTCATCACATGCACTCTGGGCTACAAAAAAAACTTTATTCTGTAAGTTGAAAGTTTTGTATGGCACTATTTGTTTGTTGACCATTATCAGACTGAAACCATTATTCATCACATATCAATATGCATCTTAAATAGCTGATGTTGAAAAAGGTCGGTAATGACCTCAAATAGCTATTATCTTTTTTTTTCTTTTTTTTTTTTAACAAAGCAACACTTTATAAGAATTAATAATGTTGACTTTGATGTTGGCAGCGTAGAGTAGCAACAGCAAAAATCAGGAATCGGAAGGACCAACCATCTTGGACCAAGGATAGATTAGAGGCATTAGTGGCTCACTACACAGCCTTGTGGCAGAAATTGGTATTACAGAACAAAAAACAATTGCGTCTATAGGATTTAATAGGCTACCACCTAATCTTGACCATTTTTTTCCAAAATGTCCAAGTTATGCCAGCAAATTCAGATGCAGCCCCTGATAGCTCATCTTGGACTTCAAAGAGAATTATGATCTCTGCCGATTAAATTGACTTACAGTTCAATGTGTAGCAGTCAGGTCCATGCCCTACCCTTGACTGTCTGCATTGCTCTTCTTTAGGTATTTACCAGTTCAGAGTTCCCGAGTCATCCAAGTCCGGCACCCCAGTCGGGCGAATCCAGGCTACCGACAAAGACATCGGGAGGAACGCCGAGATGTTCTTCACTATTGTCAGTGGCGACGGGATGGACATGTTTGACATCTCCACCGACAAAGACACTCAGGAGGGAGTTATCACCGTCAGCAAGGTAAAGAGAACACTGGATCGGGCTGTTAATCATCCCTGGGATACTATCATTAAATGTTTATAAAGATGAGCACTCTTAACAAAAGGAAAAGAAATAACACTTATTAAGAAAATTGCCAGTAATTTAGTTTCACTTTAATGCATCAGGTGGCTGTGCAGAGTCCCTGTACCATTCAGTTTGTCCACATTTTGGTTCTTTTTAATCAATAATTGCCAAGACTGGTTGTTACTAGTTTCTTCTATTAAATGTTTGACTAAACACATAACACACACTAGTGATTACAGCACAATACACAGACCTCCGGCTACAAAGTCTTTAAAGTTTTTAGTTATTTCTGAATTACTTGAACTGAAATTGCCAGAAATTGTTTTTGTGTTTTTTTTACATGTTTAGCTGGCAAGGTGAAGCTGGTGTCAAATTACATACATTCTATGACCCCGTTTACACGAAAATGCAACTTTTTGAAAATGGCACCCAAGGTAGAACTTTTTGAAAAGGCACCGTGGAAATGGTGGAGGGAACGCAACTCTTGGAAAGTGCTTCAACTCTATTTCCATTATTACGTTATTAGAAAAACAACCAACAGCACCCACAAGTGGCCCATCATGTAAACTAAAATTGTTTTCAAAACGCTGCCATGTAAATGCAAAACTTTCCTGAAACCCTGTGTGTCGTGTAAACGAGGCCTATGTTGCATGGTCGGGCGTTGAAAAAAGAGGGTTTTACCAGTGTTACATTTTATTGTTATATTCCCAAGTGTTAGCAGCAGCCGTTGCTTCAGAAATGACTCATGGAAGTGTGTCACGGTTGGATTAAGCTTGGAAAAGTGAGTTGGCCTGCAAAAAAAACTGTCAAACTTCCTGCCGTAAATTACTCAGACTCCAGACAACCTGAACAGTCTGTTTTAGGTTCCATTTGAATCTTATAAAGAATAAGCACAAGCGGAAGTCACTCCACATGTTCCGTGTTTCATGTGAAATCCATGGCTTCGCCATCGCCAACGTTCAAGTGAGGCGGGCTTTTAATTGTCTCGATACTTTTCTCACGGCATTGGTGAAATCAAATTACCTCTGAAAGAGTGATTCAGCAAATCCCACACTTTGGACTCATAAGGACCCTGCCCACGTAGCCTGTTTTACACGTACTGTTGAATATGCAAAGCCCCGGCATGCTTGACAGATGAAAGAAACCAAATTAAACTTATTCATCTTTACCTTCAACCCCCCCCCCAGTCCCAGCTTTTTGCAGCAGGCGCTGATACACAGGACCGAAGCTTTTCTTTTTCATGCTGCCAGATTGTTTGAGACGTCTCGCAGCGTCCTCAACGAGCGTGTTTACTGATGTACAATCACAATTGATA
Organism: Lipophrys pholis; assembly: GCF_963383615.2. Classification (NCBI taxonomy): domain Eukaryota; kingdom Metazoa; phylum Chordata; class Actinopteri; order Blenniiformes; family Blenniidae; genus Lipophrys; species Lipophrys pholis. The sequence goes on along the minus strand of NC_137635.1, from coordinate 46,168,507 downwards.
TTTAGAAATTCCTTTGTTCCTCTTGCTGACACCACCTAAGAAAGTCGGCAGGCTTCAACAAAGACGTAATGATATTCTGTCAGCGGGATACGAGGCGAAGACAATATCACGGGTTTCTTAAAGGAGAGGCAACACATGTGCAGCTCCTCAACTAAATCTCAAGCTTTGTGCTTGTTTCAAACAACTAGCAACAGCCGGGTCCGTTGCTGATAATGCCAAGGAACAGATTTCCTCAAACTTATTTGCACCTTGGAAAAAGCTATTATCGTTTGTCATCAGATTGGATTTGTCAACTGTGTGATATCAGATTTTATTAATGTTGGAGCCTCTTCTATAACAGCGCGTGCTGTTTTTCTGCGCTCTTTTATCGTTCAGACAAGACGGCGGCGTTACAGTGGGAGAGATGCCTTCTTATATTTCATAAATCCCGCCTTTGATGCTCAATATCTCATCTATCAAATTAAATATTAAATCACTGGCTGTCTTGCAGTACTACAAATAAATGTGCTGTTCTACATGGCTTGGAGCCTTGTGTTACAATAAATATGTACAGCATAAATACTCAGCCCAGAACCCTGCTGAGACGTTTATTGTGTCTTTCAGGCTTGCTTGCATCATCGTTTCACATTGTTTGGCATCGTACCACAAAAACGTCCATAACTATAAGCAGGTGTCCACATTTTCCTATGGGTCGCCAATATTTACAGCTGTTACCTTCAAATACACTTATGAGTTATTGTCACATTAATGTTTTTCTGTAATTCCTGATGCTTTATAATACAGATAGCCTTCTTTTGTCGGCGTCCTAGTTCACGGTGTCAATGCCTCTGAGAGGGGATAGTGGTCTGTTTATCATGTTTATAAATGTCTTCCTCCCTCACCACCTGCTGCAGGTCCTTATTCTCCATTGTAAAACTTGAAGACTCACGCAGTGCAGCAGTTGGTCAGGAGACTCTGTCCAAATTAATCCAAATTATTCACCAAGAAATGAAGGAAACAAGCCGTTAGCTGCAGGAATGCACCGATACCACTTTTTTGAAGGACGAGTACAAGTACGAGTAGAAGTACGAGTGTCACCGATACAAGTATTACATTATGTCATCCGCCAGTAACGTCATCAAGCACGTAGACAAGAGTGGGTTATCGATGTCCACGATTTAGGGATCCTTTAATGTTAATGAGAATGATAAAAGTAAGACCGACTGTAAATTATGTTCTGCCAAAACATGAAGAGGAGGTGAAAGCTAGTTTGTACACCAGCAACTTAAATCACCAGAAACATTTGGAACAGCAAGGTTAGCACCGAAGTCACTCATTAGTTTAACTGTTCAATGGATCCGGGAGGATTTAACTCTGAGCTGTGCTACATGCTACATGCTACAGAGTTTCAGGGCTCACACACCAGAGATGCTACATGCTACACATTATTAAAGCATTATTAAACACTGATGCCAGACAGAATTTGTTGTTTGCCGCACAAAATAAAAACATTGGAATTGCAATGGCATTGAATAAGCACTTGTATCGGTAATTGGTAGCTAAAGGTTTGTAACCCACTCATACTTGTACTGGTGATATCGGTGCTTCCCTACCTAATTTTGCTGTTTCTAGGATTCAGTCGACCTGCTGCACAGATGACTTTCCTGGGTTGAACCAGTTCCAGTTTAGCGTTATATAATACATGGAAAAAGTTGCATGGAGGTTCTTTGCTCTCGATATACTGAGCCTGCAACCCATTGTGTACTTATCAGGAGAAAAGAATGGATGAATGGCTGGATTCAATTTATCGGAGTAATTAAAGAGGGTCAATAGTTTTTATGGGCTTGTGTGGAGCAGAAAGTGTATAAACGAGGCACAGAACATTCCCTTTAACAGCTTTTGTTCCAAGTTTGTAGCAGATATATTCACAATCTCTTCACAACTCTTTACATTTTCAGCCTTTGGATTACGAGAAGAAGCCTTCTTACACAGTAGAAATTCAGGTCCAGAACACGCAGATGGACCCTCGCTTCATGTCCTCTGGCTCCAAAGACATGGCCACGGTCCGGATCGCAGTGGAAGATGTGGACGAACCGCCGCTGTTCGACAAAGTCAGCTACCTGATGGAGGTGAAGGAGGACGCTGCGTTGGGTGTAGCTGTCGGCTCGGTCAGCGCCATGGACCCCGACGGAGCTCGCAGCATGGTCAAGTAAGGCTAAATCTCTCACTGTTTCTTTTCAAAAGTATTCAAATGCATTAGGTATGTGATGTGATGGCATAAATACTTCATGGAGTCAAAATAGTCACACTGTCAGACTAAATTTCTGCAGTTCATTGACTGTAGACCACAGGTGTCAAACATAGGTTAGTTCACAGGCCACATGCTGCCCAGTTTCGTCTTGAGAGGGCCAGATGGGTAAAATAGTGCCAATAACCTGATCGCAAAGGATCATAAACGAGGTGACACTATTTTTGCAATAATAAATCACAGTGTCATCGGCATAGATGAAATATTGTTCTGATTGACACATTTGCAAAAAAATTTAAACATGGTTCTAAAATGGAGCCCTGTGGGACGCCATCTGTAGTATTGATTTCAAAAATTACACACTACGCAGTGCCTTTGACCGAATAGAATTATTATTTTTTTTTATTTTCTTTATTGCGGCCAAGTACACATGATGAAAATGTCTATATTTTTGCAAAATCAAACAATTACTATGAAAAATGACCCTCTGACGCAAAATACAATGAAATGTACCTCTGATAGTTGTTACATTATTTATACAAATTTACCCCGACAGCATGTTTTTGAGGCTAGTTTGATATCAAGGAGGTAGCTAGCTTTTATGACAGCATCACTGTCTCAGCTCGGGTCTCAGTGTTGTGTTGTGTTCACTGTTTTAAATCTATGTTTTCTTTGACATTTTTACCATTTGTTTGGTGGTTTGGCCATATTGGAGCCTTTTGCGGGCCATCTTTGGCCCAAGGCCCTTATGTTTGACACCGCTGCTCTTGATGGTATTCACGGTGCTTCAGAAGCCAAACTAAACCGAGCTTCCTCACACAGCTGCAGTCAGCTACACTACATGGTGGATTTAATGGGTACAACCTTGCAAACAAACACCATTTATTATTTAAATGACTAGGAAACACCATTACTTCTTCTGTAAGATAAAAAAAACTGAGATTGCCCATGTCAGAGCCTGAACTTACCAACAGCAGAGCAGCCGGATGGAGCCCGTTGTGTGTTTACATTTGTTTTCTAATTTAGAAAATAGAAATCATGGCTCAGGATGTCACAGCTGCGGTGACAACCTCACCAAAACGGACCCAAGATTGGATTGGAGTGTATAGATTTGCCTCCGGTTTCTTTTCCAACATTGGGATTTAGTTAGGTCTGGACAAAGTAGGTGAATTCTTCACATGTCAGTCGGTGGGGGGGGCAGAAAGCATTTCCCGTCACAGCCACACAGTTTTCAGTAAATTGGGTACTTTGCTGTTAATGTCACTGTTCTGACAATGGCTCAGTCTGATGAATGTCAGCTTTAATCTGAACACAGAACAAAAGCACCATTCACTAGCTTTTAAATCTTAACCTGCATAATAGCTTTGGAAACAAGCTACCAAACAAGCACACACCAGGGAGACCTTCATGTTTCAGTTTGGTGGCTGCAGAGAAAATCTGGCCAGAATCAGAAACCAGGTACACGGTGCAATGTTTTACCACAAGATGTTGCAGTTGTCATGACTTCAGTCACGTCCTCTGTATTTGGTCTGCTCCGCAACAAAGAAAAAGAGATAAGTTTGAATTTAAAGATTATTATGACACCTGTTTTGAAATGAAATTGAGCTGTCTGTGGCCTCTGATCTAGAAAATTCTATGATTTCTTCAATGTCGCAAAAATGCGAAAGCGTCCTTTCTTTTGACGCCCTCATAGTGTTTATGATACCTAAAGCTACGTCACGGAGTGAGCAATCGTCTAGTTTTATCTTTTAAAACTTTTTCAATCAAAGGTTTTTTTTCTCCGATTAAAATATTCAAGGGAATTTAAATTAAAAACAGAGCTGTAAAGGAGGATATGGAGATTGTTGGCAGAGCAGCAGAGGAAGCTGTGGTCAGGCTGGATGTGGAGGCTGATGGTCCCCTGTGGTACGGTCCAGCCGACCTGCGGTCTATTCTGATGGTCTGTTGTTGTGGTTCGGGACATAATTATATAAGGCGTTAATCACACTTTTATCAACAAGACCAGGTTTACTTGAGTCATCAGGCCACTGCTGATGCTGTGAGGCTGATTGTCTTGGAGACCCTTCACCCTGTCTTTCATCTCCCTTCAGTAGAGGCGGCCTTCCTGCCCGTCTTTGTAGTCCCAGCAATTGGATGGTCAAGATGAATGGCTCACTGTTTGGCGTGAAAGAAACTCTGTTTGAAAATACTTTGAGAGGTTTTGCTCTGTGGTATGACACCGATAGGGTTAATAATAGAAAGACTTGGGTGTCCTGGAGACAATGGTCCATCCTGCCTGTCTAGCGCCTCACAGTTTCTGTAATAATGCCAAAGCGAGTGGACTCTATTGTTTACGGAAGTGAAAACTGAAAACGTTCAATGCATCATGGTGCTCAGAGTCACCGAAAACGCAACTTTTTGGGAAGAAAGTGGAAATTGTCTTTAAATTATAAAAAAAAAAATGTCACCCAATTGACGTGCTTTACAAATTGCAAATAAATGTACTTATTCAATCTACATCAAACAATCTAATTAACCACAGTTTGCACACAATAACTGTACATAAGCTACATTTACATGTAGATATTCATTCATACTTATCCAGGTTTATATATACTTATTTGGTTTATGATTAATTAATATTAATTGGGCATTCCTTTACATTTTACTCAATGTGAGCATCTCCATTTGAAGAGTTATTATTGAAGAGGAATTTTCTCCAGCGCATCGTTTTCAGCGTTCCTGTCATTGTTTCGCTGTAAATGCAAAAACAATGCCTTTTCACTTGAAACACTGTGGTGTAATAGGGGGATACATCTTTTGCTTGAACTAGGATTGGCCGGTGGATGTGGACACGAAAAGAAAAGAGGATGGATGGATATTCATTTCAGCTTGAAGGTGATTCAGAATCGGTGGTCTGAACCGGTGAAGGCTGTGGGTTCATTTCCATCTAACGAGAAAAAACACCTTTACAAGTTGTTCAGCGTGGTTGTGGACTAACAGCGAATTCGTCCTACGAACATTGGCGTAGTCACACATTAAATCATGCTTAGCGAAGGAAGCCTTTTTCTGCTGCGCAGGTATGCACGTCGGCACTTTCTGCTCGGCTGTTTTTGAAAATCTCAGCAAAAAAAAGATTCCACGCAGGAGTGCGACTTCAAATGGCCCCTCAAAGCTCCAAAGGTTTGTGAGCACTTCTCCTCAGAGTGGTGAAAACAGAGGAGAAATTTCAGGCGAGTTCAACGATGGATGGTGGAGCGATCACTGTTGAGATTACAAACCAAGCAGTGAAAACTGCTGAGTACATACACAACAGAAAACCGCACCTATGGGCTATATATAAACCCCACCGCCTCACTGCGGTACTGTTCATTATTGATGCGTGGCATTAAGATAGTTTGAGCTGTGCTGCTTTCTTGTTAGTAATTGTCCATTACTCAAGCGGTGTCAATGCATCTTGGGAATTTTACAAAGTAAAAAGGCCTAAGGCCCTGAGTAATTTGCAGAGTTGCAGCGGGTATTGATCAGGAGGTGCACAACTGTTAAGATAAACTTTCCTCATCTCAAAGGGTTATTTGAAAAAAGACCAGAGAAAGAAAAGTAATAGGATGCAGCCTGAAACAGGAAATTTAAAACAGTGTAAACCAGAGGTGGCAAGTCACAAGGTGGTGTTTCATTTAAGTAGGCATTTTTGTGAAGACAAATGTCTGTAGTTTCTCCTGCTTCCATGCTTAAAACGGGCTAATTTTGACCTCTATGAGGACGATTCTGAGCTACAGTGAAAGGATCAAAGCAGCCGAGGGAAACAGTTATCGATAGCGACGCTTCAGACTTTGATGGATTTAAGAATGACCCGAGTCAATAATGGCGAAATGCCAGGACTTCCTGTCTCTGCTTCAAGAAAAGACATTTGCAAAATAGGATTTTCAGATGGATCTCATAGTGTTTCACATCAGGTTCAGCGCCATTTCAGGCCCCGTTTACGTGACAACGTTTCAAGTTTTTGCGTTCACACAGTGACGTTTCTGGAAACGGGAACAACAGAATCGCTGAGAGCGATGTAGTTAGCATGCCAGGCCACAGGTTGGCGCTGTTGATTTAGTAGGTTTCATGTTTATACGGCAACGTTTTCAAAATGATGTCCGTTTCTACAGAAATGGCAGAAGCGCTGAAAACAATGTAGGACTGGGTGTCATGACCCTCTGGAGGAAAGCATTGTTGTTATTGTCCGACTACTCGCGCAGAAGAACTATTTACTTGGGCCGTGGTGTGCAGGCGTCGTAGCAGCATTTCAGAAAAGTTATATTTTCTTCTGTTTTCCAAAAGTTCCACCTTGGAAACCATTTTCATAAAGTTGTGTTTTCGGCGGCTCCGAGCACTGCTGTCATGCAAACGGACAGAGAAAACGCAATGAAAGTTTTGCGTTCTGACTTGAAAATGCCTGCGATGATACAAGTAGAGTCATGGTCCGTTTCACTGCCAATGATACGGCAAGGAAAATGTACAATTCAGACACAAGGCAACTCACAGTGCTTCACAAAGAAATACATTCAAGAAAGTCCATTAAGAATCTTAATCTGAAGTGTTTAAGATTACGAAATGGATGAAAACTTCTCGCACAATCTCTCATAAACCTGTGTGCATCTCGGCTTTCCTGCTTCGTCCTACTCTTTTTCCTCATCTGACTTCAACCACACCTCTGCTCCGACTGCATTTAACCCGCTCTAGGAATCCGGATTCCTCCCTCTTCACAGTCATTGAACCTTTTCTGCAACACGTCCTCCACTGACCCTGGTTTGTGCACTTTCAGTTCCTTTTCATATATCAGTCGATCTGCGGTATCCTACTCACACGTTTTGAAACTGGTTTCCTGTGAAGTCTTAAGGTGGAGCAAGCCGAACACTAGAAAATGTTCCTCCACACTCAGCTGTGACTCCGCTTTAGTTGGTCCACTCGAACCCAGCGCTCGGCTGTTACAGGCACCAGACCAGAACCGGTGGCTAACTTAACATTGTCAAATCCGCGCTGACACACTAGCAATACTTACAGTGTGCACTTTGGACGACACTGGTGTAAACACAGAGGAAATAACCATGATGCACGCATGAGCCTGTTGCGCCGTGTGCAGGCGGGGACGGAGCACAGTCGGAGGTTGGAATGGGGCCATCAGCAACTGACGTTTAAAGTAGGCAACCTGACGTGGTCCGTATTCCAATTAAAACGAGCAGGGAGGCGTGCTGCACTCGTAAAAGCGGATGTGTCGCGAGGGGCCCGCGCACGCACTGCCGCGCCCGCACACCATTCCAATTATTCTTGTGTTTGTGCATTTGTGCATGAGGATGCATCATGGAGCCACATTGTGTCAGTGAACTGTAATTTTACCGCTGAGTGCTTTCTAATTATGATCAAGCCGGGAAGTAGTGAGGCAGTGTTTTGCCTTTGAGATTCATATATGTCTTCATAGAAAACAGTAATGAAGATTGAGAGGTGCGTAATTAGGGACGGATGGCAGGTGGATGCAGCGCGGATAGCGAAGCGAAGCCTCGCTCCAGATGCAGGATGTGTGCTTGTATGCGGCGCGTCGTGCGGCGTCTCGTGCTCGCGCAGTAGTTTTGGCTCTGTTTTGACAGGCAGGCGAAAAAGACAGAGGCAAAGGCATCTCACTTCTATTATCTATGGAGTGCTTTGAAGCTGTGAATAGCCGCATTCAGCAACTAGTTCAAAAATAGAGAATGCTCTGTGAGCAGTCCGCAGACAGTGGGAAGATTCTGGGTTTTTTTTTTTTTGTTTTTTTTCTTCTCGAAGCTGCTGTGATGTTTTAACAGGCTACTGTGCGGTTGAATGGGAGGAGAGGACAGAATGCTGCAGCTTCTTCCATCTACCCAGTTATGTGATTCCACTGGCTTGAATATCACTGCTGCCTGTGTCTCTTTGTCCATATCAAAGTTTGTATCTCGTCATTTGTGCTCTGGGACTCACTTCACAGTTTGGGTAAAAAGATGCTTAAATAGGTGTTTGCGCTGAAGCCAGGCCACAAAATCATGTCGCGATGAATCACAACAAGAGGATCTCTCCTTTCTTCTTGGGCTTTCTTGAAGCATGAATGAGTTTTCCCATTGGCTTCTGGTCTGGTTTGGTCCAAAGAAAATGTGGGCATATGTGGTTCAGTGTCTCTGTGTTTTCCCTGTGATGGAAGGGTGACCTGTACAGGGTGTACCGTGCCCCCCCCCCCTCTTTCTCTCATGGATTGGCTCGAGCTCTGCACAGTTTGTACAGACGATGGATAAACAGACTAAAATCACTCACTTTAATCATTATTAATACTTAGTTTTATTGTCACACAACCAGCAAACTGCAACGAGCACACCGTCCACTATATACAATCCAATTGCAAATGCTGTGAACTGGTAAATAGGACCTTCCCAGCTGGTAATAATCCCAGTTCCCACACAGCAAAAATCTCCATCCAACACATTGTCTTCAGAAAGAGGGAACTGGCTGTGCTCGTTTAAGAGTAATTCCGATCACACTTCATATAAAGACAAGACGATACCTAAGCTTTTGTTTGATCACATTGTTTTGCTTGTCTTGGACTCATTGTCGCTGCTTTAAGCCCCGTTTACACGACAATGTTTTCAAACGAAAATGGAAAGCGTTCATTGCTTTTTGGGCGCCCGTTTACATGACAACGGTGCTCGGAGCCACTGAAAACACAAGGTTTTTTTTTTAAATGCTCTGACTCTGTCTCCGTGAAAACGGACGAAAATGCACCTTTTTCCAATTGAAAACGGTTTGATAGAATATAAACATTACCAATGTCGCGAACGCAGACATTCGTGTGGACAGACGATCAAGCTGGATTGCTGTTCCAGGTAACGTTCCACTCTAGAACTACCAAGTCCCAGGAGAATACAGCTCGGGAGTCAGGCCACTCTGGAGGCCAGAATTGTTGTTATTGTCCATCTACTCGGGCATGTGCAGAAGAATTATTTACTATGGTCATGGTCTGCATGCGCAGTAGCAGCGTTTTTGAAAAGTTGCATTTTCAGTGGCTCAGATCACCATTGTCGTGCGAAGTTTTGTGCTTTCACTTGAAAGCAATGGGGCCTTGTTGTACCTTCAACGTGCAAACAATTTAGGTTAACTTCCTTAAATGTGCAGCGCTCTGACTTTGCTCGATCTATTAAACAGACAAGCAAAGGTTAATTAATTTACATTCTGTCTATATCACACAGTCAAATGAGATTTGTTATTCATACTCACGGGCTCACGAAGCAGCGTGGCAGTATTCATGTGGCTAATAGAGTTTTAAAACGGTGAGCTCTTTCGCTCCCTCTGGCCACAGCAGCGGTGGCACATTTTAACCAGGGCGCTCCTGCGGGAGGTGAAACCGCTTCACCCAGCAGATCCGGCCTGCAAGTAATGAGCTCGCATTGCACCTCCAATGACTTTAATTACTCAAACCTTTCTGCAGGAGCCCCACCGTGCATGCCGCCGCTTCAGCCTCCCATCTTGGATTCCTCTGCTGGATTAACTTCTCCTAACGATCCCCCCCCCCCTGCTTCCACCTTTCATTCCAGGTACTCCATCGACCGGCGCACCGACATGGACCGCCTCTTCAACGTCCACCCGGGAAACGGATCCGTGTTCCTGCTCAGAAGCCTGGACAGAGAGGAGACTCCCTGGCATAATATTTCAGTCATCGCCACCGAGTTCAGTAAGTTCAGCGCCCCCCACCACCCCCCCCACCCCTCCGAGACCGTCTGTTTCACTGATGTGCTAATATATTGATGCAGAGAACAAATGTATGAAAGGCAAACAACAAGTCTGGCTGCAGAGCATCAGTCACAGTCAGTTATCGAGGACGAGAGCTCGGTATCAAGTGTCGCCGCGCCACCTAGAAGGTCTGCGACGTGCCTGAGTGGAAACTGATAAAGGATCAGTTGTACAAAATTACAAAAGTCTTCCACTTGGTGGTTGTTTATCTTGATGTGCCAATGTTATCCACCCAAGTTTTCAGGCCGTTGAGATTGTTGCCGCTTCTTCAATAAGCCGACTTGAACAAATTATAAGATTTCACTGAGGCAAATCCACCAACGCCATGCGGTTTCACACAATAAGGTACTAATTCACAGATCATAAACAAGTCAGGAAAAACTCATTTGATTTGAGGTCAATTGATATTAGGCGATAACTTGACCATTTTATCCTCAAAAAAAGATATCCTTGGTTTAATAAAATTTTGGATTTGGGCCACCAACACTAAGAAAATTAACTATTTTGCACCTCTTGACCCTGTTTATTCACATTTAGCACAATCTTAAATGCACCTCATTACACCCCATTTACACGACGACGGCTCAGTGAAAATGTGGCTTTCCATAGTACATTTTCACGACTTCAGTCGTCTCACCCTGTTCATGTCCAGTAATGACAGTTGTTATACTGAACCCCTTTGGGCGCAATTTGGTAGTGTAGTGGACACCACAGCATATAGCCTCAATCGAATCAGCAATCTTTTGATTGGAAGATAACCCAGTCCACCAACTAAGCTCTTTTGTTTCTTTTAACATCAAATATTTTCCCAAAATGTTTTTAGTGGTCTGAAATCATATTTAACTGAGAGAAAGTATTGAGGTACGTGTAGAAATGTAGGAACAGATTCTAAACCCGGACAAGTCTTTCTACCAACGTTATTTTCACTCTCGAGCAAACATAAGGAAGCAAACTTAGATGTCATTAACTGGCTGTGTCTGTGCAGACAAAGCAGGGTGACCCAGCTGCACCATTGTATGCCCATTAATTTTGTTCTTGTTTTCAAGAAGAAAAAGTAGTTTTGGGTCATGCTGTTCTTCTAAGTGCTGGGGCTCTGTTGAACGCAGATGATTATTTTTTTTTTTTTTCTTAATCAAGGAGAGAAACTAAAGCCATCATTATAAAGACGATGTAAAAAAATAAATAAGGAAATGGAATGGAATATTTTAAATCATTCCTTCCGTTTCTCAATTTATTTTTCTTCAGGTTTTAGCCCCTATTAATATCAAATAACTTCAGTCTGAAGGCTGATTGCTTTCCCAGCTTGAACCCAGACATGCTGTGAAAATTGTTCTACCATCTACTTGGACGTGGGCTCTGCCGAAAAAAATATAAGTATAAGTATAATTATACGAGCTGTGTTTTTCTTGTTTTTTTCATATTTAAATTTTTTCGATGTTAAGTAAGCTTGTTTACGACGTCTGTAATGTTGCGTTTGTGTGTTGGGTGGCAGTAATACCATCTTGTGGTACAACGTGGTATTACAAGATTTTACAGGGCTAGGGATGTGCAACACACAGAACACAAGGGGAAGTACGCAGACCACGAGAGCTGTGATTGGTCTGCTCTACTACGTCATGGGCAATGTTAAGAAACTCTGCATGTGATCCATATGATGGTGTCGTAAATGTAAATTTTATCGGAGAAGCACTGTTAAATTCAAGAGTGAACAGCACACACACGGCCCAGAGCAGAGAAAGCGTCCAAAATGCTTTATATACCTCCAATAATACGGACGACACGTGCTTCTAAACTAAAGCTATTGTACCTTTAAAGACGCATGCCACTTTTATGTGTTGGGGTCAAAATGGATTAAACTGCTTAACTTAAGTTGGCCCAAGATACCATCTTGTGGTACAAAGTGGTATCACAAGGACAACGCCAGGGCGAGTGCCTTTGCGTGCTAAAATCTTGGAATAATTCAGCAGATTCCTTTCGTTTGATTGTCTCTTCGCCTGTTCAGGGGTCAACATAACGCTCCAGTTACCCTTTCTGCCATTTCCACGATCTGAATCCAGGTCCCTCACACTCGTTTTCCCAATGCAACGGTGGATATCAGTGTGACCTCTTACTGGACAGTTCGGGTTCATGCAGCAGAGGTAAACATCCTTTCTGCTGTCCGTCCTCCAGATAATCCCCGTCAGAGCAGCCACGTTCCCGTCTACATCCGCCTGCTGGACATCAATGACAACGCTCCTACGTTTGCCACTGTGTACGAAACCTTCGTCTGCGAGAGGACCAAGGCTGGTCAGGTACTACAGCTTCACCCACACGACAATCAGCAATCAACCTTCAGCATCGTCAGGATCGTTCGTCTTTTACCCAATGAAAGGCCTCTTTTTGGGATGCAATTTTCGCTTTATCATTAAAACCATTTAAGGTGATAGTTATGTCAATTTTAATCATTTTCATTCAACTTTCACAATTGAGTCGTAATTATGGAACAAAAAAAGTCTAATGACATCAGAGCGTAGCCGCCTGAAAAGGTGGAGATAGTAAATTAATTAAGTTTTGTGCCATGTTAAAATGAATTGAAGAGGAAAAGGAGAAATTAATTAAGCATACATCTGATGCTGCCAATATAGGTCCCAGTATAAAACTGGATCTGAAATATGAAAATACAAACATCAAACCAATTGTGTTTTTGTCCTAAAACATGAAAATTAGCATTTAGCATCTATATTTTGGAAAATACTTTTTCGCTTCATGTTTTATTTTGCCTTATTTTTTATTTTTTATTTTTTTTTGCCTTTGAATTTTCAGCTTTTTCTAACATGTTTTGAAATGAGACTACAGATGCTATGAGATAGCTAGTCTTTATAGCCTCGTCTTTGCTCATAGTCTGAAGAAGTATTTCTGATTCATACATTGATTAGTTGATAATGGTTTCAAGTTCATGGGGAAAGAAAAGGCTTTTTTTTAAAGATCCAAACACACGAAGGCCCCCATTTATGTGACAACTTTCAAGTGGAAATCCATCGTTTGAGCCTTTGTTTCAGAAAAGTTTTGCATTAAACTGCAGAAATGCTGAAAGCAATGTAAGTATCATGTCGTGGTGTACATGCGCCGTAGCAGCGTTTTCTTGAAGTTGGGGTTTTCCCCTTTACACAGAGACAGAGTTGGAAGACTTTCAAAAAGTTGGCTTTTCCCCTCTGTTTCCATGGAGAAAAGAGCATTTTCAAAAACTTGAATCTTGCGAGCCGTTTCCGAAAAGTTGCATTTTCAGCTGCTTCGAGTACCTTTGTCGCACAAACGGACACCCAAAACAAACATAAAGTTTTCCGTCTTCACTTGAAAATGTTCTGTTGCGTAAACGTGGCCTCAATCAGGTCTCAGTATGGAAGCTTGCGGTCATGTGGCTTCCTAGCATTAGCATTTTAATACCTGCAGTTGCATTCAGTCTTTGTTATTTATAAATCTAGTTTCAGCATGTGAATCTTGTTTGAGTCGTTTCAGGTTTTATATAATGGCTTTGTTGTTGCCAGAACTAGGATAACGCTAACCTCTATTTTTCCGGTCTTAATATAAAACATCCACAAGTCCGCTTTAAATACGGTTTGATTTTCATTTTGGGAAACTAAATTTGCCCACATGCAGAATTAACGTTGCAGCTAATGCAACCCGCTTCTGGTTGTGCTTGACATACCAGCCAGCTACTTGAACATTTCCTTCGATGAATATTCGTTGTTGCTAATATCAGACGTGCCTCTCCGAGGCAGATCAGACACTCGGCGCCAGGCTTCTCGCTCGCGGGAGAGAAAGTGCCCCCCCCCCCCCACCCACAAAAAAAAAAACTGTGTTCATTTTATTAACTCCTGTTTTAAACACGGCTTATTTCCACCGCAATCATCTGATTAATATTAGCACGACTGCTGAGGGTATGTGGAGAAGCTGCTAATTATTACTTCACCTCCGCCAGCAGGGATTCTCTTTGGGGAGACGTGATAGACAGACCACAGAGTGGAACAGGACAGAGCTGCACTGTGAGGGGGAAAAAAAAAAACTATATTAGATTTTAAATTAACATAATAATCCCATACAAGAAGCACTAACGTCGTCTGAAAGACGCTAAAACAGGCCCGGGCTCTATAAGCAATTTCCTGGCCAGGCTGTGGATTTTCTTTGGCCGGTGTGGAAGGTATTGATTGGGAGCGCGCAGTTTTAAGCAGTTTTCATCGGAGAGTGCTCCCGCTACAAAAACGGTTAATTAAAGTCCTCCATCATAGCAATCATCACAGTGTCAAATGCTGTATCGTGCACAATTTTAGCCAGTTGTGTACCTAAGTAAGCACAAGTGAAGACCTGAGTCAAAGAAACTTTGAAAATAAAGCAGGCTCATTGTGAATGACCAGGGGAGCGGCATGAAAGCGATTCAGGCTGTTTGTGTCTTTCCTTTTCTTCTAGTTGGGAAAAGAAGTCGTACTCATAAGGTGGGGAAATTGTGAGAATGTGTATAAAAAAAAAACAGAGGGCACCATTTGCACTGTATATTGAAAACGGATAAAATGTTGAAACCTAAATAATTTTTTTTTTTTCCGACGTGAATAATGCATCCCACATTTCGGTGTGAAGGAAAAAGTTTAGACAGCAGCATGTGTGTCGCTGTGCTGCGTCAGCGCTTCTTTCTGCTCACACACTCTGTTTGTGAACCGAGGAAACCAACTGGTGGAGTTTGAAGGTGAAAAGTTTTCCCGTTCTTGCTTGATACGGGATTTCAACGAAAGAAATGTATTGCTGTGCATGGCAGCTTGCACGTATTGTTTAACATGACTTGTGCTGAAAAGAGAAATAGCCTCAAACTGGGTGAAAGTTTAGGATATTCCAGTGTTGTTAGGCTAACCTTCAAGCCCCGTTTACAAGACAACGGAAAACTTTTAAAACTTTAAGAAAAAGGTTCTCAGAGTCAGAGTCAGCTCCAACTCCGTCTCCATGGAAATGGGCGATATTCTCCTGGGAGTTGGTATTTTTGAAAGTTGGTCGTCTGTCCATGTGATTGTTTGTGTACTCGTCATCGTTAACGCTAGCGTGTGTGTGCGTGTGAGTGCCCACTAGTGGCCCAATATGAAAACTCCATGGTGTTCAGAGCTTCTGTTGTTTCCCTGGATTGTTTTCAAAATGTTGACCTGTAAGGTCGAAACTTTTCTAAAATGATAATGCAAAAAACAAAAAAAACAACAACAAAAAAAGCATTTTTTTTCTTAGCTTTTTTAGTCATTATTGTTTGACTTGGCTGTTTTCAGCAAAGAAAAAAAAAAGGTTTTTGAAAAGGAGTGTTTGGGTAAAATGAAAATGATTCTGAACTAATAATTTGGTGAACGCTTCATGGGTCCACGTGGGGCCCGAGAGCTGCGAGTTGCACGCCCCTGCCCTAACCTTAAGTTTAGCACAAAGTTAGATCAGTTTAATTCAGTTTTTTATTTCCATAGCTCCAAGTACAACACGGTCATTGCAAGACACTTTTACAGAGGAAAACCAACAACCTGGTTCAGCTCGGGGGTAGGGATGACTCTGGTAATAGCACGGCTCTGGTATTGCCCTAACCAGGTGGCAGTCACCCATCCTACTCTCTCATTGTCGCAGTACTCCAACCTTAACTCTTCCTCTAGTTTTTTTTTGTCAAACCTTCGGCCAATAACCTGATGCTAACTTTTACCCTCCTCCAACAAACCATTACCCAATGGCATTGCTCTTATTAAAACCATATCACAGTGGAATTACCTGAACCTTTACCTTCATTCAGCAACACTACTCCAATCCCGAATGGCCTGGTAGTGTTTTCCTGACCTTAAATATGTTTCATAACAGGTGTCTTGTGCTCCACCATTGCCCCAATAGCATTGCCCTAATCTTAACCAATCCTGAAGGAGCCATTTGAAACAATCTATGCACACTTCATTATTGTAAACCTGTTTATTTTGGTATTGTTAACCTCCTTCGAGAAAAAAAAAAAAAGTAGAACTTTTTTTCCTCAACACGGCCAAACTGCATCCAGAAAAATTAGGTTGCGTTAAAAGAGACAAATACAAGCAGGGTTCTCTGCGGTGCGGTCTCCGTCTCGTCTTACTAATGACCAGCTGTGAAAAAGCCAGTTGTGACGGGAGCCGTCTGGCGTTCGGTTCTGTCGGAGCATAAATACTGCTGATAAAGGCTGGGGCCAGCTTATATAATACTCACCATGTGCACGGTGTTATTTGCAGAGGGTGATTGAGCCAGCAGGCTGCTGAAAACCTCCACACATTTGCAAAGAACCACAAAACAAGAGCGAACGTTGGACACAATGTTCAGTTCCGCTATAGATCTGATTTACATTATATGACGTGGGCCAGTCTTTTGGGCTTTAAATAAACATGGGCAATAAAATAATGGAGTTGTTTGCCTGTAACTCGCGAGGGAGGGCTGCTCTGTGACATGATTTCACTGTGCAACGCTGAACTTGAACGGCATCCAGTGCAGAATTTGAGCTGGCTGAGCAGCCGGCGCAGAGCAGGTGGTGCCGGAGTTATTGTGCAGCGATGTGCTTTTTCGGAATCACTTACAGGACATGCCAAGCGCAAGAGGGTAAACCGAGCCGATAATCCCCTTTTATGAACAGAAGAATGCGGCATTTGCGCGGAATCAGCCGGCGAGTGCGACGCTGACCCGTTTAGAATCAGATTTATTATCTCCACACGTCCTCCGTGTTTATGAAAGCTGTGCTTTGTGTCTACAAGTCTGCGCTGATCAAATATATGGAAGGAACTACATCACAAGCACTTGTAGAACATCCCAAATCATGCCTTGTTTCGTGAATGCAACAGCAGAGTACCGATGAGCTTATTATAGTTTGACAAAAAGGAAACACAATTAACTAAAAGAAGAAAATCACCCCCTTTCATTGAACTAATCATCAGCTTTTCAAAAATTAGGATCCTTATTTAAAAATGGTGCATGATGGTTTATGTCATAATAAAACTACACCAAAACATTTCCAGTCATATGGTTTAAATCCAGAAGAACCACAAATTAGCAATAATTTAAATAGGGGTTAGGCAATCTGGCTCGTGGTGTCCATCAGCGGGGATTTGGAAGTGGGTATAAGCAATGCCGACTAAAAATTAAGTGAGTACACCGTATAACCGCGTATACCCTGGACTATACCACTGAGCATGGTTAATGCAGAAAGTCACCACTTATGTTCTCATCTCTCAGTTCTGCACATAAGCTTGAAATCTTCTGGCCAAAACTGACTTTGTTCTCCTTTCTGCCACCTTAAATTCTTCTAGAGTGTCCATCCACCTCAGCTGAAGCTGATCCCAGTGGATTATGGGTGAAAGAAATGTCTTCAGTCCATCATAGGGGAAACAGAGAGAGACAATTTCACATTTTCAAGTCAACAATCATCCTCAAATGTATGTTTTGTGGACTGTGGGAACCAGAGAACCTGCAACAAGCTCATTAAAAGAACATTTCAAATGGAAATGCCCCCGAGCCCAGACTCAAACCACTTTCTGCTGTGCCTGTGAGGCAGGAGGAGTAACCGATACACTTAGGCCCTTTTGATATATATATATATATATATATATATATATATATATGTTTGTCCACTTTTCCGCTGAGGAACAATGATCCAGAAGAAATTTGTAATCCTGGTGGATTACGGGACGAAAAGGCTGCAGAATCCGCCTTTTCATGCGCCATCCGCCGTCAGACATCAACAAACACAAGAATGACTCAGTGAGCACTCATCCATAGTCCCAAATAATCCCACAAAATCCAACAGTCAGTGCAGCTACAGACGGGTTGAGGAGGAACTGCACTAACATAGGCCCTAGTTATGTTTTTGCATTTTTGTGCTTAAATGGCAACCCCCCCCCCTGTTTACAGAGTCAGAGCGTATCTAAAGGGCCTTAATCCATTCACTCAATAAGCATGTGCAGCATACATTCACTCTCCGGACACAATGTCAGGGACAGCTTTATAGGACACCTTTATTTAATCCAAAGCTGACTGCGTTCTCCGAGTCAGAGACTCAACAAGGTGCTGAAATCTAGAGGAGCTTTAGCTGCGGCTACCAGTCATGTTGCTTTGACCAAAATCTGATCGTGGCAGCAGAGATCAGACATGTTTTTTGGCTTTCTTGGACTTGGTGAGATTGGCTGACGAGACATAAAGTGTGCCAGTTTGAGTCGTTCCACAAACGCTTTTTAATTTGCACCCCGGTGCTTCCTGATTGACTGATGTGGGTGTCCAGGGTGGAGTGGCTTTGATTTGTCGCACCACTGTAATCACATTTTATCCATCAAAAAAATCTAAATCCGAACGTTTCAGAGCAGACTCGGAGTGATCGTACGCCGCTGTAATACCACTTGATATGATTTATCACATACTGGATGGGGGTTCAACTAATGTGATTAAAGCACAGTGGCTTACTAATGCCAAGCAACGTACACACTCACACTCACTCTCACTCTCACACACACACACACACACACACACACACACACACACACACACACACACACACTGATTGGTTGTGCTTCTGGAGACTGCTTGGGTTCCTCTTTTGTGGTAGCTGACATGCTAATCTGTCATGGATGCTGACGATAGCTTACGAGCTGCGTGTTCTAAGTAGGGTGTTACACACAAACACGCATATCACACACCTAATGTTGTGCAACTATCCAAGGGATAAAAACACAAATCTCCATGAGCAATCATGAGAGAATGGATAAAAATATAACGCATCAAACCCCAAATGAGGCGCACTTTGCAGCGTCATTGTGGCATTCTCCTGGGCGGTGGCTCCCTGCCATCGGTTTCTCTCCATCATCCGCCCATCTCCTCATCCTTTAATTCCCCTGGCCTTTCATCTGTCCATCAGTGTTAATCATCAGTATTTGTTCGCCGGATCTCCTCCGCTGCCTCACTCGGGATCCGGATTTGTTTTAGCGTACATGTGCACATGTGTGCGTTATTGGCACTGATCTTCGTCAAAGCCTTTAAGCTCCCGGTAAGTACCTCCCATTCAATTAAATAAGATTCTGGTTATTCAGTTTAAAAAAAAAAAAAAAAAAACTAATCGGGAACACGTAGCCCCCCCTGGAGAGCCACTCCACCCACCCACAGCCCCCACTGTGCATTATTTAAAGCGTATCTCTAAATCTCACTCTCGAGGTGGTGAACGCACCCTCCGAGCTGCCCTTTTTTTACCTCACGCACTCATTTGATCCACTGCAGATATATAAATATTGATTGGAGCAATAGTCAAACCAATGGCTGCTGGGTGAAAGTACAGAGATGGGAAAAGTTTAGCAGCCAGTGAAAGCCTTTCATATGCGATATCTGACTTTTTGGGTTGGAATTCTTCAAGTTCAAATCAAAAACAAATCATCAGAGTGCCTGGAATTGCATATCGAACCTCGATACCTTTTCTTTAAGTTCAGACCAAAGTCAGAAGGCATCCACGGCCAGAAGTCTGGAGAAGTCATGTATTAAAAAAGACATGTTGTCTGATTTGTGTCGGCCTGTGTTTGACGTATTCTGAGCTGGTGAAATGAAAAAAGTCTTTAACCCTCTCGCATATTATTTTGGTTTAATCTGTACGATTGTCAA
Source organism: Lipophrys pholis (assembly GCF_963383615.2). Lineage (NCBI taxonomy): Eukaryota > Metazoa > Chordata > Actinopteri > Blenniiformes > Blenniidae > Lipophrys > Lipophrys pholis. Next base: position 46,148,895 of record NC_137635.1, on the reverse strand, counting down.
AAACTTTAAAATGAGGGAATCCTTTTGCCTCTTTTTTGTAAGGCAACTTCATACTTTCAGGCCTCGTTTACGTGAAATCATGACTATGTTATGAAAATGATGCTGTATTATACAGATTACAAATGGCACATAAATAAATATACTGTCAAAAAAATGGTCATGAATAGGAAAAATAAGTTTCAGTGGTAAATAAGATGTACTGTTTTGGTAATGCCCACATGAAACCGTTCTAATTGATAAGTCGCTTCCTCTCTGTTCGAGATTAATTTGATCCTCAGCTCGGGCCATCATACCCATGATAAGCCTTCTTTGTTTCCTTCATCACCGCAATTTGCTTTTTCCTCCAGTACCTCATTGGTTTCTCAGACACTCTCTTGTTTATAAAGTTTGTCCTATAGATTTTTCTTTTGGTGACATTTTTCCTGCTTTGTTTTTCTGTGGTACCGTAGCAGCATTATATTGTCATACAGTGACATCTAGTGGTCCAACATGCTGTATTACATATTTAAGTTGCTTTCTAATATAAGTCACATAACCAAGCAAACAACTAAAAGTCGTGTGACTTATCTTCAGCAGAATACGGCAGTTGGGACGAAAGCATCATTGAGTCTAAATGTTTGATACTTTTATATTAGTTTTGCGGAATTTGAAATGTTCAATATAAGATTTTAGCTGCTCTTTTTTTGTTTTGATAGTATGTCAAGTCTCTGCAGAGAGCTGAGAGATCATTCTAGAAACCAGATTATTTTGATTGAAGTACGTGTAGAATATTTTCCAACATTGTCTAACAAGCGGCTCTGTGGAACAGACATGCTTCGCATTTTAGTATCTGTTGCTTTAAAGGCTGTAAATTGCTCCAGCATTAGCGTGTGAGTGTTCACGCACGCAGGTCACTCCTGTTCTGTGCACTAATGCACTCTCCGTATCCTCACATATTCTGGCTTTTGAACTGTGTACTGATAACAAGCTGGATGGTTTCCATCCACCATTTTTCACAAACACTTTTGCATGTTGCTCCGTCAGACCACGAGATGAAATCAGACAGTGGCGTCTCTGCTTCTTGTTTCTATCTGCTTTTATAATTTATTTTTCATGGTGGAGATTGAACTTGTATTTGTGGATGCAGAGATGAACTGTGGTTTTTAGATGAGTTCAAGAGTCTTTTTTTTTTAAAGCTTTAAGATTCTCAAGTTGTGGCACAAATACCACCAATGAGTACGTGAGCTCCCTCTAATGGTACATGACGTTTCTTAGAAAATTTTATTTGAAAGGCCACATAATTGCCCTTTTTGTATATTTCTTTTTGCCACATTTTTATGAATTCTCTGGATCTGTATTGTAACTGATAAATGTAGATGTTTTTTGTTTGTTTTTTGTTAGATTAGGTGTTCAGTATTCTTAAATTCTCGACAGTGATAGAGCCCCCCTTGTCTTTACTTCTGAATGACTCATCCATCCATGTGAGTTTCTATGAAAACCTGCTGTGTGTGATTCAAACTAGAAGTCACCTTTTTTTTAGTTTTTTTAAATCCATTGACAATACATTCACTTATATTGATTTTCTTCAGACTGCACCCTCCCTGACCTTAACCACAGCCTTCAGTCTTCACACACCTTCTCTTTGAGGTTTAATGAGTTCCCAACAGAGGAACTGCCATTTTTGTCCCCAAAATGACAGGAGTCGTCAGGAATCAGGTTTCGGGCCCCACGAGTGTAGAAGAACAAGAACACATACACACACACACACACACACACACACACACACACTTCTGGAAATTCGGGGTAACAAGTTTTCGGTCCATGGGGGGGGGGGGGGGGCAGAAAACCTATGCATACACAGGAAGAAGACACAAACTCTACAGACGAAAGTTGCCAAGCCTGGTATCAAACCAAAATGGAAAAACTTTTGTTTCATTTTGAAAATGCCGTTTTATCAAAATGGCTCCAACTCTGTCTCCGTGGCAACGGGGGGGGGGGGGGGGGGGAACGGTACACCACGGTCGTAGTAAACAATTCTTCTGCACATGCATGAGTAGATTGGACAATAACAACAATGGTGGCCTCTAGAGTGGCACTACTCTTGATTCAGACGAAATAACAATCCGACTTGGTCGTTTGTCCATACGACGGTCTCTGTGCTCGCCATCGTTAACGTGTACAGCGTATTGTTCTCTGTGAGCATGTGCGTGGCTTCATTACAAAAACAGCACCCATGAGTGACCTGGCAGGCCAATTACATCGTTTTCAGCCTTCCTATGGTTTCAATCTTCAAAACGTTGTTGTGTAAACATGAAACTTCTTTGAAACGAAAAATGATGCGTTTTCCCTTAAAACATTGTCGTGTGAGCAGAAAATCTTATCAACAGCATTAATGTTGGAAAAACAATTCCCATTATACAAGATTTGAAATAAGGATTTTTTATTTTATTTTTTTTGTCTGAGACACAAACGCTATATTTACAGGACTGGTGCTTCCTTCTTGTTCACGGTGAACTTTGGACTCCTCATTGTATGTGTGTTTAATTGAAGCCCACAGCGCCTGTTATTCTCCTCCCCGTTTCTGAATGTGACTGTGAAAATCCACACACAATCCGTCCAAGCTGCTGTCAGCTTTTCTGCTCTCCAAAGCGATTCCCCACCCGAAATCTATCTTGGGAGTGCGAACCTCTCCTCCCCCCTGTAGATTTGAGAGGTAGCGGCACAAAAAAGTTTGTCGGCTGCTTGTTGCTCAGTCGACAGCAGCTGTGCTCGTCTTGATCTCGCTCAGCTGCAGTGGATCCCAGCGGCGACGTGTCGACGCTGTTGGGAAAAATACAAAGTTGTCATGCTGCTGCTGCAGCCGCCGCCGCCGCCGCTGCCATACAGTAATCCACCTCCTTCCATTTTCATTCATCAGCTCTGTACGATCCAAACACTCATTGTTTTGCTCTGGAAGTGGGTGTTTTGTTACATTTCAATATGAATGGGACAATTATGCTGAAGGACAGCAAAGAAATTCTGGCATAAACTCCTTCCAGTATTTTTTGATAACTATGGCTCCCGAATGTATATTAAGTGGCCACGCTAAATCATACTTATTTTGATCATTTGTCAAGAGTATTCTCTATTTCGGGTCAATACATCATTTTCTATACAGTATGAAGTTTGCATGTATTTTTACTAAAGCTGGGAAGGTCGACACATTAAATCTGGAGCTTCACTCTGATGGAAAATGTTCAAAATAAGCATGTGAAGTTGATATTGTTGGCTCGATTTGTAATTAATACCACAATAAGTGTGTAAATTTTACCAGTCCTTAAATGTCCTGTTAATAGAATATTGTACCGGCACAACGTCTCCATCTCCGCCCATTCCAGGCCTTTTTCCTTCTGTGCATGAATGCTACGAGAACAATGGCTCTATTCTTGGTTCTCTTCATTTATTTCCTGCCTGGAGGCGTATGCAGATGACGTACTTTTCATGGTGGAGTCATTGGAGAGCGGTGCGCTCATTGTCACACCTCAGTTTCGAACGTCCATGTCACTCAGGGTGGCTTATAACGAACATATTAAAAACACTTTGTGGGAGTATTTGGATGAGTCTTGGGTGTCCTCCCTCTCTCGTCTCGTCACGGGCGCTCGGAGCTCAGTGTGACTCCATTCCTTCCTTTTCTTAATGATAGAAATGTTCCGTTTCTTTTTTTTTTTTTTTTTAAACCTGTCCTGACTTTACTTTTCAATAACCTTTAGAACTGTTAGTTTCGTGTTTCAATGAATACAGTCTTCGTCCTCCAATCTCCGAGACACGTTGACTCCATCTCTACTTGGTGCGAGTCCTCTAACTCCAATCCCCTCAACTGCTCTTGAATTGGTCAATCTGTTGAATCAATCACTTTAAAATGGGTCAGTGTTCAGGCTTATATCCTTTTTTTTTTTTTTTCACAATGTCTTTTTTCAAAATCTTTTGAATTGCGTTGTGACAATGCTTCCTAAAGCAATAAAAGGGGACGGGATCCACTGCAGTGAGTACTTTTATTTGACTCTGATGTGACGTGAGAAACTTGCCATATGAGGAGCGTATCATGAGTAAAGAATCGGATGTTTCGTTTCATTGAACCGGGTGTTGTTGCGTATGATTCAGTAAACCGAGCTGCTTGGCTGCGTGCTGTCCTATTTCAGTGCAATATATGATTTTATGAGCTGTGCTGTTGACAGAAAGACTGCGGGCTTATTTAGCTCAGACAGCAGTGATCCTGATAATATCCCAATCTGTTGAGTTTTGGCTGCTCTGCAGTGAGGACACTAATGTGCACCGTGGCTGTGAGTGGCCGCTCGAACCCTGCCAGCCTCTCTCCACACTCATTGACTGCTCTTAACTCACTTAAATCTACCGGGACGCTGGTGTTAATGGAAGTTGCCATCTCCCCCGCAGCGGATCCAGACTGTGAGCGCTGTCGATGCCGACGAGCCGTCAACGGGACACAAGTTCTTCTTCAGCCTGGCTCCCGAGGGGACCCACCGTAGCAACTTCACGGTCCGGGACAACGGAGGTATGGAACCTGACTCAAGGCTTTAGAAGATTGACCACAAAGAAAAATCAAGTACATTCATAAATGAAGTCATGAGAAATGTGCAGAAACACTCAATCATCCAATTTGCCCTGCACCCAAATGGACAAAAGCAACACTTAAATGGTTCAATAGTTTGCCAAATCAAAATATGCATCGCATCCCAAAGAAAACGGATTCTTTTTCAATGATTTTTTTTAAGAATAGCGAATACAACGTGAAGGCTAGCTCTCTCAATGTGAAAATGCAAACTAACATTAGCCTCAAAGCCACGCTGTCAGGGTGAGGTTGTAAAAGCATGCATAATGCAAAACCTATAGGAGAAGTTTTGGGGACATTTCACTGTATTGTGCATCAGGGGGTTTCATTAAAATTGGCTTCATGTTGATATTGGCATTATTTTCAGTAGTAATTGTTTGGTTTCATGAAAATATAGACATTTTCATCTTCAAAGTTTAAATTTGAAAGTTATTTTGGCACTATTTTCTGTCTCACCCACTCAAGATGAAACTGGACGGCTTGTTGGTCCTGAAGTAAAACGTGTTTGACAGATATGAGTTAAATGTTGAGTTATCAATCGAGTTACACCGATACCGACACCAGTATCGGGTATCAGTATCAGTGCATCCCTAGTTTCCAACAACCTTTCTCAGGAAGTATTGACACGTTTCTTTTTGCAATATGCACAGTATATTACCCAAATTGTTATGATATATTGTGCAGCTCGGGTAGAAAGTAGCACAATTTTGTACCACTAGATGGTGTCGGGAGTCGAGTCTGCTTCCATCTCTGATCCAAGTTTATCAAATCGATATCCATTGTCGTAGATCTAATGAATTGATATCTTGGCTCACAACACCACAAGACATTTAACTATTTAACATCTGGATCATTTTAGTTCACTTTAATTCGATCAAATATCTGAAATAATTGGGATTGGAAGCTGAAACTCGTGCTTTCCAAGCTCAGGGTTAACTGATCACTCACAGTCGAGCAGCAGTTCATTACTCTGTCTTAATTTGCGATTTAAAGACTTTTCATTTGGTAAAACAGTAACCACAGTATGTCGCTCCTGTCATCCAGTCAAGTTCAATACTCTTTGCAGATTCCTCCCCACGCTTTGTCTCCTCGGTGAGGTGGAATGAGTCACCGAGGCGCCCACATTTCTCCCTGCAACCTGCTAATAAAGTGATTTGTATTCACACCTCTGCTGCGTGACACGGTGTCAGACAGAGCGTGCGCTGCAGGTGTGCCGTAATCATGTTCTCACCAAAAGCCTCTCTGACTCAGACAACACCGCCGGCATCCTGACCCGCCGGGCCAGCTACAGCCGCCTGCACCAGAGCGTCTACCTGGTTCCCGTGGTGATCACGGACGGAGACTACCCCATGCAGAGCAGCACCGGGACTCTCACCGTGAGGGTGTGCACCTGCGACCGGGAGGGAAACATGGAGCTGTGCAACGCCGAGGCCCTGAGCAGCTCCCCCGGCCTCAGCACCGGGGCGCTCATCGCCATCCTCCTGTGTGCCATCATACTGTTGAGTAAGTAGTCGAACATATGCATCACAGCAGAGTTTTACTTTGGGTTACCACTCGGGATGCTTCGATACCGATACGAGTATTGAGTATCAGGTCCGATACTGCATGAAATACTCAAAAAAGCTCCCAGATACAACCTCAGCGAGAGACAGAGACCACGAGCGATGTCCACAGTTTGAAGATTCTTTAATATTAATGAGAATGACAAAAGTAAGGCAGACTGTCAATTAGGTTCCGTACAAAATATCAAGAGGAGGCAAAAGTTAGTCCGTACAACGTAATCAGCAGAGACATGTGGACCAGCAGAGTTAGCCTGATGTCGCTTATTAGTTTCACTGTTCAGGGGCTCCAGGAGGATGTTACTCCGAGCCGTGCTACATGCTAAAGAGTTTCGGGGCTCACACACCAGGGATGCTATATGCTAAACGTGATTAAAGTACGACTGATACTCATTAATGGCAAAATGTTATTAGCAAGCTTGGTCCGTCGCTCTACAGTCTACAGTACGCATAGGGGAGTTCGTAGATACACGCTATGTACTGCTCTTTGCGTACTGTAGACGCATTAGTATATTCAGTCTTCATGACTATTGGAGGTGTGCATAGTGTCAGTGGTTCATGGCAACACGTCATTGGCGTATTGCTTGCGTATGGAGTATGAATTAGGCTTAACGGAATTTAAAAAGTATTCGTATCGGTACTCGGTATCAGCAAGTAGCTAAAGATTAACACTTTAGTCATTTATAAAAGTGGTATCGGTGCATCCCTGGTTACAACTAAAGTAGATCCATGTTATTACCATTGATTGCTGCGCAACATAAAATGAATAAATCACGAACACGAAAAGATACCAAGAAACGATAACATGTGCCCGGGAGTACCAAGATGGCCGCTGATATAAGAACTCCGATGCTCGATCCAGTGTGACATCAGTGGTGAAAACGGGTGTAGAGGTGGAGGTTTTTTTTCTTCAGTTTTTCACTCAGAATAGTACATTGTTCTATGTGCACATATATGTGTGGTTTTATTACAAAAAAACAAACCACAACGCCCACTGGTGGCCCAACATGCCAACTACATTGATTTCACCATTTCCGTGTTCATGCACATGTTTCCAAAACGTTGCCGTGTAAATTATTGTGAAAGGAAAATGCAAAAACTGTGGATTTTCACTGGAAATGTTATTGTGTAAGCGGGGTCTCAATCTGAACTGTGGCAGTGAGCCCCTCCTCATCTTTACTGACTCTCCAAAATCTTTCTTTTTTTCCACTCAATTTTGTTACTGACAGTTGAGCTCGTTGGAAGTTCCACAGGCTGTGTAGTTTACAATAAATCTATATTCAATTAGTCAATTATAAATCCAGAGTTTAAATGATTTGCACATCATTGCCTTCAGTTTGTTTGTTGCACTTTGCATAATGTCCCCGCTGATTTGGAACGAGGTTGTAAAATAATGAGGCGAATGCATTTGAAAGTAACTCCTTTGAAGGAGACGTGGGGGGGGGGGATTTAAAAAATAAATAAAAAAAAGGTCCAAGCTTCGGCGTGCATAATAACCAGTAAGCATAATCAGTCTCTTTTTAAGAAACATCACAATAAATCGGGCAATTATTCCAAAATGTAGGATGAACCAGTCGTGCTTATCTCGGCTGGTGCTGGCCCTCCGCAGGAGCCTCCATTTGTCCAATATCGTAAACACATGCAGCCATTGTGCTTTCTCAATCGCTTTAATGGGAAACAATGTTGGTTCAGAGCCTCCGTCTGCTGCCGCTGCCGCTCGTCTGAGGCAAACCTGCTATGGAAATGAATGCATCTCATCTGCCACCACATCCCCACTTATCCTCTTATTCATGCAGTGGTCACAGTCCAGTGGGCCGCTTGCAAAATGAATACATATTTATGCCTCTAAAAGTGCAGTCATTGCAGACTTAGTGGACACACACTCACACACACACACACACACACACACACACACACACACACACACACACACACACACACACACACACACACACACTCCAACAAATGTATGGAGGCACACACAGAGGAAGGAGAAAGTGCTCTCATGCAGTGTCCACACTTACAGTACATACATGCATGCATAGAGATGAGGCAGCCTGCCATCAACAACCTGCACACACACACACACACACACACACACACACACACACACAGAGTATTCATTATTGTCCTCCTCCATTTGTGTAAAAAGATCATTTTGTGTCTGTCTTCATCTAACCTTTTAATCACACCCCAATCGTCGCTTTCTCGCCGACAACGCATTTGTTTGCAAGACACTTTGTTGTTACAGCAGAAATTCTTCTCGGGAGGTTTAAAAAGGTACACATTGGCCCAAGTGCAAAGTGTAAATGAGAAGGTGGCGTGCGACGCGGCGGGAAATGACGGGAAACTGCAGAGCGCCACACACGGACGTTTCATGTGTGACACGAGGAGGATTTGAGATGGCACGGGTCACCATACAGCGCTGCCTGTTGTGTGACGTAACATGACACGACGCAACGCTGCATCTGTGTTACACTGGAAGAGCCGCTGGAGTCTGCTGCGATATGAAACGAAGGGACCTAAACCGTGCGTGGCGATATAGGACAGGACATGTTGACGACGGCATGTTTTAGCATAACGAGCCAACACAGTGAGTTACAGCAGAGGACAGTAAAACTCTGCAGAGTATGGCATATAGCTGTGTCATGTGGAAATATGTCTGTTTTTCTATTACTGGCGTGCTCTGGAGACGAGGTTAACAGTGGCTACATTCACTGTCGTAGGATTTTTTTCTCACATAGTGGAACCAAAGGAAAGACCATGAAATCCAAGTAAAAATGAATGAAACGCTAAACATTTTGACATAAACGGTTAGAAGTTTCGCGTTTACCCGGCAAAGTTTTCGAAAAACTGGCAGAAATGCTGAAAACTGTTCAGTTTCAATGTCAGGCCACTAGTGGGTGCTGTTGTTGCTTTTTTTTTTTTTTGTAATGAAACCACACGGATGCGCACAGAGAACAACGCACAGTAAACCTTAGCCATGACGAGTACACAGACATTCATATGGACAAACGAGGAAGTTGGATTGCTATTCCGCGTCCCAGGAGAGTATGGACTGTCAGTCATGACACAGGCCGCCATTGTTGTATTAGTCCATCTACTTGCGCATGTGCAGGAGAACTATGTACAGCAGCCATGGCGTACATGTGCAGTTGAACCGTTTCCAAAAAGTTGCATTTCCATTTGAAAACGTGGTCGCGTGAACGAAGTCTTAAAGTCCAGAAAATATCCTATTTTTTCCCCAAACGTTACCAGTAATGCAACGCTTGACAACATTGCTGTGTATTTACCTGACGTGGTTTCTTCTGATCATCTCCGGCAACAGATCAAACCCCCAGATGGGCGATGATCCGGCAGGAAGTGAAGGCGGCGCACTCTCGCTGCTCGTAAAGAAAAGCCTTTTCGTGTAATCACACTGAGGCACCGCCTCCAGGAGAAAAGTGTGAAAACACATGGAGATTCAACTTATTCAACAGCGCGAAGAAAATAAAAATCGGGCAGCGGCAAGTGCTGGAACCAATTCTCTGTCAAGGAGGAATCACATTGTATGGAGTTATATTTAATATGTTAATCAAAGCGCCGCCTTAAGGCGGCGGTATTGCAGTAATCTGGGTATGCATATGAATGTATCCATCATGGCCCCGCCGCGGGGATGGTTTGGTGTTCGGGCCTCTCTCTCTCACCTCTGTTTGTACACTGACCTCTCCCTCCATCCGGATTACCTTTTTTTTTTTCTCTCTCTCTCTTTCCCCCCTCATTCTCACTATCTGATGCTGCCCCAGTCACGTCCCACCACTCGCGCTCTCCAGACATTCCGTGCTCATGTTTGCGGCGCTTCTGTTGGAGGCATTATCAGCTCGTCGGGCTCCCTGACCTTCGCTCCGCCGCCGCTCTCTGCGTTCGCTCTTCGTTGAAATTCAAAGCGGCCCGCATGAGCTTAGCCAATCAAATGTTCTGCATGATGTGTACGGCTGAGTCCCTCCCCTGGAAAAAATCAAAGGCTTGGCTGTCTGTTCTGGTCTGCCTGCACCGCGTCCCTCTTTTCACACCTCGTTTAGAACATGGCTGATGCATCCTGGGTGTTTTCTTCTCTTTGCCGCGGTTCTCTTACAGCACAATTAAAACTGGCTCATGTATTTGAACGTACTTCAGCTTTTCATAACTTTATCCCAAAGCCCCACCTCCACCTCAGCATCCACCTGTGTTAGTCATCCTCACTGGCGGCGCTCTGATTGGCCGCTGCTTTGACGGGAGCGACGAGGTCAGCGCTGCCACTTCAAACGCTGTATTCACATAATCCGGTCCACGGGACCGAGCTGAGTCGGTCGTGGCTATCAAAGCTTCTCACATTTAGCTCAAACTGCCAGAGCGAAGAGAGAAAAAAAAAAAAAACCTTAAACGTTAATAATGTGATATTATGTTAACGAAGCTGAGGCTCAAAGAAGAATAGTGAATATAACTTAAGAAACCGATAGAAAGACTCTATAGACTCTTTTTTTTTTTTCCAATCCAACCATACAAAGCTTTCAATTATAATGTGCCTCCCTTAAAATATTGCCTTAACGCGCACAAAATCAAATATACAAAGACAGTTATGATCCCAGTCTAAACCGTCTAATCCAAAACGAGGTCTTAAACTTTCTGGAGCTTTCTGGAGCGACTCCCGTGGGTTTTAGGAGAGGATTTGTGAGTGGAAATGATAGAAATTACATAAGTGTGGGTGAGATGTGAGTGCAGCTCAATTCATAAAGCCGCTGCCGAGCGCCGCTCGTGTTTTAATATAAACCGATACAAGGAGCATCATCAATCACAACCGGTAGGAATGAAAGATGGTCTGAGGCGATGGAATGCTGCCTGTGTGTCCGTCTAATCCGATCTCCGTCTTGTTCCCCGCAGTGATCGTGGTTCTGTTCACGGCGTTGAAACGCCAGAGGAAGCAGGAGCCCCTCATTATCTCCAAAGAGGACGTCCGGGACAACGTGGTGAGCTACAACGACGAGGGCGGCGGCGAGGAGGACACCCAGGCCTTCGATATCGGCGCGCTGCGACACCCGGACGCCGCCGCCGCCTTGGAGGAGTCGGCCAAGCAGAGGCGGGACATCATCCCCACCGACACCCTGCTGTACCCGCCGCGCCGCCACCCCGCCCCCTCCGGCCTAATCATGCCTCCGGTGGCCATGGCTTCGCGCGACAACGGCGACGTGCGCGAGTTCATCAACCAGCGAGTGCTGGAGAACGACTGCAACCCCACGGCGCCGCCCTACGACTCTCTGGCCACGTACGCCTACGAGGGCGCGGGCTCGGTGGCCGAGTCGCTCAGCTCGCTGGGCACGGCTTCGTCGGAGGCCGAGCAGGACTACCACTACCTGAGTGACTGGGGGCCGAGGTTCAGGAAGCTGGCTGACCTGTACGGGGCCGAGGACAGCGACTTCTCCTAACAGAGACACGGCGGGCGCACTTCCACGTCAAACACGGGTTCGGGCAACATTTTGATCGGTGCAGGGCCCCGGGGACGGCGACATCCAACTACGAGCGTCATCGTAGAGACTCTTTGAATGTTGCTGATGAGCTTTAAGAAAACCGTGACAACTTCACAAACCCCCCCACACACACACACACACACACACACAGACACACACACACACAGACACACACAGACACACACACACACACACACACACTCCACACCACGAACCAACGGATGTGCTCAACGTCAATCCCAGTAATCGGGATACTGAAGATCACCACCTGACCTTTGGCCTGCCTTCGCTGAACATTGATCCACAAATGGAGCTTACAGAGTCTTTTTAGGAAAAAAAAAAAAAAAATTGTATTTTCGGGAACAAGAACTCATGCTCATGGATGTAGAAATGTAAATCAACCAGCACAACGGTGGAGCCTAAAGATCTTCGGTTCCACCAGCGTGAACCTCTTCAAAGACTCATTTCAGGCCTGACTGGAGTTCAGAATCAAAATTGGACTGTATTTTTATGGAGAATTGGACTTTTAATACCTTCTTTGGCTTTGCTTTAATCTCTGGCGGGTTACCAAATAACTATTCAGCAGAGTGTTTCTCCTGGCTTTACATGTGCCATTCGAAAGGCAAACCGAGCGGAGCGTTTGGAACCGGGTCAGTCCACAGAACGCCGACGCCGTGGCTCCGGGACGGGAGCGGACCGATGGATCTACCGCTGCAGACGTGTGCGTGAAGTGCGTGCAAAGACAAACATCTTTGTTCTTTTCCTTTTTCTTTTTTTTTTTCGACTAAGTGCCCTTCTGCTGCCCTTCGAGCTGAACTGTGGATGCCCGTCGGCCGGCTGAGGCTGGAGGGGGCTAACGACTCTTCTCTGATTGCTTTTTTGTCTTTTCATTTGCTGTCCTGTATAAAATGACCATTCCAGAGGAAGTTGTTCTGAAGGATCCTCGCTTGATAATCGCCTTCTTCGGGACACAGAGTAAAAAGACGACAGCTTGTGTGACTAAATGCACTGATTTCCATTCATTTAAGGTTGTTGGGGTTGTTGGGTTTTTTTTTTTGTTGTTGGTTTTTTAATAATCTTTGTTATTGTTTGTTTTGGGTTTGTGTGCTGCTCACAAGGAGAAAATATATGTTCACCAGATTATTCCTAGCTCTCTCGCTTCTTGATATTGTGAACTGGAAGTCTTTGCATCTTTTCATTTCACAGGGGAATTTATTTTTCTCTGTCAAAACTGATCTTCACACGACGCTTTCTTTGGGGTTATGCCTATGCAGTGGGGCTGTCACTTCTCGAACATCCCAATAATGTCCAAGCACGACTTCATTTACCATTTTCCTCAAGTCAACTCCACCAATCAGACGTACCCCGACCTGTTCAAGCTGTTTAAAATGTTGTATCGAACATGTGAACTGTTAAAGCTACAGCATTTTTACCTTGAAACAATTAAGGTAGTAAATTGCGATATCAATCGGCGTTAGCAGACAGACTTGCAGTACAATTTAGCACCACAAGGTGGTGTAACGAGTACCTGGTATGTAGTCATTGCTCAGTTGGTGACGGAAAGAAGGAGCAGGAGGCTCCAAATGTGATGGATAGGTTATTATCGATGCTAAATGTACTGGGAGCCGCTTGCTCGCAGGCAGAATAAACATTACAGCAAATTGCAACAATACAAAGAATAAAAGTGGTTTGACTTCAATTGTACTCAATGTTTTTGTGGATGATCTCCTCAGCCTTTGTTATTTGTTTAGTTTTTTTTGTCTTTTAAGCCATCTGTTTTCTATTATTTAAATTTAAGAGCTAAACTCGTCGACGACAAGTCTCCTAAAACCTTAATTTAATACCAGTAACCATATGGACTAGAAGGGGGTCGCCCTGAAAATCTACTGGGGTGACAAAATTGTCAGAAATCAGCAAAAAAAAAAAAAAAAATTAAATAGAAAGTTGTAGCAACAACATGCTAAGCAAAGAATTTGCTGGTTAATTTTTATAAATGAAAATTATGTATTGAAAAAGGCATGAGAGAAGGGAAACAGAGCAGTGTAAATAGCTCAATGTTTGAAAAACTTGTGATAGAAAACTTACTGTGATGACGAAATCTATCACATTTGATTTACTTGAAATTTCAATACCGATGTTGTACTTACCATGACCACTAGAGGTCACAATTCAGTTGAACGTTCACCATTTTAAGCTTCGACAATCCATCATGGACCACCTGATTTATGAAACAACACTGGTTAGATTTCTAACCGCGAATAATGTAGAAAAATTAGTTCCGATTTTTTATTTTATTTTATTTTATGATGATTGGGATTGGTCAGTCCAAGTGGGCGTGTTTAATTCAGAAAAGCTACATGCTCTTTTTTTTTTTTTTTTTTTTTTTTAAAAAGAGTTTTCCATGAAGAAACCAGAACAAAGTTTGTTCTTTGAGGAAAACAAACCTCTTCGCTGGGTTTGGACCAACCTTCGCGGTGAAACCCTTCCGGGATCTCCCGGATGAATCCGAACGCTAACGAACAAAGTTTCCTCCTTATGCGTTCCCGCCTAATGTTTTTGGAGAGAGTGACAGCCTTACTTCACAGCCAGCGCTGCGGCTTGAATGTCTTTCCTCGACTTTCGGTTTCATATTATTACCCGTTTCCACCCATATACTCTTATAGCTTCACTTCCAAAAAGTTATTACCCCGAGGATTCTGGCACCGTTGTCACTCGCTGCTTTGTATGAAATGTTATGGGAAAAAAAGAAACCTCAAGCCTCCTCCAGTGATTTATTTACTGAATTTAATTCAGCCCACTCTTTTTTTATTTTTTTTGTTTTCTGTTCTGGAGAGGTTTTTGTTGTTAAATGTTGTAATTAACCAACACTGGATGTCACACTGATTCCTGAAGCAAAAGGTCAAACTCACAACATTCAAAAGAGGAAAGAAACTCATGAGGTCACATTTGTTCCCCCCTTTTTATTTTCTTTTTTTTCTTTTTTTTTTAATCTCTTGTTCTGATATGATATCAGGAGTTTGTATTCGTGTACTTTGGCAGTTTCAGTAAAAAAAAAAAAAAGCAGCAGTTTGTTCCAGTTGTGTTTTGTGACTGTGCTTCGCTCTGAAGGCTTAAAAAGAAAAACCGTCCACATATTTTTCTTTAGGATGTAGGATATATTTCATTCTTTTTTTTGTACCAAATATTTATAGGATACGACGACGCTATTCTTGAAAGGAAAAAAAAAAGAAGAAAAAAAAAAAATATCAAAAATGCCGTCCAGCTTCACTGTTTTTAATGTCATTTTGGAGGTTGTGAAACTCGCTGTGGACAGTCTATCGTCCGTAATATGATGATGTATTATCAAGTTGTTTAATTTTATGAAAATAAACTTTTACAGTGAATGTGGCTTCTTTATTGGATTTCATGTTTAACCTTTTTAATAGATCGGTCCATGAAATACTGAAATCCAACTTCCTTCTTTTTTTTCCTTTTGGAGCATTTTAAATCAGGGGTGTCAAACATAAGGCCCGTGGGACTAAAGCAGCCCGCAAGAGGCCACAAAAAACAGAAAAAAAAAATTTTTAAAAACAATTTCAGACACAACAGGACAGTAACTCGAGCTAGATGTAGTTTAAAAAGTTTTGTAAATTGAGAAACTTAATTCTCAAATCACGTACAAGGATTTTTATAGATGATGTGAATATTTGACTGGATTTCTCCAGTTCCAATTATGTGTTACTTTTCTTTAACTCTCTTTAAAAAAAAAAAAAAAAGAGTTATAGCAGGGATTGTTTTGAAACAAAAAGTTCATCCTCACTGTCAGAGGAGTACATCTACAACATGGATTAAAAAAACTTAGGAGTGCCTTTTAATCATTTTCCTCAAACACTTTCTGATATATGAAATACGTTTTGGTGCGACACCATTAACAGTTCCACACTGTATTAAAAGACCTGCTGCTACTTAGCACGAGACGAATGATGCTTTTTATGCTTTTTTTGTGAGGCGGTGAAGTGATAAGTGCTTTATAAGTAGTCATTATTACTTCAATAAATACACCACAGTTCGAAAGTTTGGGGTCACTTAGAAATTTCCTTTATTTTTGAAAGAAAAGCACTGTTTTGTTCACTGAAGAGAACTTTAAATCAGAAATACACTCTATACATTGTGAATGTGGTAAATGACTATTCTAGCTGCAAATGTCTGGTTGTTGGTGCAATATCTACAGAGGTGTATAGAGGCCTATCACTCCCGCCTTCTAACGGTCCAGTGCGTTTGCTCATTGTGTCAGAAGGCTGATGGATGATTAGAAAACCCTTGTGCAATCATGTGAGCACAGCTGAAGACAGTTGAGCTGGTTAGAGAAGCTATAAAACTGACCTCCCTGCGAGCAGGTTGAGTATCTGGAGCATCAACATTTGTGGGGTGGAGTCAACGCTCCAAATGGCCAGAAAAAAGGGAAAGAACTAACATTGGGAGAAAAATGAAAACCAATCAACTCACAATCCAGGAAGTTTTCACTCACAAAGCTCAATTTTGAGACGCGAAAAATACCCGTCAAAACAGAAAGTCGTGAGGAGGCAGTAGTAAAAGTGTTATTGTGTGATGTACGTTGATATATTTGCATTTTTTCCTCTCAGTTTTTTACGTGATTTGGAAAACTCACCCGATAATATCTGTTCACCAAATCAAAGCAGCTCGTGTTATTTTGACTGTTTGTCAGACACAATTCTGTGTTTTTATGCTCTCGAAGCGTCAGTAGGTCGAGGCCAAAGTAGTAAGATTATCTTGTAAGACCCAGTTGAATGTTATATTTATTTTATCCCTTTTATACAACTCAGGGAGCCAATCCCAGCTGACCAAGGGCCGTTTACCCAGCAATGTTTTCAAGTGAAAACGGAAAAGCCGTCGTCGTGTTTTGGGGTTAGTTTATATGGCGGTCGGAGGCACTGAAAACGCAACTTTTTGAAAAGGCTCTGACTTTATGTAAACGGGGGGGGAAAACACAACTTTTCTGAAGCGCTGCTTCTGAGCATGCGCACCACGGCTTTACGAAATAATCCTTCGGCACATGTGTGAGTCGATGGACAATAACAACAATGACTCCCGGTCCATTTTCTTGATAGTGTTATAGTTGATAGTTACCGTAATGACAATCCAATTTCATCGTCTGTCCATATGAATGTCTGTGTACTCGCCATTGTTTCTGTCGGTTGTTTTTTTTTTTTTTTAATGAACCAACAGACCAAAAGCACCTACTTGTCGCCTGGCAAGCTAAATACAAAATGTTTTGGTTTCTGTTGTTTCCGTGAAAACAAACTTTTTTTTTTTAAGGCTTTCAGTACACGCAGAACCTTTCTGAAATGAAAATGTAAAAATCTTGCATTTTCAATTGAAACACCGTCACCAGTCCATCACAGGACAAACACGGAGATCTATCATCACACTCTCACACAGGTAGAACTCGTAAACTGCACAGAAATGCTCCAAATAGAAGTGCTCAGGCACCAGTGAGCGACCGCGTATATTATGACTGAGAAAATACTTTCAACCGTGGTAGATTTTTAATTTAAGGCTTGACTTTATTCATCCAGCACCTTGTTATACAAACAATGCAAAGCACTTCATGGTAATACACACAAATGAATGAGCGATGCGGTGAAATGGAAGTAAATCAAAGTTAAACTTCAGAAAATACTAATAAAACTAAGAATCCTACATGTGGGATCAGTCTGAGTTCAAAGCTGAGCCAGTGAGCGAGGTCCCTCTTTTCTTTTTCAAGATGTCAGGAGAGTTTGCCGTTGTGATATCCGGAGGCAGAGCCTGCTGTTTTTTTATGAAGTACACGAGGAACATTGAAATGAAACACAGTGGCGGTCCTAAGCCATCCAGCAGGGACATAAAGCGACAAGAACTCTCTGATGTAAGGAGGAGCGAGATGGTTCAAAGCTTTAGAAACCAGCAGGAGGACCGTAAAATAAATGCTGAAAGATCCACGCAAGCAGGGCCAGAAGTTATGTGATCTCTTCTCTTTGTTTTAGTTTCAAGTGTGGCAACCACGAATATTGAGAATTTCAACTGAAGACAAACTGGAGCAATCCAAACAGAGTGATGAATCGAGATTTTGACGTCTTTCTTTGCACTTTAAATGCTACGTCAGGAATAAGGTTTTAGTGTAACGCCACCATTTTCAAAGGAACTTGCTGATAACCCTCTTTGATAACCACACCACACACACACACGCTTTTATGATCCTACAACTCCTCCTCATTCCCTTCGAGGACACAGCGAGCCGTGTCCGTTCGGTTCTGAACAGCATGTCGCGCCGCTCCCAACATGTCCGCTTTGTACGTTCCAGTTCCGACGTCGCCGTCCTGCACCAGGTGGTTCGGAGACGTCCAGGTTTTCTCAAGGCGATTTCTGCGAGCCGATCACTTTTCATTCCCAGCACGTGTCCTCGCCATCTCAGACGTCTGTGTGTGATTTCCTTGGTGAGGGTCCAACTCCCAGTGTCGTTGGTTGGAGACTTTTTTATTTTTTTTTGCTCGCCAAAAAAGACTTGGCATACGCATCAAGGCTTCAATTGTGAGAAACTTCCAGTCTCCATGTGTCTGTTTTCGACGAGTCGCCAACTTTCCGAGCCATGTAGTAGCACAGATCTGACATTGCATTGGCTACATCTGTTCAAATAGTCATTAACGCAAATAGCTGATCGGCCAATCACATGGCAGCTGCTCAGTTCTGACATGGTCAAGATGAGCTGCTGGAGTTCAAACCAAATGTGAATGAGGAGGAAAGATGTTTTAACAGTGTAGCATGGTTGTCGGCGCCAGACGGGCTGAGTGTTCCACAATCTGCACATCGACTTGAATTTGTACAAACCACTCCGTCTGGGGTTTATGGACTTGTGAGGAAAAGAAAAAAGAATATCCGGCGAGTGGCGGTTCTCTGAGGACAAAATGTTTTGGAGGAGCACGGTTGTCAACTTTGCCACCAAGGTATGGAGGAATCCATCTCACAGCAGGTCAAGCCGAGGAGGTGATGGGCCACAACAGCAGAAGAAGACCAGATACCAGATACCGAGAATCCTTCCTGTCAAACTTAGGAAAATAAAACGCAGGCGACGGCTAATACGGGCTCACCACGACTGGACCAACACCATGAGAAAACCAATGTACGGTCTCTCAACGTCTGCCACATTCAGACGGCGGTACGGGAAACATGACAACATAAATCCGTCAATGGTTCAGGATGGTTCTGGTCCTTTTCAAGGTTTTTTTACTTTTTTTTTTTTTTTTTAACATGAAATCAAAATACCTCTCCAGTCTATTTTTAGATGTCAGTCCTGTACAGCAGCTTTGAGATGTTGATTTTCATTACAATGCTGACAAATCTGAAGACCAATATGGACTAAAGATTTTTTTACCATATTTTTGAATCTGTGCCACCAAGAATGAAGACAGTAGGAGTATCTGACATTCTCTGTGTGTGTGTATAGTTTAAACCTTTAGCTAGAAACGGGGACGTGAAAAGTCAACCCATACATTTTAAGTCAAAAATGGAGGATCTTGGTTCATTTGAAGACATTTCCCAAACAAATGTCCATAAAGGAGGAGCTGCACAGAGACACATGGTAGAACGTGTTTCATTTAATAAATTATGGCAAACTGGAACTCTGACTCCGGGTCTCTGTGGGGGAACCGGCCGGTGGCATGCCCAACGTTAAATCATGTATATACAGTATATGATTAAAAAAAACAAAAAAAAAAAACTGTGGCACAATGCAATGAACACAATTCAGATGTGGATACAGCCACTCGAGCCTACGCTGGGGACTTCACTCATCAAACTCCCTTCAACTGCTTCATCCCCGGCCCACCCTCCCCTCCCCTCCCCTCCCCTCCCCTCCTCCATCGCCGGGGTTAAGTCAGCTGCTCTGACTGCATGAATCATCAGACACGTTGGACTTTGGGGTAAAGGCAGCACACAGAGCTGTCAGGTGGTCGGCTTCTGTCCGTTACCACCAGGCATGAGCCCGGGAATCTGGGAAATGGGCCAGAGTTGCACCGGTTTAAATCTTTAACGGCACATGACCATGTTTTTGTCAGTAAATGAAACGGAGGAATGAATAAATAACCCGCATAGTTGGATAAAACTGAATTACATAAAACATTCACACTTTTTCTCCGGCCCTGAAGTCAGACAGAAAAATGGATGCAGTGAAGCTGCTGACAGAATCATTTTCCACTCACTCACTTTTACTGTTTATGATTGTTTCCTTTGTTTATTTTTTTTTCCCCTATCTGGAAACTTTCCTACTGTACGTGTCGACTAACAGTACAGATCAGTATATTGTGAGAGGCGGAGGACACCGTCACCTTGGCCCGGGGTTCAGTGTGTGCATGTATGAGTGTGTTCGTGGTCAGCGATGACAGCTGTAACTTTACCACATGCTTCCATTAGTGTTTCATACCCCCCCCCCCCCCCCACCCCTCCCACGGTTAATCTTTGATGGTGCTGTCATGTACCGAGATGAAAACTGGCTGTCAAACTCGGTGACCCCGCCCCCGCACAGCCAGCACCGCACCGTTTGTTCAGGGACACATGCACAGATTCGCTCAAAAATGCATGGCCGTTCGTTCTTGGAGACGCGGATTGAGCGGGGTGGAGGAGAAATCAGGAGAAAATATGGTGCGAACACACATCGCAAGGAGGAGGCAAAAAGCAAGACGTACGCCAAAATCTTTATATCGTACTTTTCACAAATCACAGCCAGACATTATAATTAATTGTAGTCATCGCACAAACTTCTTAGAAGTGTTGAAAGTGGCTGAAACAATGAGAATAACACCAGAGAGAGACATAATTGGATGCTGTTGACTGGCAGCCACTGAAGCCCTTGTTGGAATCTGATGATGAATGATTGAATGAAGTAAACAGATGGAAGAAGAGAAAAATGAATGGAGGGCTGAGGAATGAATGAATGAAATGATGGATGGATGGATGGATGGTGGCAGAAAAGACAGATTGAGGACATATATGAGTAACTGATGCTTCAAGAATTGAAGGAAAGAATGAGAAAAATGAATAGCTGGATACATTCACTTATTTTCATGAATTACCGTGATTACGGAAAGTGGCTAAATAAAGTCATCGTTTTAATTAAAGTCATTTGTTCCTTCCTGAGACGCCACCCAAACACGACTGGCACTCTGCTTATTTCCCAGTCAGCTGGAATGACAAAGATTTGGCACATGGCTGCTAATTCTCGGTTGGACCTCCCTGAATAGATGAGAGGGTATTATCAGCTGCAGCTGAGTGGAGATGAATGATGAGCAGGTGGAAAGGGAGCCAAAAAAGTAAATTATAAAAGCCCCAACATGAGTTAAGACACAGATGAAATATGCAATGAAATAAGAGACAGATGGCAGCAGCAAAATGAGCAAATCATCCTTAATCTCAATGTTTAATACTCAATATTTAATCAGATACCACTTAATTAATTGCAAATTGTTTAATAATCTTTCCAAACGATTAAAGGATTATCCTGTGCTTTGATTATTCTCACCTCTGAACATATACACGATTAGATTTTTTAATTAATCTCTTCCTTCTTGCTTTGTCTTAATGAGGAGCTTGTTTAAAGACATGCTGGGAGGGATTAAAGTCACGCTGAGCCCCGTTAAACATGGAAGAGTCGATACATAACTCCCAAGTTCAAACAAAGTCAGTCTCTGTCTGCTCAGTCGGTCCATCCGACTGGGATTATTTCACCCGGCCCGTTAAAAGCTGCTGCACGAGTGAGAGGTCATCACACTTTGACTTGGGTCTGATGCTGAAGTTGGTTGGTTGGTTGGTTGGTTGGTTGGTTGGTTGGTTGGTCGGTCGGACAGAAATGCAGATTAACAAATAAATGAAATATGGATGGATGGAAAAGGTGGATCAATAACAGCAAACAACTGAATGGGCGAGTGGATAAATGGAACAGTAGAAGATTGTTATGTATTCACTTGGATCCATGCTTTTGCAACTACCATATGTCGACAAGAATAATTTTTTCCACAGGCCTGTAGCGTGATGTAAGCACACAGATTATCAGCCAATCATGTCCCATCTGCATAATCAAACAGTGGAATGAGGCTCTCTTCTTCTCTATCCTTCATCTCCAGCCTCCGTCTGAGGGCCCTCCAACCGAGGAGGAGAGAAAAACGAGGAAGTGGGAGAACAGAAGGGAGGGTCAGGTGCCCTTAAGTGCTTCTTGGAAGATGGAGAAGTGGTGTATTCGGGTGCGTGTGTGGGCAAGTAGGTTGGTGGGTGGGTGGGTGGGTGTGCAGAAATTCTTAATGGATTCCAGTGAAGATGCCAGGAGAGCAAAGACATCGAAGGTGGGGTGAAAGCTTGAAGAGCTTTCGTGTGTGTGTGTGTGTGTGTGTGTGTGTGTGTGTGTGTGTGTGTGTGTGTGTGTGTGTGTGTGTGTGTGTGTGTGTGTGTGTGTGTGTGTGTGTGTGTGTGTGTGTGTGTGTGTGTGTGTGTGTGTGTGTGTGTGTGTGTGTGTGTGTGTGTGTGTGTGTGTGTGTGTGTGTGTGTGTGTGTGCGTGTGTGTGTGTGCGTGTGTGTGTGCAGTCAAACACAGTGAGGAGTGTCAGAGCGACAGTACTGTGAAGCATCTGTTACCACAAAGGAAGGGAAAAAAAGTGGATTGATGATGAGAGAATGCTGTCTGCTCAGATCATTTTGTCATGCAGCAACATGACAGTTACACAGCTCCAGTTAGAAATCAATTTAACGAAGCAGGGGACCCTGCAAAGATCACCAAATATAACACATGCATTCATGTATATTCAAACATGATCCGCTCCAGTAGTGTCAAATAATGTGAAGTTTCTTCTCTCACGGTGACTTTTTGGTGGAGGTTTGGCGAAGGCGTGTGTCGAAATGGCACAATCCTCCTCCTCCTCCTCCTCTTCCTCCTCCTGGCTGTTTTGATAAAAGCAGAGAGCCGCTGATTTGAACAGTTACTTCAGAGCGGAGAGATCCTTGTTAAATCAGACACAGCCACAGATGGCCGCGGAGAAAAGCCCGGCGCGCACAGATGAGAAGAAACGGCCAGCAAACACCGACCACTTGGAAGCAGTCACACACAGCGCCATCCGTGGAAGATGAAGAGGGATTGGTTATTATTATGTGCATTTTTTTTTTCTAGGAACAGCTTTTTTCTTTTATTGAGTGGTGTTTCTCCTCGACAGCGACGAGAAGAAAAATATGCAAAGACCCTTAAATGTCTCAGTTTTTTCGAAAATAAGGTAATAAATCAAAAAAAATCTCAAATTAAAAAAAACAACAGTGATAATGTTCTTCCGTTTGTGTCTATGTGCTGAGCTGTCGGTACAGGCACTTGTAAATCTAGCTTTTAGTCCAAAGGAGGATCCTTTTCCAGAGGTGGAGAAAAATATATGGAAATGTTGTTTATTGTAATTACCTTCAAATATACAGCTAAACCTTCTTTAAGAAGTGGATGTGAAGTGTAGAACTTATATGTTGCAATGATTGAAGGGATTATTTGGTCATTTGTAATTTGAGCCTAAAAGAGGATAACTGTCTTTCATTATATGATTAGACTTACCATAACACATCTTTTAAAAAGGTTGTTTTGTTTTTACCTATTGTTTGAACAATGAGACTAGTTCCTGTTCCTGGTGCTGTCGACAGTGAATTGAAGCCCTGTTTACACTGAAAGGCTTTCAAATGAAAACTGAAAACTGACATTTACCATTTGCACAACAGCTGTGCTCGGAGCAACTGGAAACACAACTTTCTGAAAACGGCTCCCAATGCGCAACTTTTCAAAAATGCTCCGACTCCGCCTCCATGGAAAAAGGGAGAAATGCAACTTTTTGGAAACACTGCTATTGCTCATACGCACCACGGCCGTAGCAAGTGGTCCTTCTGCACATGTGCGAGTAGATGGACAATAAAAACAATGTTTGCCTCCGAGTTTTGTAGTTGACAGTCACCGTAATAACAATCCAACTTGGTCGTCTGGGTACTCGCCATTGTCGAAGATTATAGCGTCTTGATCTCTGAAAGGGTTTTCGTTGGTAAAACAAAACGCAGCACCCACTCGTGGCCTGACTTAACTAGATGGTTTCATTACAAAATCAACCAACTCTTTTCCTGCCATCGTTTTCAGCGGTTCTGCCGTTTCAGTGTAAATGCACGTTTTCCAAACGCTGCTTTGTAAACACAAAACCTTTCTGAAACAAAAGCACAAAGACCATGTATTTTCACTTGAAACGTTGCCGTGTAAACGGTGCCTCAAGCCTTCTTCACCATGTTGACATGCTCCAATATTCACAGGGTCACTGTCATGTGATTGGCTGATCCAATGGTGTCCTAACAAGCAGGTAAATGGGCGTAGTTTATTTTGTTGCAGGTGAATTTCTCATATTTTGGTCGACACAGATCAGCAAAGCTATTAAAACGATTGACATTTGAATTTGAATTGAAGTTTTATGATTGCAGCCGCTGAAAGATAGTATATATTGTATCAGCAGTGGATCTTGTGTTTTAACAATAATTCATCCTGTTTATTGTCTCCTTGTAAAATCTGAAGTATAATTCCTTCCATGCTTCTCGCAGCAGCCAGTATCCATCATATCTTAGAGAGCTGTTATCCCAGTATCATCCCAGCAGAACACTTTATTCTCAGAGTGCTGCTTATTGAAGGTTTGCAGACTTTCTAAAAGCAGAATGGGAGGCAGAGCTTTAAGCTATCAGGCTCCTCTCTCGTGGAAAAAAGATCCCAGTTCCGACTTTTCAGATAAAGCTTCAAACTCTCCTGTGCAATCCATCTTTTATTTCTCTTCCCGTCAATTCACAAGCCATCCACCTTTATCTATGGGCTGCTACAAATTGCAAAGAGAATTTGCAAAGAAGTTTCCAAAATATTTCAAAACATTCTCACCATGGTTCACAAATCTGCTGTTTGAATTTTGAACATGTTGAAACATGTTGAAAAATATTGCATGTCACTTTTGTTAAGACCCCTTCATAAGAGCAAGGAGAAAATTCAGCACTCTAGAGCAAGCTCTCTCTGGCTGAAGAAATTTTGTTGGGCAGTGCCAACCATCTGAGCCAAAGTGTGTCTGCGCCACAAACGGCAGCGTGGTCCACAAACTCTTGTGTGATTGGCCAGACTGTACTTGCTTACTTCCACATTCTGCCACAAGGGATTGTGCGTTTTGCATTTACACAGTGCCGCGTGCCGCGTACAGACTTTCCAGCCTGCTAATGACTTTATCAGTCATATCAGTCATATTCTAATCATGTTTAGCATGTAGCCTCGCGACTGTATGAGCTCTGAAGCACGTTAGCGTGTAGCACGTAGCACAGATCAGAGTTACATGAAGCCCCCGAACGCATCACTCAGGGCTGTTAGCTTCTGCAGTTAAAACCGGACTTACATCGCGGCCTGAACACGAACTTTCTCTTTTGTTACTGAAACAGTTCAGCGAACTGTATTTCTGGAAACGTTTAGTGAGAAATAAACTGTGCATTTGAAAAGTTAAAACGCCGGAGTACAAACTCTCCTGCCAAACAAGATTTTTTTTTTTCGGCAGCTGGCTGACATCACAGCTGAACTTTTCTTCTTGTTCTTATGGGAGTATGCAGGGGCCTTCAGTCTTCGTAAATTTCTCAGATTGAAAAGCGATTGAAATCAGATCTTCATCCAGATCCAGAAGTTTCTGCACTTCAATGTTCAATGAACTCCATTTATCCTGACATCTGGACTGGACACCGTATTTGTACATAACTGTCAACTGCCAAGCAGGTAATTCTATCCGATTATCAAAGTTTTGTCTTGTGACATGACTAATTTTGACACAAATTTCTGAAACATTCTCACATTTGGGTTGCATACACAAAGCATTAGTTCAGTGTAATTGACAAGACTTTTAAGTAAAAATTATAACATTTTATTCACACAACAACAGCGTTGTGAGTCCCTGAAAAGGGCCCTTTTTAGAAACAGTTTCCAGAGTGTTACTTTTTCCAAACACACCAGCATTACAGGCCGAGCCTGTCTCTTTAAGAAAGTAGCATTATGGGCAAAGCATTCAATACGTCAACCCTGAGTTTTGGGAGGAGTGTTGAGAAGACAAACACGCTGGCCCGAGTAAGCGCACACAAACGCGATAGTGACAACTATTGTACAGTTCAAGTTAGAAAGTTAGCCTGACTCTCGTCGCGAAGGTTTTATGCATTCAGGAGGGAACACCAGCCTCCGTCTTCACGTAAACAAGGAAATCACAAGTATTGCGCATGCAAACCTCTGTCTCAGTAAACCGTTTTTTTCTGCACACGTGCGAGTAGTTGGACAATACTACTGATGGCGGAATCTAAAGCCATTCCATCCAAGTGTCCTTTCATTACCATTTACTATCACAACAAAGGAAGATAACTAAAAGACACCTGAATGTTTCCACCCGTACAGTTCTCTGCATGCATGTGTGTGTGGTTGCATCACAAAAACACAACACCAACTTATGGCCTGTCATAGTAATAACAGCGTCATCAGTGTCTTCGGCGTTCCCACGTGTTCAGCCATCATTATTAAGACAATGAAGAGGATTTTTTGTCCGAAAACAAAACTGAAAAACAACGGGGACGTGGTGTGTCTCTCGCCTGCTCTCTGTGCTCTCTCCTCTCTGTATCTGATCTGCAGTTTCTGAACAGTGATGGTTTTGTATTCTTTTCATCACTCCCCTTGTCCCAGCTGGCTGGTGAAAACTGTCACACACTACTGAAACATATTCAATGTGAGTTTTTCCACTTCCATAGTTGCCGAAGTGAATTGTTTGTTTGGGGGGGGGGGGGGTTTAATCTATTTGACTGCCAGGCTTCATGTTACCAAGTAAAACCCTGAGACGACTTGTGTTGTTTTGAAAATTGTGTATCTGATTTGTTGCCGTCTTTAGTTTGTAACCACTGTGTTTTCCGTCATTCCACACGACCATCAATGTTTGCCTCCAGAGTGTCATAATTCCCAGCCCGTATTCTCCTGGGACTTGGTAGTTTTATAGTTGATACTCACCGGAAAATCAGTCCAACTTGATCCATAAAAATGTCTGAGTACTCCCATTGTTAATGTTTGTAGCCGATTGTTCTCCTTGCCCATGAATGTGTGGTTTCATTACAAAAACCAACAACAACTCCCGCGAGTATCAAAATGTTTCCATGTATCCGTGAACCTTTTCTGAAAGGAAAAATGTGAAAATGATGTGTTTTTGCCTGACTCCGTGTCAACAGGACCTTAGAGTCATCAGTGAACCAACAAACGAGACTTTGGATGATTGTCGGATGAAATGAGTGTATTCATCGAAAGACTCATGTGGGCTTATTTTTGAGAGCAGACCTGACCATCGTCTTTATTACGATGACAGTTAGACGCATTGGATAACTATGCAGAGAGTTAAATATACAGGAAACAATGCAGGACAAGAGAGATCAAAATCAGAAAACGATGCTGATCAACCGCCAACGTTCTGCACATGCAGGAGTATATAACGTCGAAGAAACTCAGCCTGCCCTATATGACGCCCATAAATTGTGAATTTAACAATGCTTCTTCAGTAAAGTCTACATTTACTAAACCATCGTCTAGAGACACTTTTCTTTCATACACCACATAATGAGTGAGCCTTTACGTCAAAGACAGTTTAAAGGAGCTAGAATGTCCTCATAGTACTGTTCTCTGCGTGCAGACAGCGCCCACCAGTGGCGTGACGTGCAAACTACAGTATTTTCAGCATATCCGACTGATGGTGAAACTCTTCTGAAAGGAAAAGGCAAAATCAATGGAGTTTTCGTCATTGTTCAACGCACCAGGAGGCAGGACTGGATGAGACGCAGGTGGAAACACTTAAGGCGGTAATCAAATCAGAGCGGGATCACAGAAGAGTCCACAAGGAGGAGTCACAAGAGACGAGAGCAAAACGGGTGGAAAATTCAACACGGAAACATGGTTTTGCAAAGCAACGGCAGACATTGGCTCGCACCATGAGTATCACACCAAAGAATATAGATCTGAGATGAGTAACAAAACCAGAACCGTAAACAATAAATATGGCGTCACTTACCAGAAACACAAGGAACCATGAATGGGAGGCACAGAAATAACAAACAATCAAAAGAAAACACAAAGAAAGAAACATAAACCCCGGGTCAAGACGAGGGATGTACTGATACAGTTTCTTAGGATGAGTACAAGTTCTAACCTTTAGCTACTTGCCGATACCGATATGAGTACTTACTAAATGGCGTTGTACCGGGTTGTATCAGGGTTCTTTTTATGAAAACAATTACCTCAATATTGGTTTCATTGCATCCCTCGTCATAATCTCTAGGATATCATGCAAACTCCAAACAGAAAGATACCAAGTCTTATTTCATTCCAGAGAATGGGCCATTCCCTTCAAGCTATTATTCAATAGATGCAGTTTTTTTCTTGCTGGAGTTCTCTGCTGTGATGAGTTGCTGGTGTCAAATTCATAAGAAGCACATTTTTTTTGATGAGACGGTGTGTTCTCCATCCTCTACCGCAATTTAAATAAAGTTTTATGAGACTTGCACATTTGGTGCTTTTTTATATTTAACGGCGTCTCAACTTCTTCGTGCGTCTAATCATTTCTGCATCCCGCCACACTCCTGCCTCGGCTACAACCCACCTGGGCTTCATTGTGGTTGACCCACTCATTAACACCATTGGAATGTGAGCGGCTGTCAACGAGTTGCTGCGCCGCCGGAAAAATGTGTCCAAAATAAAAACAAATTTGATCGATACAGACCTCTAAGCAAAATGCAAACCAAGTACTCCCACGTAACTCCCCTTTTAGCGACGCAACATCAAAGCCGAGGCCTTTCTACTGTAAAACAGACGGCTAAATGGGATTATTTCTCTGCCCCGTTTGTTCAAATTACAGATAAAGACATACAGTAGAGACAATTCGTCTGTCGGCCTGCCAACGATGCAAAGCAGATCAAGTCTTCTTTGTTTGCTGCACTCACGCGTAAGCCCCATGATCTGATTCTGATAGAGTGAAACGAGATCTGAGGTTTGTAACGGGATCAGATCCTCTATTTCTGCCTAAAAGCCACAGCAACATACGTGCTACTTTATTTAGCGCTGCGCTCTCTGCTTCTCGCACACTGCCGCTAAATTGGATTTGGGATGTACTGTAAATTTCCTGCATTCGCCTTGGTGCTCCATTTGAATAGAGCCTGTTGCCTAAATAGGAGCCGAGTACATTCTATTGTCATGAGTGGAGACTCGATGATTTGGCTGTTTTTGTTAATATGAGACTAAAAATGAATGCATCCCAGACACGAAGCACACACACACAAAAAAAAAAACAGGGCCATCATAACACCGAAAGATCACACTTTTTCTTTGTCGCATTTGAATGAAACACATTTTATCATGAACACAATTTTTTTTTTTTTTTTTTTGAATAAATGTACAACTCTAATCCCACAGAAGTGTAAAAATTTAATTAATGACCCAGTGCGATCCTCCCGAATTTAACACAATGTAGGAATACTGTGTTTTATTTTCACTTGCATGGGGTGTACAATAAATGTGGTGCTTGTTTTTGTGAGTGAGTCTGACCAGCCATAACATTATGACCAGTGAGAAGTGACGTGAACTGAGGCTCCATTTACACAACAATGTTCCCGGTGAAAACGCAGAGACTCACACCCAGACTCCAGCATTACAAATGTTTGAATATAGAGATCAGAAAATACATGAATATCATCCCTCTCCTACAACTACACATAGCCTCCAAACACCTGGCATCAGCTGTACGTATACTTGTTTCCTGTACACGAGTGTCACTTTACCAGTCCTGTCCGTCTGTATAGGTTACCTGACACCCCGGTGTTGGTGGATGGGTGATATTTAGTCCTCAGAGTTGAACAGTAAAATGAAAGTGTGAGGACTTCACAGGGTTTGATACATTGCGTATCCAAAACAGCAGCTCTTGATTGGTGTTCCCAGTCTGGAGGATCTGAACCAGGGCATGAGCCTTGATCCCTGCTCATGGGCGGCCGAGACTCATTGATTCACACGAGGAGTGAAGCCTGACCTGCTGGTCTGATCCAACAGATGAACTACTGCAGCTCAAAGTGCAGCTGGACTTAACGCTGCTTAGTCAGAACACAGAGTGCATTAGAGTTTGTGTTTGTGTGGCTGTAGAGCCGCAGATTCATGCCGTCCACCACTGAAAGCACTAATGCACACATGAGAATCAGAACTGGATTATGGAGCAATGGAAGAAGGTAGCCTGCTATGATAAATATGTCTTCTTTTTTTTTTTTTATGTCACGTAAATGTCAAGGTACGTGTGCATGGTTTACCTGGAAAACACATCACACATCCACATTCTCCTGGAACTTGGTAGTTTGATATTTCAGAGTAGGGATGTCTTTTGATCACACTTTTGAGCCCCTGATACCGATTTGATTTTCCAGATTTGAGTATCGGCCAATACAGATCCGATACTTCCATTGCCTTTGCTATATTGTGAATATACTTATAATACATTGTACTTGTCACTTATAAAATTCACTGTTGCGAGGTGGCGCAAATGATTATTACACAAGTTGTCTAATTGTGATTATAAGGCACTGATCTGAGAATCAAAGACAAGAACAGACACTTCTGCCAAATGTTCAAGCCGAGAACAATTGCTGCGTCTGAAAAATACAAAGAAGTGGGAACAGAGCAACAAAAAACTAAAGTCAGGTAATAAAAGAAAATGCAAAGTCCACTCGGTTGAAGATTTCCTAGTTAATGAGGTTAATTGACAAAAGATCAGTCACAAAGACTTGAAGGGTAACGCTGAGGAGCCTGTGAAAGACTAAGTGGTCCCATTGTTCAACAAGCCAAGAATACTCTTTGCCGCCATATAATTGCGAAGAATTTGAGGATCTCTTCACCTGAAGTGTAGAACACCACGAGAAGGGTCCGAGAAATTCAGAAGGTTATCGGTACGGAAAATTCGCCTTGTACTCACCAGAACAATATACACATCATTTTGAATGCTTCTAGCTCATTGTTGTACAATTCTGGTGGTTTATGCGTATTGTGAGTCTATATTTTATCTTAATCTAAAATCTGTCGGGGGACAGTTCAGTAGACTCTCTGATGGTTTGGAGTTGCTGCTTATGGGCAGTTTACACGTCAATGCTTCAGCATATGGCAGTTCAAGAGCTCCAGCTTCTTCCATCCAGGCAGCAGCTCTTTTAGGCATAGTTCAGCAAGACAACGATCATACTACATACTGCACTGACCACAACAGCATTGCTCTGCAGAAGAAGGATCTGTGAGCTGAAGTGGCCGTCAACTCCTGTCACCAACAGAAAACCTCTGGAGCACCATCACAACCACAGATACTTGTTACAAGGCCTTGACCCATTTTTCTTTTCAAGCTAAATTCCTGCAATCAAATTCAAATGGTCAAGATTTCTTGCGACATGGCTGGACATCTAATGAATTCATGTATATTGTTAATGATTTTTGTCAGTGATGAAGTGCTCCCTGGAGAAGTGAGTACACGCTCAATTGTTACCTTCTTTTCAAGCAGCCCAGAAATGCCTTTTTGTTTAGTAATGACTCTATTTAGGAAAAATCGTATTAGCAATAGTTGCCGCCCTACTCTGCCTCTGATTGGCTCGCTATTCTTCAAGCAGTGCGTTAAAAATAGACAAAAACCAATCAAATCAAAGAATACTGCAAGTACCAGCTAATCAGAGACTAGGTAGGGTGGGTTATGGTTTCATCATCTTAGGGAGGAAAACGAGAGCGATCTGACTTATAGATAATGCTGAGTGGTGCATCATGGGGGACTTGGATGCTGGTGTACGCAATGCTGACTGAAAAATAATAGTGGGGATACCTGCGTATATCCTGAACTACACCACTAGTTGTATCCATCATCCTTAACTTTTGGGAATTGAGGTTGCACTTGTACCACCAAGTGAAGGTGAAGGTAGACCGACTTCAGCTCAGCTGGTGAAAAACGGCTGAAACGACATTGAGAAGCTTCTTCAATCGCGTTTGATAGGAGCTACACTGGCCCACAAAATGCTGAATATTAGGCCTGATTTGATTCATTCATTGGCAGCTGGCAGAGGTGAAGCAGAAAAATGGATTCAGCAAACTGAGATACTAATGAATAAACAGAATCACTTTGTGCATTTACTTTGGCACACTTTGAGACGAAGCCAACTGAGCTGAAACTGAATAAGAAAAACAAATCAGAGATTCAGGTCCACCAGGTCTGGACTTGAGAGAACTAATGGTATCTGCTTTTAGATTCCCCAGTGGAGGACACACTGTTCGCAGCTGTATATGTGTGTGTGTGAATGTGTGAGTGTGTTTATTTTGCATACTCTGTGGGGTCCACACCCTAAAAACAGACCAGAATGCGAGACCCCAAAATCTTTAGCATCTTTCCAAGGACATAGTTACAGTTAGAAACATTGATGGTATGTTTAGTAGGTTGCTTCTGATTGGTAATTCCGACACATCATGCTTTGTTTAGTGTTTGTGTACGTGTGCGCACTGGGATTAGTTCAGCAAGTAGTTGTTGTGGCTGAGTTTCGAACCAGTCTGCAGGAAATGAATGTAAGTCAATGCAAAGTCCCAGCAAGGCATGAAAACACAGCATGCGGTGTGTGTGTGTGTGTGTGTGTGTGTGTGTGTGTGTGTGTGTGTGTGTGTGTGTGTGTGTGTGTGTGTGTGTGTGTGTGTGTGTGTGTGTGTGTGTGTGTGTGTGTGTGTGTGTGTGTGTGTGTGTGTGTGTGTGTCAGAGAGGTCTCTGAGGCCCATGGCTTCCCCACTCTCTGCACCTCTCTGAATTCTTCATACCTCCTTACTCTCCCTGTGCTGTTGGTAAATAATAGATAGTAACTGCTGCACGGACTGTTCCAGCTCTGCCTGCTCCCATGCATCAGCACGGCCATTATCCCTTCACTCCCGCAGAGCTCGGGACTCCTGACAAGCAGACGATGTGATTTAATGTAAAGCAAGTCCATTATGCCCGACACACTGTATTAGCAGATGACCAGAGCCTAAGTAGTGCTATCTGAGGTCTCCCTGCGTGATTATTCCCTAATGTGTGCCACATCCCTGAGATGAAAGAGAACATGGGCTCTCTGTCAGAGAGCGCCCGACACCCCTGTGACGTAATTAACAGGACGGGCCGGTGTAGACCTGAAATGATCTGCTGTGTTGTTTTGGAGAACCAGTCGTGTAATCTATCTGTCCCTCATGAGAAGATGTCAGCTCTTTTCATGCCAGACCAAAAGTTTTCATGACCCAAAGATTGAGGCATCGTACACACAGCAACGTTACAAGTGAAAACTTTGTTTGCATTTCTGTTTCAGAAAAGGATCAGGTTCACACGGCGATGCTTTGAAAACAATCACTGTTTGCACGGACACAGCAGAAACGAAATGATGTAGTCTTCATGTTTGGCCACGAGTGGGCGCTGTTGTTTGGACATTTATACAGACAGAACACAAAGTTGCATAGTTTGATTGCTGTTACATGTGACTCTTAACTATGAAACTACCAAGTCCCAGCAGAATATGGACTGGGAGTCATGACACTCTGGAAGAGCATCTGTTGTTATTGCGCATCCCCTCGCATGTGCAGAAGAACTATTTACTCTGACTGTGGTGCCCATGTGCAGGAGCAGCGTTTCCACTGTCTAAATGGAGGCGAAGCCTGAGTGTTTACAAACTGTTGCAATTTGCAGAGGCTCTGACAAACCATGAATACTAGTTTGGATGCAGGGACTTCAATTTCTTGCCATCGAGCTACATATTTTGCATTACACCAATAGATTAGATGACATAATTGGGCTGCGAGGAAGGAATCTTTCAGAATTGGAAGCGCCATTCCTCCTTTGTCTTTGTTCAATTACAATATGGAGTGATGTACTCTGGGTCATTTTCCTTCCCATACGAATCTAGATATAAGCCTATCCTATTCATCCAACAGAGTTAATGGTATATTAGAATACGTATTTTGATAAGACATGTCTTGGTTGTATTATCTACTTATAACATTTGAAGGTATCCGGTAATGTTGCCGCCGGCGAAGGAATGAAAGATAATGAGGAAATTCATCAAGAAAAAGTCAGCGACTGGTGAACAATCACTTTAAACAAGAATCTCTTTCAGGTAAAAGACAGGAAAGGAAGTTTTTGAGGACTTTTTTGAGATTTTGAGTACCTTTGCCCAGAGATACCCCTCCTTATGCTCATCTGAATCAAGCAGATATGCAAGATAAGTGGGTGGCATGTCATGATACATATTTATTGTCATGTTATTTTGAGATTCTAACTCTGTGATTTCAGGCTCCCTGACTTCCCCTCCTCATGTCTGATTGCTGTTCCCTGCCCTCATCTATTCCACCTATGCACGTGCGATTGTCTCAGCCTGACTATATGACTATATTTGGGGTGGAATAGCAAAGATCTTTGAGGAGCTATTCTGTCAAGCAGCCATTTGCTGTGGTGACATCATCGGAACCCTATTTGGTTTTTCATGTTTGAATAAAAATGAGCTTCTGCTCCAGCGATGGAAGTGTCTGGTGTCTTGATTCCTCCTCTAAGCCAAACGCAGCAAGGCAAGCAGTCCAGACTGTAAGATAATCGATTGCTTTTCTGAAAAAAACAATAATAAAAGCCACTTAATTCTAAAGGGTGTACTTTTCCATTTGAATCCAGCAGAATAAGTCTGGGGGTCAGCCAAAGGCTGTTTTTCAGTTATTTTCTAAGAAATCACAATTAAATTAATTTATTAGATGGAATAACTTTATTAAAATGCACATTTTTATGACGGAACTGCTTTTTAGTGCTACAGCGATAAATTAAAATCTCAAAAAAACTAAGAATGTAACAATAATGACTATCCAGCATTTATATACTGACTTATATTTATGTATATTGATATTTCATAAGTCTCTCACTGGAACGAGAAGCTATGCTTTTTATTGCCTTGGGATCTCGACTGCTGGTAATATTAATATCTCATAATGTGACAAAGATGAGGACATCCAGCATGCAGCTACCCTGCGGGGGTACCATGTGGTTTAAGCTCTGCTTGGGCGGGCTCCTCCTCCTCCCACGCTTCAAAAAAGCCCTGATGTAGGGAAACCTGGACGAACACTGTTAACAGCCCAAGTGCTTTCTTCTACTACGTGACTCTTCAGGGTAAAACTTTGGGGAACCACTGACTCATTCTTTCCTCATAACTCCTGTGCTGTCTGAAGTGGGGAGGAGCCGTCACGGAGCCTCCAGGGGGAAGAGGGATAGCACACAAGGTTGATCTCGCACAGTACAAGAGGGAAATTGTGACCTTGAAATCCATTCCTCACGGCACGGCTGGAAATAACTAATTCTGAGAGACGGCATAAAACAGAACCATTAACTGCAATGCATTCCGTTTGACTTCTCCATTAAAGTAATCGATTATTTAATTTAACACCTTGAATGGATGCGCCGTCTGACAGGTTATTGCACTCACAACAAATGAATTTAATCTCCATCTAATGTTTTTCATTTCCTCTGTCCTTTCCACTTTTGATTAACTACCAGCGCTTCTTTTTCGTCTGACCTTATTTTTCCTCCGGGGACTCATTCGGAGAAACCTTCACTCAGCCATGGACGGTGCTGGATGGAGGACTCAGCAAAAACCACTGGTCTTGTCCTTGTTTTTACTAGTGGCAAAGGGCTTTATAATGAGAAAGCATAGTAAGTAGCGCCAATCTATTTGCACTTTTATGAGGTTAACCTTCTGCACACTGGCAGATTCGATACCGGGACGTATAATGAATGACCCCAACTGAAAAACAAGACCGTCTAAATGGCCAAAATTGAGAGGTCAGCTATTACTTTATTGCTCACATTAAAATGGATGGAGCACAAAGGTGCCACATTTGTGTCATACCGCGCTCTTCAGAGCTGGGAGACTCTCCAAACAAGAGATAAATCTTGTACACTTTCAGGCCCTGTTGTCATAAGAACGTTTGAATGGAAAGTGCATCTTTTTCACTAGTTTTGATGATAATCGCTGTATGCATAGTCACACCAGGAATCATGAAAATGCAAGAATCTCAATTCTAAATAACTAGTTGGTGCCATGTTTATGTCACTTACATCACCACAATCCACGCTAAGGTACGTTTAAGAAACGTGTTTTCATTGACGCGGATGAAGTTATTAAAAATGTTGAAGTTGTTCAGTTTAAAGAAGGGTGAGCTGTATCAGCATCATTCTGGGATTTACCATTATTATTGTGGTCAAACTACTTGCACATGTGCTGTGCTCTACGTTTGATAAAAGTTGCCTTGTTCACACAAAGACTTGGCGAAATTTTAAAACGATGTCTGTTTACACGCCAACGGCACAAACGATAAAAACAATGTTTTTTTTCTTGTGGGGCCACAAGTTGGCGCTGTTGTTTGTTTTTGTAATAAAACTACACACACACATGCACGCAGAGGAGAACAATATAATTTATTACAATTACAATGGCGATTACGCAGACATTCGTATTTGCAGACGACAAAGTTGGATTGTTATTACGGTCACTGTCAACTATAAAACCACCAAGTCCCAGGAAAATAGACTGGGAGTCGGGACACTCGGGAGACAAAAGTTGTTATTGTTCATCTACTCATAGGTTTCCACGGACTCGGGGCATTTTCAAAAAGGTGCGTTTTTTTCCACCCATTTCCATGGAGAGAAACTCTGAAGTTCTGCTTTCAGTATCTGAGCACTGTTCCGTTGAAACAGACACTCAAAACAAAGCTGTCCTGTAAACGGGGCCAGAGACACAAAGGTTTTTATGTTGTTGTTTTTTTCCTTTGTCTGTTAGTTTTCTTATGTGTTTCAAAAACATTGCACTCTGGAAGCCGCTTTCAGAGACCCGTGCCTTTGTACTCCAAACCAAAACCGCCAAACGCAGCGAAAGTTTTACGTTTTCACTTGAAAAAGCTATATCATGTTGTTGACTGTTCATTTTTCAGGCAGTAGTTGTCAAGAGCCTCAACTGTTGTTGTCTTTAAAAACTAAAGCTGTGTCCATGCATTAAGATCTGCGTATCTCATCTCGGTGTACCTCATGCTGCAATCACCAGCCACAGCGTTAGGTACACCCCTTTAATTGTTCATTCACAAAAATGTACTTAACCAGCCAATAAAATAGTTTTTTAAATTAGACGTACTGTACATGACTTAAACATGGCACGGTTGGTGGTTTGAGTCTTCCATAAACTGCTGATCTGTTGGAGCAGAGGCAGTGAGGTTTTCAGAAAATAGTGTGAAAAAGAAAACCGTCCAGACTCCCAGCAAACGGTAAGAAAAGATGTCTTGTTGATGGCAGAAGTTACAGTAGAAAATGCTGACATTTGGGTGAATATAAGTTTGGAAAGATGTCTCTTGCTCTGATTAATCTGGAATTTGGTGGAAACAACATGACAACATTCATCCTTGTATCAATGGTTTGTGCTGCCGCTTGTAGATTTTCTTGGCTCTTTCGTACCAACTGAGTGTTGGTTTAAACCCACAGATGATTCTCACTCACAGCTTATATCTCTTTTTAAGCGAAGTATATGACCTTTGTTTCAACCAGATCTCAGTCCAACTGGGCACCCTTGGGAGGCGCTGGAACGGAAGATTAATAAATCTGCTGAAACTGTGTGATGTCGATATCAAGATCTCGGAAGAAGGTTTCCAGCAGTAGTGATGTGCAGATCAATACCAAAATATCAATACTTCCAATACCACACATGTCTGTTCTTGGACTGATTCTCATGTTAGAATGTCAATATCATCACTTCCAGTTTATCTTTAGATAAAACGTACATTCATATGGACAGGCGACAAAGCTGGATTACGATTACTGGTGACCGTCAACTATAAAACTACCAAGTCCCAGGAGAATGTGGACGAGGAGTCATGACACTCTGGAGGCCGCCACCATTGTTCTGCGACTACCATAGTCTTCTGAAACTCACGAATGCCAACAACACGCACACGGTGCATGTGCAGAAGAACTTTTCACTTCAGCCGTGCGTGGGGCGCATGCGCAGTTCCAGCATTTCAGATAGGTTGGGTTTTCCCCGTTTCCATGGAGACAGAGTCAGAGCATTCTCAAAAAAGTTCCACCTTGGAAGCCGTTTTCAAAAAAGAGAATGTTGTCCTGGAAACAGGGCCTGGACATAAATAAATAAACAAATAAATAAATAATATATCTATCTTATTTAAGTATAGATTTATTTATCTTTTACTTTTGAAAACAAATAGAGCCTTGCAAATATATACAATACTAACGGTTGTATTATCTTTAGTTATAGAGGACAAACAAGGTTGTATAAGGACTCATTGTCATCATCAAATGTGCAAAAAATTTTATCAATAATTCCATCAATAAAAAAAAAAAAAAAAATATATATATATATATATATATATATATATATATATATATGTTTTTTTTTTTGTTTTTTTTTCAGTTTTTCTATTCCGTAACCGAATATCAGCAACAGAAGCTTAAATTAAATTAGATTTTATTTTGAATCACTAAAGATGAGGCAGATTTTTTTTTTTTTAATATATAATGAAGTTATCCAATGATGGTAAAAAATAAATAAATAAAAGAAAATTGTCCTTGAGTCTGCAGCCAATGGCCTGTTATTTCACTCTATGTACAGACAATAGGAAGTTAAGAAAAAAGGGACAAGACTGTGAGGTCATGTAAGGACAGCAGCGGGTGAGAATTTCTCATGGCCATGGTTGACGAAGCCCGCTTTAAAGAGAATGGCCTGTCAAGCATTGAAATCCCCCCAACAAGGGCAGGCAAATAAGAAATGTATTTGTCCCAAGTGCTCATTTTGTTGGAGGCACTGAATGGGTTTTTCCTGCAGTCCTTGGTCCCCTAAGATCTGTGACAGCCTGTTGTCTGGCTGGGACTGCTGCTCCCTGATCCACTGGCTAAACGCGTTCACACATTCAATGTGCTGTGTTCACAGCTGCTCTGGTGTAGCCACATAGAAAATTGGCTCTGATCAGCCAGGCCTGAAAAGGTTCAAGAAGTTGAGATGTGTCCAAAAGAAATTTTTTGAAAAATACTCATAGGTTTCCCGCAAGCTGTCTGTCACCATCCGAGCCGAGGCTTTATTGATTTGTGGCATTATCTTTCATGCCTCGCTTGACATTTGGGGGGACACAGTCAACTGTAAAACACAAAATACACACACGCAGACACACACACACACATGCGGACACAAGACAAGAGTCCAACCAACACTGAAACACTTAAAGAGACACTGCACCCTTATCCTCCCTTTTCATGCTTCTGTAAGGAGTCAGCACTCTCGATAAGGATGCACGCGTGCCCACACACACACACACACACATACACACACACAGCCAATAACAGCGTCATGTCAGCCGCAGCACACTGACTGACGTGACGCTGTTATTACCATGATCAAGCACATGTCTGCACGCGCAGTGAATAATCACAAATGCCAACATCGGGCATGCATATAAGCACATAGGAAATATGCACACATAAGAAATATGCACAACAAGCCACCCACTCATCTTTTCTTTTTCTTTTTTTCTTTTTTTTCCCAAAGCCGTTGTGCCAGCCATGTGTGGGCTGTGCAGCCCGAAGCTGTTTCTGCATCCTCGAGCTCTTCAGTCCAATCCGCAGCCTTTCCCTCTGACTGCTGATCCATCCAAAACACTGATAACCCAAAAACCCTTCGCCTCCAAACACAACAATGTGCGGAGAAGTCCAAGTAAAACATGTCACCAGGGAGACAATTCATGAGGGGTAGGGGGCAGATTTTAATGACATTTCTGCGAAAAACTTTTTTTTTTTTCGTCTTATAGGGTTTGTTTGGGGGTTTTTTTCTGCACAAAAGAGTTGACAAAGCATTCTGCTTTATGTGCATTCAGCTGCGGGACATTCAGTCCTCTGCTGGAGCTCAGTGAATAGTCGCAGGCTAGGCTTTAGTCACCTCAATAACAGCTGTTGAGGCTGCGAGTTGCCGAGGTCCTTTAAAGGGGAGGCAGTATTATGTCTGAGAGCTGCTATTTTTTGAGATGCTTGATTTGGCTGGTTGTCTTGGACGCAATCATTCGGTGTCGGGGCAGCGTTCATTGTATGTACGCGACTCATGTGAACGTGACTCTTTGCACAGGTTTGGACAAGAGTTTGTTGGGGTGTTTTTCTCAGAAAAAAAAAACCTTCCAAGTACAATAAAACTGGTGAACACTATAAAAGCTTTTGAAGTGACCTTTTGTGCCACTTAGCAACAAAACTGTTCATGGAAGTCTGGTATGAAGCCTGTGGTTGTCAAAGTTTGGAGTATACATTGGGCTTATAGGACTTTATATTGTAATTTTTCTTTTTTTTTTTTCTCTCTTTTTTTTGCTTTGCTGGAGACTTTTTCCAAGCATGCATTTATTACAGGAACTTTCAGCCAGTAGGCAGGGGAAATGATCGAAAATCTCAAAAACCATATACATGGTTATTCAGAGCACATCCTGCACCTTATCCTTATCTGTCTGGACTGAAGCAACTCACAATAGTGGAGACACAAAAATGCAAGCGAATGCCAAAGAAAAATAAAAACAGGGTTTGAATCCTTCCCCATAATCTGTGCTATCCTTTTTGCTCCTTCTGTCCCCAAACAAACAACCGGAAAAGCAGAAGGCAGCCACCTCTGGGTCTGGTTCTCCAAAAAGTCTTAAATCTCTGACTCTGGTTCTGCAGAAAATCTCCACCTCTGCGTCTGCTTCTGCAGGTTTCCTCTGTTAAAAGAGAGTTTTTTTCTTTTCCATTGTCTCCTCGGCTTGCTCGTGGAATAGTTTATCCTCTGTAGAAGTGCCTTGAAAGGACTGTGTTGCATTTGGCAGCATAGAAATAAAATTTTATTGAATTGAACTGCAACATAAAGGAACAATGGAAAAGAACTTTGTGTGTGTCACTCAATTTTTGCGAGAGCATCAAATCAAACCTCCAGCTAACTTTGAGTCAAAATTCACCTGGAACTCATCTGCATGTTGGCCAACATGTTGACAGAATTAGAGATCCCCCCCCCCCAATAACAACAGCTTTAACAAACAGGCTTGTTTAACTGGAGTCTGTCTCTGTTGTTCAGCCTCTTCCTGTCCCAGAGGGCAGATTGAAAGGTTGAGTGTTCTCGCACTGCATCTCTTAATATTGACCGGCATAAAGTCGCCAGATTGGAGTGACTTCGTACTGTCAGTGTTAAGACCGTATCAGGTCTGAGTACCTTTTAAGTGATGTACTCTGGGAGCTTAAGCTTCTTAGGTAGCTCTACCTCCAGCTGATAAAGAAAGCAGCTCAGTGGGAACTTTCCTGTCAATTTCAGTGCAAAAGGCCTCCTCTACCGAATAGACTGCAGTCCTGACTCAGTGGAGTCCTTTAGGGGAGACTCCATCCACCTCTCCAGGGTGACTTTGTAAAGACAGTTGTAGGAGAAGTTTTTTTCGACGTTTCACAGCATTTGGCACCAAAGTTTTTCATTAGAATTGGCTTTATGTTGAAATTGTAGTCATTCTCTGTAGTAATTGTTCATTTCTTTAAAAAAAAAAAAAAAAAAACATATATGGACCTTTTCATCACATATCATTTGCAACAAGAACAAAGAAAAACTTTAAAGACTAAATTTAACGGTTATTGTGGCACTCTTTTACCGGAGCAGCCCACTGAAGATAATATTGGGCTGTATGTGGCCTCTGAACTAAAATAAGCTTGATAGCCCTTCAGTAAATAAATAAAATATCAAGTAACATTTCCAATTTGATTTTTCAAAGTACCTTTTTTTTTTTTTGGTCATCAGATCACAATATGTATTATTCATGATAATGTCTGTACCAAACACACAGGGCTTATTTGAAAAACAGAAATAATTTATGTTGATAACAATGAGGTTTAGTGTAACAATGGATGTGCAGTCTATTAAGGCCAAAATGTCTTTTGTACTGTATGTGTCAATGGTTTCTCATAGAGATGAAAAGTAGTCACTCTTCTCTAGCAGATGATGATCAATAGTTATAACCACTCAACCACCATCTTTCATTGGTCTTGTCGTAATTAATATGTCCCCAAGAGGAAGCCCACTTCCCCACTAGTGTCCTAATAGACACCAACCACTGCATTACAGAAACAACACTATCGCTCAAGGACCAGTCGGTACCTCACCGCCTCAGAAACGATCCCATATGCATGAAAATGAAATTGTCAGCCGTCGGTATGACGTCTGGAACCTGAAACCAAGCCTGTCGTCTAAAAGAGAAATGTGCCACAACGATCACCAATGACACAGTAAGAGTACCACTCTGCTGCTTCCACGTGTGGCACTGTGACAGCTGACAACGGTTTGACATTTGGCAAATTGAAAAACATAATTACATTCAACACCTACGCCGGGCGCTCGGCAGTCTGTTTCACTAGATCATAACAATAACCATTTTGACCAGTCAGTCGGACTCGAGCGTAATTAGGCCTGTTCCCTCGATAGCTGTAATCCAACTGACTCTATCTTGTTGAAGTCATTCATCTATAATTGGATGAGAACACAGTTATGGGAAATGTGAACCCAGAACAGAACCTTACCACGTAACCTTTCCGCCGGTGTGGACTGGAAGGTTTGCATTATGCGGCTCATAAAAGTGAAAACGAGTCTTAGGACTCATAGAATTCTTCCATATTCACCATCCTTCCTGTTTTCTCATCCAGCAGCAG
This sequence comes from Lipophrys pholis, assembly GCF_963383615.2. Lineage (NCBI taxonomy): Eukaryota > Metazoa > Chordata > Actinopteri > Blenniiformes > Blenniidae > Lipophrys > Lipophrys pholis. Next base: position 46,106,429 of record NC_137635.1, on the reverse strand, counting down.
GGATCTCATGTAAAACACGTCCGTTTACCATGAAGGGCACATTATTTTAATCGGAGCTGACTTTGCATTGGTAGGTACTGACAAGCATAAGAGCCCGTTCTGAATGGTGTGACTAAAGGTTGGATGAAGACGTGTGAACAGCCTGTTCACGAGAATCTTCCTAATAACACATCTCGAGTGCCTTAAAAAGGTATTCACCTTGTGGAGTATTTTCAGTGCTTTCATGAACAGTAATCATGTTAATTTGGAATCTTTTCATTGAAATTAGCAATAAATAAATTAAAAAAAAACACCTCCTGAGTGTCGGCATGAAAAGGTAGAGTTTGAGTAAAGTACTCATGTCTGGTTTAGTATTCCCTGTCTGTCTCCTCTGTCCTTCCTCTCCACAACCTGGTTAACCTCGATTGTCTGGTGTGTCTCCTCCAGCCCCGCCGCCAAGTTTGTCAGGCCCCGTTTACACCAGATTTGTCAAGTGAAAACTGAAAACTTGTGTCGCGTTTGGCAGTCCGACTTCGTCGTTGTCATGTAAGCGGACACGCAAAACACAACGAAGGTTTGCTGTTTCCACATCAAAACGTTAAACGGAGCCTGAGTGAGTGAAACGTTCAATAGTCAGTATAATGGAAGTTATTCTGCCCACTGCCATTAAAGAGACTGGAGTCAGTCTTCACCTGTCACCTGCCTCATGGAGGATCAACTGGTACACGGCAGTTGCTTACATCTCCTGGAAGTGGAATGCAAGACTTCTTATTATCTCAAGAAAATTGAAAGACATGGTTGTTATTGGCATTTACTTATCTGTATGAAATTAACATACTTGTCTTTGCTGATGTGTAATAGTAAGATTATTTTTCTTTAATCATGACATCCCATACCGTGAGAAAAGAGGCAAAAATCAATTACCCCACCCCTCATGAAGCCCCCATAAACAAAGGGACCCCATTCAGTACTTTGAGTCATCAAACCATAACACCAGCACACGTCCTGCATGTGCAAATGTTCTGATAATACAGTATATCATGGTGCCAATGTTAATCGTTCTCATCACTGGTAATAGGAGTTTGATTAAAATCGTTTGTATTCTCAAACGTTTCCAATGCAACTGGCGCCGATGTTTGATTCCATTTGTACGAACCGAGAGGCGATGCAGCGTGTCGTATCCGAAATATGTGGCGCTCTTTCAAGCAGGTTCTATTTTTACTTGTAAGACAATATAACCTGGTATGTTTCTCTAACCAGAGGTGACAGCACAAACACTGCGGCGGCACAGAAAAAGTGAATCAGCCAAGGCCCCCATTGAAATCAGTCCCTTTGAACCCTGACGCCTGATGTTATTTTTCAATGGGAAATGATTCAGGAATTTCCAAATCTATGTCGCTCTATTCACTTCCAATCTAATGCAATCAGCCGAGCCAAGCATATCCCTGCTTTCATCCTTTTGATCAGAGGGAAAAACAATTTACACTTTTTCATTTCAGAGGCAGTGTGAAATGAAAGCGGAATAAAGGGGAGTCAGTGGAAAGAGCAAAAGACAGAGAGGGATGGGGAACGGTGGGGTGTGAGGGAATGGATGAAAAGCACTGAGCAAATTTCATTAAAGTGATCCATCATAAACGTGTGCAGGACACAAGCACACACATGCGCTGCCTCACACTGAGAAACAGAATTACATGCCTCAAAGAGCCTCTCAATAGCGCGTGGAAGCTGATAACTTAAGTCGGATTTCTTGTGAAGTAAAGTAAATTCAGACCACAGACTGAACGCAAGAGTAGAACCTAGAGAGAAAGTAGAGGTAGGTGACCTGACTTAATCCTGCTTTAGATCTCATCAATGTGTATGCTATGTGTCTATTGGTTATGTTAGTCTCTCATTCATAACCTGTAGAGCCGGGATTTGGAGAGAAGTGAAGAAACACCACAAGCAGGAGCGCATAAATTTGTGGCTTTCAAAATAATTGTGCTTTCACACCACTCATTTTTCAGCTTGGTTTTAACGACGGAGTTAGGCGAAGTGGTTTCAAGTGAAATCGGTGCTTAGATCCACTGAAAACACAACTTAAAAAAAAAAAGTTAATCTGACTTCATTAACACAGCTTTTTGAAAAGGCTCCAACTCTGTCTCAGTGGAAACAGGGCAAAATGCAACTGTTGGAAAATGTTCTGACTCCGTCTCTGTGCAAACGAGGAAAAAGCAACTTTTTGAAAAGACTCCAGCACCGACTTCAACTCCAACTCTGTCTCTGTGTTAATGGCGAAAACACAACTTTTCGAAAACGCTCAAACTTCATCTCCGTGGAAATGACAGAAACACAACTTTTGGAAAATGCTCCAACTCCGTCTCCATTGAAACGGGGGAATTCCTGTTTCTTATCTGTTCATCTATAGGACTCCCAGGACACCATCCAAAATATGGATTCAATATTTCACAGGTTGTACCTCTAGGATGGTATATTTTCAGTCAAAATTACTCCGATTTCAATCAATTTTGTCCCCAAATAATAAAAATGTAATGTAAACACTGCTCCTATAGGGTTTTACAAAATGAACAGGAAACTGTCCGGAGAGAGCTTTGTTGGTAAATTCCGTTCACTCTCAGTGTGTCTCAGTGAAAGCTGACAACTCGGAGAAAATATTTTTCCTGAAATTTCTTCATATAAGAAATATCTCACAGAGCAAAAACCACAGAATGAAGAAGAAGATCCATCGTTTGGTGAACTGACCCTTTAATCCTTTTTCAAAAGGAACCATGAAACCAAGGCACAGAGTCAGCCTCACCTCTAGAAGAGCCCCCCTCCCTCACATGCTCCATCTTTTCCATTTGCACCCATTACTCTTGTTCTTTTATCTACACCAAATCTCCTGCTGTGTTTTTGTTCCTCTCCGTCTGCCTCCTCGCTCTCTCCGGCCGTACCTTCGGTACGCCGCTGTACTTTTAATCTTGGCCCCTCGCTCGTCCTTCCCTCAGCACTCCACTCGTCTCTCCCCCCGTGTCTCTGCTGCTACCTCCACTCATCGTCCTGCTGTCATCTCCTATGGGCTGCGGCCCAAAACCCAGAGAAGAAGCCAGATCAAAGGCTCCCGCTGCTCTCGGAGGCCACCGAGATCAAAGGGTGGATATATGAGCGGGCTTCTTCTCCCTCGCACGCGCTCCGGATAAATCCCATCACACACAGATACAGGACCACTGGTCCAGCTGATAGAGTTTGGGAGGCGATAAAGAAAAAAGCTTTTTCTGGCACTGGGCTTCCATTTATGTGAAAGTCTGTCTTTGATAAGTTATTGATCACAAAAGCTGTGATTTTGGTACCATTTTGTCCTCTTTTTCCCTTCCAAATGGAAGCGACCAGCTCGTGATTTTAGCATTCAGCCGCAGCATTACAATTTTCTAGATGTTTTTATCCTTTCTGTAACCTTCAACATTGATAGACAGCCCTCTTGCATTTATTTTGGCTTGTAAAAGCCGTTTTAGCACATTAGTATATTTTTTTCCACAGCCAGTGTAATAAGCTGAAATCCGATTCCTGACCTTTACCAAATTTTAACTTTCTAAAGTTTTGTGTTTGTAATTGTTCATTAGTGTTAAAAACTTTTTGGCTGTCCTCGTGTCAAATAATGTGCCTACAATGTCAATCAAAGGTAGCCACATGGATTTTTTTTTTTCATGTTGAATTTACAAATGGAATCGATATCAATATGAGTAGTTTTCTTTGATAATAATTTACATTGAAACGTTCTACTTTCATCGTGAAAACAGTTTTCTCCAGTAATCATTTCACAAAGTATTATGAGGATAATAAAATATACATCACAGAGAGCTTTCATTGAACTACCTGTTAGTAGTCTGGATAAACCAATACACACATTCAAATATTAAGAATCAGCAATACATGGACATGTGCGTGTGCACAGTAGCAGCATTTCACAAAAGTTGGGTCTTCCCCCATTTACACAGAGGTGGAGATGGAGAGTTTTGAAAAGATCCACCTTAAGAGCAGTTTTCAAAATGTTTTCTGTGGCTTCGAGCACTGTTGTCATGTAAACAGACACTCAAAACGCAAAGACAGATTTGCATTTTCACCCCAAATAAATTCCACCGTTAAATATTAGATGTCAGTGTTCAATAAACAGTGTTGGTGTTACTTTAACACCACGCAGCTATAAAATAACATTGCTGGTGTTATTTTTAAGATTTTCATATTGTCAAACTGGAGTGTTGATTAGCCGGTGATAAAATAAGCCACGCCCACAACACGTCACGGCTGCAATATGAGAATATTTTTTGCCAGCGCGATTTATTTTCACTTGGTAGACAGAATCATAGAATAGAATAGAATAGAATAGAGTGGAGCAGTGGTTGATGCGCTTGACTCACAATGAGAATGTCATGCTTTCAAATATCACTTAGGGTTTGTTTTGATACCCGTCAGTGTCCCAGTTATGAACTTTTCCAACACCATGTCTTGTCAGGATAACACTATGCTAGTGTTGTTTCTATTGCATTTAATACCAACACCAGTGTAACGTTAATGTGACACCCAGTAGCATTGAATATTAACAATGGCGGGTTTGAAGTTAACAAAAAATGTGTGTCACTCTTTTAACACTTGTTACTTTAACACATATAGACACTTCTGTGGTGTTAAATTGAACAATATGAGTGTTAGATTAACACAGGCATTTTTACTGTGTACCTGTGTTGGAATGCGATGAAGGGGACCCGCAAAGTACCTCTTACCGATCTACTTACATACCCCCAGGGTATCTGGAAACACTCCTGCCTAGATGTAATCGCACGGGGCACCAAGAGTCAAACTTGATGAAAATGAAGGAGTGGGCATAGGCTTTAGCTCTCCCTCTGGCTTTATGGGTCAATCATATTATCATTCATTTTTATCATCAACATTAGTTTTTGGTTGGACAGCCCACTGTGTGTGTTGGGAGTTTGTTCTTCTTGTGATTTCTTTATAAATCTGTTTCTTTCAACAACAGGCGTCATCTCAAAACCCTCACGTCAGCCATGCAGTGGAGCATTTACAGTTGAAAATACACTGATGTTGACTAAAATAAGGCGTGTGTCCATGAAATCACACTAGGATTGTGGCAGGAGACAATAAAAAGCAACTCATGAGCTATTTGTTGTCAACAACTAAGACATTTTAGTGGTCTGTGTCCAGTGCAATGCAATCATGTTGAATACATTTATTGATTATTAAAATTGAACGTGTTGACTACTTATGCAACTTACTACAACTAAGCAATGGAGCAGTAATTTAAGTAGCTGTCATCACACTGCTCACTAGCAAGTATCGTGTAACACTTTGTAATCACCTTTGAATCCCACCAGCTGTTAATTAGCTTGAGAAAAGGACAGTATGTGCTGTGAATGATCTAAGAATAAGAGCTGTTAGTTCTGCTTTTCTTGAATACTAAAATACAATATGTTTTTATTGGTTTTATCTGCCGCGTCAATCCCCCGCAGCCCCGTTTGCATCCATGTCAGTCTTTTACTTTTAATCAGACTTCAGGAAGATTTGAGGCTTTTTTTTTTTTTGGTGTAAATGTGTTCACCATTTATAGAAGGGGTGTCAAACACATTTTAGTTCAGCCCCACATCCAGTCCAATATCATGCCCAGACTGATAAAATAGTGCCTTAATAACCTTTGAATTTAATCCCTAAACTTTTTCTTTGTTGTGGAGTAGAGTATACCTGATGAGAATGTCTACATGTTCGCAAAACATAACAATTACTACAGAAAATGACTACAGTCTCAGCATAAAGCCAATTTTAATGATAGATTCTTCAACAAAACTACTTCTAAAAAAATCTGTGTAAAAAAAAAAAGTATGTTTTCTATTATTTTTTCCAATTTGCTTGGTGGTTTGGCCAGATAGGAGCCTCTTGCAAGCCAGTTTTGGCCCACGGGCCTTATGTTATACGCCCCTGATCTACGGCCTTTTGCGTCTGCTGAGCAGGTGTAGTGTTCCGTGGGTGTATCAGAGCTCCTCTGAACATGTGCCTGCTGCTGCAGTGAGAAGCAGGCAGAGCCAACACAGTAAATCCATGAGCCGTTAAAGCCAAACAATGAGCTAAAAGACACTTAAATGCTCCGTAGAGTTGAGGTGAACTGCAGCGCTGGGTGATAATTCTCTGCCCAACCGCAACTGACTCCTCTCACACACTTGTTAGGAGCAGCGACACATAGACAAAACCAGCAGAACACTTTATTCACTTGATTCACCGTCTTTGTGGAAGAGAGGCAGGCAGTCTGCAGCATGAACTAATTATAAATTCTCATGTTACTGTAATTAAGTAGAATTATTTTTTTTACTTACATCATCTACTTAATAATTCAGCGTAAAACCCAGGTTACTAGTGATGGCCAAATGAAGCTTCATGAACCAGTCTTTATTTTCTGAAGCCACAAGATGGCGCTGTCTTTTCAACAGATGTTCTAAAGCACACTTCATTGCCAGTCTTTCAGCCTCGATCTTCAAACCAAGAGTGTCATCTGGTGGAATGAGAAAATTAAGTAAGTGGTTCATGAAGCTTTGTTTATCCATCAGTACATATTACTGTAATTAAGAAGTATCTCTGGGTTAAAATTGTTCTATTTTCCATTCTGTATTTCCCTTTTTGACCATTCAGAGCATGTAATAAACCTCGCTGCCTTTAAAAGTAAAATTACTGTGTTGTTGGATACTTGCACTTCTGAGAATAGAATAGAAATACTTTATTAATCTCAGAGGGAAGTGTTCACATTACTGCAATTAAGTAGTATTTTGGGAACATTATTCCACTCATAGTAAAGCCCAATTTACTTTCCTGCTTTACCAACCCTATGTCTCCATAGCGTACACTCACAATCTGAAAGATTTGTTAAACTTTTTGAGGTCCTTTTTTGAGGTCAATATGTTTATTCTAAATTCAGATTCTTAACAGTGAACGTTCGAGCTTCATTTACATTCGTTTACTATGTAATTTGTATTTATAAACCAGTGGGATTGCGTTTCTTCAAACTTTCTGCACTTTCTCCACATTACACAGAATTCTGTGAGACCAGAAGTCATTACAAACATCAACACGTGACATCAACGAGCAGAGGAACGTTCAAGAAAGGTCACAAAAGATCAAGCAACAAAATTACCTCATGAGTCTTTGAGAGAGCGGTTTGTTTTCAACTCCCACAACTTCCCACACACAAAAAAACATTTAAACGAGTGGATTAATTTCTGTTTTCTTGTTGCTTTCTGTCTCTGTCCACTCCTTTTTTTTTATTTTCTCTTTCTATCCACGAATTCCAACCGGATCAGCAGAAAGTCTCCACCTCTGAGTCTGTTTCTGCAGGTATATTAAATAAAGCCGCAAACTTCATCAAGGTCTGAGATGAAATTAGCAAAAATCAAGATGTTTCGACGATCCCACAGTTGGCCACGGGATCCAGGATTGGCAAAGTTCTCAGTGAGTAACTTTATAATTGAGGCTGGTGCAGTTAGCACACGAAGACCTGGGTACATCTCACAGTTTGAGCCTTTCTGTCTGGATTTTAAATAGATCTCTCTGTGGCTGTACGGATTTTCTCTGCGTACTTTGGTTTCCTCCCACAGTCTAACAACATGCGTTTTAGAAGCATTTTAATTTGTGACAGTAACGTGTCCATAAGTGTGAGTGTGTGTCGATGGCTGTCTTTCTCTGTGCAGTAGCACTGTGGTATACTTGTACCGTCTCCTCTCTGCCTCTCAGCTCAATGCCAAAACCAAACAGTTATCATTGAAAATGACTACAATCAGAACTTAAAGCCTATTTTAATTAAAACTTTCTGGTATTTTCAGAACTCACCCTGACAGCATGGCTTTGAGGCGAGTTTGATTGCAAGGAGGTAACTCGATTTCATGGCAGCATCTCAGCTATCTCAGCTCAGGTCTCGGTGTTGTGTTGTCTCCGCTGCTCTTAAGAAAAGAAATTGAAAGAACAGAGCATCTCGGGCTGGTTTTGACCCACGAGCCTTATGTTTGATACCCCTGACGGAGAGGCTTTTCCCCCCATCACCAATCAGCATGAATCTCAGCCGGCAATACTGATTCCCAGCAGCAATGATTGATGACGTTGTCACACTGCTCCTCCGTTTCCCTCAGCCTGGCAGCTTTAGCTTAATACAGCCAGTTATAAAACTGTGAGTTCAGGGATACTTTGTTTGTCTTATCGGGTTCGTTGCTAGGTATTGCTTATTTTGTGGCTATAACTAGTCCTGAGCTAAATGGTGGCGTAGTGGTGAGCACTCTTCCCTCACAGGAAGAGGGTCATGGATACAAGCCAGGACCTTTCTGTGTGGAATCTGCATGTTTTCCCCCTGTGCATGGGTGTCCAAAAACATGCCTGAGAGGTTAACTGATGATCCTAGATGTGAATGAATGAATGGATGGATGGGACTTGTCTTGATTTGTTTGAAATGTGTACATTAAATTAAACATATGTCAAAATTTTAAATGTATCTACTTGTATTTGAATCCTTGAAGGTTTTACCACTAAAAGTTGCACCAGTAGGTCAAATGCTGGTCATATTTAAGCACATTTTGAAAAAGTTCTGCAGAACTTCGAGCTGGGACAAGAATTTATTCAACATTAGTAAGTTGAAGTGAAGTCTTTTCTCACAGGAGAAGCAGTCTCCTGCGAAAGAGCATTTGTCTGAAGGTTTGATTTGAAAGTGGTCCCCAAGTCCACATCCAGAGCTGAGAGGCTTGAGCTGGAGGACTGTTTCCATGAGTTGTTGCTCATCGTTTGTACAGAAAACATCCTTTTCATTGCTGGCCTGAGCTTTAAGACCGTCTCCAGTCTCCGACTTGAAAAACTAGTTGACAGCCTTCAGTGCAGGGCAGAGACGGCAACTCATGTCCTTTGGTCTGGTCTTTGCATATTTTAACTGAGAAGATGTGCCGCATAGCAGCATTCGGAGCATGCGGGAAGACTGGAATGTGGAATGAGATCGTCCTCGTGATCGAAGATCCCGTTAACACAATCTGCTGTCACTAGCCAGCCGGTGAGACCTGGAAAAAAAAGCTCTTTCAGAGGACATCCTCGGCTGTTAACAGCCTCATAAAGAGCCTGGTAGTCACTCTGAGGCTTTGCAGAATGAGCAAACCAGCTGTAAGTCTCTCTAATTATATATTCAATATTGCCAGGGAGCTGCCGTGTTGTTTTCTTAGTTACAAGGTTCAGGGAATGGCATACGCAGCGAATGAACTGTAAATTAGGCTGCTTCTGTTTAAGCTGTGTAAACACAGGATGGTGGTTTGCTACCTAGACACTTGCTCCATCTGTTGCAGTGCATACTATATTGGCTCTGTTCAATACAGTAACTGGGGAGCAAAAAACAAATGTTGGCATCTGCAATCCCACCAGCATCTGTAGCCGAAGCCTCCACCTGAGGTAAAAGGGTTGCAAACTGTAACCAAAGTAACTTGTTACCAGAGACATCCAGTCTATAAAGTATGGGAAGTGAATAAAAAAGATTTTAATGTGACTTTTCTGACTCCGGGAAAAAAACAAACATTCAATATTTTGTTTAATGGAAATGGCTAAAAGCCAAAAGAAGACAAACCATCCAATAGAGTCAAAACTGGAGGTAAATTTGCTGACATAGATTATTTTGAAAAGGGCAACATTTGTTAATTCGTGCAAAAGGCTTAAACATGAGACAATGTCAAGAGTTAGGGAAAATTCAAAATTATGTTGAACAGCACAACATCGAGAAGAGTTGAAAATACTAAAACAACTAACACCCAATAAGAACAACCAAAGAACAACCAAAATAGTTCCAGTATTTTACCAAATATACCAAATGTTTTATTTGGTGTAAAGTTGCAAAAACAACAAACAGAAATGTGGTTGTAATTGTGTGTCAAAGGATCCACTTCAAAATCTGACTTCTTGACTATAAAGCTCTGAATGGTCTTGAGCCTAAATACTGCTCAGATTTCCTAGTAGAATATAAAACCTCCAGACCCCTGAGGTCCTCAGGAAAAGGTTTACTTAGTGTCCCTAGAAACAAGATGAAGCAGCGCTTAGTTCCTACGCTCCTCACCTGTGGAACAAACTTCATGCTGACAGACTCACTTCCTTTAAATCAGGACTTAAAACATTATCATCTGCTCAGGCTTTGCAATATAATATATATTTTACTTATTTTATTACCATTATCTAAATAAGGTTTTTACTTTATTCATTCTCCATTCGTAATCACTCTGTTTTAATGTATTTCCTTTATTTCCTTCTGAATCACTGTGAATTGCCTCGTGTCTGAATGCTGGTCTCGAAATAAATTTGTCTTGCCCCTTCAGGTCTTAAAGGTTTTCAGACTTGGACTTCAGGATGAAGGGATACAGTAGTATAGTGGTAGCCTAGAGGTAAGAGAGGAGGATTTTGTATTAGAAATTCATAGATTTTAATCCCAAGGGGGGCAGGTCAACACTGCATGTCCCTGAGCATGACCCTTGACCCCCACCAGCTCCCAGAGTGCCTTAATGTGGCAGCACACCACATCCAAGAAACAGGACGGGTAACTACAGAAAAATAAATTTTCCCAAAGGGGGTTAATTAATTTAGTTTAGTTTAGTTTAGTTTAGTTTACTCTACTCCCTCACAAAATAGTCCAGGTGTGGCGGAACGCTTTTCTTTTTCTTGTTTCCACCCGATCAAAATAACAAAGCTGTCGTCATTTCCGGCGCCGTGGTAAGCTGTTTGAGGGACAGCAGCAGCGGCGGAGAGTAAAAACATCCCTGTTTTTAGCTTTCAAACGGTTTTTTTAACCGGGTGGAAGATGCCGCAGTGAGGCCGAGGGACCGCGGACGTTTGATACCGGGAATCCCGATGAGCTGTGCCCGGCTGAAGAGGCTCTACAAGGAGCTGCCGGTGTGGGTGGTGGAGGACCACCACGATGTGAGTCCAACACTTGACACATTTGATCTTTTTAATGTATTACATATGTCTCCGTAGATTATTCTTGCACATGTCTTTATTGGTTTCGAAGATATTGAGGGTTAATTCCTTAAAACTTGCTCCTTTTCTTTGCCACATGAGGAAATTAAGTCTTCACAGGAGCTCCATATTGTACAACTCGTTAAAATAGGACTGGACATTGATCTATACGTGGTACTTCTTTTTAAACGGTATAGGTTAAACATTGTTTTTGGTGGGGTGTTGTGATTTTGTCCCATTTTTAATGAGTTCAGCCATATAAGAAGGAACTTGCTTCCTTGTTAGAATTTCCTCGTAGAGAGTGGATCAGTTCTTTAAGAGCAGAGCATCAGTAGCCACACCGGCCTCTGCAGGGATCACTTATACTATACTACTATGTACTATTACAATAAGATAAAAGGTTCCCAACTCTGATGAGAGAATACAGGGATTCACGGATTATCTGTTAATGAGCCTACAAATTACCATCGCCCTCAACAACAATACTGTGTGCAATTGGAATAGTTTCTGAGTCATTGAAAGAAATGGATAGATTTTTATAACGACACACAGATCAAACCTTAGATAACACACCGTGTACAGCAATACCACATCTCACTCCTTATGTGTTAATGCATGCCTTTATTTGTGTTCTTTTTGTTCTTAAAAATGAAATGAACATCCGGGCTCATATTCTGTGGCTGACTATTGCAGTACATATGCTGAATCGTGGGGGGATTTTAACCATGTGTTTCCGATCAGGTGGTGCGTCACATTTATCGGGCCATCGCATCGAGGCACCTGCCGATGGAGAACATCAAGATGGTTCACCTGGACTCCCACCCCGACCTCCTCATCCCCGTCAACATGTGTGCCGACATGGTGTTCGACAAGGAGAAGCTCTTCGGGTGGGCTTCATGTGTCTGGCAGTACCGCGCTCGGTGGCCTCGGCTCGTCTCGTTGTAGGATTCTCCCTCAGGGTCTCGGCAGCCGCCTTTATTAGTGGAAAGAAGATTATTACCATCTTTTTTCATAGTTCTGTCAGTTTTCCTGAGAGATTCTTAATACTGGTGACGTTTTCTCGGTTAAATACAACAAATTCAAATTTATACTCTTTAGAAATATCCATAACTTCTGTTCTATAACATCTTCTGTCATCTGTCATTTTATTTATTTATTCACCTCACTCTCAAACCAGTCCTCCACTAATGTAGCATTCATGATCTCTCATGTGTTTGTCATAAATAAATCCATCCATAGGGTCCTGGACAGGTGACCAATTCCAACAAATTCACTATTTAACAAAGAGTTTATATGATGGAAAGAAGCTTGAATAATGAGAAAGAATGAATAGAAACACAAACCAGTGTCTTCAAGTGCTAACCACAGTCCCGTCAAATTGGAGAAGGAACTTCTACACATATCTTGATTCTATATGAGAGTCATTGGGCAAAAACTGCGTGAGTGAAAAAAATCAAACAACAAAACTCAAAAACAAAATGCGTCTTACTCAATACAATCTAGCATTTTTTAGCTCCATTTGTTTAGTTTTTTTTGTCATCCTGACCCCCTCTATGAATTTCCTCCAGTCTGTAGGTGTAGTTGACCTTGTAGATCAAAGGTTGCATCCAACACATTTGAGTTCAGGCACTACATTCAGCCCAGTAGGTAGATGGACGTTCCACGACAATGACGGGTTCTCCATTGTCTTGTATCCCAGTGAGCTCAGTATAGAGAACTGGATCATGCCCATGGTGTACGCGGGTCACGTCTCCTGTGTGGCCTGGCTGCATCCTTACTGGGCCCAGCAGATCAGAGAAGGAGAGCACAGGATGGCCGTGGGCAGAGACTCGTCCACCACCACCATCAGGTAGGACAAAGACGAGAAAGGAGAACACTTATGATGCCGGTGTGTCATCTTTACTCACGTCATGACAACTGTTTGTTTTGGGTTTTTTTCTCTCCTCATAAGAGTGACGAGCACTGATAACTACTTCCTCAGCGATGGGCTGTATGTCTGTGCGGACCAGCTGGAGAACTCCAAGCCTCTCCAGCTGAACGTGGTCAGAGTTGATCCGGCGAAGCCGAGTCATCGGGCGATCACAGGTACATGCCTCAACTATAGCCGGTGGTTGGACGGGGTCAAAGAGTTGGCTTGTGAATCCTTTTCATTCAACAAGCGACAAGAGTCTAAACAAGTGATGTAGAACACATTTTGGTTCAGGGGCGCCAAACAGCCCCGTTTCATATTGAGTGGGCCGGTCAAGTAAAATAGCGCCATAATAACCTTTAAATTTAAAGTTTAGAATAAAGATTTTCTTCGTCGTGGTGCACAGTATACGTGAGGAAAATGACTTTATTTTTAGAAATAACCAAACAATTACGACTGAAATTACCACAAGGTCAACATGAAGCTCATTTTCATCACGACAGAGAAATATCCAAAATACTTCTGATGTCACTGTTGCATTATGGGTGTTTTTACACACTCGCCCTGAGAACATGGCTTTGAATCTTGTTTGAGAGCAACGAGGTAGTCATCTTTCATACCGATATCTCAGTTTAGGTCACAATGTTGTCTTGTGTTCACTATTCTTAAGAAACTTGCTAAAAATAATTAAATCTGTGTTTTCTTTGAAATGTTGACAATTTTCTTGATTGTTTGCCGGCCCGGCTTGGAGCCTCTTGCGGGCCAGTTTTGGCCTTATGTTTGACACCCCTGCTCTAAATCAATCCATTTCGTGATGCATTTGACGGGTTTAGGAGGGTTATATTTCAGTAAATACTCCAGTGAATCGACTTACCAGAAAAGAGGAATATCCTGCTGACTTTAGATCGAAGGGAGTAAATATTTGATATTGAAGTCGAGGAAGAAGAAACTCATAGGTAACCTTTGTTGGAGCCAAAATCCTTTGTTCACTCACCCTCATGAGGAAGGGGGGGGGGGCGAGGAGGGGGGTGAGCCACGTTTCTTTGAGAACAAAGAAACCATGTGCTCAACCCTGGAAAATTCGCCATTGATCACATGACCCCCCCCTGGGGGGCCCCCGGGTCCCCCCTCCTCTAGCTGCGGCACTGCAGCTCGACGGCAGGGGGACCCAAAATCCCGTCATCACCGGGTCACCGGCCCGGTGACGCGCAAGCCAACCCCGCGTGGATTGGCTGAACCACGGCCAACGCCGCGGGGAGCCCGGAAGACATCATAACGGTATAAATTCAGGCCCGGGAAGAGATCCAGCCTCTTCCAAAACGAAATCGCGTCAACCCAGACGCACCTTTTCGTAAGGAGACAAAGCGCCTCGTGTTAACGCACCTGGACCGGGCCTGAATTTTCTTCACCTCGCTGGACGAGCTCAAGAAAAGCGGGAATTCCCTTTATTTTTGGTTTCCCCTTCTTTTTTTTTTTTCTTCCTTTTTTTTGTTTGCATCATCCGGACCCCGAGCGCGCGCTGCAACCGCACGCTCGTCTGCAGACCGACCTGAGCATCGCTTCTTCACTCCCCCCCTCATCGCAAGAAGCTGCTGATCGCCCCTCGGATCACACTACGGGTTTCCCCTCCGTAGTCCACGTCAGGTCTCTATTTTCTGGGACGCCAGAGAACCGCCCGCGGCCACAAATCGACGGATTTCACCTGGCCACGGAAGCACGTTTCCCCCTCGTCCAACCAAGTAAGGCTTAGAGTCTGGGCAGGAATTAGAATAACGTGATATTATTATTGCTGTGTGTTTATTGTTGGTACTTGTAACTTTGGGACGCCGATCCCTGTTTCTGAGTACTTTTGTGTCTACGCGTGGACGGCCATCCACGCGAATCATCGCACGCACGCGCGAGCCTCCTCATCCTCAGCTCACGCTTCTGCTCCCAGAGTCCATATCTGCCTGAACAGCCGCTTTTGGACTCTGTACGTGTAAGCTGAGGCGGTCGCGTCAGTGTACACAGTCAGACACCCCCTCCTCTCTCCTCTCTCTCTCTCCTCTTCTCCTCTGTTTCCCTGTTCACTAACCAGCGCACGGTACGGCCGCCGCTGCCTCCAAGCGCCTCCTTTCAGTGCGTCCCTGGGACCGTGTGTAGTTCACTGCGGCTCGGATTTCTCGGCCACAAGGAATCCGGCGCGCTCCCGACGGCTACGGCCCGTGCGGAGCTCAGTGACGTCACGCTATCCCAGGCAGAGCACGCCGAGCGCCTCTGGTGACCGGGTGGGTAATCACATCGATTTCCTCGCCGGGTCGCCGAGCCGTTTGGCGCCCTCCGGTAGTCGCGTGGGTAATTGCAACCGCTCGTACCGCCATCTGGTGGTTGCATTAAGTCATCACAACTGCCCCGCGCGCCGACGCGCACCTAGTGGCCAGATCGGGTGATTACACCGGACCGCCGACGTCTACCTCCCTCTGGTGGACGTTCGTGGTCATTACCCTCTCACCAAGTCACGCCCCTTTCGCTCCACAAACCCGCACACACACACACACACATCGCTCCCCACACTCGAACACACACACACCCACTCACACACATCGCTCCCCCACACTCGAACACACACACACACACACACACACACTCACACACACACACACACACTTTATTAGCTGGCTTTGTTTTGTATTGTGTTGTTTTATGAGATCTTGCTTGATGTTTATTGATTAGATGTGATTCATAGATTGATGATTTAGGAATAGACGTTTGTTAATAAACACTTAATAGTTGAATTGAACGATTCTTGGTGGTTTTTGTGTGCTTTTCAGCGACAACTGCTGGTTGTAACAGTCAGTGCTCGGATTTACAGCCTTCCTTTCCTGCTTCAGTTAAATTGCGATTATCATTTCAATCAGAAATAATAATTTAAACATTTTAATTGAACTTTCTTTTTTTAAGACTGATGTTTCGTTTAAGACCCTAACTTCAGCTGGTGCCCCGACTTTGATTAAGTAACGGTAATATTCAATTGATTAATAGTTTGAATGGTTTAAATCAATTTCAATGATTTTAACGCTTTGGGTAATTTAACACACCTAGGAGGCGTTGGCGAATGAATGCAGGTTTTCCACGGGAATAACCCGCATTGCTTTTAAATAATTTTAAGTGTTTCATCGCATTTTCTGTGGTTAATTACCCGCACTATTATTGATTGATCTGTTACCCAGTTAACCTAATCACAACTTGAATTGTCTCTAAGCTATTGTTCATTTATTTTTGTTGCAGATAGATAATTTGTATGCTTTATTAATTAATAAATTAGTCAATTTATTCAATTAATACTCAAGAGTGCTTTTAATCATTTTTAAGTGGTTTTCGTGCATCTCAGCATCCAATTATCCAGTATTATTAATTCATAAAGCGCAAGTTTATCCAATTAATAATCCTAACTGCATTTAATTCAATTTCAATGGTTTAGCTCATTCAAATAACTCATTGTATTTAATTAGTAAACCCCGACTTTACTTAATTAATTCCAACTCCTCCTTGATTACTCCCGATTGTTATTAGATAAATAACCAAACTTGTTTGATTAACAATCCATTCTAAATTACTTGCAGATCACCTTCGGTGGTCCACTCCACCGAAGTAATTCAGCCTCCCCTCAGTTATTGACTTACAAATCGCAGGTTTGTTTCATTGATAACTTGAATCATAGGTTGCTCTCCGTAATTTAATCATCACTCGTAATCAAGTACCGTTGTTCATTGATAGGTCAATAGCCATTTGTGACGCCTTCGCAGCTTGAGCTTTTCCCCGGTTACTCCAGCGAGTCGCCTCCTGTGGGCCCACAGGCGCTTCGGTAGGTCACGCCACTGACCCGCAGTTGTCAACAAAGGAGTGACCCGTCACGCCTGTTGACCGGTCGTGCCACTGGTGGACCGCCTTCGCGATTGGACCCCGTGGAGGTTCCTCCCGTCAGGCGACCCTTTTTAGCTCAAAGCTGTTGGCCGATAACTGACTATTTACTCCAATCAACCTTTATAGCTTTGCATAACTTACACTTGGTACATTACCTTAGTAATCTATTACTCCAGTAATCCATTACTTTGGTGGCCTACCGCTAGTGATCAGTAATTGTCAACCCGTAAATAACAATTTACTTCTGTTTGGCGATTCGTTTATATGTAAATTACCTCTGACAGGGTAGAACCTTCCGGTAGCCTACCACTAGGGTAATTTGCATATTCTGATCACACGCTGACCCCAACATAATGGTGCCCCGTGTGAGGCTGTTGTAAGCCAGCATTGTTACGAATAACTGCACAAAATAATCCTGAATCGTTCACTTAAGGTGTAGCCGTTAACTTTATTCTCCCAGAATTGGTTTTCAAGATACACTTTTTCAGCACTGTCGAACAAAGTCACTTGTGGTGTGAAATCAGTTGTGAAGTGGTTAGTGCCTTGCTTTCCCTGCATTCTACGCATGATTAACACGCTGTGTTAAGATTTCTGACTACGATTAATAGACACTAACAATATTGCTCGCCAAGGTGTTAGACGCATCTGACTAACTTGGATAGGGTGCAGCTCGAGCAATTAACGAAACCGAGAGGTTTGTAAGACACAGGTACAGCCGTTACCTGTGCAGTAGCAAAGCTAATTTGCCGTTAACCACAGCTAACGTTGTTGACTTCGGGCGTAAATCTCAACCACTCAATGGAGGGTAAGAGTTCCCGGGCACAGGGAGCCGAGGCTCCGCCGGTGCTAACTGAGCCGGCCATACGAGACGTGGTGTCCCACCTCGTCCGTCTCTCCTTGGAGGAGAAAGCAAATCTCGAACGCTACAGCGTTGAGATTTGCGAAGAAAAGATCCGAGAGCTGGTAAGTTTTGTCAACAACCCAGGGGACAAGCCGGCACGTACAGTGCCGGACGTCCTGGGCCAGATCAGCCTGCTCTACCAGCGTAGAGCAGAGCTACAGTCAAAGGAGGCGGAGGAGCGTACGGATCGGCTGCGTCTGGACAACCAGAGGCTATCCAAGGACAACGCTCGCCTCCGACAGGAGCTGGACGCCTCCAAGGACGAGGATCAGCCTTCAGAGCCCGAGAAGCAACGGGCTCTGCCTCCTCATAAGGAGACGAAGGTCGATGAGTGCACACTAGAGAGTGAGCCTCAGATCCAGGAGTTAAAGGAAAACCTAGAAGAAGCTCAGTCGCTAATCGCGATGGGCATGGAGAGGGAAGAAAATCTCCGACACCAGCTTTACACTGCCACCCTAGGTGCGCAACGTGACCCTAATTGGGGTCGTCGTAATCTGGCTTCGCCAGAGAGGTCTGGCACTATCGACTCCTCATGCGCCACAACGCAGAGGTATGACGCCTCATATAGCTTAGATGGTGATTCTTTTCAGCCCACGCGCAGCCGCAGCACGGTGCGCTTCGACGACTCCGCCACTCCTTCCCATCTGCAGCCCCCACGCGACGCTAGCAGTCGGGAGCAGGGGTCCAGGAGGGTGCCTCTACACCCCAGTAGACCTCCCTTGTATGGCCCTAGCGGCCCCGACCCGCGTCAGACAGCAGTCCACGGGGAACTGTCGTCAGAGGACTCTGACGGCCCCAGTCCCGTGAGGGGGTGGGATGTCCGGACCCGCCAGCTCGAATCCCTCGCAAAGGACATCGAACGCTTTGACCCGAGCAACAAGGACGCGAGTATCGAGGACTACCTCCGTGAGGTTGAACGCTGCCTCCTCGACATCGCACGTCCTTCCATGCGGGAGAAGCTAAAGCTTCTCTGGAAAACAACGTCCAGAACAGTCCATTTTTTCATGGAATCCCTGCCGCCAGACACCCGAGACCGGTACTCCACCCTCTGCCAGGCTCTCCGGGAAGAGTATTCATTGTACAATGACCCTGCTTCGGCAACGTTTGGTGCATTCGCGATCACCCAACGGAAGTCTGAACCTCCAAAGGAGTATTACAGGCGCCTACGAGTGGCCTACTTCCAAGGCCGCAATGCACCGGGGTTGGAGGAAGATCACGCCTTCAAGTCTCTGTTTGTCAACAACCTCCACGACAGTGGGAGGTTCGATGTGGCTCTATTTTGCAGGACCGCCAAACCCACCATGAAGGAACTGCGCCAGCACGCGCAGATGGTGTGGGAATTGCGTCAATGCCCGGGTAAGAAGCCTGACATTGACCAGAGGGTCCTGGAAATGGAGCCAAGGGAAAACACGGATTTGAGGCTTGAGGGCGATGAGTTGCCGACACCCAGAACGAATGCTGGAGGAGGGTCTGGTACACCCTCTCCGTCTGAGCAGAAAGGCGCACAACCAAATCAAAAGGGGGGACAACAGAGCCAGAAGGGTACTCCACCGAATCAAAAGGGTGGAAAATGGGCCAGGTCAGAACAAAACTTCCAACCGAAGAAAGGGCCCGACCCGAATTCAAAGTGGAAAATGAAAGGTTCGGAAAGGGACCACGGTCGCTACAGAGCTGACCAGTTAAAGACTGAGCTACAGCAGTGGGTTCAAACCTGCATCAAAGAGGCTGTACAGAACTTGGACCTGTCCAACCAAAGGGGGCGCCACCCCCCCTCAAGGGGACGGGGACGTAGGCCCCCCCCCTCCTGACTAGAGCGGCGGCCCCGACCCACCACAAACAAGGTTTACCTTGTCGGGTGGGGGGGAGAAACAGGTGAGGCGGGAGAACGTTCAAGAACGACAGCTTCCCAGTCCACCGATTTGCCGTTCCTGACTTTCTTAGGCAATCTCGTGCACCGAGAGAACGCCAACCGCATCTACACATCCGTGGTGGTGGGAGGATGTGTAAACGCCCTCGCGCTGTTAGATTCCGGGTCCGAAATAAGCCTAATGTGTTCAGCCACCTTCGCCGAGCTTGCGAGAGCTCTGCTGTCTCTTGGAAAGCCACTGCAGGTCGAAGCTTGCAGCATTAACATCAGAAGCTTCACTCAGGACACTTCACCCATCACCCAACGCGTCTGGGTGGATGTCACTTTCCAAGAGATGTCTTTGGTGCATCCCATCTATGTCACCACGCTGGACACAGAACCATTACTCATTGGCCAAGATCTCCTTAACCGATTAGCCCCACTGATCGATTGCCGTCGCGGGTACCTTTGGGCCCAAGTACGCAACCCGACTCGAATCGGTCCAGACATGGACCCTCCCTCTTCTGACAGCATGAACGCTGCCATCGAGTCCAGAAGTTCTAATCCCATGTGTACGCCTTCCAAAGAATCTGGCTCAAACACCCCTCTTGTCATGCTCCCTGACGGCCAGCAGTCGCGGCAGTCTAGGAGCTATCAGTCTCTGAGAGAGCATCCATCATTCCTATGCGCACTGGCGAACGATGGATCTCCACTATACAATCCCCACATCGTGGGGGGGGTACACCTGAATGGGACCTTGGTCCCAGAGACACTCTTGGCTCTGTGGTCAGAGAAATCTGCCATTGATGCCGATCTTCTAAAGGATCTGTGCCAACACAACGCACTCCTTGTCCAAGTGCAGCACAGCCATCGCCTGCTTGCTGCAGGGTCGCCGCAGACACTAATCAAAGCAACTGGTGTATGTGCCCTCTCCGTGCAGATAGGGCAGAAGAAAGCCATGCACTATATGAGTGTCGTCCCGCAGCTCCGCCCTCCTTGTCACATAGGAGCGGATCTCCTTGTCAGGCTTGGAGTCCAGCTGGACGCCGTGAACCAGGTTTTGTGGTCACTGGCGAGCGCGGACACGCAGCATCTGACGACCGAGCCGGAGCAAATGGCATCCGGTCAGACGATCCCGCAGGCGTGTCACGCTGCTAGTGAGTTGGAAGCCACAATTCCAGCACGGACAGCCGGGTTCCCAATCCGTCTCGCACTTCTCAAGGGGCAGAGGATGCTTGGCCCACAAGCATTCTTTCAACCCTTACCGTGCTTTTCTGACCTTTGCCTGACAATTTGTGGCACACCCCTTCTAGAGCTAACCAACCGCTCAGCCTACCTGCTAGTCCAGAACCTGACCCACAATCCGGTTCAGGTGAATGCGGGAAAACCACTAGGCGTCTTGGTCGACAGCTCATTTCACGACTTCGAGCTCAGGGTGCCCGTCATTGGCGACCTACCTCCATCCCTCATCAGGGACGAGACACTCGACAAGGTGTTGTACACGTTCCCCACCCGCATGATCACCATTGCTCGTCACGAAGCCCTCGCACAGGAGGCAATCTGTGGTTCAACCCTCAGCACCGAAGGTGACATGATAGTGTACGCGCTGGCGACTCAACCAGAAAGTGCTGAGAACCCCGGTGGGCAGCCAGGGTCTGCACCGGAGGAACCGTACTCTGGTTTTGAGTCAGAGATGGAGCAGCAACTTGAAAAAGCAGATGCTCTCACGACACGGGAACAACGAGAAGCACTCAGAAATGTTTTCCGCGAATTTCAAGCGATCTTTGCTAGGGATGCACATGATTGTGGGGTTACAGACCTTCACCTAGTGCGCATTCCTACCGACCCAATGGCGCCACCATCCTTCGTACGCCAGTACAGAATCCCGCTGGCTGCCTATGAATCCATCCAGGAGATCCTTGACAAACTGCGAGAGAAGAACATTATCCGAGAGTGCAACTCGACGTACAACTCGCCAATCTGGCCAGTATTAAAACCCACTGGTAAATGGCGGCTTACCATCGACTATCGCCCGCTGAACAAACAGGTTCCTCTTTCTCGCTGGCCCATGATCCACCTGGATCAGGAGCTGGCCAAAGTAAAAGGTGCTCGTTTCTTTTCCACAGTCGACGTGGCAAATGGATTTTGGACCATGAAAGTGGATCCATCTGACCAGTACAAACTTGCTTTTTCCTTTGGCAACCGCCAGTACACCTGGAACCGGTGCCCATTCGGCTACTCAAACTCACCATCTGAGTTCAACATCTTCCTCCACAAAGCGATGAGTGACGCCGCCGCCCGAGGCAACCTCATCTATGTGGATGACATCCTCATGAGAAGCTGCACCTTTGAGGAGCATTTAGCCGAGATAAGACACGTCTTGAACCAGCTCCTGGCGGCAGGCGCCAAACTGGCACTTCGCAAAGGTCAGTGGTGCCGTACCAGGGTTGAATACGTGGGGTTAACAGTTGGCGCTGACGGAATCGAACCCCAAGCGGGGAGGATTCGCGCCATCCAAGACATCAAAGCCCCAACTAATGTGTCAGAACTGAGGAGCTTTCTTGGGGTCTGCAACTACTCCCGTCAATTCATCGAGGATTATGCGGACATTGCCAGACCCCTCACAGAACTCCTCCGCAAAGACAAGGCCTTTGAGTGGGGAGCCCCCCAAGAACAATCCTTCCGCCTCATGAAGGAGAAACTCTGCGTGGCACCCTGTCTGGCGTACCCAGATAAGGACAAAGAGTTCCTCCTTGAGGCAGGGTTCTCTGCTCAATGCCTGAGCGCGGCTCTGGCACAGAAGTACGACACAGACAAGAGAGTCGTGGCCTACGCCAGCCGACCTCTTAGCAGTGTAGAGATTAAGTTCTCCGACTGTGAGAAATCTCTCCTCGCCACCGTCTGGGCTGTGGAGCACTTCCGCAGCTACATTGGGGGTCAGAAGGTGACAATCGAAACCTGCCATCAACCAGTCTCTTTCCTGAACAGCCAACGTCTCAGGGAAGGACGCGTGTCCAACAGCCGCATCGCGGCCTGGATGATGGCACTCCAAGGTTATGACATCGAGGTTAAATACGCACAAAACCACAAAATGGCTTTGGGCCAAGGTCTGGCTGCGTGCCAACATTGTGACTGTGAGGGACAGTCCAACATCCAACCTCTCCTGGTCAAGACACAGACCCTCCCTTCCAATCATCATTACCATGATGAAAACATCTGTGACGGCATGCCGAAAGTCTATGTCGATGGTTGCTCTTTCCACCACGACAGCCAAATGAGGGCAGGCGTGGGCATTGTTTGGGTCGGCAGAAGCGAGGTGCCTGATCACTTCCAGCTGGGTCCGAAAACCAGTCAGTACGCCGAAATCGCAGCAGTGGTCATCGCCCTCCAGCAAGCAGCTGGGCAATCCATCAGACAACTGGTGATTTGTTCTGAGTCGAACTATGCCCGCCATAGCTTCATTTCGCACTTCCCCACGTGGAAAGCGAATGGCATGAAGAATGCCCGGAACAAAGACGTCAAACACGCCGAGCTGTTTTTGACATGTGACCAGCTCGTCACTGACAAGGGAATGACTGTGTACTGGAAAAAGGTCAAGGGTCATTCCCAAGTTGAAGGACCCGACAAAGCTGGGAATGATGAGGCTGATCGCTTAGCCAAGCTGGGGGCAGAACAGGGTAGGCCTTGGGAATTCCGACACGAGTGGCTCCCTCCTCAACCGTGTGGGGTCAACGCTATCACCCGCAGGCAAGCGCGAGAGAGGCAAGAGGGTGCCGACGCTGACGCACAGACACTTCACCTCGGACGCAAGCCAAGTGATGCAGACCTGATCGCGATGCAGGAACAAGACCCCGTGCTCGTGATTGTCCGACAGCTGGTGGAGGACCTGTACACGGACGGGACCCCACAAGCTCCAGCGGGCAGCCCAACCGAACTGAAAGCCTTCTTCCGCGAGCTGCCACACCTGACGCTAGAGAAGGGCTTGTTGGTTCACACTAAAGGCCAGGGTCCCACCCGTTGGGTGGTTCCCACCGACCACAGGGGAATCATGTTAGCACACGCACATGATTTACCGGTGGGTGGCCACCGCGGCTCCCACGCAACCCTCCAAACCCTCCAGCAGGTGGCATACTGGCCCACCATGGCCCATGACACCAAACTATACGTCCAGAGCTGCCTAGTTTGCTGCCAGTTCCAACCGTCACAACCACTGAACCGAGCCCCACTCCAAAGGAGGGGGGTCACTTTCCCGTGGTCGCACCTGCAAGTAGACTGGGTCGGACCTGTCCCCAAGTCCGCCAGAGGTAACAAATACCTCCTCACAGTCACTTGCTCCTTCACCAAGTGGGTCGAGTGCCTCCCAGCACCCAACGACACAGCCACCACGACCGCTGTGCTCCTTCTGAACCACGTGTTCAGCCGCTGGGGACTTCCCCTTTCCATCGACTCCGACAGAGGTACTCACTTCACGTCCCAAGTCATGACAAACCTGTACCACATCTTAGGAGTGGAGGTAAAATTCCATCTGGCATACCACCCCCAGTCATCTGGTCAAGTTGAACGGGCCAACCGTACCATCACGCACATGCTCAGGAAGTATGTCAGCAGCAATGGTAAGGATTGGGACGTGAAACTCCCCCTGGTGCTCATGGCCATTCGGTCCACCCCGCACCGCTCCACAGGAGTCACTCCCTTTGAGATGATGACCGGCAGGGAAATGACCCTTCCACTCCACTTGTTGTACCACCCCGAAGATGTCAGTGTGGCCACAGCCTACACTGCACATCAATACGTGACCGATTTGCGGGAACACCTTAAAACCACCTTCTCCTGGGCCCAAGGAAACTTGGAAGCCAGCGCTCAGGGGGCAAAGGCCTACTATGATCGCGCTGCATCCCCAAAGGAGTACCAGGTGGGCGACAAGGTGTTCTACTTCAAATATGCTCATCCCGCAGGGACCTCAAGGAAGTTCCTCCCGAGGTGGTCGGGCCCGTTTGAAATCGTGGGGAAACTGTCACCGGTGGCTTACCGGATCAGGATCCCAAAGCTAAGACAACCCCCGGTATACAAATGGGTCCATGCAAATCAGATCAAACCATTCAAGCCATTCAGTCTCCCGGGCCGAGAGGTTGAAACCCCTCCAAGCGAGGGGGGAGAACTTCTCGGCCAAGACCAATAACAAGCTCACTAGTAGGGCCTGGCAACTTGCATGCAAATAACACCCTGCATGCACTAACCCTGCTACCACCATCCACTCCCCAATAGTGATCACATCTCTCCGCTTCATCTGTTCCAGGATGGATCTCCCTTGGATTTTTGGCATCCTGCTCAGCCTCCGAGTCACCTCATCCATGGTGATAGTTGAACCAGGCCCCCCAACGGGCATCATCCTTCAGGGGTCGCCTGGACTTCTCATCACCCGGTGCGGCTTATACACCCAGAGGTTCTACGTGCGCCTAGACCCCTGGGATGTATACCGCAACCACATCCGCAAGCCCCCCCAGCTGACTGAGGGAAGGCTAAGCGGAATCCAGACCACCGACACCATCGAGCATGCGAAACAGGCAACGGTTCACATGCTTGAACAGTTGGACAAATTCATGGTCACTGAGAAAGACCTCAGCGACGGTAAGCGACCCAAGCGGTTCCTCGGTGCACTGCTCTCCGCAGCAGCAGGCATCGGCTCGCTGTTCTCGATTGGCCTCTCCGCAGCCAACTCGGTCAGCCTGAAGGCCCTTCAGAGACATGTCGGGGAACTCGAAGAAGAAATGCCGGAAATCCAACAGAGACTCCTAATACAGAGTGAACAGTTACAAGGCTTGACCAAAACGGTTCAGGGAACCATACTCACTGTAAACTTGCATTCTGCTTTAATCAATAACACCTTGCATGCCTTAACAACCTTGTCAAGTATCGTCAGTGAGGACATAACGTATGTGCGAATAGTCAGGGATCTTATGCAAGATCTCCTTAGAGAAGTCAGTTCCTCCGTGAGTAGCCTCAGTACCGGGAAGATCCCCACGTACTTAGTTCCACTAACACTGGTTGAACAGATTCTCAAGACCACTACCACCACTGTTGTACAACCTTCACAGGTACATCTGGCATATAGTCTCGGCAGTGCTATTCCGATCTCTGTGAACCCACAGAACCTAGAGTTAGGATTTATCCTAAACCTACCAATCATTGAAAAGCAGAATGTGT
Organism: Lipophrys pholis; assembly: GCF_963383615.2. Taxonomy (NCBI): domain Eukaryota; kingdom Metazoa; phylum Chordata; class Actinopteri; order Blenniiformes; family Blenniidae; genus Lipophrys; species Lipophrys pholis. Next base: position 46,080,695 of record NC_137635.1, on the reverse strand, counting down.
ACCGTTTAAAAACCGTATTGAATGTGGGATTCTGGGAGGGTAACACACACGTACACCTCCGAACGCCACCCACACTCGCCTACCACGACGACAACCCCTCACTCTACCTGGTCCCCAATCTCAGCATGTGCACAAACACCAAAGACATTCACTGGATCTGTCCCAGCAACCCTTTCATTAGAGATGTCACCAACTATCTATGTGGGCTGAGGGCAGACGCCCCGGAGCAGAAATGTCAAGGTAGTTTGTCCATCAAAGATGAAGGAACCGAGACCAGAGTAGAGAGAGCAGGTAGTCGATGGCTCGTCAACACACCTCATTCTGAAGCGACCATGTCCTACGACCGCCATGACATAGCCACCAAGCTCACCCTGCCCAATCAAACAATATTCCTCAATGTCCCACCAGGGGCTACAGTACACATTGACGACATAATCCTCCATCATCTCGATGCCGACCGACACGAGGTGGAGATTGAGATGATGGATGCATTCGTCGGGCACAATTTCACAATTGATGCCACCCTCCAAAGCCAGCTTCTGGCTGAGGGAACCAAATTGATTAAATTCAATTTAAAGCCCACAGGGCTCTCAGCCACTTTCCCTAGGCGGGCAGGTGGACACCCATACCAAGACCATCCCATCAGCATGGCAGCGCTCGGAATGTTGCTCAGTGGCTGGATCATCACGGCCGTAGTGGCGTACGCGATGTACAAGTACATCCAGAAACTACAGGCCCGACTGGATTCCCTGACCCTGGTCTCGCCACGTTTTGTGGGCCCATCCACAAACACACAATAGGCCAGCCCTCACCCAACCAAGAGGTGAAGGCACGGCCTACTAACCCTTTTCCTAACCACCCGTTCCCTTCCTATTTCTCACTCTCCTGTCCCTTTCCTACCTCTTTCATGTTCACTGGTGACGACCCTTAAGAAATGAAATGTATGTGTGCTTAGATAGTTAGAATAGAAATAGTAAGTCTGCCCAGACTAGCCTTAGCCTGCCCAGACTAGCCCAGCCTGCTCAGGAAATAACCTCACATGTGAACTGGTGGACAGAGAAGGACAGTATGTTTCACAGGACATGGGGACGTTCACAGATTCTATGGATTGTTCGGCCCAGGTTTGCTCCAAAGACTGTGACCTGCATCCCACTCTTCGGAACAAAGGGGGGATGTTGGAGCCAAAATCCTTTGTTCACTCACCCTCATGAGGAAGGGGGGGGGGGCGAGGAGGGGGGTGAGCCACGTTTCTTTGAGAACAAAGAAACCATGTGCTCAACCCTGGAAAATTCGCCATTGATCACATGACCCCCCCCTGGGGGGCCCCCGGGTCCCCCCTCCTCTAGCTGCGGCACTGCAGCTCGACGGCAGGGGGACCCAAAATCCCGTCATCACCGGGTCACCGGCCCGGTGACGCGCAAGCCAACCCCGCGTGGATTGGCTGAACCACGGCCAACGCCGCGGGGAGCCCGGAAGACATCATAACGGTATAAATTCAGGCCCGGGAAGAGATCCAGCCTCTTCCAAAACGAAATCGCGTCAACCCAGACGCACCTTTTCGTAAGGAGACAAAGCGCCTCGTGTTAACGCACCTGGACCGGGCCTGAATTTTCTTCACCTCGCTGGACGAGCTCAAGAAAAGCGGGAATTCCCTTTATTTTTGGTTTCCCCTTCTTTTTTTTTTTTCTTCCTTTTTTTTGTTTGCATCATCCGGACCCCGAGCGCGCGCTGCAACCGCACGCTCGTCTGCAGACCGACCTGAGCATCGCTTCTTCACTCCCCCCCTCATCGCAAGAAGCTGCTGATCGCCCCTCGGATCACACTACGGGTTTCCCCTCCGTAGTCCACGTCAGGTCTCTATTTTCTGGGACGCCAGAGAACCGCCCGCGGCCACAAATCGACGGATTTCACCTGGCCACGGAAGCACGTTTCCCCCTCGTCCAACCAAGTAAGGCTTAGAGTCTGGGCAGGAATTAGAATAACGTGATATTATTATTGCTGTGTGTTTATTGTTGGTACTTGTAACTTTGGGACGCCGATCCCTGTTTCTGAGTACTTTTGTGTCTACGCGTGGACGGCCATCCACGCGAATCATCGCACGCACGCGCGAGCCTCCTCATCCTCAGCTCACGCTTCTGCTCCCAGAGTCCATATCTGCCTGAACAGCCGCTTTTGGACTCTGTACGTGTAAGCTGAGGCGGTCGCGTCAGTGTACACAGTCAGACACCCCCTCCTCTCTCCTCTCTCTCTCTCCTCTTCTCCTCTGTTTCCCTGTTCACTAACCAGCGCACGGTACGGCCGCCGCTGCCTCCAAGCGCCTCCTTTCAGTGCGTCCCTGGGACCGTGTGTAGTTCACTGCGGCTCGGATTTCTCGGCCACAAGGAATCCGGCGCGCTCCCGACGGCTACGGCCCGTGCGGAGCTCAGTGACGTCACGCTATCCCAGGCAGAGCACGCCGAGCGCCTCTGGTGACCGGGTGGGTAATCACATCGATTTCCTCGCCGGGTCGCCGAGCCGTTTGGCGCCCTCCGGTAGTCGCGTGGGTAATTGCAACCGCTCGTACCGCCATCTGGTGGTTGCATTAAGTCATCACAACTGCCCCGCGCGCCGACGCGCACCTAGTGGCCAGATCGGGTGATTACACCGGACCGCCGACGTCTACCTCCCTCTGGTGGACGTTCGTGGTCATTACCCTCTCACCAAGTCACGCCCCTTTCGCTCCACAAACCCGCACACACACACACACACATCGCTCCCCACACTCGAACACACACACACCCACTCACACACATCGCTCCCCCACACTCGAACACACACACACACACACACACACACTCACACACACACACACACACTTTATTAGCTGGCTTTGTTTTGTATTGTGTTGTTTTATGAGATCTTGCTTGATGTTTATTGATTAGATGTGATTCATAGATTGATGATTTAGGAATAGACGTTTGTTAATAAACACTTAATAGTTGAATTGAACGATTCTTGGTGGTTTTTGTGTGCTTTTCAGCGACAACTGCTGGTTGTAACAGTCAGTGCTCGGATTTACAGCCTTCCTTTCCTGCTTCAGTTAAATTGCGATTATCATTTCAATCAGAAATAATAATTTAAACATTTTAATTGAACTTTCTTTTTTTAAGACTGATGTTTCGTTTAAGACCCTAACTTCAGCTGGTGCCCCGACTTTGATTAAGTAACGGTAATATTCAATTGATTAATAGTTTGAATGGTTTAAATCAATTTCAATGATTTTAACGCTTTGGGTAATTTAACACACCTAGGAGGCGTTGGCGAATGAATGCAGGTTTTCCACGGGAATAACCCGCATTGCTTTTAAATAATTTTAAGTGTTTCATCGCATTTTCTGTGGTTAATTACCCGCACTATTATTGATTGATCTGTTACCCAGTTAACCTAATCACAACTTGAATTGTCTCTAAGCTATTGTTCATTTATTTTTGTTGCAGATAGATAATTTGTATGCTTTATTAATTAATAAATTAGTCAATTTATTCAATTAATACTCAAGAGTGCTTTTAATCATTTTTAAGTGGTTTTCGTGCATCTCAGCATCCAATTATCCAGTATTATTAATTCATAAAGCGCAAGTTTATCCAATTAATAATCCTAACTGCATTTAATTCAATTTCAATGGTTTAGCTCATTCAAATAACTCATTGTATTTAATTAGTAAACCCCGACTTTACTTAATTAATTCCAACTCCTCCTTGATTACTCCCGATTGTTATTAGATAAATAACCAAACTTGTTTGATTAACAATCCATTCTAAATTACTTGCAGATCACCTTCGGTGGTCCACTCCACCGAAGTAATTCAGCCTCCCCTCAGTTATTGACTTACAAATCGCAGGTTTGTTTCATTGATAACTTGAATCATAGGTTGCTCTCCGTAATTTAATCATCACTCGTAATCAAGTACCGTTGTTCATTGATAGGTCAATAGCCATTTGTGACGCCTTCGCAGCTTGAGCTTTTCCCCGGTTACTCCAGCGAGTCGCCTCCTGTGGGCCCACAGGCGCTTCGGTAGGTCACGCCACTGACCCGCAGTTGTCAACAAAGGAGTGACCCGTCACGCCTGTTGACCGGTCGTGCCACTGGTGGACCGCCTTCGCGATTGGACCCCGTGGAGGTTCCTCCCGTCAGGCGACCCTTTTTAGCTCAAAGCTGTTGGCCGATAACTGACTATTTACTCCAATCAACCTTTATAGCTTTGCATAACTTACACTTGGTACATTACCTTAGTAATCTATTACTCCAGTAATCCATTACTTTGGTGGCCTACCGCTAGTGATCAGTAATTGTCAACCCGTAAATAACAATTTACTTCTGTTTGGCGATTCGTTTATATGTAAATTACCTCTGACAGGGTAGAACCTTCCGGTAGCCTACCACTAGGGTAATTTGCATATTCTGATCACACGCTGACCCCAACACCTTCTTATAATTACTGTGACACTTCAGGAGCTCCTTCAGCATTAACAGCCTCTAAACATCTCAAGCAGCTTCTTACTGCATTGATCCACTCTTCCACTCCAATGTGTTCAACTATTCCTGCAGATCTCAGCTCAATCACAATTCTTATTCGATGACCTTGCACCCTTTGAAATTGTTGTATTTTTAATAGCTCTCAGATCACTTTGTACTCTTCATCGTTGTAGAATTAAACTAAAACACTTCTTCTCTGAGACAAGAGGTTTAGTTTAACCCTAATTCAGCCTCTCATCTGCCTCATGTTTCCCTCCAGGGCAGAAAACGGAGGCGGAAACGGAGAAGCAACGTGCTAAGCGAGCTCGTACAGACTGGTGCAGCGCCGATGAGGCCGGATGCTCACAGACGGCCGACACTGACAGCCTGCCACCAGCAGAGGGCAGCAACAACCAGACAGGACGCGGCATCAATGGGACAGACCTCAGAGAGGACGATGGCGATGATGAAGGATCCACCAGTTATGTAGTTAAGAGAGTATCTCCTTTCCTCAGTGAGACGGAGCCGTACATCCTGGACATTGATTTGGATTTTTTCACTTGTAAAAATCCTTTCAAGGAGCTGTACACACAGGTATGTGTCACACTACAAGTGGTTTACATTGCTTTGTACTCATTTAACAAACAGATATTGCATTACTTTAACGGTTTATTACAGATTGTTTGCTTGACCCACAAAAATAAGGTGTTGGAGAACTCATCCAACAGATTTGCGAAACACCAGTAAGACATTTTTGTTCTGTTAAAGCAGCATTTTACAGATAATCTTGGATATGTGCACACTTTGTTATTCTACCACACTATTCGTGTGCAAGCTTCTCTGCTTGCAAATTTAGATATGGTGGCTAAAAGGGTCAAAAACAAAAACACATGTCCAAACACAAATTGGGGACACAAAAGCCTGAATACAAAGCTGCGAAACAGATAGGAAAGCTACAAAAGGAACAGACGCGTGAACAAAAAGTGACAATTCAAAAGCTCCAGCGTGAAAACAAAAGCCACATTATGAAGAGTTAATGCCACACAAATACAAATGTGACAACGTGAATAATAAAAAGCCGTAAACACAAATGCAAAGGGCTGAATGAACGAGCATATAAAATGCAAACAATGGAAGTTCTTAACATGCTTCAAAAGAAGTGGGAGGACTCTCCATGTGCATCCTGTCATTTATTTTATTTTTTCTACTTTTTCTTTCCTCTTTTTCTGCAGTCGCATACTCATGAACTTAAATAACCGCAAAAGGAATAAACGAGTAGATAAACGGATTGTAAACACACTCTGTGCGTCGCACCATTTTTTTCTCCCCCTTGTACCTGGTGGATGCAACGATACAAACGCTTCAGCCGGAACAGAAAGCCTCCACATGAATACAGAAGTTACAGTACAAACAAGCAAAATGTAGTTCAAAATGGGTTGTTTTTTTTTCTCTGAACTAAAAAGTTTCCAGTTTAGCTACTGAAACTTTCATTATAGATAATAAAAAAAGGAGTCGGGCAGCTGCACTATGCACCTTCCACAGTCTTCATGACATTTCCTCCCTCTGAATCCTTCTCTGAACTGAGCTCGCTGATTTGTTTCTCCTGGTATTCTTCCTGCACAGACCAGATTAGGGGAGTTTTGTCCCTCCGCTGAACACATTTCCACTCCACCAGTGTGTTACACCAGTGGATACCAATTTTTCTTTAAATTATTGTAGATGGCCAAAGTTTAAATCAAGCTTATTGGCTTGCAGGACGCCGATGCGTCATCCAGCTGTAATCACAGGTTTGATGGTTTAGAACAAGACAAGGGCTTGAGAAAGAGTGTCACAACTTTGTGAAAGAGTTAAGTAGGCACCGATGATCCCGACGGCTGAAGAGAATATCGAGCTCTAATTTGTAGATAGCATATGAAGACTTGTCAACGTTGGATCGCAGATGTCGCCACGTGTTTTGTGTCTCGCTGTCACTGAACTGTAACATGGTTTCTTCCTGGAGCTTGACCTGTTCCTCGCATTAACTCCGTGCAGGAGGAATACGGCATCCTGAAGGAGCTCTACAGCTTCCAAGCACCGCGCCCGAATGCTAATGAGGTGAGACGCTTTGTTTTAACTAGATATTTTGTCGGCAGTGGTTTCACTTATCGAAAACAATCCCTCTTTATGAATGCAGCATGGAGGAGAACGAGTAATGGAGGATTCCTCAAAGACTAATTTTAGTAGATGTGCTGTGTTTTCGCCTCGATGATTAAAGAGAAGAATGCTCAGATTAACGTGTGTGTGTGTGCAGGAGGAACTGGAGGAGTGTGTCGATAGGCGGACACGTCAGTTGGAGGATCTGGAGGCGGTGTTTGCCGATCTGCTGGAGGATGACGGAGAGGAGGCGGTCACGCGCTGGTCCAGCAACCCCGGGTAAATGTACAGAAACAATGACGATGAACTGTAATGCAGCTCATCATTCTACAAGGATTTACAAGGGGGCGTGGCCTTGCCAAATAGTTATCTGGAGGGAAAATCTGTGTGTCAGGAGGATACGCTGGGAGGGTTGTGGTGGCCTACAGCAGGGGTCTGCAACCTTTCTGACCCATTTTTGTGATTTTCCACCAAATCAAAATTGACGTGGAGCCGCAAAACGCGTTGAAACACAGCTTCGAAAGTTTCATATATACAGTAGTTTTGAAATGCGTACAAAAATTTATGTTGCAGTTATGAAGTTTCAGTCACAGTTTAGGATGGTAAACATTTCATTGCTTTTATAGTTGTTTTTGTTCCTGATTTTAGAGCTTTCAACCTTCTTTTCCATCATTTTTCAGACAAGTATGACATTATAGACTAGAATAGAAGTACTTTATTAATCCCAGAAGGAAATACCGGACTCCCCTCACTTCTGGACAAAACAGCAGTTATATAGTTAGTGAGTTATAAAGTCTCACCTGAAGACATTAAAAAGGTTTTTAAATGTTCTAATTCAAACATAATTTATTCTAATATGATGGATTTCAAACTTTTCCGACGACCAAACACATAATCTTCACCCAAAACTCAAAGGAAATGTGTGCAAGTCATTTTAAATCCAGTTTATCATCCTTCTCTCTGTGCTTGTCTTCGCAGCATGTCGTCATTAGATCGACTGGTTTCCAGTTTAAAGGCAAGAAATCCGTCTCCTGACTATGAAATGGTAAGAAGCGTTGAGACTTTAAACTATTTCTGTTTTGCACAGGTGATGGGTCGTGGAGCCACTATAAATAAATTACTGTACTTGTATTATAAATGCAGTCATTTCTAAATGGACTCCTCCTTAATAGTATGATTTCACCACGTGATCAGTCACATTTATGAATGGCGGCTGCAAGATGCACGACAGGTACAAACTTGATCTCCAGGGTTTTAACCAATCACACGTGGACACGTTAACAGGACGACATTAGGGACGCCCCCGCCCCACACACTATTCTCTATTGTCTACTGAAGCAACGCCTCTGCAGGTCGTTCAATAAAAACACATTATACCTTATTACTTCATGTGATGATGGGTAATTTGACTTATTCTTCCAGACTGGACCTGCAGCTAAATTCCAAGTTACAAATTACAACACCCAGTTTGTTTCAGCGCTTATATCTGTTATTCCAAAGCCCAATACCTCATTGGCTTTCCACAGATTTTCTTTAATTTCTTTAATTAATGGACCCACTAACATGAACCTCAGAATCATTGAGTTTTCCCTCTAATTTGTCTGGAATCTTCCACAGTTTACTGGATTGAGACTCCAATTCTATAAAGTCGTTTTGTGAACTCCAGTTGAATTGTCCCATGGTTTGTATGACATTTTTGCCGCTTTAAGTACCAGTAAGTGTAAATCGTTGCTATTCCTGGGTGTTCCTCTCGCGGTGTGTTCGTAGCCGGTTGTGTGGCTGGAGCCCACCGAGGGCTTCGTGTCTGGAGCCGGCTCTGATCCGTTCCCTCTCTCAGGTCCATCAGGCCGGGTTGACCTGCGACTTGGTGGAGCTGCCTCATCACATCAGCACGGAGGAGGAGATCGACGGGCTCATCGCCGCCGTCCAGCTGTTCCTGAAGGCTCTGCCTGTGCCCACACTGGTCACCATGTCCAGGTCAACAACTCAAAACACACGTTTAGTTTTTTGTTTGTTTTGGGGTTGTTTTTTTTTTCCAAGTGAAGACAAAAAAGTTTCCTTGCATTTTGAGTGTCCGTTTGCACGGCCCTTGGGGGAGAAACACAACTTTATCAAAACACTCTGACACCATCTCCGGGAAAACACGGGAAACAGAAAAACGCGTATCGGTTATCCCTTGAAATGTTGTGCTAAACGGGCCCTAAGCCTGCGTCACAACAAAGGCGTCTTCAAAATCATTAAAAATACAAAAATTCCAGTCAGGGTATAATTAGCCTTCTTTATTTTAAGATTTTGGCCTGTTCACTGATTTTCATCATCGCGTGATAATTACAGATCTTGCTATCTCCGGAGCATGTGACATTTACATGTATACCGTGTCTACTAGTTTCTATGGCAACGTTGCACTACTTTCAGAATGCTCATCACATCAACATCAACACAGCCATTATTTAATAATTGGACTCTTCACTTGCGTAAACAACACACATGAAATAAGTCCAGTGTTCTCTAAAGGACCGATTCCTTCGCTCTTTGCCGGGTCAAACCTTTCAGACAAAAGATTCTCCAACCCGAACGTCTCAAAAGGAGAACACACCTTAATTTCTGAGTGACTCACGACTTTCTTATCCTACAAAAGGACTTTACGTGGTATTCTAACCATGAGTGTTGGTTTGCTCCCTGCACATCCCACATCCGTCATCACGGCTGTAGTCCGTCCAGATCTGAGCTGCTCTGAAGGTTAAATGTCTGTTTCCGATGTGTTCAGGTCCAGTCTGGATGAGTACTGCCCGGTGGAGCAGGTGGACTCGGTCCAGAGCAGAGTACTGGCCATACTGGAGGGTCTGTACGGAGCTTTGGACTTGCACAAAGACTATGAGAGCAGCTTCACGGAGACGTACGAGCACCAGCCACAAGTCTCCTAACGGACACATGTTGGACTTCCTATTGGATCTTTACTCGGATCTTGTTTTTGCTTTAGACTCTGACTCCATTTACTTAGATACACAACAGACACCGGATAACTGTGAAAGCACATGTGGGAATACTGTGTTTACTTGTGGTCAACCAAGTTTCCTGTTCTTCATTGTTGTGATAGGAAGAAAAAGTTTTTTTTTTAAATATATATTTACATTAAACTAAATGGAAACCGAAACAAGGCTCTTCTGGTGGTTTGTTTTCCCTGCTAACGTCACAGTATGAGTGAAAGACTGAAGTTACTGAAGGCAGTTCTTCCACCTGATGGTAGGGGGCGCTTGTGAGTCCACAGACTCTTGTGCTACACCTGCAGAGTAAGAGGCCGCCAGCTAAATCAGTTTGATATCTACACTTTTTGCACAATGAAGAATTATATCTCCAATCAGAGCAGGAGGTAATAATAATAATAATAATTCACTGACATATCCGCCATCCCCCGGCACTTCACGTCTGGACAATTGGAACTCCCTTTTCCATGGATTTCCTCAAAAGACCCTCCATAAACTCCAACTCAACTGCCCGGATCATCACTCGAACCTTCTCCACCCACCACATCACCCCAGTGCTCCAACAGCTCTACTGGGTCGTGGTTCACCGACACATTGATTTCAAGATTCTGGTTCTCACATTCAGGGTAATAGACAACCTTATGTGAAACTGCTGCCGTGATGGCCAAACTGGAACAGCCCTTCATAACCATGTCCTACCCGAGCCAGGACCCCACAGCAGACCCTGGTCTGAGTCTGTTTGTCTGCTGCTCTGTTGTTTCTGATGCACCCAGTAGAAAGAGGCAGCAGCTCCTCCCAAGGATGCTCAGGACTCAGACTCTGGGCTTTCTGAGCTCTCTGTGACCTGCAGTGACTCTGCAGCCAGTATTTCCCTTAAATGAGAGGAAGTCAGTGTCCTTCAGGAGGAGGAAGCTTTTTTTTTCGTGCTCTGATGTGTCTGAAGCAGGAAACATAGGACTCAAGCTCCACTGGCCATTTCAATCCAATGAGTTTGTTGACAATGTTTTGTAAACAATTGCTGTGTTTTATTGTTCAAATTGCAACAAAATGCCTCTGATGATCAATTTTTTTTTTTTTCAAACAGTCAATAAAAAAATTGTTTGGATGAATTTGATTCTGTCATTATAAAATACACTTTTTAAACTACATTTAACAGTGCAGGAGCTTTTTAGCATGGATTCAATGAAGGAGTGCCAAACAAAGCCATCGAGATTATGTTGTTTTGTTTTTTTTGTTTGTTTTTTTGTTTTGGGTTGTTTGTTTTATTTTGGGTTATGTGTACTCTTTGGTGTTTTGCTTTGTGTTGTTTTTTGGGGGGGAGGGGGATTGATTATTTATGATTCTTTGATTCTGTTTGTTTGTCATGGATATTTTAGTTTATTTAGTGTTACTCGTTTGGTTTTTCTGGGTTTGTTTGCTTTGTTTTTGTTTCATTTAGTTTATTTTTATTTTTTTGTTTTTTTCTTACATCTTTTGAAAATCTCCAAAACGCTACCATCTCTTAATTTGTCACAGTGAAAAAAAGAAAGTCTTTATTTTAGACCCAATTAGTTTTTATGTACCGCAAAAATGTTTAATAATAATTGAAAATGGTGATGACGTATCTGTGGATACGTAAGTGAAGGCGGGGCTTACCAACGGGGGCGTTTACGCAGTGTACATGAAGGCATCACGTAGACCTCGTGCGGTGTTTACTTCGTGTCCGTTTCTCCGTCCGCTTCTCCTCTGCGCTCCGGTCCTTGAACGCATCACCGTCTGACCACCGCCGACATGAAGCACAACAGTTTATCCAGAATCGTGGTTATTGTCGTCTGCACGGTGGTTTTCATCGCCGTTTTGATCATCAACGCGTTGGCCGGAGCAGGCAGAGGTGAGTTAAAACGACCCCTCCTCAATTTCACTCCACAAAATATCTCAGAAAAAGTTGCACCCGAATCCCTCCGCCGCGGGTTGTTCTTCGCCTGCTTTAATTCCATCCAAAATGTCAAAACACATGTTTAATTCTTCTTCTTACACAACAGCTTTCCTTCTTGTTGCGAAACAATTCTCCAGCTGGGGTGTGTTATTTGCATCTCATTACGTTGTCACGTTTTGTTGAGGTAAACAATTGCACGTTTTTTCCATAACTATTTCTGACACGTTGTCCAATTCACAGAAGACGTAACATGTTAAAGCGAATCAAACAGGACGCATTTTAGATCAATGGGGATAATGCATATGCTATTTGTATAAATCTGAAGCATCGAGATCATCCCTATATAAGTATACATTGCAGCTAAAGTTAAAAGTAGTAGTTGATGCCAATTATACATTGAGTAGATTCGATTAGAACTTCTTTTCTATCAGGAAATAGTTCGCATGGATCAGAGTTTGTTATTCTGGAACTACAAACTAACCAAAAATCTGCTTTTCTGGTCAGGGTGTGGCTCCAAAATCCTGTGCCAGCCTCACAGATGGATGAAACACGGTTAAATAACTCATTCTGCTTCCCCATATGAGAGTTGTTCATTTTCTTTATGTGTTCAGTTCATTTCTGCTCAGTAAGATAAATAATCTGTCACTTTAGGGTCCAGATGTGGCTTTTACTAGTTACAGATTACTTGGAAATAAGGCACTCACTGTCTTAAAACTTGTTTGAATGAAAAAGAAGCCTGAGGCCTTGTTCATGCAATGTTTTTAAGGCAAAACGTATTTATAAAAGACAAAAATATGACTCAACTGTGGTGAATTATGTCCCTTTGTCCTCGGATAAGTATGCTTTTCCCTTCCAAAGTTTTTGTTGCACTAATTAAAAATTTCGGGGGGAAAAAAAAGTCGGCTGTAAGTATTTTTATAGCAGAACAGAAGTGTGTGTAAAACAGAAGCACAAAGTTCAGTGGAAAAGTACAAACAAAAGCTTTTCTCTGAAAACAAAGCTGGCAGGGACTGCAGATGTGATGGGAAACAATGAGGAGGACAAAAAGAACTATTACAACATTTAGAATTTTATTTCTCAGTGAAGTTAGTATAAGTAGTGATCCGATCTCATATCGAAAGAATGGGACGCGACAATGTTTCAAGTGAAAACACTTTTTCTTCCGCGGAGACGGTGCATTTTCATAAAGTTCCACGTTGGGATCTGTTTTCGAGAAGGTTTCATGTTCAGTGGCTTCAAGCAGCGTTGTCGTGCAAACAGGGCCTACGAAAGAGAATACAGCAGCTTCTTTTTTCCCAAAACATTTTAGTATTTTGATGGAAAATCTGAATTTTGCAATTGGACCAACCACGGGACTTAAACTAAGCTCAACACTCTATATTTATTTAAAGAAAATGAGCACATAGAAACACGATATTCCTGAATACATATTCATTAGTCAAGACTTTTCTAAATTAACTTTACTTAATGGAAGAAATAAGTCCCAAAAAAAAAACCCCTATCAATGGAGACACATTCACACAGTTTTTCCAAATGAATTCAACTGTCCAAGTGATCTGAGGAAACACACGTTCCCTCCAGAAACAGAAAACCCAGTCAGCGTTTCAACATCCACCATCACACTGCCTGCACTGAATCTGTGTTTGTTTTTGGCTTGTTTATGTTTTCCTGTCACCATATCTGCTTTAACAACCTCTCCCGTCATTATCCGGCCAATCTTTTGAAGCTCACTAAAGAAGAACTTGACACATTTCCAGCTATTTTTGAAAATCTTAACGTTTTGGCTCAGTGATTGTTACACAACACTAATAAATCCTGGAGGAGATATTGTTGTCTCGTTAGCCTTCACTCGCATATAAACGTTACGTTTTAAAGTTTCCCGCTGGACAAGACGGAGCGGTAGTTGCTACAGAAACAAACAAATAGAGCCGAGAGCGTCTCCATCAAACTGTCAGAGTTCTGGTTCAACCTCATTTCTGTGTCTGCGTGACACATTGCAGACATGCAGAGTATTCTCAAAGCTTGCATGTTTTGGGTACATGTTTTGGGGGTTTTTTCGCTCACGAATTGAGAGATATCCTTTGATTGTTTGCTCCTACTTCTAATTTACTTCAATGCAAAGTTTGCTCGGAAAGAGAGCGACTCATCTGGTCTCCAGGTGTTTTCCATGATGGATCGTCGGCACGTCTGCATTTTTTGTGTTGGTCCATCTTTAAATGTTCAAATTCTCCAAGAACAGCCTCAAACTTTCTGGTTTGGGATTTTTTTTAGAGTTGACAGTCGCCCAGAATAACAAACCAACTTCATCGTCTGTCCATACGAATGTTCAAATCCCACTTTTACCGCTGTGGATCCTTAAGCAAGAATGCTAAACCTCAACCGCATCAGAAAGGAAGTAAAAAAACAACAACTTTATATCGAACATACGACTTGCATGTTTGATATAAACTTTAGCACTGAAACATCAACTCTTTTCTCCTCCGTTTATCACCAGAGAACCTTTGGACCAGTAACTGAAGATGCAAACTAGAAGGGACGAGCGTCTGAGTCGTCGTGTCTCCACCACAGAGAGTTCCACTCGGCTTTCTCTTCTCATTTCTCTCCCGGCTAATTTTAGCCGTCCTTTCTGAGAAAGGCCACACTTAACAATTTGTGTGCAGGAGTCCCTCCTTCTGCTTCTCCCTGCAGCATTAGTCACCTCGCATAGCCTGCGTGAGTCACTGGGAAGCGAAGACTCACCCATTTAACTGAAGTCTCTCAGCACCGGCTCACTGCCTCGACACTCCTATCAGCACAAACCGACTAATGACATGTGATATATCTGTGACATCCCCCCCACACACCTCTTTTCTGCTGAATAAGTACGTTTATGTAAGTTTGGCTCATAATACCTTCAGGAGCTTTAAGTAAAAGTTGAGGATTGTTTGAGGAAAACTTTTACGTCCTCTTGGTAGTTGACTCAATCCAGCCCAGATGTTTGTGCTGACGGTGGAAGTGGATGTGTGTTCTCCTCTTATCTGCTGCCGATGTGGACTCCCAGCGACGAGCCGCATCGTTAACAATTGTTAGGATTATGTAACTCGTGTCGTAACTCTCGTGGCGGCAGAGTATATGTGATAAACGGCTACGATCTCGACATAAAGCCAATTTTAGTGAAACATTCTGGTGCAAAATACAGGGAAATGTCCACGAAACTTCTCCTGGAGCTGTTGCATTGTGGGTGTTTTTTACAGGCTCACACATACAAACTTACAGGCTAAGTTTGCTGTCGTTCATGGCAACATCACCGATGTCTCAGCTCGGGTCTCGGTGTTGTGTTTTGTCCACTATTAAGAAATTTGTTTTAAAAAAAAAACTCTTACGGGTTTTTTTGGTGGTTTGCCCGATTGGAGCCTCTTGCCGGCCGGTTTTGGCCCACGGGCCTCACGTTTGACACCCCTGCTCAGTCCGATTTGTCTTCCAGGTCCGTTCCACTCCACCACTGGAAATGTCTCGAGCCGCTTTGAGACGGACATCACCCCGGCCGGGTGGACCTTCTCCATCTGGGGTGTCATCTACACGTGGCTCACCCTGATGGTCATCTACCTCACCACATATGTCTTCAGAGGGTACGCTACCGTGGACAAGAGCGACGTCACGTAATGAGGAGGGCAGATTTGTGAGTGAAGCTGATCTCTCTCTCTCTCTCTCTCTCTCTGTGATCAGATCCTGGGCTCAGCGTCTGCTGCCGTACGCCTTCTACTTCTGCTGGCTGTGCAACATGGTGCTGAACATCATCTGGCTCCTGGTGTGGGACAGAGAGTACGTCTTTTACTACCACCACCGCTGGAATCGGTGTCCCGCCGTCGTGCGCTCGCAGATTCCTCTCAGTATAAACTGTCCACATTCTTTGTTGGCGCTGCCGACCCGGTGCACTTTTTTTTTGTGAACACGCATTTAGGAGCCTCCGTCTGGGACTCATTACTGCAGATTCTTCCACACACGCTGGTTTGTTGGTGTGTGGGAAGGCTGCGATCAATCCTTCCAACCGTCCCGACACAGCAGCTTCCATGCAGGCTGCCATAATTCAAAGTGCTTCACAGATGATTATCGCGGTGAGAAAAGACAGTAAATACAAGATTGGAGTGAAAGAAGAAAATAACTTCTTACAAGGCACATCTCCTTTTCAAGTTTCCTGTCTTGACTATATGGTGGAGTGTGCTATCTATGAGAATACCAGTTTAGTTTCTATTCTAGGTAATGGTGCGGGCGGCGTTTAGGGCCAGTGTTTACGCGTTACACAAAACCTTTTGTTGCAATTTGGGTGTCCCGTTTACACTACAGCATCGCTCGGAGCCACTGAAAGCTTAAGATGTAACTTTTTTAGAAATGCTACGTCTTCATGGGAACGGGGCCAAATTCAGCTTTTTTGAAAACCCTCCCATCTCCGTGGAAACAGGAAAATTGAAGCTTTCCTTTTTTTTCCAATTACGTTTCTATTGAGAACAAGTTACAGAAAGAAGATGACATTTAAAAAATGAAAAAAAAATGAACAGGACATATACAAATATAACACACACACACAAGAACCCAGGCAGGGCATCCCAATCTAAGGAGATGAAGGAAGTAAATAAATGAATAGAAGAAAGTTACGACACTGGTACAAGTAGCAGCCAATATTTAACAGCTATGAGTAATTAAACCTAACAAACAAAAATATGAGAAAAGAATGAATAAACTTAAAAAAGGAAGCAATTTGAGAGTAAGAAACCTCAACTTTTTGAAAATGGTTCGTCTCCATGTAAACGGGAAAAACTTCTCGGATTTCGTGCTGCACGTGTGCAGTTTTTCCGTTTACATTACAGTAAACGTACAGCGAATCACTCAACAGGAACAAAACACGACCACGTTCAACTCAAGTCCCAGTCGCACTCGGACCAGTTGGATATCGTTTACCCAGAGACACTGCGATCTCATCCCATCAACAAATCCGCTTAAATGTTGAAGCTTCAGGAAGTTAATAGAACATGTTGAGGCTGAAGAGATGGTTTAGAATTGTCTCGATTAAAATCAGTCTTTAATGTAGTGCTTTACAAACAGGAAGTGTAACAAATAAAAGAGACGTAAAGATCGAAACAAGCTGCCGTGTTACAGAAATATGAAGGCAAACCTAAAAAAAAAAAAAAACCCAGTCCTCTTCCTGTGATGATCTTCTTCCACCTCTATGGGGAGAAAAGGCTGAATTATGATTCGTTGAATCTCCTTAAAAGACATTCCTCATATGTTTTAACAGTCCAAATCAAAATCCAGTGATCTGTACCAAACTCACTGTGATTGGGAAATGTGCTGCACAAACATAATAATAATACCTCTTTTGTGTGAAGTCCTTGACTTGCACAGACTAAAAATGGCTTCTTTTTTGTTCCTACCGTGCGCGTGTCCAACAAACTGCAAAAGTTTAGCGGTCTTTATCCTGTTTGGCGTCGTTTCAGGAAAAAATGAGCAGCGTCAGGGCTCATTGTCTCTGTACGAGGCATTCAGGGACTGCCGCTCACACGGCAGGTAAACAATGACTCCTGTCAGGCGTGTAATACAAAGAAAATGACTTTCAGTGCCACAAAGTGTGCTCCAGGTTTGAAATGAACCTTGATCGAAGAAAAGAAGTGCTTTGAATGATACCGGTGTGTTTTTCTCGCCGCGTTTCAGGATGATGCTGGTCTCCCTGGTTGTGTTAATCCTCATCGTGGTCACCAACTACAGCGCGTTGTTCTGCTGTTGCTATGCAACCGATTACTACGGACTGTGGTTGGAGACGTACCACCGCAAAGACCTGGCCTGTCTCCGGATACTGGTGCGTGTGTGTTTCTCTGCTGTGTGCATGTGTGTGTGTGTGTGTGTGTTGCTGCAGCCTCTTGTAAAAGGCTCCCATCTGTGTGTCCAGGTCCAGAACGGCCTGGCCGTGTACGCCACCTGGACGTCCATCGCCTCGCTCATTAATTTCTCTGTGGTGCTCCACCTGTGGGGTGTGGACAGGAGCACCGCGGCCACGGCCTCGCTCTGCATCCTGCTGGGCGAAGTGGCAACATGGTGAGAGTCCCAACGTCCAGTAATATACTGAGCGCCGTGAAGATTAAACATCTCTGTCCGCGTTGTCCGCGTACACTTTTTCTTTTTCTTTTCTTTTTTTTTTTTCTTGGTTTTTACACACACTAAACAATATCCTGTAAATTGTGGCTGGTTACACGACAACGTCTTCAAGTGAAAATGCTAAACTCCCGTAGCTTTTTGGAGCGTACGTGTGTGGTTTCATTGCAACAACAAACGGCAACCTCTAGTGGTCCGACGTGCTAACTACTTTGTTGTGTGTGTTTTCAAAACTTCGCCATGTAGACACGAAACTGAAGCGAAGACGATGCGTTTTCACTTGAAACGTTGTCGTATAGGCGGGGCCTAAGTCACAAACTGAACGTTCAACCACAGAGGAACTACGGGACTTAAGCAAAATGCAATACTTGTTTTAAAGGAGACATATCATGCTTTTAAATCCTTCCTTTTTACATATAAATCATACAGTTGTGGTCTATACAACGCGAAACTGCAATGCTTGGGTCTGAATTCCTCATTATTATAGCTCCACAGGCCCCTTTTCAACCCCTTTTCTGATGCGCTTCTGAGAGCAACTCGTTTTGGGGCGGTCTCTTCAAATGCAAATGAGACACTTCATACCCCGCCTCCTCTCCAGGTTGCAGAGGTGACACTCGGTTCAACGTCACCCTGTTCGGCCATCTTTGTAGTTTGATAGAACAGATACAATTATCTAGCGGCGCAGAAACTTTATATTCACACATTATTTACAAAATGTCAACAACGGAAGATTTGTCCATCCAGCCATACATGTTGGAGCCAGAGTCGGACCCGGCAGAGCGAGATGAAAATGACCATGATGCACCTACAGAACAACGTCTTCATATGGATGTAACGCAATGGTGTGTTACTATATTTACACTAACTTCTCCATCCATGCCCACTACTACAATACTGCCTGTATTACAACGACTATTTAACACAGAAGTTACATTATAATCTAAAACGAGCACACAGCGCTAACATATGAAGACGGTGCAACTGCTAATGCTAACAAAACAATGACAGGGACGTCTTATCATCACACTTTTTAGCGTTATATACAGCTTACCGAAGTGCTCTGTTCGTCGTCTCCATAGATAAAAGGAACTGACCGCTCAATCAGACCAAGTCTTTCGGCAAATCCTTCTTTATACTGGCGGAGGTTGCTGAAGCAGTCGTCCTTAAAGTGATTCGCGCACACAAAAATGACCTTACCCACAGATATGGGTACATTTCTGTGGAAAAATAAAACTCAACCAGGCACTTCGAAAAGGTTCTGATGCTGGGAGACGGTGTAACGAAGCTTGTGGGTTACTACATCCAACAACCGAACATTTCGACTTATCCTCTCGTAACTTCGGTTGGACTACAAAATCGCAGCGAGAAACAAAAATGGCGGATTGCTCGAAATGTCGATGTCCTAATTTGGCAGTTCCGCTGAGAATACTGTGACGTCATTGTTCAAAAAACGTAATAGAGAATAGAAAAATCGAAACCGATCGCAAAATATGACCAAAACAGAATATAAAGATATCAACGGAGCACCTGAAGAGACTACTTTGAACTTTTCTGTACTTCTAAACACTCTAAATATACAACAAAATGCATTTAAGGGCTAAAAAAGTGGATTTAGCATGATATGTCCCCTTTAAGACAAAAGGAGATATTAGAGGATGCTGGGGGGGGGGGGAGTCCATTGTAATGCCTCGTTTTGACCACAAGGTGGTGGAGCGAGTCTCTAATTGTTATTAATGAACCTCTCGTATGAACTTTTCCTTGTGGCCAGAGCAGCACCACCAAACACTGCTCGAGTCCTCGAGAGGAGCAGCGTGAGAGGAAACTTGACGAAGCAGTTCGAATGTTTCTTTTAATCCTGCGTTACTCGTTAGAATGAAGCGAGGTCTCAAACTGGCCCATCCTCCATCACAACGGACAGTCTGTGTGAGCGACGTCGGTACCGGCACAAATAAACAAGACGTTGATGGACATATTGACTCTTTTTCTCGGGTCGGGGTTCGAATGCTCTCCTTAAAGCCGTTGGTCTCCTTCACTAAAACGTCCCTGGGGTCTCTGATGGCTGTTCTCCACTGTGTGCAGGTTCATTCTGGAGAACTGGGTGCTGGACCGCTGGGTGCGTAACATCCTGACGGTGTACGCCGTGGTGATCGTGGCTCTGGTCGGAAACGTCTACAAGCACTTTGACCCCGTGGATCCCACTCCCAACTCGGTGTTCATGGGTGAGTCCGAGGAGCAGAAACCCTCTGATTGTGATGTTGTGACGCCATTGTTGTTGTTGTTGTTGTTGTCCATCGACTCGCGCAATTAGTTTGTTTTTACACTATAACCAAGCAGCTACCTCTGACTAAACGCCGCACGTTTCTTCGTCACACAAATGCAAGCACAATCCAAAAATGTTGAGAAGTTGTGTGAATTGTTGAGTAGAAATGGAAGTCCCATCTGAAAGTGCTTTATATCTATGAAAATGCAGAACAGAAAGGAATTAAACTGGATTTAAAGTACAGCCATACAATAAAAAAGTTTTTAATTTTGGGGTGAGTGAAAAAGTAGAGGAAAAAAAGATACAAAGGGGGAAAACATAAAAGGAACATAAAAGTCGGAATAAAGAAATAAAACGTAAATAAATTAGCACGTATGGATAAAACTGCTGTAACAGGAACCACAGCAGCCACGTTAAAGCGGGAAAATCCATGAACTAAAACCTCAAACTAAATTGTAGCTTTGTCACTTCATGAATACAACCTCAGTATCTGTTCGTATACTATTATTTTATTTCAGATCATTTAAATGTTTTGTGGCTGGGCTCTCACCCTCCTCTCTCTCTCTGTCTCTCTCCATCAGTGGTGCTGCTGGTGTTGTCCTGCATCCTCTTTGTCTCCCGCGTCTTCACCGTCATTTGGAGGAACAAGTGGCGTCCTCTGCACTCCCCGGGCTCGGCCCGCCTCATGGTCTCGCCTCTGGACGGCAGGAAGTTCAGGGTCTTCTCTTAAAGCTCCGGCGCTCTGATTTACAACTACAGTTCAACAGCGGCCCAGATCAGAGAATATAAATACTAATAAACCACTACTTTAACATATGAAGTTCTTTTCTATTGACCAACGCTTCCCTTCAGATGTCTCGTATCGATCTTCTCGGGCTGCTTCTTTGTTATTGCACTTGTAATTTTGCACTTTTCTTACTCTGTACGCTGTGGATGCTCCGGACCGTGAAACTTGTAATGAAGTTTGACCTGCTTTGTTTGACGGTTTTTCCACCATTAAATTCTCCTGTTGTCAAATATAGTCTGCATTCATTGAAAGCTAAACAAACCCACTCCACATGATCACATGTGTTTAAAGAAAAGGTGTTATAGCACAAGCTTAAGAGGGAGACGTCACCGAGTGTCTGCATGTAACTCAAGGCAGGACTGCTGAAGATACTATAGAAGTAAAATATATCGTGTTGTGATTATATATAGTGCGTGTTTGTGGGATCTGACCAGTCCAGAATGGAATTCTAATCACATATATTTCATTCAACATGTCTGCTAATTGGTAAAAGTAAAACTTAAATAATCATTCCATTTCTCTAATAACAAATAATCTCATTTAAGAAATCATCCTATTACTTACTTACATTAATGTCATATTATTTAGCGCTTGTTTGTCTCATCTTTTCATTTATTTGCAGATTAATTTCCATTTATTCATTATTACTTTGTTGTACATTAAGTTCAACATGGAATCACAATCTGGGCCTTATATATGTATACATGTGTATATATAGATATATGTTTCCTGGGGCTTGTCTATGTGGAGTTTGAATTTTCTCTGGATCATTTATAGATTTCTTCAGAACCAGATGGTGTTTTTTGGCTTCGTGAGCCCGCCAGTGAGGACAAAAACAGTTAACACATAGATTTCTGTTGCAGCAGCAGGAGAGGGAAATGTCCACTTCAGTTCATTCACAGTAGTGTGCTCTGTGGAGAAGAACTGAGTGGTAAAAGCAAATAAAGCTGCGTCACCATCGGGAGGGGGGGGGAGAAAATCGTCTTCACTTCAACAACATTTGAATTGGAGCCTGAGAAATCTCATTTTGGTCCCAGAGCATTTTGATATAACCACAAGCGGAGAAAGTGCAGCAGGCAAATTTAAAGTCAGTTTGTAAAGAAGATCCACTTTCACATTCAGAAAAAAATGAAACATTCAGACTTGAGAAGATGCTCTCACTGAAATGATTCAGGAGTCCATTAGATTTGACTTCAAAATGTGTGGGAGAGCTAGAGAGAGAGAGAGAGAGAGATACAGAGCCAACACTAGAATAGAAACATCCGAATGAATTAAGACAGAGACAAACTACAGATATAAGCCTTCAGAATGTAATGCTTTCCTATGACACACTGTGTTTTTAACTGGAAACCAAACTACTCTCATTTTTAGCTTCATACCAAACAAACGGCTCTATCCATCCATCCCACTTATCTAGTTCAGGGTCATGGGGTGCTGGAGTCATTCTCAATAAATACCCAGAGGTAACCCACATACACCCGTGTCAGAGTTGAAGCCATGACCTTGTCACTGTGAGGCAAGAACGCTAACCACTGTGCCACCAAGCGGCTGCCAAACTAGTCTAGTATTTCAGATTTTAACTTAATACCAAACAAACTAGCTTAATATTTATTTTTCTTAACCAAACACCATGACAACTATTCAAATGTTTAATGTGTTTAGATATCAAACAGACAAAATAGATTGCAGTTTGAATAGGAAATGTTCCAGGGTGGCCTGAACCAGCACTAACTATAAGCTTTATTGAATAGAAACGTCTTAAGTCCAACATTGAGACTATTTGTCTCCCTAAGTGACACATTTCCCCTTCATTCATCAGATCAGAAGTTAGTGTGTAATTCGTCTGTGTGCAGTACCACGCTGAGTCCAGCAGGGGGCGGCAGCGTGCGTCTCAAGCGGTGGCGTGCCGAAAGCAGGAAGTGGTTCTGACTCGGACTCGGAGTGCGGAAGAGGATCAGTGAGGAGTAGAAACGGACCGGACCGGCTGGATTTCTCTTGTTTCTCCCCTCTGACGCTTCACTCTAGCCGCCGACATGTCGAAGAACACCACCGAAGCCCGCTTCAGGAAGGTGGACGTGGACGAGTACGACGAGAACAAGTTCGTGGACGAGGAGGACGGCGGGGAGAGCCAGGGCGGTCCGGACGAGGCGGAGGTGGACTCTCTGCTCAGGCAATATCCTTCCAGGAGGTACGACCAGGTCCGACCTGAACCCCCGAGACCCTCAGCCGGTCCCAGGCGGGGGCTCAGGGGTCCACAGGGGGGGCTGTCACTGTGTTTCCGGGTGTCACAGAGGAGGGTGTGGCCCCTCCGGGACTGAACCCCCTCATTCAGACACATTCCTCCGGTTTGAACTCCTCTGGAGGTTAAAGTGGAGATCTGATGCTGAGAACTCACATTTATGACTTTAAATCTCGAGATCTGATAAAAAATAAAATAAAAACCACGAAGAAGTCAGGAAGAGGCTGTGTTGTTAGTTTCCCTTCATCAGCACCAGAGAATTTATACAAGTCATGAAGTTGACTGTCTCAGCAGTTTGTAATCCGGCAGTTTGTAATCCAGCAGTTTGTAATCCGGCTCTTCTTTGATGCAGAACAATGAGCAATAACAACAGCATGCTTTTATTAATGCGGTTATGGCAAGTTTTGTTTATTTTGATATTTGTAAATGGTGGCAAAATGTCAAAAACTTGTCATGTTGACTTGTTGTACAGTTTTTCTCTATCAGTAAAAACAAACTTAGAAATTATGATGATCGAAACCAAGAATGATATATTTTTGGGGAAAATCCTCAGCCTGTAAGAATAGATCAAATTTAGATCAAAATCTGTAAGAAACCACCTTGAATACGGTCCAAAACACCCAGAAACCAGATTGTAGTCAAGTCGATTAGCAGCTGGAAATTAGGTTAAAGTCAAACCATAAACTATTGAGAGTCAAAAAATAGGTGAAACCTAAAATCTATTCATCCATGCAGCTCCTCTATTATGCACAATGCTGTGCAATAACAACCAATGCCCAACCGCATGCTGTTGTTCATGTGTTTAGAAGTTTTGAGAAGAACTAGTCAAAGTCAAAAATGAGGTGAAACTTAAATCCATCCAGCTCCTCTTTCACGTCAAACACTGCAGTAACCGCCAGAGGCCTGTACTACGAACCGTGATAAACATATCCAGGCCCTCGCTCTGTTTCCTGGGTTGACTTATCCAGACGGGCGCGATCCTGATCAGCGTTACTCCGGAGCAGGTTATCAGCTCATATCGATGCTCACCAGGTAGATCAGGCAGCAACCTCACTGTGAAACGTGACTTGTCCCTATGGAAACGGCTCAGTTCCAGAGAGGCTCCAAGGCTTTCAATGGAAACTTGGTGTGATGAGTGGAAAGGAGACGAATGGGATATTTTTTTTTCCCCACAGTTTTTTGGTTGTTTTTTTTTCGGAACCCGTTAACGTCCCGTATTCTTAAGCCCTTGGTCCTTTAGATGATGACAAATCATCCCTGAAAAATGGCATGCAATTAGGGCGAGTAGTTGGTAAAATCCATGCGTACAAACCAATAACTAATTAAATACACGCAAACCCAACTTTGTTGGCGAAGGTAATGACAGTCGGACACTCGAGTCAACTGGGTCTAATAACAGTGAGAATCCACACAGTCCAGTCTGAAAGCAGTTCAGAATCAGGTTTGAATCAGTGGAGATGGAGGCAGACTGTCACTGGCGTTTTCTTGATGTGAGTCAAAAGGGAAGAAGCTCACAGATGTGATGACTAAATAAGGAAGTGTTTTTTTGGTGTATCTCCGTTCTTTGTGTGTGTGTGTGCGCGCGTGTGTGTGTGTGTGTGTGTTCTCCTTGACCGGCGCTCTGCACAGGTAACATGAGCGGCGCTCTGGTCGCCGTCCTGAAGAACCCGCCGATCAACACCAAGAACCAGAACGCCAAGGTAAACGCCGCCGAGCCCCTCCTCCCCGCATGTGTTCCGTATTCCCGCCCGTGTGCCCGACCCTCAGCGTGTCCGTGTGGCGCGGCGTGCAGGACCGAGCGGAGATGCTGGTGGTCAAGGTGCTGAGCAGCTTTAAGAGCAGCGACATCGAGAAGGCGGTGGGCTCCCTGGACCGGGCCGACGTGGACCTGCTCATGAAGTACATCTACAAAGGCTTCGAGAAGCCGTCGGACAACAGCAGCGCCGTCCTGCTGCAGTGGCACGAGAAGGTGAGGAGATCCTCCATGTGGCCCGCCGAGACAACTGGGAAACCGCCGCACGGCGACGTTCCGTATGAGAACGCATAGTTTTTTTAACGTTTTCGCTTCAGAGACGTTTCGTGTTCACACGGCAACGTTTTGAAAACGATCTCGGTTTATGCAGAAACGCTGAGAACGATGTAGTTCGCCTGATGGGCCTCTAGTGGGTGCTGTTTACTGTGTTTGGATCGCCTGGACTCCCAGTGAATATTCTTCAGGTAGTTGTTATTTTCCGCGCATATGCCGTTGTCATGTAAACGGACGCCAAAAGCACAACGGAGGTTTTGCGTTTTCATTTGAAAATACTTGATTGAGCGTTTCATCTGCTTGACTTCATCAGCAGATTCTTCATAACCCGTCTCCTCCCGCCGTCCTCAAACTGCAGTGAAATAGCGTGCATGCAGAAGGCGTGTGCAACGTGTAAAGCTGGCACCAGGGGCTCCAATCCAGCCGACTGCATGACGTTTCTCGTTTGAAAAATGACAAATGGATGTTTCATTGATCCTGGAGGATATTTGAATTTCACGCTGCTGTAACAACAATCAAGATAACTAAATATAAATCTGCAGATAGAAACTAACCTTTAAACAGACAGAGAAAATATTGTCGCAGGTTTTATTTCATATTTAATTTAATCGTCTTCAGAAATTTTCAGTTCAGCAAAAAGAAAATAGGATGTATTAAAGAAAAAAGGAGGTTTTCCAAGATGAGATGTGATTATTCAACAGATCAAACCTAATTGATACCAAAATACTCAAACTGAGCTGTAAGTTTTCATCTTATTTCAGTGGTTGTTTCACAACGTTCAGATTTCAACTTGTGAAGTGATTGTCTCACAGCTTTTTAGGGGTTAACAGGGTAAAAACCTGCTGCGAGTTCTGACTTGCAAGGAGCTATGTGCTCAAGAATGTTTCCTTCTTTTCAGCCTGCAAAGAAAATTCAAAGGTTTGATGTTCAGTATGTGATTATGAAGCTAATAATCAGACTTTTTTTTTTTATCTGATTACTGTTGAAACAAACAGCTTCTTCTTTTAAGCACATAAATGAGATAAAAGAAGTGCATCAAAGTGACTAATTCTGATTGCTAATCTACATACAACTGTTTATGCATCTCTACTTCAGTTGTGTCTTCAGGGTGATATATTAGTGTTACTTTTATCGACATGTGTAATTGATTAGTCTGTTTTCAGGACCTATAAATGTGCTGGATGCTTTAAAAGTGCATTTTTCTCCCCGGTTTAGTCTTGCAGGCTCCTCCTTGCCTCCCTGTATCGTCTCCTGAGCTAAACAGCCTCCGTGACACTGAAGCCCTGTTTTACACCACAACGAATCCAAGTTACAGGAAGTGGATTGTGCCTGCTAGTCTAGACTGGGGGCAAAAAAACGCCCATCGCGGCTTGATCGCAACCACAGCCGTGGAGAAAAATCCACCTTTAAAAACATAGGTGACATTAACGGGTCCTTGTTGCCATGTCCACACAAACCAAAGACATGAATGTGTGTATTTATACAAAAGGGGATGAACAC
The DNA here is from genome assembly GCF_963383615.2 of Lipophrys pholis. NCBI lineage: Eukaryota > Metazoa > Chordata > Actinopteri > Blenniiformes > Blenniidae > Lipophrys > Lipophrys pholis. The sequence goes on along the minus strand of NC_137635.1, from coordinate 46,054,234 downwards.
AAATGTAACACATTTTAACACGTTGCTACTTTAATAAGCAGGAAAAATATTATAAAACTGGATTCAAAGAAGCTGATTGGAGCTGGAGTGACAGTTTTGTGTGTGTGTGTGTGTGTGTGTGTGTGTGTGTGTGTGTGTGTGTGTGTGTGTGTGTGTGTGTGTGTGTGTGTGTGTGTGTGTGTGTGTGTGTGTGTGTGTGTGTGTGTGTGTGTGTGTGTGTGTGTGTGTGTGTGTGTGTGTTCCTGCAGGCGCTGGCGGTGGGAGGAGTTGGCTCCATCGTCAGAGTGCTGACCGCCCGGAGGACGGTGTAACGGTCCGGGAGCTGGAACCACGTGGCCACCGACTGATTTCTCACTCTTTCCCCCTCAGAGTGTCTCCTCTTCTTCTTCTTTTCTTTTTTTCTTCTTCTTCTTCTTCTTCTTCTTCTCTTTGACTCTGCTCAGCCACACCTCCGGCGTCAGGAGGTGCCGGCGCCTCTCGCCGCCCCCTCCTCCTCCTGCTCCTCCTCCTCCCTCAGCCGAAGAGGAGATGCACAGACTGCTGTTTCCCTGCCTTTGAGCCCAGTGCATGCTGGGATTGGCTCATCGTTCTCTGAACACGATGTGTTCATTGACTCATTCTTTTTTTTTTATTTCTACTTACACCGGACCCGAGCGGCTCGGTGGAGCTCGGCTTCCATGTCGCTCTGCTCACGGTTCTTTTTTTTCTTTTTTCTTTTTTATAGGTGAAAAAAACCCATTAAAAGCGCTGAACTCTCATTCGTGTGTTCTTCTTGTCTGGATCAAGTTTGTTGATCTTACACCAGTTTTCCAAAGCAGAAAAAAATTTATCTGGGGTTATGAGGGGATGGATGCCTTTTCCCAGCATGATGTCATTCCTTTTAGAATAGATATAAAACTATAATTATGTCAACCAAACACTAAACTTTGGAACTGAATCGCATATAAGTTTAATGGAGACAAATTCAAACAATAAAGACCCATTGGATATTTCAAATTTTGAGGGATCTAATTAAAAGGAGAAAAGTTTTTATACCCTGTGGAGCTTATAACTGGCAAGGGGGAGTAAAAAAGACCAATTTATTGTGTAAATGGGTGATAAATTCATAAAAGGGTCCTTAAACTGTGTGATTACAGCAGCAAAAGAAAAACTACTGGCTTGTGTGGGGAAAAAAGTGCCCGAAAAGACTGAAAACATCTTTATCTGTAGAATAATAGAATATAAAAATTAAAAAGGTCTAAATGAAACGGCAACAGTTGGAGACGTCAAACATTACGGATAAATAATTATGACAAAGGTGAACTTCTTAACGATGTATTATTACTTTGCTGCAAACAAAAACAGACCGAGATTTATAATTATTTATACATGTAATTAACATGAGTTTGATAGCCCTGATTTAAATGCAACAAAGTGAAAATGTGCTAAGAAATGAGTTCCTATCAGCGTTATACAAACTATATGGGCTGTGGGACACAGTGTGGTTTCAGCTCTAATTCAGTTTCATGTATATAACTCAAAAGAAATGAATAAATTAAAGAAATATTCCATCATGTTTTGCTTCTGTGTCTCGTTCGAGTTAGTCTGATATGAAGTCACGCTCGGGTCTGTTATACTGGACGACACTGACATCTAGTGGCAGACGGGAGTCACAGCACTCATTTCAGAGTCGGAAATCCAAATCTGCATGTTCACTCACAGACTTCATGTGACATAAATTTACTGATCTGGCATCTACCTCAGGGGCGGGTAACTCTTTTAAATGAAAAATTAGCACTACTATCGAGGGCCGAGACTTAAGTTGACTTGACTTTTACTCAATAATTATCTCTTAATAAAAAGCAGGGTTGTTTTTGGGGGGTTTTTTACACATATGTTTTGAGCCACTGCGTCACTTTTTCCTTTTCCAATCTGTCTGGCAATCATAACTTGAGAAAATATGTCATTAAAAATATTTTTTCATTAAGCATCATTTTCATTTGATTGATGATTTCCCGGTGGCACCCCGAGGAACACTCCTGCAGAGCTAAAGAGCCACAAATGGCCTGTGGGCCTTATGATGCTCATGTCTGACCTGATTCTCACGGGCAAGAAAAGCTTTTAAAGGCTAAAAATCCACACGAACATGGTGGGATTCTTTCAAAACAATTAATTTTTTTGTCGCCCTAATAATTTAATCATGACTATTTATGTAAAATCTGCCAATACCATAATAATTGTGACAATTTTAACTGTAATAAAGCCAATAATGGTAAAGAGATTTCATTTTACTGCTTTTCCGCCACTTACGTAATCCCCAAATCGCTTCATCACATTCACACACACACACATCTGGTGTTTAATCCATCTATTGGGAGCTGTTTGGGGTTCCATGTCTTGCTCACGGACACTTGAGCCAATAATGTAGTGACAGAATATTAGAAAATAATCTAACAATAATCTAACAAGTCAATTACTGAACTATTACCTGCCAATCTTTACCAGGACTACTTTGTCCGAGTATTAAGCTGACAGCCTAAAGTGGAGATCCTAATCATCTGTGGCTGCTTTTCTTCCTTCCCATTTGTAAGGAGGTTTGGTTTTATTCACCAGATTTTAACTTCCCCCTGGTGGCTTTAAGTGACTCGGGCTCAATAAATCAATACAGGATGTCAAGATAAAAAGGCTCAGCAACAAAATCCTGCAAGTGATTAGAGCGGTTGGATTAAACAATTGCTTTTATATTAGCACTAACAACAGGAAGAGCACTTATCCTATACCTATTTTAAACAATACTGTCACATTACAATGGATTTTTTACATTAAAAATTACCCAAATTACTCCATTATTTGAAGGAATCGGGTTATTTGATGAGGATTTCAGGCGCTTCATTCTCAGATTGTATTTACTCTTCGAAAACGGTGAAATAAATAGCGGCTCAATGAGACAGAAAGCAGGCGCAGCGTGCTCCATGTTGATCACACAAATTCAGATTTATTGTCCAAACAGAAAAATGCAGTATACAGGTAATACACACTCACACTGGTACCGGATGAGACAGGAGAGTAGCTGTGACTGAAGGAGGTTCGAATGAGTCTGTGAAACCAACCAGCTCTTCAGCCTGGACTAAAGTTAACCCCGGGAGTTCCACCGGGTTCTGTGTTTGGGCCCCTACCGACCACGTGTTCTTCCTGAACTTTACTCGAGGAATGTGACGACGTTGTGCTGTGAACACACTTGACTATCAGCTCCCACGGACAGTCCTCTTCCGTTTGTGCAGTCCTCCGCCGTTAGTGTTCGTCTGCATTGGTTTCACCTGTGAAAGCTCGAAAGCCACTTCGGTTCTCTGGAGTGTTTAATCAGGAACATTCACACGCCTCCGTTCGCATCTGCTTTTGTTTAAAAAGGTGCAGTAGGTCAGGATTTAGTGGCTCGACGTTCGCATTATGAGTCGAGTTTCACTGAAAAGCACAAGTGTTCCATCCATCAGTATGGACATTTACAACGTGACTCAATACACCATCTAGTGGTACAAGAAAAAGAAAAAAAAACAACTACCCACAGACAACCTGTAAACTAATAACCAGACATATATGCGTTGCGTTCAAGTCGTGTGAAGCCACAAGAGAGCGTAGTCACTATAATGTTGAGTGACAAAAGTAAATGTGAAGACCTCCCCCTGGTGGCTTGTTGCGGTATAAGCAACAATCTCCACCCACTTTGTCAACAAAGATTAAGCTTTAAGGATTTCACACTCTAAATAAAAAAATATGTCAGCCATTTTTTGTGAAGTCTTGTCTGCAGGATGATCATCGCCACAAGGTGGCAGCACTTTCACCTCATATTCCAGCTTCACTTTGTGTTAAAATCTATTGCAATTAAAGAAACTCCTCTCGACCCATTTAACTCATGATTAGGTCGACTTATAGAGAACGGCTACGGCGCAGCTACGCATTAGCGTCATTTCGAAACTCCTACATTTATTGAACATAAAGCCACTTTAACGTTAACTAAAACATAAATTTTTTTAAGCAACAGCGTCGTATTTATTGACCAAATAATTGTCTTTTAATTAAGGTGTGGCCACAACTAATCCCATCAAGTAATACCACTTTAGACCATCGGGTGGTGTATAGAGTCATTCTCATTGAAGTACCAAAAAAAAATAAAAATGAAAAAACCAACAATACTGAAAGATGGCTCACGACTGCAATCTACGCGTTTCCTGCTGCACCTTCAAACAACCGCTGTTCAAGATGGACGCCCTTCATCGGTAAGAGGTGAAATACTGTCATGGTGGGTCCGTCTCTGCGGGGCATTTCGAGGTACCGTCCAATCATACACACATTCTCACCCCCCCGCCCCCCACATACACACACACATACACGGCTTCCTCTCATGTTACAAAAAGACATTTATAAAAGGACGAGCCATAGAGAGCAGCCACAGATATTAGAGAACAGTTTGTTCCTACAACAGATCAGTGCAGCAGCCACCAGATTCTCTCGAACTGGTTTCCAGTTCGCCACATGCGTTGCACAGCTGGAGCGCAGCTGCTCTCCGAAGCTTCAGATCGCCCGCGACGTCCGACTCCCAGAGCTCGGGAGGCCGCGGAGCGAGCCCGCCGCTGCTGCACTGACCTGCTACCTTCTACTGAGGAAAAGATAGAAAGAGACACAGGAAGATACAGAGTATATAAAACACAGTTATTTTTTTTGCTTTTTACAAGAGTCCTTTTGAGGGTTTGGGGAAAAACCCCCGCTCATCTCCTTCAGACGCACACTCTCCTCTTGTTCGTGTGCGGAGTTGTAACCAAGTCCATCACTTCACTTCCTACTGGTGACAGGGTGTGTGTGTGCGTGTGTGTGTGTGTGTATGTGTGTGTATGTGTGTCTGAGACGAGTCTACTTGTGCTCTTTAGTCGGGGCAAAGTAGAGCTCCATGGGCTTGTTGACCTTCCAGTACTTTTCACTGACCAGCTCCAGAGAGAAGGACCCGTTCAGGACCTGTGGACACAATCGCAATCGTTCAGTTTCACTCCGTCACAACCGGAATCCAACAAACACAAGCGACTACAGGCCAATAAACTCCTCTGAGGAAAAAAACGGATGGATGACTTCGCGAGTCGGGATGACGAGTATGGATGGGTACCTTTCACATTTGTATTGACATGGTACCGATACAGGTACTCAGCAGTACCAATTTTAGGTACTTTTGTGTGTGTTTATGTGGTATTAAATGTTAATTTGCGTGTTAATAAAATCTAAAAAGAAATGTCAATTTAACATATTAAATTCTCAATATGTAAACGTATTTAAGAAATATATCAAAACAACATCCAACTATTTGTATTGTAACATCACACTGAACACTGAACTACTAATACAGTGGTGTTTTTCTTATTAATGCACAAATTAAAACCAAGCTCCACCTCCTACTCTTCCTCTTTCCTCTGGAAACATTGTGTGAAAAGTGGTGCTGTCCCTTTGAGCGCTGCATTGCTCCGTTCACTGCTGCAGCAAACGACGTCATTACCCTCGCTGGGATTTATATGGCGCTTTTTTTCAAGCCGACTCAAAGCCCGCACAGAGAACATCATTCATTCACAGCCAACATTCATACAAGGCAATGCGGGTAAAGTGCCTTGACCAATGACATTGATGGAGTGGAATTCGAACCGCCAACCCTCCGGTTATTGGACGACCAACTCTACCACTGAGCCAATGATTGCCACAATGCTGCATTCAAGTCCACCTCGGAAAAATCGCCTATTCTTCCACTCCTTCACAGTCTCAAGGACACGTTTAGGTACCGAAACATGGTACCGTTGGATTTTTTGTGAATCGACACTCACTTCGGTCGGCACCCGTCCCGACTAACGAGGGGTTGGGCCCGACCCCGCGGGAGGCGTTTGTACTCACAGTGAACTGGTTTCCAGCAGTGGGGATGTAGATGGTGTACTGTTTCTCCGACGCTGCCTCCACGTTGACGGGACTGGCCTCGGCGTTTCTTCTCAGCTCCTCCAGCGCCAGCCGCACAGCCAGGTACTTGGACAGGTGGTCCACTGTGGCGTTCCCGGACGTCTTGATGTAGCGAGGGACGAACTCCACGCTGCGTGGCGATGAAGGGGGGGGGAGACAGTAAAAGGTGAGCAGAGCTCCACGCGACTGGACCTTGTGCGTCTCGGGCGCGTTTACCTGTTGTGGCCGTCGTCCTTCTCCATCAGGGTGGGATGCGGCCGAAACACCAGCTCTATTTCGCTGGCGCCGCCGTCGATCACGGAGTCCCCGCCGCCGTTCTCGGCCGCGTTGTCCATGTCTAAACCGCTGTCGTCGCTCGTCTTGGTGCGCTTGATGCTCGGACCGGCCTCCTGCAAGTCCACCACATGCATTCAAAATCATTGAAACAAGGGAAACTTGACGTCCACACGGAATGGACGCTTATTCCCAGCTGGAAGTGACATGAAGAGGTTGTGAATAAATACCTGGTTGCTGTGGACGGAGGCGTTGCTACAGTGGGAGGAGTCTCCGTTGTCCTCGGCGCCGCTGCCGTTCTCCACCGTGTGTCTCTTGCCGCGCTGCAGTCTGACAAAAACAAAAGGAAATCCATTGTGTCGGTGGGATTGGTTAGTTTGTATTTAACGCGGCCGAAGTGCCGCAGCTCACCTGGTCATAGCCTGTATCTTCAGCCCTTCTTCTATGCTGTGGGACAACGCTTGCTGGTTGTTGTGTTTGCTGATGCGGGCCAGAACTCTCTCCTGGTGGGCTTCGTACTCGTCGCGGCTGGGATAAATCTTACCTGGAATCAAACGCAATGCGGCTGTGTCTTTCTGCATCATCATAGAACATCATTACCAAACAGCGGATTCAAACCGTGACACTTTAACCTGCTAAATTGAGACACCCGGGGAGTTGAAACGGATTCTTTAAGTGCTGATTCATCACATTTCTTCCTTTTTACTTACTTATGAGAGCATCGAAATTAGGGTCTGGGCGCAGCGACCGTTTGGACACGAGCTTCTTGCGACAGGTGGGACACTCTTTGTTTCTGCAAAGACGAAGAATCATGTAGGGTTTTTTTTGGTTTGTTTTGTTTTTTTAAACTGTGCACATCATCATCAATGCAGCTCCGGAGTCACATGTGGCTGTTCAACCTCTCTGGAGCAGCTTTTGTGTAAATAAACATTTTGTTTTTCATTTTCTTTTTATTTGCATGTAACATTGATTTTCAAAGATGATCTAATCTCCAGCTATAAACAGCTAAAAAAAAAAAAAAAAAAAAGAGGATAAAATAGCTAAACAAAAAAGAAAACTTCAAATACAGGAAAAATTATGGAACTAAAATGAATTAACTGGCGACTTCAGATTTTTATTTGCATGAAAAGGAAAATAAAAAGGAAAAAACAAACAATGGAAAACAGAAAAGATGGGGAAAAAATAAACAGAATGGAAAAAAGGAAAAACATGAAAGGAGAAAAAAAGGGTATAATGTATAAGTTCTAAAAATTAGGACGCATGCAGCAGCTGCAAACAGATAAATAGAAAAAGCAGCTAAAATAGCAAAGATCCATAAAATGTGGGATAAACCATGAAAAAAAAAAAATAATCACTAAAAATGGCTACAAGAGCTTAAATAGAATACAGTATATCTAAATTACAGCTGTATGTAAAGCAGTTTTATTTTTCAGATGATTTTTATTAATTTCCCATAATTTAATGTTTTGTGGCTCCAGGCAAATTTTATTTTGTGGAAAATCATGAAAACAGCTTTTTGGTGACGAAGAAAAGATGGAAAAATTAGTCTGACATCTTAAAATCCACTTTCAAAAAAAAAAAAAAAAAAAAAAAAAAAAAAAAAAAGCAATCACTAACAAACACCTGCGATATCTGCAGGAGGTAGAAATCTAACCAATTCAACAAGACATCTATGAAGTAAAGACGCGGAGGAGCTCAGAGAACCAGATGACCATTTCGTCATTTTCAATGAAATAATGTGGGAATTTCTGGAATTTCATGTTCTTTTAAGAAAGGGGTTGCTCTCTGGCCGGACCACAGGTTGGACCGCTCCAGGGTTGGTTCTGGACTGCTAACTGAATATTCCTGGTGTAGTGCTTCATCTGACCCTCGTTTTAAATAGAGAAGAAAAAATAGAAATAATAGAAAACATCCGATCTCTGAATGGACGCAGAATTACATCGGAGCTAAACACTGGTGGACACACACACGCTCCCACCAACACACACACGCCCCCCCCTGACTTCCACACTCACCCGGATCTCAGAGCTGTGATGATACAATCGGCGCAGAAGCGGTGCAGACATTCTTTGGTGGTCATCGTGTTCTTCAGCATGTCCAGGCAGATGGGGCACATGAGCTCGCTGTGGAGGGACCGGGGCGACACGGCGATCTCCAGCCCGTCCGTTATGGCCTCCTGCGTGAGGAGGCGGCGGCGGCAGGTCAGCACTCAAGACACACAGAACACAAAGAGACGACGGGGCGAGGGGCGCCATGTTCTTCCGGCCCGAGGCGGCGTGGCGCGTTACCTGTGGGGTCCTCTGCAGCTCGTACAGGCTCAGCTCCCAGGTCTTGCTGAGGGGCTGCACCCCGTTGGTCTGAACCGTCTGCGTCATCGCTGCAACACTGCAACAAAGACGAGCGAGTGGGATCTTATTAGCAACGGCATTAGCTCTCTCTGAACAAACATCAGGCGACTTTAAAAACCTTCAACCTCAACCATTAGAAACAAAAAAAAATCTGGGATCTAACTAAATATGCTATAATATTCACGTTCATTTGCAAAAAAAACACATGAGAAAAATATAATTTACACTCGGGATGCACCAAAACCTTTTTTAAAGTACGGGTAAGAACCTTCAGCTAGGTAGTGATGCGAGTACTTTTTAAATGCCGTTAAGCATAATTTATACTCCATACGGACACGATACACGAAGGCCGTGCGCTGCAGAGCCCGACTGAAATGCGCAGATTGTAAGTTTGTGTATGCGTTAAAGAAAAACTAGTCAAAGAAAAGTCTTGGCTAATTGATATTCAATCATCGCTTGCAAAATATATTGTGTTTATTTAGACACATTTGAAGCCATTAGTTAAAAAACAAACAAACAAAAAAACACGTATTGGATTTTAATTTGTCCTGAAGTTGGAGACACATTCTATGGTTCATTCAGTGCAAGTTAATGTACATTTATATATGGTGCATTGCTCCAGCGGACTGATTACAAGCGACCAGAGAGATTTAATGAATTCAAAAAAGAAAAAAAAAATAGAGAAAAGTGGATGCAGGCGATAATAATAGAGAATAGGAAACTGAATAATAGAGTTTTTGCTACAGGTGTAAACTCCTTTTCTAGATGAAAAGTATCAGTGGAATTTGGGGCATAATGTCAATCCACTTGATTAAAACCACTTTATATTGATTCAAAACAATTTAAATGACTGAAATTAATTGGATCTGCCATAATTGACTCAATGAATTAACTTCCGTCCGGTGAATTTCTCTAAATTGACCTCGATCAATGTACACTTTCATAAACTGTGAAAAACGTTAAAGCCAAACAAACAAAACATGAAACAGTTGATGAAAGTGAACATTATGAACTCCAGACAGGAGGTGGCGAGAGCAGAAAAAAAAGAAACCCTGTATTTTAATGTTTCATTTTGAAATGGTCTTTTAAATCATGTTTGTACCAATGAGTTATTTTTCTATCAAATGAACGTGGGCACCACTTCGGCTGATATTTTCGCCAGGTCAATCAAAACAATAAATAAAAGGCAGACTGCAAATACAGCAGAATATATATTCTGATGTGATCATTTGTTATTCACCTCAAAACTTGGATTGTAAGAGAGTTTCTAAACCTGAAATGTAAAGCTTTTTTTTTTTTTTTAACATAGAAATCTACTTATTAATAGAGTCAATAACAAATGACACCCAATTTATTCATAGTTTATATATAAAAAGTACATTTGGGATCTTAATCTATAGCCTGGTAACAGGACCATTATTTATTCTGAAGCCAAAATGAACAAACGACAATAATGCAACATGACTGCGATGTGATTTTGCAGTAATTTACACAAACGTCATCACTTTAATATATGCAGCTAACATTTTCTTTCGGAACAAAATTGTCGAACATGTTGACCAAAGATTTAATCTGGCTCAAAGATGTTAAGAAAATAAAGAAGCCACCTGGATGAGGGGTGAAGTGTCATCCAGGACGTTAACAAGTCCACCTCATCTGATTTGATTGTGGCAATTTAAAAAAAAAAAAAAACTCATTAACTGCAATCATGTTTGAAGTGAGCGTGTATTTCTTATTACAATAAGAAGAAGTGAAATGTTAAAAGTTGTTGGTATCTAAAGGTTACTGTGCTATTATTTCACGACCACATCCAGTGAATGTGGACCCTGGACGGAAATGTGAATGTGTGTGTGTGTGTGTGTGTGTGTGTGTGTGTGTGTGTGTATGTGTGTGTGTGTGTGTGTGTGTGTCACAGCTCCTGTTAATAAAGCTTAAAGGGCAACAAATCATGAGCAGCATTCTTGTCCCCATCCTGCTTTATATAAATCTGAGCATAACTATATATATATATCTATATCAGTTTATCACTGCCGCCACGTAGTTTATAACTGTAAAACTGTTTCGTGAAGCACAGATTTGCACCATAAATCTGTCCCGCATCACATTCGACGTATGGTTTGAGGACTGGATTCTGGCTGGACTCCAGCTCGTCTTTGTTCAAGTCTGGTTTCAGGACATTATGGCTTTGGTTCAGATCGCTTTCTGGACTGCGTTTAGTTTTATATTCTGGCCGTTGTTGCTTTAGTGGTCTCCAACTGATTTTGGCAAGATTCTGATGGGAATTCTGACTAATCGTATCAAGTTTTCACTTCTGGACTGAGTTTCCACAGGTTTCTAATGAGACCTACACTCATCTTCGTCTGTTTTTGGTCACGTTATCTGGTAGATCGGCTGCTTTCAGACTGGCATTTGTCAAATATTTTTGGGAATGTCTTAAGCCTAGTCTTGACCTGCTTTTTTGGTCATATTTTACGCAAGTTTCTAACTCATTCTAACCGACTTTGCACCTATTATTTAAAACTTAATTCAGTCTTTTTATTTTCTAACTGTATTTACATTGTTTTCAAACAGCTATTGGCTTAGGCTGTTAAAGTTTACTACATATAGTAGTTCTGAATGGTTCTTGGGTGGTTTCAATCTGGCCGGTGGAGGTTTTTGAGGGATTGTGGTTAAGTCTCAAGTTTCAAATCATGTCATTCGCAGCTACCACAAATTCTTGGGAGTAAAATCCTTTGGGCTAACTGGACCAGATTGATTGATTAAAATCAGACTAGTTCCTAGCTTCTCGTGCCAGTAAGAAGTTCCAGGACTGCTCATGCCTTTAGTGTTATAGTGACTCTTTTCAGCCTGGTGGTCTGGTGTTTGGGTCTCGACCTTACAGCAGTTCCAAACCAAAATACCTTCCAGATGACCACCGGTTTGACCCTCAGTGGCCTGAATATCTGCCTCTGATACATCTATAACCTCTCAGAACTGGAGATGGGTTAATGAAGTAAATCTGATTGTAATATACACACACACACATCTTGGAGATTATATTCTGGAGATCACATGTGAGAGATGAGGGGTGGAAAGTGGTGGTGATCCAGATTAACCCACACTGTGTAGCTTTTTAGATTACAAACATTTTCTCTATTTCCATACAATGTGGAGACAATGAAGAACTTGGTGTTTTTGGGATTCACAGATTAGATTCCGGCTATAATAATGTACACCGCACTCATAAATCCATGTCAATAAACACAGCCTACATGCTACGGCTAATCCAGCTCACATATGTTCATTTCAGCTCGGGTTTTACATCAGTTACACGGCCTGTGCTCGGAAGGCGATAACTGATTAAATCAACTTTAGTATAGATTTTTTTATTAGCAGTCGTTAATAATATATATTTTTTTTTAAAAAGACCCCCGCGCTAAAGCTAACAGGCTAACTAGCTACCAAAGGGAATCAGCTATTCTTCGTGGGCAGAATAAACCAGGATTACAAAGAAAACACGGGGAGGGAGAGGGATCCCCTTCGTCTGTGTCGAAGCTGTGAGAACTGTGAAATAACCGGCCATCGTTTAAAATATTTCAGGGTATTCGTGCATGTAATTTGTCGCTGTGACAGAGGAGAGGAAAAAAAAAAAAAAAAAAACAACAGATCCGACGCACCAAATCTCCCAAAGCAGAGATGTATGTCTGCACTACCGGCCCTTTCAATTTCTCCCGATTTATAGCAGTCGGAAACTCTTCCAAGGATTTTATTTAATGCACAGATTCCCTCCAACATGTGTAAGAATGTAAAGCTTTGTTTAGATATTATTGTTTGTCTACTTACATTTCAGTGGAGGCACGAGCCGTTCAGCCAGCGCGTTTAGGTGAAGGCAATATGGACGGGGCTGAGGGAGCGGTGCATGCTGGGAAATGTAGGCGAAGCGGATATAACGTCACGGTCAATACAATAACAACAAATGAAAATTTTTATAATTGAATAAAATTCGAAATCAAGCAGATATAAAAGTGTTTATACGACATACATTATTATCATTATCATTATTATTATTATTGTTACCTTTGCCAATGAAAGAGAAAGTTATGTTTTCATCTACGTGTATTTATTTATTCATTTATTTGTTTATTGGTTTGTGTGCATGTATTTTACCAACTTGTCGAAAAACTATTAACCCGAATTGCATAAAATGTTCAGGGGTGATTTTTTCATCATCCAAGGACCAATCGATTACATTTTGGGACGTTAACGGCAAACCATTTCCTAATAAATCCTAAAAAACTGCAAAAGAAATGTCCCATAGAAAGCGGCTGGGAAAGGCACCTCATGAAGGAGATCAAAGGAGATTGAAAAGACTATATTTGTATTTGGCAATAGAAAAAAAATTGAACTGAATCATAGTTGCTAAATCTGGCATTTTTATGTAATTCATTCCTCAGTTTTTTGTGTTAATCAAGTAAATCATCAAAAAACATTTTCATCATTAAATATTAACTTCCCTTTGAATGATTATCCTGAAGTCATTGCAGAACAACATCACAAATATATTGTGCATCTGCTTAAATTATATTATCACACTATCTGACAAAGCAGAATTCAGAGAAACCTGTTTTTTCGGCAAGGTGGATTATTGCAACAGTGTGTTTACAGGTCTCAGTAAATGATTTGTCAGACAGCTGCAGCTCATCCAGAGTCCTCATCAAAACAAAGAGGGTGAAGCACGTTACACCGGCTGCCTGCGTGTCAAAGGATCCACTTTAAATCTGTGGAACAAACTTCCTGAATACCCGAGGACTGATTAGAGAAATACTGATTTGTCTACCTATCTTTGTCAGGTTTCCATACTGGAAAATCACTTTTTTTTCTGGGGGGAAAATGTCACACTGGATGTTTCAAAAAGTCATATTTGAGGTATCAAAAAACTTTGTGTTATACAATTAAGCTTCTTGGTGTCATCCAGAAGAGGAAAAAAACTATTTGAATGGTTACTGTCTCTCTCTCGCTATAGAATTCAGACTGTTAAGTAGAAATACACTCTTTGACAGTTCAGTTGTTGTGTCTATTTTTTTTTTCAAAATACAGTGAAATGTCCAAAAACTTCTCCTACAGCTGTTGCATTATGCATGTTTTTACAAACTTTCCATGAAACTGAAACTTTTGAAAGAATAAATGAAGCAAAAACAAAAAAAAAATCTCAATTACAAACACATTGAATTGGAAACACAATGCGGGAAAGAAGTAATCACCTGCAGGGACACACAAACCAACCACCAAGAGACTAGACAGTGATGACTAAGAGGACAAACACAATAATCAGAAACACACTGCAACAGGAGTAAGATGCTTACTGAAGTATACATACCAACACTTAGAGAGGTGCTTATTATTTCTGTGTAGAAGGATACATCAACTATGTGTTCTCCTAACTCATAAAAAAAGGCACATGATTCATTTTAGACTAAACCTCAATGAGAAATTGACAAATTAAAAAGTCATGTCTCATTTCTGTTTTCAGAAGTACAGAGGTGCAGCATGTAAGACTTCAGTAACATCTATTTTATGCACTGTTCGGTGATGAATCACTGTAGCAGCAAGTCTCTTTCCTCAAGCGGCAGTCAGAATATTGGCAGTTTGCCTTTCAGTGTGATGACCCAGGGCTGTGTCTGCAAGTGGGTGAGCTGCCTATTAACTTCCATGTCTCTTCAACAGCTGATTGCCACTCACTAGATTTGGAGCACCTGGCCTGCTGCTCTACAAGGCTGTAAAAACACCTTTGAAAAAGGTTGGGGCTATTTGTATGGTGCCAATAACAACATAGTCATCACAAAGCAATCTTTTAGAGAAAAACATGACTATTTCACGTGGAAAATGATCAGGGGTGATTTTACGGTCGAACTCATGTGGAGTTCCTCAAGGCTCCATTCTGGGCCCACTTCTGGATGTTACGTATAGATGGATATTGATCTTTGGTCTTGTATTGATTATTTGATGTCAGACCCAAATGATTAAAGTAGAGATGCACCAATATCACATATTTAAAGGATGAGTACAAGTAATGAAGTATCTGACCCGATACCCAGTACTGGTATCGGTATCGGTGCATCCCGATTTTTTGGTCTACAAATAAAACAAAGGGATTAGCCTCACTATTTGAATACTGTTTGAGGGGAGTATACAGTATATCGTGCATATTGATATTGAGAGCTTTTTTGTTTTAGAAAACCAAATAATTTTAGTCTTTTAAGCTGTTTTAGCAGTTTTTTCCATTTCATATGGTTTTAGCTTTAGCCCCCCCAATTTTAGCCAAGAGTTCAAAGTCTTGTTGAAAATGACTTTGTGTGCATAGATAAAATGAAAACAAGATAAAATGTTTATTTAGGTATAATTTTGTGAAAGGTTCAGGGAGCCGCTACAGAAGGGCCAAAGAGCCACAGGCTGCAGACCCCTGCTCTGTAGACCATCCTGCTCTATAGAAGAGAAAAAGAGTTTAAACTTTTAATTTTTTTTTAAACGAAAAACAAACTTTATTTTAATAATGGTAGCGGTAACAACAACAACAACAACAACAATGATAATAATTCAGGTTGTTGTATTCAGAGTTGTTTTACACATATTGAAGACAATAATATACAAAAATGAAAGAATAGTGAAACTATGAAAACATAAACAAATCACGTCACGTGACTCCTAAGTGGCGCCTGGTGAGGCGTGCGCGTGCGCGCGATGAGCACGAGAAGGCTTAGTTCGCTCTGTAAAAGAAAAAAAGAAAGAAAGAAAAAAAAAAGAAAAAGAGGGCGGGTCGAAATGGGAGGAGGAAGGAGGGCAGAAGGAGAGGGGAGAGAGGAGGGGAGCGGAGGTCGCTCCGTGACATGAATGAACCATGTTCGGTAACGGATGCCTGGCTCTCCCGGTCTGCTCCGTCCTGCTCCCGCTGCTGCTCCGCCCGGCGGCCCCGCTGACCGGCGGCCGGACCGTTAAGGTAAATGTCTCCGTGTCGAAGGAGAGGGAGGCGGGGGGGAGGAGGGAGGGAGAGAGAGAGGGAGGGCGAGGGGGCTCGCTCACTTTCACAAGTCTGTCACTTTTAATTAAACCTCGCTATTGTTGTTTTGTTTTGTTTGTTTTTACCTCTAAACTGTATGTTGAAGCTTTTTCTCCCCGTCCTTTCTGGCCCAAACTCCGTCTGTGGAGGGGTTTGCGGAGGAGAAGTGTTTCCAGACGCCCCAGTGTCACTCTTCTCCTGCGGTACTTTCTCCATGAGATGCTTTGGGAGCAGCATGCATTGTTTGACTGAAGTCTGCACAGCAAACGAGCTGGGAAATCATCAAAATCAGAAGTTCAGGGGCGGATCCAGAGAGTTTTCAGGTGGTGGTGGTGGTAGTGGGAAACAGGGTCTAAAGTGCTATGGCGGAGCCAAAAGTTAACAAAAAATAAAAGATTATATTTGATATATTGAACATGTCAACATGCACGATATAGATTTTGATCAAGACTGACTCAGGCCCCGTTTCAGAAAGGTTTCGCATTTACACTGTAACGTTTTGAAAACAATGTCTGTTAAAGCAAAAAAGGCAAAACCGCTGAAAATGATGTAGTTAGCACGTAGGGCCACTAGTGGGTGCTGTTTTTTTGTTTTTGACACGAAACGACAAACACATGCAAGCACTGAACGATACACTATAAACATTAACAAGGGCGAGTACACGGACATTCATATGGACGGATGACAAACTTGAATTGCTATTACAGCTGACTTTCGACATTAAAGTCTCCAGTGTGCAGTAGCAGCATTTCTGAAAAGTTATATTTAACCACTGATTCCACAGAGATGGAGTCGGACCGTTTCTCAAAAAGGTGTATTCTACCCCCATTTCTATGGCGACGGAATTGGAACGTTTTCAAAAAGTAGTTTTTTTTCCCTGGAGAAAGAAGCATTTTGGAAAAGTTCCACCTTGGGAGCCGTTTTCAAAAAGTTGCATATTCAGTGGCTCTGAGTGCCATTGTCGTGTAAACAGACAACCAAAGTTTTCTGTTTTCACTTGAAAACGTGATACAGAAGGGGCCTAAGTAGATGTTCATGATTTATTCTTACAAATAAAAGTAATTTAATTTTCCTTGTAATTTGTGCTTTTGACTTTGGTCCCGGGTCCACAGTGTCTGAAATAATTTTGACTTTCTAATGAAAAGTAGTTAATTACACAATTTAGTCAATTCAATATTCAGGATTTTTTTTTTTAAACAAATTGTGCAGCCTTATTATTTATCCGACAATGTCTCCTCTGAAATTGGTGCTGTTTGAAATTCTCATTGTTAAAAGGATAAAAAATTAAACTTTTCTGAGATGTGGAGGACTGCACATGTGCACTAGATTTACATTTATCAGCCTTTCTGTACTTGTGCAGGCAGATAGAAAAGAAAACATAGGATTGTAAAATAGAAACAAAAAAACATGTGGGTAAATGTTTTTTTTTAATTATACGCAGTCAATAATTGTCATCAGTTTTTGTTAGAATACAGATGACGAGGGTACAGGTTGGCTAATCTGACTACACTAGGCCTCTGGTGTCCTCTTTTATCCCCCCCCTTAAAAAAAAAATTCTGACTGCAGATTTTACCACCTTTAAAGTTCCCACTGGTGTGAAGTCTCCCAAAAATTCTGAACAAAACTTTCAGATGTATCCAGGTAGGCTGTTGTTTACTTCAGCCAGATGGTACAGACCAAATTTTGCTGCCCAACCGGCCTGCCGACAGTCCAAGTGTGTCCGGATTCAACACAACATAAAACAATATATAACCTGAACCCCACAAGGCAAGACATATTGGATTTTCAAACCCCAACAATAGTCTTTAATTCAACTTGAGAAAACACAGATATGTATGAAATCTGTCTGTTCTGTCACATAGACTATCAGGGAGGCAATTTGTTTTTGCGTATAATCCTTTATTTAGCAAAGTAGCAGACATTTCTCCCTTTATACTTAAGGATTGCATCCCTGGTGGACTCTATTCATTTTTATTTCTTCATAAACAATATTCTAATAGGTCCTCTATATCCGTAGTCCCCAACTCTTTTTGTACCACCGACCAGTTTTAAGCGACACAATTTTTCCACAGACTGGCAGGAGGGTGTATGAGGGGATGTAGCACACATAACAAAGCACTATAAAGTGCATCATATGGAGTTCATTGGTTACGCATACACTGTAAATGTATAATTATTATTTTATAATATGCACATATATTTCTATAGTTACCGCGTTGTAATTTATATGATATAAGACTCAGTGGAGCTTGTTTACATCTGATTCTGATGGGAGACAGTGAAACCCAGAGTGTGTACCTTATGTCCAGTCTACTGCAGAATCAACTCCGCTTTAACATCTTCCACTATTTCACAATTCATCTCGTTATGGTGGGAGCCGAAATAGAAACCTTTGCTACAATTTGTTTTTACTACAGCCACCTCCTGAAAGTTCACGGCATTATTGTCGCTTCATTGATTGTAAAGGGCTTCTTTGCTTTTGCAATGTGAATAGCTTCTAAGAGACGAGGCTCATTTCATCCTTTGGCCTTTCCTCCCTTTCAAAGAAGCTCTTCATCGATGTTTGCTTTTCGTTAGTTTGAGGGCGTACGACGCATGAAAAAAAACCCTGCTACGAGTCAAGTGCTGGAAAGAAGTGATGACGAAAGTGAAGAGTTTCTGAAACTGAAATTCAATGCAGACTAATGGAAATTCCAATAGCTTTTCTTATTTCTTTGTGGCCCGGTACCAAATGATCCACGGACTGGTACTGGTCCACATCCCGGAGGTTGGGGACCCCTGCTCCGTAGCATGAACAATGTGGAAAAACACATTGTGGTCCTTATTCTTAGCTTGTTGCATAGCCCGAGGTGGACGTTTGTGCCGGGTCTGTATTTTTTATTTTGCAATTTCCCTCAGTTTTGACTACAAAAAAAATATATCTGTAGTGGTATTTTTTGAATATGTATTTCGTCTGTACATTCTAGCATTCTGCTGCCAAAATACCTTGTGCCACAATTGTTCTGCACTCCTAGTCATTGTCTTAGCACTTTAATTGCTTTTTCTTTGATCGCAAACCATGATTACTGCATCGTTTCACCTCACAAGCTGCTCATCGTCCGTGTGTGTGTGTGTGTGTGTGTGTGTGTGTGTGTGTGTGTGTGTGTGTGTGTGTGTGTGTGTGTGTGTGTGTGTGTGTGTGTGTGTGTGTGTGTGTGTGTGTGTGTGTGTGTGTGTGTGTGTGTGTGTGTGTGTGTGTGTGTGTGTGTGTGTGTGTGTGTGTGTCGAATTAGCCACGGGGTAATCTGACTGCAGGGAGCTTGTGTAGGCTTGTTTAGGACCCTGCTGAGAGAAGACGGTGGTGGGATTTTGAGCCTTGTTGTGTATGTGTTTGCATGTTGGTGGTTAAAAAAAAAAAAAAAGGATGAGGAAAGGAGCACCTCCCCAAGACTCAAAGCAAGCCACATCCTTCTGATTCATGCTGATGCTCTTCAATCTCCTCTTCCTGTGCACCGTGGGAGAGATGAGAGTAAAACCGCTGAATGGATCATTTCTTTAAGCGTCAAGGTGCCTCCACATTGAGACACATTTGTCAAGTTGTGTTTGTAAAGGCACTTGATATTCACTCTCCGGTGCACGTGAATCAAACAGTGAGTGAGTTTTGCACAAGGTAGAGGTCACTTTGTACTTTAGAGTTGGTGGAGCACCGTTATAATTTCTCTGAGGATCGCTAACTTTCTGTGAGAAGCAGCAGAAAGTTTTAGTTAGACGTTAGTCAGCAGGAGGTAAAACGCTGTCTTTAAAAACTAGTTTCTCAGAATTTTGGTGAAACATTCTTCATCTTTTTACAATATGCAGTCTAATTTGTATAGTAAGTAATCATGACTCCTTATTAATCCACAGTAGTTTTGACTTATTAGTCAATGCCTTCAAAAGTCTCAAAAGAGACTACTTTCAAAAACTTGTCAAATCAATCTTGTTAATCTAGATTTGATTATGGGTAAAACAGGTTATATCCTGAATAGGTCAACAGTCCATCACAGGTCAGAGACACGCACAGGGAAACTCCACTGTGTGCTGATCACTCAACATTTTAACAGCGCTTCTCCAATAAAGTTTTCATTTACTACATCCCCGGGCAAAAATTATGGAGTCACCAGTCGTGGGGGATGTTCATTCAGTTGTTTAGTTTTGTAAAAAAAAGCAGATCAGACATGCCACAAAACTAAAGTCATTTAAAATGGAAACTTCCTGGCTTTAAGAAACACTAAAAGAAATCAAGAAATAAAATAGGTATAGTCAATAACAATTGCTTTTTTTTTTTTTAGATCAAGCAGATGGAAAAAATTATGGAATCACTCAATTTTGAGGAAAAAATTATGGAATCACCCTGTAAATTTCCATTGCCAAAACCAACACCTGCATCAGATTAAATCTGCTCATTAGTCTGCACTTAAATAGGAGTGCTCACACCTTGGAGAGCCGCCGCACCAAGTGGATTGACGTGAATCATGGCTCAAACACGAGAGTGTCAGTTGAAACAAAGGAGAGGATTTATCCAACTTCTTAAAGAAGGTAAATCATCACGGAACGTTGCAAAAGGTGTTGGTTGTTCACAGTCAGCTGTGTCCAAAATCTGGACCAAGTACAAACAGCGTGGGAAGGTTGTAAAAGGCGAGCATGCTGGTAGAACGAGGAAGACATGAAAGCGCCAAGACAGAAAACTTAAAGCGATATGTATTGAAAACAGAAAATGCACAGCAAAAACAAATGAGGAACAAACGGGCGTGAACTGGAGTCAACGTCTGTGACCGAACTGTAAGAAGCCGCCTGCCCTAAAAGATTTGCGAATCTGCATTGGGCAGGGTGATGACACTGGAACTTTTGTTTGGTGCCGTACCAATGGGATTTATGAAGACGACTGCCTGAAGAAAACATGGAAATTTCCATAGTCATTGATGATCTGGGGCTTCATGTCGGGTAGAGGCACTGGGGAGATGGCGGTCATTACATCTTCAATAAATGCATAAGCTTACGTTGACATTTTGGACACTTTTCTTATTCCATCAATTGAAAGGATGTTTGGGGATGATGACATGATTTTCCAAGATGATAATGCATCTTGCCATCGAGATAAAAACTGTGAAAGCTTTCCTTGAAGAAAGACACATGAGGTCAGTGTCATGGCGTTGCACATAGAGGTGTGCGTCGGGCGATGCGGCTCTGCGGAGGTGTTTCGCGGCAACGCGTAGCCTTTGCGTTTTCTTTGCATATAAATTCGACTTAACGGTCAGAAGACCAAGTCCTTCGAAAGACGTAGAACCTTCAGCCTGCTTGTTCGCCATGTTCATGTGTTTGTGTGTCGTGTTCTCTGTGTGTGTCTGTCAGGACAGTAGTGAAGGGAGGGCGGAGCTGCATGACGTCCATCTGCCGTCGCACAACGATGAAAGTCGCCGCGCCAAACAACCCAACAAAATGGTAGCGTAATCACACAGCCATGTTTCAACCTGCTCCGCCGAATGGTTCTTCTTCTGCACGTGGACACTGCCAGCTACATGTGCTTGTCATCAGTTTGTAAACACATTTAACTGAGAGCAGACCAAAGCATGCCCCAACACTTGCAAGCAAATAAAGTAGCAGTTTCCTGCTGCTACTGGGTGCGTCCAACTGTCCAAATATTTGGTTGTACTGCAAATTATTGCTTATTGTTATTAGACTTGCATTACATGATACTCATTCTAATGGTCTCTATCGGTTTAGAGAGGCTAAAGGGTAGCATTAACATGCCAAATGTACATTTCTACGCAAAGTCATGCTGCGTTCCAGCTGCTTTAGACCTGGGAATTCTGTGTAGTGTTTTTTTTCTTTGGTGTTGGGGTTTCTTAAGGGTAAATTCAGGCAGTGCTTGTGAGTAAAATGCCGCATGATGTTTAAAGAGCTGGAAAAATATGTTTTATTGGACACATCCATACTGTTGGCTGACTTGCAAAGTGTTTCATAAACTGGAACACTTCAACCCATTTTTCTTCCAAAGGAGTTACGCCATTCTAAGCTTGAAAACTCTCGAGGTCTGAGGCAACTGGAAGGCATCATCAATCGTGAACGTTACAGATTTAAGCTACATATATGACGTCTGCTGCCATACCCAAACTGGTTAATGGCCCAATTGAACTTCCCCTCCACCTATCGAGCTCCCGAACTGTACATAAAGAAATGCACAGTGCTTTCTGTTATCGTGTCTGACTGGCTGCTTTGTATCTCTTCTCTCAGGAGGAAGTATTTCAGTGGTGGGGCGAGTGGTCCAGTTGGTCCTCCTGCTCCAGGAACTGTGGGGGAGGAGTAAGGAGTCAGGAGAGACACTGTCTCATACAGAGGTAGTGTTTTTTTTTTTTTTCCAAAAGTAACCTGAATCATCTGTTATGCCAAAAAAAACATGGTACACATGTGTTGCAATCTGTCTGCGTTGGGTCTAACCTTCATAATAGTGTGAACGGAAAATGTCTTCCTTTTCCATCGTTCACCGTGAGATGCAACATAAAACATTTGAACAATGCAAACTCTGTGTGTCGTTGGTAGTAGTGAGTTACTGGACGTCTGAGGCCCCCGTTTACACGACAATGTTCTCAAGTGAAAAACGGAAAACGTTTCATAAACACCCCGACTCTGTCGCCGTGTAAATAGTGATAAACTTTTCTGAAACGCAGCTACTGCGCGTGCTTCCCCCAGACGTTGTAAATATGGCGGCCTCCAGAGTGTCATGACCCCCAGCCCAGAGTCTCCTGGTAGTTTTATAGTTGAGAGTCACCCGTAATAGCAATTCAATTTTGTCATCAAATGGTGGACATTCATTTTCAAGACATTGCTGTGTAAATGCAAAAATCTCCCTAAAATTAAAAAAGGTGAAAATGATGCATTTTCACTTGAAACGTTGCCTAACATGAGTTTTAGTAGTTTGTTTTCTAGTAATTGACAAGAGCTTTAGCCATCATCCAGTAGGCTGGAATGTGCAGATTGAAATTAACTGACTGGCATAACGAGTGATTTATTTGTTAGACATCTCACATCTCCGACTTTACTGGACAGCTTCAGCAAGATGTCTGGAAACATTATGATGCCATCATATGCGTTGTGGTTTTACGTTGTGTCCTACAAGCAAGACATATTTCAACGATTTAAAATGGGTCTTTGACATTTATTTACCTTCTGTTGCTTATAAAAATGGAATCATGATCGATAGAGAGAAGCTTTTAACCAATAATAACTTACTTTAAAAAAATGGACAGAAATACTCACTAACTGAATATTGTTTAACAATTCTAATGCCATAAAAAAAATGCATCGAGCCGGTCTCGTCATGAGTAATTTTAGAAATCATCACGCTCTTTATAGATATATATATATATATATATCTATAGTATAGATATATATTTCTTTTTTTCATAGATGTAGCCTGATGACAGTTGCAGTCCTGTGAAGATAGGTCTCAATAAAGGATTTCATTTTACTCTTCTCATATTTCTCTTTAGCATTAAAAGCCCTCTAAAGCCTGCTGCAGAGGCATCCCAACCGTGTGATGCAGCCACCACCATGCTTCATGATGACTTTTGTTTAATGTCAGCTTAAACTTAATCTGATAAGACAAATAAATGAACATTTTCAGGATTCTTTTCCTGACTTCTGTTTTCCTTTAGAGTGTATCTTTATTGTGTTGCAGGTAAATTAGCAGCTCCTTACTGCAGGTGTCAGGGCGAGAAACCTTTTTTAACTTTTCCGACTAAAATAAGCATTTTTTTGCAGCCACTAACCAAATACAACTTTTATTTCTAGCCATAAACAATATTCAACATTATGCATGAAGATAACAATGCTCATAATGTTTTTGCAAATCATACTGTACTTTATGTGCGTCAGTTATGTTAACTACATTTCCAAAAGCTAACATAATTTTGCTCCTCCTGCTTTTGGAGTTATTTAAACAAAGAAAATTCCTAATAATGAACCCAAAACAATCACTTTTAAGACGTTAATCATTTCTCACTTTTTCTTCACTTCAGCATATGTGTGTATTATCTCATTTCAAAAACAAACAACAGCGTCAACTTGTGGCCTGGCATGCTAACTACATCATTTTCAGCATTTCTACCGTTTTCAAAATGTCGTAAAATGGAAACTGTTTTTAACTAAAATGTGAAAAACTATGCATTTTTACTTGAAACATTGTGTAAACAGGGAGTTTTCCAAGCATGACTAGAAAACAAACCTACAAAATAAAAAAGACTTATTTGTCAAACATCAAAGCTGTATTAAACTATTATAGACACCAGAAAGGTGGACATATGACTTATTGTAAGATGAGTGTGTGTGAAGGTCACAAGACTTTAGAAATACGTTTGACTGTTTATTTTAAGTTGAAGGGAGACCTTACAGAACGAGTCTTGTAGATTTCCTTTGTGATAAAAAGCCACTTTCTATTGACCATGACTTTCCAAAAGCAGTAAAGGTGGAGAACACCATAGAGGAGGTACAGCTTTGACAGAGACTGTGTTTGCAGCCACGCTGGTACATTTGACATGCCCTGTCAGACTTGCGGAAGTTTCTGTCAACCAAGATTAACACCACTCTGCCCTCTCAGTTGGCCCTCTGTCTTCCCCCCTCACCCCCCTCCCCCTCTCTCCCCTCATTCCTTCCCTTCACCTCCTCTTCCTCCTCTCCTCCTGGTCTCTCCTCTCCCGTCCTCCCCCTTCATCACCTCCTGCCAATTAGATGTGACACTCTTGCATAGTGACCTCCCGCTCACCTCCTCCCGCTGTCTCTCGTACCTCGGTGTCTAAACAGAGTTGGAGGATGGGCCTGAGAAAGAGGGAGGTGTGTCTGTGGGGGGTGTACTTAACGAAAGACAGATGCATTAACTCCGAGCTGGACTTCTGTCGGACCTCCCTAACACACACACACACACACACACACACACTAGGAATCAGCCATAAACTAGAGTGCTTTCTGGATTTTCTCGGTACAGGCACTGCAACGAAATCGCGTGTTGTAAAACTTTGCAAAAATTTAAAGTGCTGAAACGCTTCAGATTTATCTCCGCCAGCTGGTCCAAGAAGGTTCACTCACTCCGTTATTTCTCAACAAAACCAAATGTGTACTTTTCTTTGCGGTCGCCTCGTTTTGGCCTGATCTCATGCATTTCCGATACACATAAACTGTGAGATTCCCTTAAAACAATGTCATTTTTGGAATTGTTCCAGACAACTTCTTTACTATACTGCAATTGAAGGACAGAAAACAGAATAAACGTGAACAGTAAAGCTCTTTTTATACACTGATGCTAACATGTCACCTTGTGCACACCCATACTGAAAACTAAACATTCTCGAAGCTCCATAGTCTCCAGATAGCCGCCAATATCTCATATTACTTCTGCTCCACATCCGTAACAACAGCTCAAGATTGTCTTGGTCCAAAACAGCTGCAATGCTGCATTAAGACTTCTTAACTCAAATTCCTAATCTACATTCGGGTATTGGGGAGGCACTGATGCCAATACCAGTATCTGGTCCAATACTGCACAACATGCTTGTACTCGTAAAAGATCCCTGATACAACCTGGCGAGTATTATGTGATGTCAGCCGTCAACGATGTCAGGGGCAGGTAGACAAGAGGGCACGAGCAATGTTTGCGGTTTTGAGGTTCTTTCATATTAATGAGAATGACAGGAGTAAACCAGTAAACCAGGAGTCACCAGTGACATTTGGACCAGCAGAGTTAGAGGGATGACAGCCAGTTTCCTGAGAGCTGTGCTGACATGCTACATACTAAAGAGTTTCGGAGCTCTCACACCAGCGATGGCTGAATCACTCATTAACAGTGAACGCAGTTGTGTAGATAAAAGCTCCGCACTGCTTTATACGTACTGCAGACAAGGTAGTCTGGTTGGAGGTTGTTGGACGTGTGTGGAGCATCGATGCAGCGGCTGTTGGAAATGATTGACAGTGATGCAAAGCCTTTGCATATCGTTTGACTATAGAGTATAAATTAGGCTTGATAGCGTTTCACAATTTCTCGCATCAGTACTTGGCATCAGCAAGTAGCTAAAGGTTAGTACTTGTAGTTGTACTTGTCCTTTAAAAAAGTTGGACGGGTGTATCCCATTGCATGATCCTCAGTAGCTACCTTATAATGGATACCCATTTAACTAAAAATCACGAACATAGGACTAATAGAGCCTGGTGGATGTTTAAAAAGTAATTTGAGGGATATATGTAAGTTGATGTCTGTGAATAAAAGCCACACTCAGGGTGAGGTTGTAAAAACATGCACAATGGAACAACTACATACGTTTTTTTTAAGATTTCACTGTATTTTCAACCAGAACCTTTCATTAAAATTGGCTTTATGTTGAAATTGTTGTAATTTTCAGTGGTAATTGTTTGGTTTTGTGAAAATATAGACGAAAATATCGATCAGGGTATCAACACATTTTGGTTCAGAGTCACATCCAGTCCAATTTCATCTTGAGTGGGCCACACTTGTAAAATAGTATCGTAATAACCTTTAAATTTGAACTTTTTCTTTGTTGTGGCTCAGCGTATACACAATGAAAATGTCTATATTTTCACAAAACCAAACAATTACTACTGAAAGTGACAACAATCTCAACATAAAGACAATTCTAATGTTACGTTCTGGTGCAAAACCAGTGAAATGTCCAAAAAAACGCCTCCTATAATTGTTCCATTATGGGAGTTTTTGCAAACTCACCCTGAGAGCATGGCTTTGAGGCTCGTTTGATCGTAATGAGGTACCTAGTTTTCTTGGCAGCATCACTGATATCTCAGTTTGGGTCTCGATGTTTTATTTGACATTTGTAAAATTTGCCTGGTGGGATAGATTGGAGGCTTTTTTTATTTTGGCTCATGGGCCTCATGTTCAACACCCTTGTTTTCAGTAGTGAGGAGGAAAACAGAGATTTACGATACAGTTTGTAACCCTTCGTCTGACTGAAGGCTTCCTGCGGGTTGCAGACCATTACACCCACAACTCGCCCACTGCGACTTCCTCGTAAAATAAACAGTGATTCTGTGACATTTAGAGTTTAGAGGAGCGATGTTTCTGTAACAAGCAGCTCCAATAACGGCTGCAGCTTTGTGCAAATAGTACTTACACACACACACATATACGCTAATGGTCTCCATTACTGTTACTGTCACATTTCAGTTCTAAACTCATTGTACTATAAAACATGATGATTTCTATCACCTTCTTTGGAGCCTCTTCTAGCTTTTTGTTGTGATTTCCAGTAAATACAGAAGGACATTTATCAGCTCACGAGGGAGATCGTTCTGTAAGGGGTTGATGGAGATGAAAGGAAGGAAATATACCCACTAGGGCTGCGCAGTATACTACGAATGTCTCGTGATATCAACATGTGCAATATAGGTATTGTAAAGGATTTTTTTGTACTTATACAGTATCAACACCATAATCTTCAGTTTCTCTTCGAGGTAAAAATGTAGACTCCATCCAGTTTCTACTTCTATACCAAGCTTGTCTTCTGTACAGATTCTACGAGAACAATGGCTCCATTTTAGATTAATTTCAATCATTTATCCCCTGAAGGCACCACAGTGTACCTGGATGGACTTCTTATTCGTATGTTCTTACTTATGTAGGTTGTCGCCTCCAAATCAGTGTGTACTTCCTGTCACGTTTGATCTCCACTAAGTAAACTCACATGGGTCGTGTGCCATCCTTGTACTGAGTACTGAGCTGCTTCTGGTGGAGCTTTGTGCAGAATGAGCAGCACTGAGCAAACAAGAAAAAACTCAGGACTAAAGAAACCTGAAAGAAAATCACACAATCTCATCTTCTGATAGATGAAGACCCTTCTCTTAATTTCCTGTTCTGTGGGTGTAGTTTAAAAATGAAAAATGAAGTTATTAGTGCCAAAAATACAATCTACTGAATGATCCTGTGTGATCTCGTCAGGTAGAAGTACATGAAGTATTTCCATAATGTTATATAGGGTCACACAAGATAATGGAAATTTATCGTCATTGCAATATCAATACGTGTGAAATTCATGGAAGGTGCCTCGAGAAGACCGATCCGAACAGGAAGTTGCCACAAGAAAGACACCATAAATCCAGCTTTTGTCAGAATAAATTCTTGTTTCACTTCATTACTGCAGCATTATTTCATATCTCTAGGCCAAATGGCAGAACTCAGAAGCACAAAAATCAAAGAAAAATGATCAAAACATACTGCTACGTGCCTGAAATTGACTTTTTGTTTCCGTGTTTGTTCTCCGGAAGAAATGACTGAGAATTGATCGCAACACGGCCACCTAGTGGCCAAATTATGTAAAGGCAGCATGTTCTCTTTGAGCGCCACAAAAGTTGTTAGCTGTTCTAATTCCAACGTTGTGGGTCTGGATGCGGTTTCCTTACATTAGGTTTGTATCATAATCATCTTATATTGTGATTTATAGCATTACAACTCCTGCGCTGTGCTATGTATCAGCCCAGTTTAGGTCAGCTTCACCAGTCAGTCTTGTAAATCCTGTCCTGTCTCCCTTTCAGGCTTTCCACCACCCAGAATGTGAACAGCTCATATTGTGTCGGCTCCCCCAAACAGTACCAGCTCTGTGCCAACCAGGTATGGCCTTCACCTGTTCTTAGAAAAAATCAATTTGTTGATATGATGCTATGCAGCTGGTTTTGTGGTGTTGTGTTTCCCAGTCCTGCCCCAGCTCCAGCATTAGCTTCAAGCAGCACCAGTGTTCCCAGTTCAACGCCAAAGCCTTCGGAAGGAGATACTACCAGTGGATACCGCTTTATCCAGGTTACACAGCCCCGTCAACGATCTTAAAATGAATGCCGAGTTCCCCTGCAATACAAATGAGATTGATGTCTTGTTAAATTCTCCGTGTAGCTGATTACATCAGCATCTCCAATAAGCCGTGTGACCTGCAGTGCACCACGGTCAGCGGGGAGCGGCAGCTGCTGGTTCCCGCCCACGACGGAACCTTCTGCCGCGACGCCAAGTACCGAGGAGTCTGTATCGAAGGCGTCTGTCAGGTAATCCCACAAGGCAACAGAAGCCTCTTTTTCACCACTTTAAACTGACAAAAATGGGTCAATATTGATCCAGATAGTATGTAAAGGTTTGAAATTGGTTGACTCAACAGCCCGTTTTCCGCTCCAGTCTGTAGGTTGCGACGGGCAGCTGTACAGCAGCAAGACAGTGGACCGATGCGGTGTGTGCGGAGGCAACGGGACGTCATGCCAGCGCATCTCTGGATCGTACAGGAAGGCACTCACACAGTTAGGTAACACACACTCAAACACGCACGTAGACAGATGTGCATGTGGGACGTCAGCCGTGCACCACTGAACGCCCTCTCACCTCATCACTTCCTATATCCTGACATATCTCCGGTAGTCATTGGAAAGGTACAGAAACCAAAATTTGAAAATGCAGGTCTATTTTGTAACAGGCTGAACAAAATTTCATAAACATTAACTGAAGAGAAAATTCAGGGTTTTCCAGGCAGAGGTGGTAAAATTACATTCAATATGAGCATTTTTAAGATATTTTGGTATTTCGATTTAAGTTGATCAGCTTTATTTTTACTTTTCTGGCCCAGTTGAGATCAAACCGAGTTGTATGTGGTCCCTAAACTGAAATGAATTTAAAATAATTCACGTCAAATAGTAGTTAAGAGGAAATGTGGAAGAATTCACTGTGTGGTGAGACTGCAACGGCTCAAGAATGCGGTTCATCTCAGAATCCTCTAATAAAAGACTGAAGGAACTGATAAATGTTATCCATCATGTTTTGATCACCAGAGTTTAAAGTGGATGTTTGTTTTGTCTTCAGGTTATGTGCTCATCACCAACATCCCCGCTGGATCTTCAGACATCCAGATCGTGGAGAGACGCAAGACTGAGAACATCCTGGGTGAGAACCTACAACTTCTTTAAGGTCCATACTCCTCACATAAAACAAGTAAATTCAGCAGTTAACCAGTAAAGAGCAAAAGAAAACATTCAGCAATCTTTACATCTCTCAATTTCAACAAACCTTTAATATTCTTACTTCAACAGATACAGAAATCTGTAATCTTGTACTGCTGTGACTGAGTTTGCTGGTTAAGTTCACATGAAATAGGATCAGTTATACAGCTAAAATAAAGTGAAAATCTGATGTTTATTCAGGGATGCTAATTACTGAGTAATTCAAATGTTTCTTGCAGTGTGACATCTTTTATAGGGATGCACAGATACCACTTTTTTATAGGACAAGTTCAAATTCGAGTACTAACCATTAGCGACTTGCCGATACCGAGTACCGATACAAGTACTTATTCTAGGTCGTTTCAGGGATTTTTCACAAGCGCGAGTACTTTGAGCAGTATCGGACTCGATACTGGATACCGATGTTGGTGCGTCTCTAATATTTTATGTTGCCGTGAGGAGGACTTGAGTTAGTTCAGGATTATTGACGCACTCCTACAGTAAGCATGACTTTGTCTATTGGTTAGTTGGTTAGTGAGTAGAGAGTGAGTAAACCAACACAATTTAAGTAACTGCACCGTATTGTAATTGCATATTTCATAACAATAATTACTGTTAGTCAAATAAGTAGTAAGTTAATACCATGTTACTGCCAATGCTAGTTTTTCAATATTGACACAATTAGACATTTTTCACAACATTAATTATGCAGACAATATATATGTGCAGGATTGTACAAGTAAACCACTTCTTGTAAAACCACTTAGTTCCAAAACGTGGCTTTGTAAGTCCCTCTTATTAGGTGGCATAATTTACATCTCTCATATTGTATCTTTAAGTCGCCACTCGGTGTTATTGTTGGTACCTCGGTTATGAAAGTCACTGTTCTCCATTTGTCCCGGGACGCTGTCGCTCCTCTTCAGCTCTGTCGGATGAGGCAGGACATTTCTTCTTCAATGGGAACACCGTGTTCGACAACCCTCAGAACTTCCACGTGGCGGGAACGGTGTTCAAATACCGGCGTCCCAGCAACGTGTTCTCCGACGGCTTGGAGTACATCATCGCTCAGGGTCCCACACAGCTGGGCCTCAATGTCATGGTGAAGTACAAGTTTATTTGCTATGAAGCTGTGATATGTGGCCTAAACAAGAACAGAATCTAATGATATCAAAACCAGATGTGTGATAGAAAGTAGTTCAAAGACGACACGTTAGATTTTAAGTGTGGTTTCCTTACAAAAACAAACGACAGCACCCACTAGTGGCCCTACACGAAAACTACGTCATTTCCAGAATGGCGCTTTGTAAATATAAAGCTTTCTGAAACAAAAAAAAACTAAAACGATTTGTTGTCACTTGAAACGTAGTGAAAACGGGGCCTGAAGGACATGAACTGTGAATCGATCCTTAAATATTGTTTACAAAAAGTATGTGTGCTTTGTTATAATTGAACCCTCCAGTGGGCAATTGATGGACCTTTCCTTTGACCCTAAGTTGCATAAAATAGTTTTCAAAATTGCATCATATTATTAGTTAATATGAGTCATTCATAATATGACTTGAGATAAATAAACACTAAAGTATGTGATGTTTATGAGTTTGTGCTTTGGAATTTGTATTTCCAAATAAGATAAGTTAAGATAATTTCTCAAGAATTTCCCTCTGTGATGAATGAAGTATTTCTATTCTATTCACACACTTAGGCTCTGTTTGGTTTTAGTTAAAAAAAAAAAAAAAAAAAAAATCATCCTACAAGCAACATTTTAGAATCCTGCATTTTGTTGTTTATTGGCCGGGTTTTCTTTATTTTTGTTCTTTTGACTTCTGTCCTGTGGCTACCGGGTATGAATTAATAAGGGCTGTGACTCGATTGCATAATAATAATAAAAAAAAGGTTAACGACACAATTTGTGTGAATAAATTGCTGTTAATGAAACTTTTCTTTCTTCTGATCATGAATTCATAGTGCATTAAAACATAATTTATTACTGTTTAGTCTTTTGTGACATAATTGTGCGCATTGCGATTACGATAAATTTGTGTGTCGACTTGCTTCTTTTCAGTCATTTTTCTCACATTTTTGTAATTTTCTGCTTTTACTTTCTGGCCTGTTGTCATCAGAACGGCGTAAAGTTGAAATTATGCTTCTGATTGGTCATTTAAGTTGGTATGCAGAGTGTCGAAACATTTTTATTGCGAATATTGATGTTGCGATGATGATGATGATGATGAATGTCCGATATATTGTGCAGTCTTACGTGAACAAAATATGGCAAATAGTTAACGCGTTTTGCATCATTACATTCTGATTGTTGTACTGCTGTTGGTGTGATTTTTGTCCCTCTGTGTGCAGTACTACAACCTGAATGGGAAACTCCCTCACATCACCTACGAGTACACGATACCCCTCAAGTCTCACGGCGTGGTAGATGTAGCAACCCCCCCAGGCCCCGCCCACTCACGCATGAACCACACCTACGTAGAGGTCAGCGAGGACGTCCGGGGGCTCCAGAGCAGCTCGGGGAACAACAGCCGAGGCGACGAGTCCGTCCGTCACTACAACAGCCACGCGCAGGCGGAGGAGGAGGTGTGGGAGATCCAAACATCCAGCCCACCTCCACCACCGCCACCAGCCGCCATGTTGGTCTACAGACCCGCTGATGTCAGTCATGTATTCAGCCACAACGACGTGGAGGAGCCCGGACCTCTCGCACCGTCTGCTTACAGTAAGTCACACGTTTAGTATCATTTCTTATAAAGCGAGCATTCTTGTAACTCCAGAATAAATGCCACTTTACTTTTTTTCTCACTTGCTACTAACAATATTTTAGATGTTTGTCATTCTATGGGACAATTCCTTCAGAGATTTTACAAAGATATAGGGTCAAACAGCTCTTGGGGAGTTCATATCTAAATATTTATCTTAATTATTGACTTAAATTGAGTTTTATAACCTTTATAACCTAGTCTTTGGGAAGTTTTCACTTGTTCTTCTCTCCATTCAGGGAGTTCCTCCAACTCGATTGACGAGCCGTCCACTGCTGATGAAAACACGCTGCTGCTCTCATTTCCAGGTAGAAAAGATTCACTGTCCTTCCAATAAGATGCTTGTTTTTGTTTTACTGCCTTGAGGGGGAAGGGTTGTGTTTTTAGCCTGAGATTCTTTCAGATGATACCATAGGGCTTCCTATTTATCAATCATAGGAAGTCAGATTGCTCACCCTGCAGGCCTGCCTGAAGAAACCCCCCACCTGCTGCAGGAGGCTTTACACTACAACCAGACCAACACACACACTGTTGAAGAGACGCACGGTGACCCGGCGGAAACCGGAGCCGAGCCTCCAGCAGATGCAGAGCTGCTCACCGACCCCCGGCTGGAGATGCAACCCGACGTGGTGGCAATCGCCAACACACACTCCGATTCTGCTCGCGCAGAAACCGGAACACACCCTGGCATTTTGGTGCAGCTGCAGCAGGTGTCGGCAGTCCAGAAAGCCAACACCGAGAGGTACGAGGGAGCAGATGCACATCTTTTTGTGGTTTACAAGCCTTGGCCGCTTGAATTGTGCAGTAAAAACAGCCAAGACTGGAAACGGCTTTACATAAACTGTCTGTCTGTGATTCCCCTCCAGCAATGACTTCGATGTGGGTCTGGAGCCAGATATCAGTCTGGCAGACATGTATCGCTGGAAGGTTTCTGCGTACGCTCCGTGCAGCTCCACCTGCACAACGGGTAAACACTGAGTTTAGTTGTGACTGTCAGACATGTATTCATGTGTAGAAGCAAGAACTACCAAGTTACACAGTTACTCTTTTCCATCATTCAGAAAAAAAGCTGGGGATGCCTTCGAGTTTAAAAACATCTCCAATCTACAAGTCAGCAGGGGCCTCAACCAATTCATGATCTAATCATTGCTGATGCTCCCAGCTGCTCCAAAAACCTGGAAAGTGATGCACTAATTTCACCTAAATTGGAAGAATGTCAGGAAAAAGCTCTTTTCCAACCCAGAATGTGAGCCGAACAGTTCAGTGAACAAGAGCTAAATGTGGCTCCTGTTCATGCTTCTTTGTAGTTAAACAAATGACAACAAGATGTCTACCGCCATGTCTGTTGGTTCTCAATCTGCCCAATCCCAGATGCACAAAGGATCACAATTAGGCCCTTAAACCTTAAGATCACAGCAAGTGTGTACACGTTGTGCCGGATGTTTGGTAGAGAAAATTTTTTCTTTTTCATTCTCAGGTATCACCACCAGCTACGCCCTATGTGTGCGATACGACGGCACTGAGGTGGATGACAGCTACTGCGACTCTCTGACCAGACCGGAGCCCACGCACGAGTTCTGCACTGGAAAGGAGTGTCCTCCACGGTACACATTTAATCTTCCCTTCAACTCACACTCAATATATCCTATTGTAAGTGAAAGGATGCCGTAGAGCTGACCTCCAACAAAAGCAGTGCTTCCTCCGTGTCTCCTCAGGTGGGAGACGAGTGGGTGGAGCGAGTGCTCGCGGACCTGTGGAGAGGGCGTTCAGTACCGCACGGTGCGCTGCTGGAAGATGCTGTCGCCCGGGCTCGACTCCTCTGTGTACGACTCCCTGTGTCTGTCCCACGACCTGCACAAACCCGCCAACCGGAAGGTCTGCGTGGGACAGAGCTGCGGCCCCCAGTGGGAGGTGTCCGAGTGGTCCGAGGTGGGTGCCCCTGCAAGCCGTCGCCACTGGTCACCGTCCGAGGATAAGCAAGAGAATAAAACAACAGGCTGGAGTATAAAAATGACTAAACAGCCAGACGAGTAATCATGAAGTTTAAGCTCCACATTTACAAATTCAGAAAGGAAAGAGGAGAAAGGCTCATTGAGTTAATGACATAAAACTTTACTGTTCTTTATTGTTGGTGCTTGTGTATATGTTTTATTGGTTTTACTTTCAACTTCTAACAATCAATTAATTAATTAACAATAATGTAACAACTTACCAATAGTGTAATGGGATATGTGAGCCATTATTGTATAATACCTTCTTTCCAATGATCTATTAAGTTATTACATTGATTGAGTGGCATTTATAAGAGTAGCCAATAGTGTAATAAAACATGAATAAAACAACATTACATTGAAATAAAAGCAATTTTTTGCAGGTTTTCTGTAGTTTGCCTATTAAAATTTGACATATTGGACGGGGTCGCCATTATGTTCATTGATTGAGAATAAATACTGTGCAGCACTCTCTCTCAATTATGGTTGTATTTTATTACATTACTGCTAGTTATTGGAAAGTATTGCATTATTGTTGTTACACACCTCAATTGGACTATAATAAAGTATATATAAATGGAAAAAAAACACATTTATCTATTAGTCAATTTGATGCTTTTTAAATAGATAAATCTTAAATATAAGCTCAAGAAATTTAATGTATAGATTTTTTTTAAATTACTAGATCGAAGAAGAAGCACATGTGAGTTTGTCTATAAAATGCGTGTTTCTCCTCTGTCCCCGTCATTCACCAGAGAAACAGACACTCACACCAAGTCAATTCAGAATCACCATTAAACCTCAAATACATGTTTGACTAAACCAAACAATCCAGGGACAACATACAAACTGTGCACAGAAAGGCCCGGACTTGAACCTACTATGACTAACACCACTAACACCACTGTGATCAAATGAATGAGCAGCCAAAACTTGAACGTGTGTGTCTCACTCTCTCTCTCTCTCTCTCTCTCACAGTGTTCGGCTCGCTGTGGCTCGCGGGGTGTCCGCACTCGAGACGTCCGCTGCTCCATGGAAATGAGACTGTGCAACAAGTCGTCCCAGCCGGTGGAGAGTCAGGAGTGTGAAGGCCCGCCCTGTGACCGCCGCTGGACCGTCTCCGACTGGGGACCCGTGAGTTCACTCTTCAGTCTTATTGGTCTCCGGGTTTCAGATAAAACTGCCTGAGATGTAAAACACACTGGCACAAAGACAGAATGCAATGATCTGTAAATCTCATAAACTAATAATTTATTACGACGGGAACATAAACAACAGAAAAGAACAGTTTCCTATAGATATTTGTCATTTTGATTAATGTCACCATTAATTGTTTCCCACCTTTTTCAGATGACATTTTCCTTCAACAATTACAATATCAAGCAGAGGATCTCCAACATGACAGTGAACTCAAAAAACGTTTTATATCAGGTGTTCAGTTCAGGGGACATTCACCAAAATGTCATCTTGAGAGGGCTAGACTGGTAAAATAGTGCCATAATAACCTTTAAATTTAAACTTTAAAAGGTTTTCCTTTTGGTGCAAAATACAGTGAAATGTCCAAAAAACTGCTCCTATAGTTGAATGATGCATGTTTTTACAAACTCACCCGGACAGCATGGCTTTGAAGCTTTCATGGCAGCATCACTGATATCTCAGGTCAGGTCTCACTGTTGTGTTGTGTCCACTACCCTTAAGAAATTAGTTAAAAAAAATCCACGCTTTCTTTGAATTTGAACAATATTTTTAGTTGGGTGGCAGGCTGGATTGGAGCTTCTTAAAGGCAAGTTTTGGCCTATAGGCCGTATGCTTGACCCCCCCCTGCTCTAATCGAAATGCTACCAGAGGATCCACAGTGAGAGATTTCTTTAAATCCTGGGAATTGTTAAAAGTTCTCACTGTTCTTTTCAAATAAGCCTCATTGGTAGGATACCATTGATTTTCCCCTGCCCCGGCTTTTTTGACATGACTCAAGTCATCATGCTGAAATGATTCATTCTGTTTCTATTCATATTTTCCACTTTGTCCCAACTTGTTTGTAATGTTTGTGTTTTCCTCTGTTACCTGTGCTGCCGCAGTGCTCAGGTGTGTGCCGGGAGGGCCGGATGGTGCGCGTGGTCACCTGCCGCTCATCGAGCGGCCTCGTGACGTCGGAGGAGCAGTGCGACCAATCGCTGCGCCCGCTGGCCATCTACCCCTGTGGAGACAGAGACTGCGCCCCCCACTGGGTGGAACAGGAGTGGCAGCAGGTAACTGCAGCTCGTCATGCAGATGCTTTGCGTCATATTTCATCTAAAAAGACTCACGCGGTCCTCTTCGTCTTCGTGTTTCAGTGTAACGCCACCTGTGGCCGCGGCGTGCGGCACCGCCAGGTCGTGTGCGCCGGCCTGGAAGGAGGCGTGTTCAAAGAGTTCCCCGACAGCAGCTGCGAACAAGCCAACAAACCCGAGACCAGATCGTCCTGCTTCCAAAGACCCTGCTCCAAGTGGTTCACCACATCCTGGTCACAGGTAACAGACACTGCCGTCTCGAATACACAGAAAACTCGGGATGCACCGATTTAAAGAATGAGCTTGATCGTTAACTACTTGCTAATACCGAGTAAAGAAAAGAGTATAGTTTTACCTCGATTATCTGGACCTTGGATCTGGCGGCATCGCAGTCTCTTTCCTACAGAGCTATCACCCGCAAGTACGGAAAGCAGAAAGTTGCTGACATCAAAAAAAGTAGAAGGACTTGCAAGTTTTAGCGCAAGGCTGTTTAGATGAACACGCCCAAACATGGCCGATTTAGAGACATGAAGATGGAGAAAACCTGAGGGAGAACATGCAAACTCCTCATCGAAAGGCCCCCAAACATATAAACTATAGATATGGACTTGACTAGAGCGATTATGCTCATGGCACCTCTTTTTTAATTATTATTTTTTGGGAACCTGCAACGTTAAAGAATCATTCTCTTGGTTCAAAATATAATCAGGAAGAAACGAGCATTGGTTCGCTATTTTCGCATGATTTCGGCACAAATTACTCTGTATGTGGTCACATCATGCCGTCAGGTGAACTGACGTCACAGTGAGGCTCGCAAATCTCCGACTGTAGGTCAGCAATTTACTGTGGAAAAACCTCAGAAGGAGCAACCTCAGATTTGATCTGCTCTGTAGAAATGTGTTTATAAATCCAGCTGCATTAGTTGAGAGAAAACACTTAAATTGTTAACTTAAATAGAAGTGCAGATGCTCAGGTAAGTGAGAAACTACAGGTTTCCAAGTACAAAGGGAGAAGCAGTTTGATCCCAGTGATACATATGATATTATATAATAATGTAAAGATAAAACTGATGGTGAGGTAAACCTTCAGTTTGATAAGTTTTTCAATTATGAGCTATTAAAAAAAAGCAGGCATTTTATGATCACCCATTAAATGTTCAAATATTTTTCTTAGTGCAGGTGTCCCAAACAACTTCAGACAGATGGAGGTGAAAATGAAAATAGAAAAAACAAAACCTCATGATAGATGAGAAGGTTTCTACGTCAATCTCTCCCCCATTTACAACATTGTTCTTTCTATCCGTGTATAAAAACTCTAATCCAGATTCAAAGGGTCATGGTCAACCTTCTATGAACCCGATGAAACCTCATGTGACTCCCAACAATGAAGGTCATTAAAAACACAATAGAGCATGAAGGAGCCACACCCTGAGAGCTGTGGATCGTCAACATAGAAACCATCACCATGGAAACCCGAGGTCTTTAGAGTTTGAAACCTTGTTGACGCTCGAGGAGTTTAAGTCTGGACTTGAGCCTCGTTTACATGTTTAAATGTTTTCAAGTGAAAATGGAAAACGTAGTTAGTTTGAATGATGTCATTCCGAGCCTCTGAAAACACATCTTTTTGAAACTTGGAATTTTATGAAAATACTCTGTCTCCATGACAACGGGGAAAAACACAACTTTTCTGAAATGTTGCTACTGCACAACACATGTGCACCACGGCCATAGTAAATGGTTCTTCTGCATGTGCAAGTGAAGGGACAATAACAACAATGGCGGCCTCCAGAGCGTCATGACTCTCAGTCCATGTTCTACTGGGGCTTGGTAGTTTAATAGTTGAGTCACCCGGAATAGAGAAGTTGTCTAAAGGTCTTAGATTTAAGTGTAACTAGTCAACAGCATGAAGTGATGAAGCCGCTTGTATAAGGAGCACGATGAGGTGGGCGTTCAATCAGTGTCGTGGATGAATTGAGGAGTAACTTCCTGCTTCACCACCTCAGTGCAGTAAGACCTGCGGGAGCGGCGTCCAGGTCCGAGAGGTGAAGTGTTACCAGGGGGAGGAGCTGGTGACCCGGGGCCACAGCTGCGACTCGGCTCTAAAACCCGAAGCCCGACAGAGCTGTGAGATCCAGAGCTGTCCGACAGAAGCACCAGGTACTACACCAGGAACAGATATGAGCGTCTCATACCTCCTGGAGCCTGCTTCACATCCTTTCTCTTCCGTTTCTCCAGCGGCGGCGCCGGCAGCTTCAGTAGCAGTGGACGACTCCTGCCAAGACAAGCCGACGGCCAACTGTGCCCTGGTCCTGAAGGTGAAACTGTGCTCTCATTGGTACTACAGAAAGGCCTGCTGCCAGTCCTGTAAGGCCCCGCGCCCCTGAAGGAGTCTTCAAACTGTGACCTCTTTATTGGTGCTACAGAAGCCTGCTGCTGAGGACTTGGACTCCGACCCTGTTTCTGTGACCTTATCACTCACCTGGAAGGTCATCACGTGCTCACTGTATTCTTCACCTCCATGTTGTCCCGCATCGACACTGCTAAAGCAATGAGAGTTAATTCTCCCTCACGAGAGAATGGAAAGATTTTTTTCCCCTTTGGTTTTGTTTTAGCTACCTTCATTTGACATAGGCCCTGTTAACTTTGTGTGCTAATAGACATATTTCATCCCCCCCCGACAATGTGAAGATAGACTAGCGATAGAACACACTGGGACACGCTTCATCCTTTGTGTTCATCTGTGGTGCAACCTCAATGTGAGAAATATAAATGAGAACAAAATGCAGTGCTGTGAGAATCATTTCAGTCGTCCGTGTAGAAGAGTGAGAGGTCCCAGAAAAATGTCCGCAACTATTCAGCCTCTCAAAAGTCCACACTAAATGAATGGTTTAGCAGATGGGGGACTACTGCAGTAGATGCCTGCTCATTAGAGCTTAGAGAGTGTCGTGATGACAGAAGACGAGCCAGAAAAATCTGGGTAAAGAAGACCTGGTGTGACCCTGAAACTTCAAGCAGTTCTCCACTCTGGCTCGCCAGCCTGTGAGTATGAGTCTCTCAGATCTTTAGCAGTGAACCTTCACCTGTAAAGGATCACTTCTGTGAGCTTCTTGACTTTGGATGCAAACTGGAGCCTCACTCTTTTGGTTCATCACCCAGTCTGATGCTCCAACTCAGGCGTGTCAGACTCATGTTACTTCAGATGCCACATGGAGCACAATCTGCTCTCGACCGGTAAGTAACTGCATCATGACTTGTGGGTGTTTGTGCTGGAGTGTCTGTTTGTGGATCTCCGTTGATGTCGAGGACCAGGGCCTCAGGATGATGAGGTGGGGAGGCTGTGTCACCCACAGTAAAAGAGCTCATTGGGTTTCCGTCAGGCTCTTTCTACGCAGACAAATGTGAGCACGAACAAATATCAGGAGCTCTCACAACTCTCCGTCTACGTGCTTTTATAATAGATTTATAATAGATCTATACATGAGTAATTTATTGACACATTATGGTTGTGAAGGGTGTTGGTCGCTCCATGTAGTAAAAAAATAGTCTACTACATTCATGTACTATTTTTTGCTTTATTACATCAAAAAGCCCCAAATATATACATTGGCATTCTTACATTACTGGTTGTTACAAGGAGGGTTTGCTCCTTACAAATGTGGGTTTAGTGTGAGCAGGAGAACAATTGCTCTGTAAAAAGGAGTGAAAAGCATGACCATCACATGTTTGGGTTAATTATGGGTAATTCAAGCTGTAGAGCTGCTGGGAAACAATTAAAGGAGCCGCAGTGGTTACATGCTCGGAACCAATGGAAAAACCATCCAACACTGGGTCCTAATCCACAGAAACATGAGCTGCGCGCTCTGTTGTGATGCTCACAGTCATTATTTACCATTGTGTCGCTCAGAATACCTTAAATCTGCACAAATAGCGTTGCCATGGTTACGAGGGGAGGCCATCCTATTGGACGGCTGCCGTGTGCCGCCACATCAAATCACATTAATTGAAGTGACCTCCGCAAGGAGAAACACATCAGAGAAGACGGATTCAGGTGAGTTCAGTCAGAAATATCACTTTCACGTAGAAAGATCTCCGGCACTCATTTCAATCTTTCCACAGAATCCTTCCAGCTGCTCCGGACAGAAGGTGACAAAGCTCAGATACTTCAGGTTCAACGTGATCGTGACCCAACATTCATCAAGAAAACTACGTCTTCAAGGTAAAGTAGTGCTCAGGATCAGCCAAGTTTCTCCCAAAAGTCTGATTGGAATTGAAAAGTTGATTGTTTAAGAATAGAATAAATACAATTTTATGTTAAGAATAAAGAAAAATAGTGAATACAAATTAAAAATTAATACATACATGACTGACGGTGACTAATAGAAGCATGGAAGAGTGGAACTGACACGATTTACAGTTATTTTTATATCCAGTTATTTTTCTCTGATTATATGAAAGTCAATTTTTTGTATACAATGTATATATTTTAAAACAGTAAAATCATACCTACTATTATTTAAAAGAAAAGGATTTTTCAGTTTATGTAAAATCATTGTTTGGATCCTTAATTTAAGAAATTAAATTTCAACCTGTATATTGTACATCCGGAATTGTATTATTTCAAAAAATAATGTAAAATACTGAGTTTAAAGGTTGTTTTTTTTTATATATATTTGTGTTGTTAATCAAGAGACTCAAGATCAGAAAAAGAAACTTTATAATTTAAATTATTCAGACTTAATCTCAGTTGACGGTTTTATTCATATTTTCCTCAATATGCCTTGTGTGTAATTTGTTTCTTTGTACTTATTTAATGTTTCAAACATGCTTTTAAGTCTTTTTGTACCTTTGTGTCATTTTTCAGAAAATGTATCTGTAGTTAATCTACGTCTCTGTCTTATTGGTTTCATAACTTTGTATCTCATTGATATTTTACAGTATCATACTACTTAGAGTCTATTTAAATGATATTTAATATAAACTAATGAATTAAAAATACTCACATCTCTAGATTATTCAGTATGTATGCACATTTATGTATTTATGTAGATTTACTGCAGTTTTGAAGCTAATACGTTTTATTCTTTTCACAGAAAAAATTCCCGATTGAGAACAAAATTAATAAAATGTCATTTAAATTGCTTTAATTTGTGTTTTAAAAGTACGTTCCGCTTTTACTTCAGTTCTTTTCAACTGCAAGAACTTTGAAAATACTCAACTAGTGACACTTGTGGTATTCGAGTACTTCTTTCCACATGTTTGGTCGGTATTCGGTGCCTGCTTGGAGTAAATTTGTATAACTTTATAGAATCATTGACGAGTCGTAGTTCGAACAGCGGTAATCTCGTCCCTGTAGCAGATCTGAACAGTGAAGTTCAGATTAATTTGCATTGATTATGGACTTGATAGGAAACGTGATTCCAACTGTTGACGTCCGCAGTGGGTAGCCCAGCTCACCTTCCAGATTAGAGGGCGAATAACCCGTTTGGTGAATTCTGCTTCATAACAACGGGAAGCGGTGAAATAGAAGGAGGCTGCAGAGGAATTAGTGGTGCTTCGTGGAGGTAATCCTCAAAAAAAAGTTAATAAATCTCTTGTACACACGTGTTTAGGGTGGAATCTTCCCTTCCCTCACCTGGTATAACCGTTTAAAGTTACGGTTTCAAGTGAAAACACGTGCATTTTTACATTTTCGGGTCAGAATCTGTTTCCACGGAAATGGCAGAAACGCTGAAAACAATGTAGTTACCATGTTGTGCCACTAGTGAGTGCAGTTGGTTGTTT
The DNA here is from genome assembly GCF_963383615.2 of Lipophrys pholis. Lineage (NCBI taxonomy): Eukaryota > Metazoa > Chordata > Actinopteri > Blenniiformes > Blenniidae > Lipophrys > Lipophrys pholis. The sequence goes on along the minus strand of NC_137635.1, from coordinate 46,011,812 downwards.
TCGTCAAGACACCACACACACGCACACTGAGAACGATCATGTCTGTGTGGACAACTGGCTCCAGATGTCTCTGAGTGCCGCGCTGTCGCTGCTCGCCGCGGTGTGTGCGTGCCACGTAGAACGATGTGCGTGTTTCCCCAACGGCTCGGTGGCCTTCTCCTGCGGCAGCATGATGCCAGCGCACCCGCCTTACAGCGCCTCCAACAACAGCCCGCCGTTCACCGTGACTGCCTCCAACTCCACCTACAGGCCGGGAGGAGTCATTACCGGTGAGCCACACGCGCACAGGCCCCAGGATCAAACCTGGGGTTTGCACACTGAGGACAGAGTCCTAACCACTTCCCCTCGGTGTCGCCAAGACGCACGTCTTAAACCTCGGAGCTCAGTCTGTGCAGATTTGATTGGTTGTCCTTTCCTTTTTGATCCGACGGTTGAAGAACTGCTGCATATTTTCATGTAAATGATGTTTGGACCTGTAATCTATTTCAGCAGGAGCTTCACATATATCTTCTTTTGATGCTTGAATACTGTGTGTGAAATAGTACAAATTTGTAATTCTACACCACTACACTTCTGGAGAGAACATGTGAAAACAACCAAGTCCCTGTGTCCCTGTGTCTTTCTCCTCCATCAGTAACCGTGGAGGGAGTGAACAGCAGCTCAGAGTTTCAGGGTTTCATGTTGCAGGCCAGAAGCACACAGCAACAAGGTAACGGAGAGATTTAATCTGAACATGTGGTTGTTAATCCTGATCCAGCAGTGGGGGATCAGGATTACAACTCACTGGCCACTTTATTAAGAAGACCGTCCTTCTCGTACTGCGTTTTACCTCCTTCTGTCCTCAGATCTGCTTTAAATCTGTGATGTTGACGTGATCCTGCAGGGACAGTTTACACTTCTAAAGTACCAAGTTGCTTATTTCACTTCTATATCACCGCAGTTATTCATCCCATCCAAAAATAAGTCCGTTTATCAGTTCATGCCTGAGAGTGTCTGAGTCTCAGCTGTGACACAAACTGCAGCTGAATGTTTTCTGCTCACAGCTTCGCTGTGGCCGGTGGGGAAGTTCACCAACATCGACCCGGCCACGTTCACCGCTCTGGACTGTAACAACAAGAAGGTATGAAGGGAGGAGCTCAGCTGAAGTTCCATCAGTTAGAGGGGGAGGAAGATGCTCTATAATCTAGCTGTGAGCAGGAGGAAGATGCTCTATAATCCATGTATATAATGTGTGAGCAGGACTCTACAGTCACTCAGGCTTCAGGATCCAAGAAGAACAAAGTCCAGCTGACTTGGGAGGCGCCGAGCGACACCAGCTATGGGGACGTCTACTTCAGGTAACTCAACATCCGATTCATGGTCATTTTTAACTTTTTAAACTGTCCACCGGACGTGAGCAGACGTGTGTCCGTGCTGCAGTGCCTCTCTGGTCCAGAACTACGGAACCTTCTGGGTCCAGCTGAACAGCAGCACTGTGAGGGCGGGCAGCCGCGGGACCTCGGTGAGGATGGACCTGGTGATGCATTCACTGACTCACCCGCCACACTGAGGCTGACGTGCTTCTCTCTTCTCCGCTGCAGGTTTTCTCCTCCTCTTCCTCCTCGGCTCTGCTCTTCATCAGCCTGCTCGGTCTGTCGAGCGACTACTGACACACCCCCTTTCATGAAGATCTGGTTTCTATTAAAGATTATTAGGAGTTTCATTCTAGTTTTGGGACATTTATGCAAAATCACCTTTGCACAGGAAGTAGCAATGACAAACCGGTTTCTGCTCTCGGTTCTTACTGCATACTCTGAAAACTTTTATACTGTACAAAAAACATAAAACAGATCATAGTTTGCCTTTTGTGTGACTGTAAACAGACAGAATGCTATTGACTCAACACACCATCTTGTGGTACAATGTGGTAATGCAACAGCTGGTTTACATCTGAATATTCTAACGTCTCTTAATTTATTTTAATACACGAACAAATAAAGATACTGTACCTTCAATGTGAGCTGTAGGATTTATGGCTGGATATCTCATCTCACAGTGGGAGCAAAGTGACGTGGCTCTGCTAAAGGTTGAAGCAATCACAGCTTTTCTAGAGATATTAAGAGTCAAAGTGGGCGTGTTTTCCTGACGGTGTGAGCTGCTCATGGTATTGATCGGTGTCCTGTGGAGGAAATTGTCCAAAATCTGACTCAGGATGTGGCGATTAAAGGTTACGAGAACACTTTTCTGTCTTAAGGTCTAAAGGCTAGTTGTGGACGTCAATACTTGTAAAGTGATGCTGGCACCTTGTAACATCTATTAATATATGGAAGGAACTATTTCATGTATACGAGGGCATATCGAGGCTTATAAGTCTCAATGGCTCAATGTTTCTGATTTAGTTTTGATCGTGTTGAACAACAGAGGTGACATTCACTTTGCTTGAGAACAAGGATCAGTTTTCACGAAGGGATCAGTCATGTAACAGTTTATTCAGAGTTGTTGCGTCTTCGACAAACGGGAAATTTCAACACCACAGACAGGACGAACACTCGCAACATGGGACATTTATCCAGTGAATCTCTGAAATTAAACGTGCTAAAGTTACACATACTGCGTACGATAAGGCTGCCGGGAAAAACAACAATGAAGACGATGGGTTTGAAGGCGAGAGGTGGACTGTTGAGATACTTTAAAGCTACAGTGTCAATTTTGCTTTAACTTAAAACGCAGTATCTAAAACTGAAGTCTGCACAGGAAAGACTTGACGAGATGTTATAGGATATTGGAGCTCGCTGGTTGGTTCCAGCGGTCCCTTTTGTTTTTGTCTCAATACACCACCTTGTGGTACAAACTGGTATTACAACACGGTGTTTTCAGCCAAAAACATTGCACACTGTACCTTTAACAAACAGTCGTAAAAACTGCTGCTACAGCTTTGAATCGGATTAGGAGTTCACAGACATTGAAAGAGTCAAAAGGACACAGTGGTTGGAGGTGTTTGTAGAAAAGCAGATTTTCCACGAGATAAAAATAATTACTCAATTGGCAGAAATGTTTGTTCATCCCTTTTTTTCCGCCTCAGACTTGCTACGAGGGTGAGAAAAAAAAGTCAGGTTTGTTTTAAACCAAACATAATTTCCCAGTCACATTTTTTGAAAATGTAAAACTTTTTAATTGTTTGAAACGCAGAAATAACTGACCAAACTCTGAACTTTTCAATTATATTGTAATTTGAGTCAAGTATCTGTAGTGACTCACCCTCTAGTGGCTCAAATTGGAATTACAAGACTGAAAAGCCATAAAGCAAAAAAATATTGTACTAAAATAAATATTAAGTTTGATCGATATCGTATCGAGTATGCAGCCCTATGTGGCTATTGTTATTATGGTGTTGCATTTTAGTAAGAACTCTGCTTCTGAATGCTGTTAGGCTGTAAAAAAAAAATAGTTTCTCCAAGGAAAATAAAGGTTAAACTCCACTTTGAAATAAAAAATAAAAGTTAGACTAGTGACGTGAGGATCTACAGGTCGTACACGACCTCCAGCACGGTGGCCAGGGACCAGGCTTGAGTCTCGCAGCTGAAGGGGCAGTACTGTCCATTCTCATTGGTCAGCTCTGGGAGGCCTTTCCACGGAGACCTGAGGGGGGGTGGGGCATAGACAGGAAGTGATGAGAAGGAAACCAAGAAAAAAAAATCACTCTACCGGGGTCCCGTCTCACCTCTCCAGGTGAGTGTAATGTCGCGACAGCACGTTCTTCACCAGGATCACCGTCTTGGCGTACGTGTCTTCGCCGAGCTTCTTGGCGAAGTAGAGTTTAGCTCGCAGGAAGTAGCCCACCGGCCACAGCCACTCCTAAAAACAGCAGTATTTATATTTCATTATTAGCAACAGGTTTTCAAAAAGTCCCATAACTAATAGTCCAAAGTATTGGAGTCGATCAGAACAACTCGGGCAGGAATTTCACCTGATGTTGGTAATGTTGAAATTGAGATGCAAATCTTTTTTTTTTTTTTGATAGGAAATGTCAAATTTTCATGTAATGAAATGAGACAGCCAGTGGAATATTACACTCATTTTTAATTTCTTAACATGTTAAATGTCCAGTGATATTTCTCTAAATTCAAACATAGGATTAAAACTGCACAACTCTTCTGGGTTTATTTAATTTCGGTGAAAAAGTGCTTTTAACTTTTTAGCCTCGGCTGAGAAACAGTTTATCATGTTAATATTGCTCTGCATTAATATTCCTCGATAAGATGGATTTTTAAATGAGTCGTCAAGCTGGACGGCCTTTTTGAACATGTTTCCAAAGAAAAGCCTCAGTCTTTGATTTCTGTGTGGAATTATAAACGGTTAGATGTTATATTTAAAGGTCCAATATAATACAGTTTTTCATCAGTGTCAAGAGGTCCAACAACATTGTATTCAAAGTAATTCAATCAAGTCCAGCCTTGGTCCTGAATTTCAGTCTAAAAGTCCTTCTACTGAGCTCTACTGAGAACAGGCTGTGTCTGTGTCTGTCCACGTCTACTCCCGGCCCGTCTCGGGGGGACAAAGCTTTCCGGAGTTTCAGATTTAAGTGGTGTTCCCCCCCCCCCCCCCGTTTCCCTCCCCACATGATGTCATGAAGGGGAAAATGAGGTAAACTGGATGGAAGACGTCTGCGGACAGTGTGGGACTCACCGGGCCCTGGTGGTAGTTGAAGCCTTTGGACAGGTTGTAGTTGTCGTTGTCCAGCGCGTTATCGTACACGCCGCAGTACACCATGTCGCTGCAGGGACACAAACGCACGTCTCAGCACAAAGATCCTACCAGGAGGGCAACGTTAACATGACGGTGGCGTAGTAAAGAGACTGTGTGCTAGAAAATAACAAAGATGTTTAGGATGGCTAAAAACTCAAGCAAGATTTCTGTTAAATATTTGATGGAGTTTCACACCAACATGAGTTTATCTGTCCAGATGTGTCGAAACGTGATGTAGAAAATCAATCAAACGTCAATAAAAACAAAATATATGGAACCAAAACTGAGAAAACACGGCGTGTTTAAAGCTGTGAAAGCTTTAAATCCTGTAAAACGTGATAAAGTGATGAAGTATTTACTCTGGGTCGAGCGTTTTCATTCCCAGTGGTCCCAGTAGTTTCTTCTCAGCCACCTCCAGAGCCCGCCAGGCTCTCTCCACTGTGAACAGCTCTGGGGCCTAAACAAACAAACAAACAAACAAACAAACAAAACAAACGCATGAAGAACTCCTGCTTCCAGCTCCCTGTGGACTCCGGGCGGTCGTACTCACCACCACCATGGCGATGGTGAAGTTGGGTCGGAGCTGGTAGTCGCACCAGGGGCTGGAGGCTCCGTAGCTGTCCTTGTAGATGCCCTTCTTGTGCACCAGGTCGGGCTGCTTCTCGTTGGGGTCTTTGGGGTCGCCGGACACCCAGAATCCTGCTTCGAAGGACTGCTGGAGCTGCCGGTTCCAGTCGGCGTAGGAGACGAAGCCTTCTGCACCTGGAACAGAGGGGGAGAGCCTCAGCGTGGACCGTCGCAGGACGCCGGAGTATCTACTTAATAGGTACGATACCCTGCGTGTGCACTTTGGCTCCGTCGTAAGGGAACAGTCCTTTAGCGTGGAGCTCGACCACCCAGCGGACGGCCGATTTACTGAGACCGACGATCTCCACTGCTGCGCCGTCCCTGCACACGACCACAACAAGACCACGTTAGAACTGCACGAACGCATCTTTTTAGGGAAACGACAAGCTTCAGCTAGAATATTAAGATCGACATAATATCACTTAGTAAAGTTGCAGCTGATCAGAGAACCGTGACGACTCAACGACTTTGCCCTGTACACTGTCAAAGAGGAGGAACGCGAGTCACCTGGGCGTAGCGGGCATGCCTTTGTTCCTCGCCCTCTCGCTCTCTCCCATCTTGTCCATCCACGTGCCGCAGTTGAAGCGGTTTCCTCCCGTCACGAAGCCGGTGGCCGGATCCACCTTGGAGGCGACGCTGAACCCTGCACAGAGCGCCCGAGGTTAGCCAAGTGTCCCGCTGCTGCCGCGCCGTCCGACACCGACCGCGAGCGAGTCACCTTCATCTCTCATGTTCCGGTCTATCTGGGGTCCGGCGTTTCTCTCTCTGAAAGAAATCCCCTCTAGCTGGCGCTGCAGCGCCTCATGGATCACGTCGTACAGAGGCTGCTCCTGCTCAGTGGGAAAAAAAAATGAAATGTAACCTGACAACATGAAATGCCAAATCCTGTGTTGATGATCTTTCTCGGGTCAGAAATCTGGGATTATTTAGATTTGTGGCGTCGAACCTATCAACTCCACCAAGGCTGCACTGTGTATTACAAATCTATAGTCATGATGTCAACGGCAGAGTGAGAAACGAGTCAAAAGCATAAAGAACAAAATACCAAAAATATATAGAAACATATCGGTAGAAACTGTGTGTGTGTGTGTGTGTGTGTGTGTGTGTGTGTGTGTGTACATACCACCTCCCCAGGTTTGCAGGGTTCGGAGTCATCAGTGGGGTACATGCGTGTGACGGGGCAACGGAGGATTTCGTGACCTTGGGGAACGAGAGTGGCGTAGTCCTGCAAAGGAAGAGTGAAAAGTGAACATGTGACCGTATCCTGACGACTGAGGATTTTACCGTCACATCTGCCCCGGTAATCCCACAGTCCCACCTGGATGCACTGCAGCCACCACCACACGGCATCCCGGCAGTTGTAGCGGGCACAGCGACCTTCTCCCAGCAGGTTGGGGATCAAACCGTGGCGCAGGGTCCCGGCGAAGGCCAGGATGATGTTACTGTGGAGGCCGACATGAGTGAGTACGTCGAATCTATCCATCAAGTCCGATATCGGCATCGGTGCATCCATCGTTTTATCAAATGTTTGTTTGAGGAGTCTTCTCTCCGCTCTGGTCAGAAGTCGAGCGTTCCCGACATGTCAAACCTCATTTCTCTAATAATTCAAGATATCTACTGCTGATGTGAACACGCTGAGAAAGCACATTGAATTGGGCCTCCGGTCTCAAACATCTCCTCTCATCTGCTCCTCAAGGTTTACCGATGACCTGAACCAGGCCAGAAGTAACGTGGCGGCTTCTCTCCTGACAGCTCCTCCACCTACCGAGCCTCGGCGTGTCTCCCGGTGATGAGCATCAGTCCTCTGAGAGCGATGAACGTGTCTCTGCCCCAGCAGCGGAAGATCCCGGCAGAGAAGTGAGGAAGACCTGGAGAAGGAAGAGTCTTACTTTCAAACTGAACCACAGAAAGTGAAGATGAAGCCCGTGGGGGGGTTGGGGGGTTGGGGTCGGTCACCTGCAGCCATGGAGACGCAGCACTGCTCCTTCAGGCCGGTGGCCGGACTGATGCGCAGCGGGACGTCGTCCAGTTTACTGGACAGAGGAGGCAGAGCCGGGAAGCGTCCCACGCCGCACATCTGCACCGAACCCAGCGCCAGGTGGCGCACGAAGCTCGAACCGTTCTGGATGAAGCTGGACAAAGAAAACCAGCGCATAAAGAAAAGGTACGCAAGGCGACAGCAGAGCCACTTTAACGCAAAATCAGTCGGGCAGGCGTTAGAGGTTTGTAATGAATTCCAGTTATTTAGTGAAAAAGAAGTGTACATATTTTACTAGTTAAAAGTAAAAGTGTAACTTTTGTGTTTCTCCTCAGCCCCGTTTCCAGGGAAAAGTTTCTCACAGGAACAGTAACAGTGCCATTACCAGAGAGTACTCGGTACGCAGGGCAGAGAAAACAAGTTACTAAAACTTCACTCGTCACCAAATACTAGTGAGGAATTCCTGAATGAAGTGGTGTTGTTGGACTGAAATGTCCTACCTGGACATGAGCTTGAAGGCGGCGTCCAGAGCCGTGGTGTAGGTGGACACCAGGATGGCGTCGAAGTAACAGGGGATGAGGTACCGAGGGAAGTGCTTCAGGTAGTTAAACATGGCCGCCATCCACTGACCCACCTGTGGGGCGGGGAGGAGGAGGAGGAGGAGGAGGAGGAGGAGGAGGAGGTGAATGACAAGGACTGGTCTGTTGAACGGCGAGTTGCTGGGTCGATTCTTTGCTCACCTGCGCCAGCGCGCCCTCTTTGTTGACCAGCCTGTTGGAGACGAAGTCGATGAGCCAGTCGCCCTGCCTGAGGTTGGCGCACACGGGGTGTCCCAGGTCGTTGTTGGGACGGATCTGAGCCAAGACGGATATCAGACCTGAAAAGACACAAGGCAGATCCAGCACACTGTGGAAAACCTGACGGACTACAGACGGGATGCTACTGCCGCCGCCGCCACCGCAGCGTCTCCACCTTGCAGTCCAGCGTATTTAAAGCTCTCCCAGCCGGGGATGCTGTAACAACCGCCGCCGTCCTCCTGCTCCTCCGAGTCGCATCGGAACAGCAGGACATTCAGCTCGGATAACGTCAGCTTGGACATCAGCCTGGGAAACACAAAGAGACGAAAAGACGAGTTTCAAATGAGACATCAGACACGTTTAATGTCCTTTGCATCTATTTGATGCTCATAAGTTTGAATTAAAGCAGCACAACATGTCGACATTTTATCGCCGTGTTCGTCAAATTGCGCAAAATAGAAACGGCAATACATTTATGGTTCATTCCACTGTGTGTTAATGCTATTTTAAACCTGAAAGGAAATCACAACTTACAGTGAGAGGATTTACAGAAATAACTCATTTAAAAAAACAAAATCGTGGAAGAATAAAACAAAAAAACTACAAACATCAACTGCTCGTTTTTGAAATATTGGCAGAATGACCACTGTTATTCCCCAAAAGACATGAATGTAATCTACCAAAGTAGAAATATTTATTCCAAATTTTATCATTATTGCAACATTTAATGGGATTATTGTACGGCAGAGTGAGAAACGCACAAAAATCAAGGGGAGAAAAGAGCAAAATACCAAAAATATATATAAATATATCGGTAGAAACCATTTTGGACCACTAAACACACACACACACAGTAGAAGTGTGTGTGTGTGTGTGCGTGTGTGCGTGTGTGTGTGTGTACGTACTGCGAGAGCGGCTTCTGCAGCGCCTCCGGGGGGTTGTCGTCTGCCACGCTGCCTCTCCTGTACTTGGGGCTGAACTGGGACAGATAGTACCTCAGTACTCCCACCAGCTTCTGGGCTTTGGGGTCCAGACTGACCCTGTAAAGACGAGACGGGGGGAGTTTACCGATTTAAGAGTCCACCCACATGGAAACTTCAAACCTCACTCAGTCTCTGTTGCTCGGCTTTATTTGTCGTTCGTTTTAAACGTCTCTTGGTCAGTTTAGGGCCCGTTTGAGTCCAAATGTTGGTTTGAGACTCATAACAGCATTTTATTTTTAATTAAATGAAGGACGTATAGGTGAGGAGACACAGTGTCAGGCCAACATGTCTCCACTTTAAGCCTGTTTACATTCCTCAAAATCAAACAAATCGCAAAAGTACAACCTGACATGCAGGCCTGCCTGAGGTGGAAGAAGAGGAAGAGTTACTGCGTATGCGCCAGTCCTAGTATATATATATATATATATTTATATAAATACATATAAAACATCTAAATACACACACAGACAAGTCCTGAATGTTTTTCTGCTACTATATTAATACTGTAAAATAAAGCCTAAAAAAGAAGCACTTGTGTCCAAAACGTGAAATTCTCTCAATTAAAAAGCAGAATTAAGTCAAAGTGGTTCAAGACGTTCACATAGTTTCTTAGTCAAGAGAGGATGAATCAAGACATTCATTCATATTTCATTAAGAGAAATGTACTATTGCAGAGACATTTATTTACCTCTGTTATTCTACGTTACTTAACTTCACAGTTACAAGCAGCCCTTTAAGAACAACAGTCATGGTAGTAGTAGTAGTAGTAGTAGTAGTAGTACTAGTAGTAGTAATGGTTTATCCGGTCAACCTAATACTGAATTCAGCAACAAAAAAATAAATAAAGAAACAAACAAGCAGAGGAAGAACGAAGGGTTGAGGCTGAAGTTTAATTTATTTTGCCTAACCCTGTACATGACATACATGAAGCTTCTGCAATTGGTGTAACAGAACCAAAAACATAAACTGTCCTCTAAGGGAACTAAGTTGCTTTTAATCTCGTCCTTCCTGAGCTTGATGTTTTTCCAAAGTGGTGAGCTTTGTCGCATTTTTTTAAGTGAGTCGTCCAGGTTGTTCCAAAGAAACACGTTTAAAAACTGTATTTTATGTTGCATTTAGGAAGTTTAAATGACAAATTTAGAATGGAAAACATTCCATTCCATATTCAGCGGTTTTTGCACCTGGTCATAGACACATTGGAGATTAAAATACCACCGAAAACCTTTCTTGATCCCAGACTGAAATATCTTTAAGCATTGCTCCACACAACATAAATAAAACAGGATAAAAAAAGTATTTTAAATATTAATACGTACAATTCCTAACGGTGACTAATGAAAGAACAGAGAGGATGAAATTAACTAAAACACAACAAACACTAATAAAGGAAGGAGTTCTAAAGTCTTATGGCCACACAGGGACATTTTAACTATTTTATCTCTTTTTGAAGCAGTTTTGCTTGTTTGTGTTTTTCAGAATTTCGAGTCATTTTACCATTGAATTTTTTCCCCCATTTCAGTGATTGTGCCTTTTCTTTTAAAGCTTCGGGGAACCACGTGTCTGCAGAGTTGCCCTGATGTCTGGAACCTCGCGGGGGGGTTACCTGAAGGCGATGACGCTGCCCGGCGTCAGCTTCTGGAAGGTGATCTCCTGCACAAACTCCGATCGGCCTTTAGAAGTCACGCCGGCCTTCTTCACCAGCGTGCTCTCCTCCAACTGCGCACACGGTTAGTGGACAATCAGCGAAACGGAGCTTCCATCGCTGGGATCGCAGGCGATTGAGAAGAGCTCACCGGTATGTGCTCTTTAATCTCCACCGTGTACTCGGGCATGCCGTTGATGAAGTGTTCGTCCTTCTCGTAGGTCCCAGCTTGTCGTTCCACGGTGCGCGCCTCCAGCACCACCTCCTCGATCTTACCTGATGGACAGACAGCGTCAGTGTTGCCTTCAAACCGTCCGACATGGTGGCGGCGGTTGATACTGTGGTCGTACCGGGTATGAACATTGGCGGGACGTTGGCGTCGTACTGGTGGGTTTTGGGGTTCCAGAAGGCCGTCCTGCTGACCGTCACCACGGACTGGTGGGTGCTGGGGCAGTGACGGGTGATCGCAACGATGTCTGCATCCACCTGGTCCACAAACACCTGAAGACAGTGAAAAGGGGGATTATATAGTGCCGATCGGATCAGTGGGCAACTCAATCAGGAGGATTAAAGTGGGAATTTAACTCTGCTTCGGATTGGGGAATTTTCTTCTTCTTTGTTGGTATAATACGGCACGCTGGGAGTCGTTAAGCATGTTGAGATCGTGGTGTCAAAATTTACATGACGCACACTCTGCATCACAACTAAGAAAAACTTATGAAGGCACTATTTTACCGGTGATAACCCACTCATGAAGAAATTGAGCTGAATGTGGCCCCAGAACTAAAACGTGTTCGACACCCCTGATATAGATCGTAAAACTGCACATAGAGTGTCCTTCCTTTTAAAGTTGCCAGCCTAAGATACAAGTACAATAATCCTGCTGTCTAATCATCATCTCGACCTGCCACAACTGTGAAGGTACGGGGATTATCTCGGCAAAGGAGAAGTGCTCGCCAACACTGATTTAGACACATTCCAGAACCATATTTGAGAGAAATAAGTCTTTTGTGTACACAGAAAATGTTGCCATACCATACCTGGAATGACGCCCCAGAAGTGAAGAAAATCTGTCATGGATTTGGGGTAATAAAGTTTGAATACAACCCATGTGAAAGTGTTGAAAGGCTGGATAATATGACCCCTTTAAGTGACTTCCCATGATGAGTGTGTACCTGCATGAATCCCTGCGAGGCCAGTTCCTGATGCAGGTTATTCACCGCCAGCTTCCCTGCTATGATGGCAGTCTGGGTGCCCACTTCCCCCATGGAGGTGGGCACCGCTGCGGGGTTCCACTTGGGGTAAAACCGCTCCTCCTTCACCACGGAGATCTAGAAAACACACACACACACACACAGGTTAAGTTTCTCTGCCCTCTGCTGCAGAATTACTGTAATATCAGCCATCGCTACTACTTGAGGATAAAGTTTACGTTTCTATCAAACTTCCTCAGGAGGAAGAAGGAGAAAATCCAAGTAGAAGTGTGTTTTCTTCACAGACATGCAGGCTGAGACGGAGAACCAGAGCTTTTAATAAACAGCTGTAATGGACTTTAATTGTGTCACAGTGTCAAACATGAGGCCCGTGGGTCAAAACAAAGAGGTGTTACCGAACCACAAAGTAAATTGTATACATTTCATAGAAAACATTGTTTTGGATTCTTTTGATTTGAGTGTTTAGGACATTTCATTGTAGTTTGCACCAGAAAGTATAATTAAAACTGGCTTCATGTTACAGATGTAGAAATTTTTTAAGATAATTGTTTGGTTTGGTGAAAATGTGGATATTTTCATTACATACAGTGTGCGCCACAACAAAGACAAACTTTACCGTTTCATTTTAAAGGTTATTATGGCACTATTTTACCAGTCGGGCCCATTCAAAATGAAACTCGGCTCTTCTTCTCCTACTAAAGTGCTGGACACAAGCAGCAGGAGCGCTGGAGAATGGATTTTTTCCACATCAAAAGGTAAATTAACAAAGAATATTCCATGTATATTTGATGGCAGAGGACGATTGGAGAACGATAATATCAAGAGTGAATGTGTGGTGTGGCGATAGCGGACCTGATGTGGCACCATCTCATCGTATCCTCTGGTGGAGCCGGTAGCGCAGCAGGCCATGGAGACGATGGCCGAGCTGGGCAGAGAGTCCAGCGCCGACCGGAGCTGCGGATCGACAAGCAGTTAGAAACCCGTTCGGGATCACATCACGACGTCTTCCAACACACATCCTGGTAGCGCCCCACCTGGATGGGACACTCGTTGTCGTGCGTCACATCCAGGAACATGGCGTGGGCGATGGAGGGGATGAGCGGGCGGAGGCTGGGCTGGACGAACGCCCCCACCGGCTCGCCGCCGTAGCGATAGACGAGGCGGCCCTCCTCGTGACTGTCGCCGGCTGACATGGCCTCTGTGGACGGGACGAGGAGGAGAGGGACGTGAGGGAACGGCACACAGAGTCAACGCAAGAACAACAAGAGGAAACTGTAGGATTTTGAGAGTTTGAGTTCCCAAATGCTTGAACAAATCCCACAATTCCCTTGTTCCTGCTTTAACAAATAACTGCATGTCCACAGTGTGTGAGTTCATACATCCAAACTTTAAGCCACATTCCAGTCAAAGCAAGAGTTCTCCCTTTAAGAGCTGCAAACTCACCTTCATTAAAACACTACGGTTGTTTCAGATCAGCACTTTGTGTAAAACTCTTGAGTTATATCTGGAAATCAGGTGATTATTTCTAATGTTTAGCATTTTACAGTATTTAAATCCTATCTAGATTAAAGAGGGAGCAGAATGGGTTTCCATCCAGGGGGCCAGTGTGGACATTGTTACCACAAGACTACATAATAACTCCTCTCTGTAAATACTGTTCCATACTAATATTAGTCTAAATTCATCTTTGTACATATCAATATTTAAAATTACTGATTACATTTTTTTTATCCAGTTTTATTTCATATTCAACTTTCGTTCTATTAATTCTGTGTGGAGCAATGCTGAAAAATATTCCCCTCTGGAATTGATCAACTATTTTTATTCTATTTCATTGTAAGTTTTAATATAGTAGATGATGGCATTCTGAAAATTATGTATGAAACTCATAAACACACTTTACCAGTTAATGTCCTGCACAGATTTGCAAAAAAGAGAAAGTAAACAGAACTCAAAAGAAAGAGAGATTTGGATCAAATCACGATTTTGCACAAAATTAACAGAATGCTGCATTTCTGTAAAAGTGGTCATTTAATGGGACAATCTAGACAAGGAAGCGAAAGAATCTAAATCACTTGCAAGATGTAATTATGTAAAAAAGAAGCCTGTTACTAAAATACAATAGAAATGAAGTAAGATTATCACAGTGTTTGTTATGAGAGATAACTGATATGAGCTTATAATCATTGTTTGTCGTTTTTAAATGGATTGTTTGACACAAAGGACAATTTCCATAATTGTTTTTGTATTTTATTGAATTGGTTTTTTGTTTTCCCCATCAGTGAATGAAATAAAATCAACTAACTAAAAACTTTTCAAAGTAATATCAGCCACCAGTTTTAATCAAAGAAACACCATGAGGTTGAATTATGGGTGAAAGCTACAGTCATATTTATCCAACCAAAGTTGAAAAGTGATTTCATGAAGGTTCAGTGAATGCCTGAGTGCAGATTGCCGTGTCTGTGTATGAAGTGACGACAACAGTGGCGTACCTCGTATGAGCGATGAAATCCCTAGCTTGGTAACAAAGACATTATCCAGCTCCTCGCTGCCGGTGAACAGCTCAGCCACCACATACAGGTTAGGACACACTCTCCTGGCCACATCCAGCATGAACTGCTCGGCCGCGGAGAACGGTCGCGAGGAGAGCGCGGCGGCGTGGGCGAGGAGGGGTTAATGTGGAGGGGGAACAGCGAGAACAGGCCTCCAACATGCAGGCATGCCGGAGAGAGACGGATGGCGAGGGGGAGAGTTTGGTAGCGGAGAGAAGACAGAGACAAAAAAGAACTCCGATTAGTTGGTGCACGAGCGGATGTACCTCGTATCAGGCTGCTAATCCCCAGCCGGTTTACAAACACATTGTCAATGAGCTCGCTGCCCGTGAACAGCTCGGCTATCACATACAGATTGGGGCGCACCAATCTGGCTGCGTCTAACATGGCCTGGACAAGACGGCGGGAGGATTGTCACAGACAGGGAGAGAGGAGGAGGAGGAGGAGGAGGAGGAGGAGGAGGAGGAAGAAGAGGAGGAGGAAGAAGAGGAGGTTAACGGGGACAGGACCTGATTCAACCAGTCTGTTTACAGTGTGAATGAACTGATACCTTAACAATGCGTTGACTGGAATGAAATGTCCGCTTACTTTTGAATCAGAAACCAGAAGGACGGTATACAGATTTAATGCGAGGTTGCTCCATGAATAAAAAAAAAAAACTCGGAAAGACCTTTAAGTAATATTTTGGAATGCTTAACCGCATCCCGACGCGTCATCCGAAAACATTGACCTGTTCCGATCACTAACCGATCTGAGGATTAACATGACAATACCTCAGCCACGTGTAACGGGGTCGAATGGCAGTTGTCCAGTCTGACTCCTTGGAAGTACTGGGCCGTGATCTCCGTGTACTTCTGCATGTGAGCCCACAGGTACGGGCAGTCCTCCGGCCCGCTGCCGTAGCGGAGCTTGACGCTGTCGCCCCAGCAGATCAGCTCGCGGCGCAGGTACACGTTGGAGCCTGGGGAGAAGAGCAGGAATCCATAACACAGAGAACGTTGGGAGATTTCAGCACATCTTCTCTGGAACTGTTGTTTTGTTGCACAAAATGTAAAAACAAAAGAAGGGTGAAAGGAAAATACTTGGTTGTGTTACTTCTCGTGTCTTTATTAGCCTTACCTGGCTCAGCGAAGTTGCGCAGCGGGTCGTCGCCCATCACCCAGCCATTGTGAGCCAGGAAGTGCGACATCTTGTCGGGCTGCTGGAGCAGCTTCATCTCCTCCTCCAGAGTCATGTCCTCATACGGGAAGGTGAAATATCTGAGACGGTCAGATGGACACACTGAGACCAGGAGATGACCCGAGAATGTCCCGATCGCACAAAAAAAATGCTGATCTCATACAATTTATGAGTTAAAAGCAGGTTTAGTTTTATCATGAATGCTTTTCTGTGGAACGTCCCTTACCTGGTGACCAGAGGGTCTTTGCGGGTGACGGGACCCAGTTTGGGGCCGTGACCGGCCAGACGTTCATACACTACATTTCCTACAAGGCAGTTGACGGCCTGGTGGAAAAGAAGACGAGAGAAAATATTTACTTTTAAAAAACACGATGCATTTTCGTTGGATACCTCCAACAAATCTAACGGAGGGTTACGAAATGCAACAACAACAGCGAAGTAAGAAAACTAAGCTCTACAGGTACCATAGGCTACAGTTTTTCAACAATTTCACTACCAAGTAGCTGATGCTTGCTCCTGGTAACTGTTCTAGTTTTTCATATTATCCTGAATTTATTCAGTATATCAGTAAGGCAGAGCTCCACTACCTGAGAGAGGTTATTTCCCCGCATGATGTCATGAAGGGAAAATCTGTGAATTGTCTAAATGAGCGCACATTTGCGAAAACGTGGAGCAAGCAAATGGGGGAGATGACAGACTCTGTTCACCTCTGGAGCCTCATACACAGGCTCTGGGGACACATATTACTGTTGGAAACCCATTATAAAGTGAATTTTGCATAATATGGGACCTTTAACATTCATGACCAGATTACACACTATGCCGTTATAAAGGATGAATACTGTGGCAATAGGAGTCACACGAGGCACTTGGACATTTACGGCTTGGGTATGATCGTCTCATTCAGGTTTCTCACCAGCAGGTGTCAGCTTTAGCTCCGGCAGGCCAACGCTCACATGTCGCTGCTCCTCAGTAAATGTACAAAAAGGTGGTGCAGCGTCGCGCCGAGTCTCACCTGCTCCTGATGCTGGTTCACGATGTTCCGCTGCTCCTGGTTCAGCTCGTTCAGTTTCTGCCTCAGCCCGCCGCAGCATTCATCAATGTGCTGCGAGGACGAGCTGCAGAGGGAGGTCACGTCATGTTTATGAACATATATACTGTATATATATATATATATATAATGATCAACTGAACTGATATATCAGGACCTCAGTGACTATTTCATCCTCAAAAGTGATTTTGGAAACACAAAAATGGGTCAGGGACCGGGTCAGAGCTTCTACCAAACTGCCGCTCTTGTGGTCAGTATAAAAGTGGTACAGGTTCTCCACACAGGCTCAGGGAGGAATGTGGGGAGTGAAGAATGACCCGCATTGTCTGATCAACGTCTGTCAACCTGCTGCAGATTCTGAGAGAAAGATGTCAGGATAAACGCTGTATCCCAGCTTGTTGCTGAAAAGCAGCCTGTACATAATGCCATGGCTGATTGCTGCACATAAAGACTGGAAAAAAGCAACAACACTACATTTATGATGTCGTGACGCGAGCCTGGATTTCTCAAATGGGATAGAATTGTAAAAATAACTTAACACCTTATTTTCTGCTTCTTTTTCAATAAATATCTATGTAACATGGTATTTATTGTATATTTTAGGGGTATATCGAATTGAATATTGATTTTAAAGTCTTGTTCCACTCTTTATCCTGCCCATATACTCTATTTTTTTTTTTTTTTCTATTTTGGGTGCTATTTTGTCTATAGTCTCAATTCCTTTTCATTCTGAGTGATAAACGTCTACTCTACACCGTAAGGGGGGGGCAAGCGAGACGAAATTCCTATTCCACTGTGTGTCTTGTATGTACAGCAGAGTAGACAAACAGGCGTCACTGAGGTGTCAGACTTTATCGAGTATCATGAACTCTAAAGTACTTGTAGCACACAAAGTTTGATCTTAGTACACATTAGTTGTTCAGGACCCGTTCGTTTGGGGAAGTACCAGAGATCATTGAGGGAACTGAGGCTTTGTTTGCTCTGAGGTTGTCAAAATTAGATTTTCAGGTGCTAAAAAAAACCCACAAAAAAACCCCACAATACTTGTTATCATGCTGCCTGAAACCAGATAAGTTTACTCTCCTCTCTTTAGCGGTCCGATGCAAAAAAGCCGACATTCAGGAAGCGTCTTGCAATACACCAGCCTTATTCTCTTGCTGTGTCCAATAGTACACCTGAATACACGTAAACGCCACAAATTCAATCAACGTCCACTAAAACTTCTGCCTACTGCAGGAAGAAGAGTTCCAAACATGTTAAAGCGGCCCCCGGTTAACAGATTATTTTTCTTATGCCAACAGCTGCTGGTTTAAATGCTTTAATGAGATATACGTATATATAATACAAATGTATGTATATGTATTATTGTTAAGAACCTAGGTAGTTGCATACCACAGAGCAGTGTATATAAGTGCACTAAGAGTCTAAAACTATACAAATAATGTGTTCTCTCTTGACCGGGACAACTGTAATGTATTCTGATTGAGTGGTGCAGCTGAACTGAAAATCCTGACTTCCTGCAGCGGAGGCTCACCTGTGAGGTACAAACGTCTCCAGAGCAGAGTCCATGTCCACCGTGTTGCCAAACCGTCGATACTGCGGGTCCTGGATAATTTTCAGACCTTTCTTCCCTTCAGTTTTGCTTTGGTCTGGCTTTGTACCTTAAAAACAACACATGGATAAATGAGTGTTTGTGCTCGAGTGTCTCTCAGCGTTGTATATATCATGTATGCATGGGCGTTCACCTTTCTGCAGCAGCGTTTTGAACTGCTCCACAGCGCCGTCCACCCTGATCTGGAAGAACTCCCAGAGCTTGATCTGAGGAAACACGTCCTGCCACATGACGGAGCGCATGGCCTGTCGTGAGGGGAGAAAAAAGAAAAATATAGATAGAAAAGAATTGAAACACGCCGTTCGTTCTGTGGCTTTTTAGGTCTCACAAATAAATGCAAGGCATCATATGTCGCTTTGAGATGGAATCAAAGTTTGTGGAAAACAGGAAAATGAGATGATCAGATAGAGAATGACATCCTGGGGAGATAATTTGAGGTTCACGTGTTATTTAGATCACTTCAAATCCAGGGAAGTCATGGAAAATGTAAATAAGGGAAGAGCGCAATGATGCCTGAATCACTTAAACCCCATGTTTACCCAAGACGAGCTCAACGATTTCAGCATGCATGTCTACATACTGTAGGTGTGTGTATATTTGATTGATTTATATTTTTATTTTGCGTCCATGGAATTTCCTAAAATATTGGGGTTTTTTTTCTATTTTTATGAAAATAAATAAAGTGTATCTCGTAATAAAACAGGGCAGTCACAGCCAAGATACAGAGCGGTAAAACCATACATGAACAAAACAATTGATAAAATTAGTCGAATCAACCAAAAGCTTGTCTGAATAAAAAACGTCTTCAACAGCCTCATAAAAGCTTCACATTAAAGTTAACTTCTGGAATCTGAAAAGTTATTCTGATCATAATATGAACTAACCT
Organism: Lipophrys pholis; assembly: GCF_963383615.2. Classification (NCBI taxonomy): domain Eukaryota; kingdom Metazoa; phylum Chordata; class Actinopteri; order Blenniiformes; family Blenniidae; genus Lipophrys; species Lipophrys pholis. Next base: position 45,992,566 of record NC_137635.1, on the reverse strand, counting down.
ACTATATTTTAGAGTCAAATGTCAATATTTTCATAAAAATCCACTGCGATAGTTATTTTATTCAAATTTCAGGTTTTTCTAAATACTTTGCTGCAGTATAATAAAGACAGATTAAGAGTTCCAGTTATTTAAAGATTATACTGCTATTATTTACTGGTCCGTCCCCACTTGAGATCAGATTGTGCTGTACGTGGCCCCTGAAGTAAATGTTTGACCACTCCCCCTCCCCCCACGTGCTACCTTAGCTCCACCGCGGCTCACACTTACATTGAGGTGGCTCTCGTCGGTGATCTCGGCGGGCAGACCTTTAGCTTTGTAGCGTCCGTCGGCGACTCTGGTGGTCAGATGACAAATGGCGCGGTCCAACACCCAGGCGGGTCGCAGGTGGGGCGAGTTCACCAGGTTGTATCCGCATTCTGGATGCTCCTTAATCCAGGAACTGTTAGCGGCTGCACAGACAGAGACACCGTATAAAGACTCCGCTGTGCGATCGATGGATCGACATGTACACGCCTCGTGTTTTCAGTGTCGATAACTCCCCGGTATTACAAGACTTTCCGTCCGTGTCACAATTAGAGAATTCGTGTGGATATATGGAGGCTTGCTGACGGTATGACAGCCAGTCGGTAAATCAGCCTCGGAGGTGCTACATAACCTTCTAATCAGGCTCCTTTTACAAGCTGACCTTTGAGGAAAGCGAGGGAGGCCGAGACGTGCAAAGTGCTAATATAGGACGGGACATAGAGTCCAGAGGCTTTTTTTTTTTTCTTATCAATATACAGAATTAGGAGGACTCGATGTCATTGCTCCACTTCTGCATACAAATAGCAGTTGGGTTTTAAGAGGCGAGGGAGATTCAACAGAAACTTTGAGGCGCTCTGGGTCAACTCCATGGCAGCCATATGTTGGGCAAGTTATTTACATGGTACGTGGTAACCGTTATCCAAAGGTGCCATAAACCTGGATCATCATATTTAATGTGTGTTCCCCGAGTGTATTTTCATTAGCTCTCCACAGTAATGTGCTCTCGCTGTGCAACATTGTCTCTTTTTACATAGAAAAGTAGGGCTGACTATCAGGTCAAAAAAAAAAAAATCTCTCGCTCCAACACATTGTTGTAGTTATAACTTATTGTTATAAGTTGCATTTCCCGACTCCAGGTGGTTCAAGTCCTAGACCCTGAGGTGCTACTTTCTCTCTACTCTCATTCTCAGGACTTAAGTAGTAAGACTGTGGGAGTTCGACAGTACACAGATCTGTACAACAGGTGAAGCTCCAGAACGGCTATGTAGGTATGTAGGTGATGGTGACTGCTGCTGCGACCTACAGTCACTAATGTATATATGTCTGTGTGTTCTTTTTGGTTTTATACTTCACTGCAACACTCATTGGCCTACGGAGGCGCAAATAAAAACCAAACTGAAATATTCAATAGTTTTGTATAGGTTTGTGAAAAAAACCCTCAAGAACATTTATGGTTGTATTTTTAGTGAGTAAGGCCACGAATAACTGAGTGTCATTTACATAAAAATTATTTTCTTGGGAGTTTCCCCAAATTATCCTTGGACTGGATTAGATCATGACTCTACATCGCCGATGTAAGGGATATTGTGTAAAAAAAAAAAAAAAAAAGAAATGGAGAGAACCCAACACAGAGCCCTGGGGCACACCACTCTTGCTCATTACCTTCTTTTCTGGTTATGACTCGTCACCGTATGACAAACTTTTATTAATGAAACCAGTTCTAATTTTCTCCAAATTAAATGAATAGAATCTTTAATGAAACAGGAACAGAAAGAAATCTATTGGCTAATTAATACACTGGATCTCCACATCCTTCAGTTAAAAAAACCCCCGAAAAAGTTGAATTTATTCAACATTTTTTCATTGTCGGGATTCTCCTCAGTATTCCTGTGATTTACAGGTTAATGCCAGCAGGTTCTTTATGTATGCAAATAGAGTTCCTCGCTTATTTAGCCTTTTGCTCTCTCATGGCACAATATTCACAACGTCTGTGTGCAAAAACAATTGTACTTGTTCCCTAGGTTACTTTGTATGCTTAGTTTTTCACCTGGAGGTGTTTCATTTACTCGCAAATAGCTGAAGCTGAACCTGTATATTTAAATGTCCATTGTGGAAACTTTCTGGGTTTATTCTGTGTTTTGCAAAGAGTATGCACTCACCGGTATGATTGTACACCACGTCGGTAATACACGCCATGTTCCACTCCGCCGTCAGCTTCTCCACCAGAGCGCCCACGTCCACCCAGGTGTAGCCCTGACCCTCGGGGCTGAACTCCGGGCTGAAGGTCAGCTGGTCGGCTAAGGAGTAGCAGGAGCGAGACTCTCCGAGAGTCTGAAGAGGAGTGAAGTGGATCATGTTGTATCCTGGAGGTGAAATCCACAGAAGAAGATGAGAACTTTACAAGGTAAACGCAAGGAAATCCAGAAACATACACCTGAACTTTGTGGATTTCCCCTTTGTCAAGCTTTATGTCACATTTTTGCTTGTCTGCAGACATAAACACTTACAAGAAGAGCTTAATGAGCAAAAACCTAAAAGGTTTAAGGGAGTATTTTCCATTTTATGGATTTAGAGTTGTGTGCAAACATGCTTGTAGTAGTAACGTTTGGTTTTCTGTAGCATCCTGGAGAATTTAGAGAGAAAAGAGCAACAACTTGACTAAACAGACATTTACTACGAGTGAACTTTTTTTTTTTTTAGAATTAACCAATGAGGGAACATAATGTGGATTCTTAATGCTTCTTATGAACTGGAAACAGTGAGAACGTCAAATGAAGCAGTATTGCTGTATAATATATCTCCAGTTAATGACAACATCGACATGCACATGACAACATAAAAGTATATCTCAAAAAACTGACTGGACTGTGATGAATTATGTTTCCATTGCCCCTGTGCAATTTTAAATATGATATAAAACTGATTATTTAACAATTGTGGTGCAATTAATAATTCAAGTAAACAGCTCTAAATATTTTATACCTGGCAGGATTCAGAAGCACAAAATAGATTAAAAATGACACAAACCACAAAGTTATTAAACTGCTGTGTTCAAACATTACCCCACCTGACTCTTTGGACACCCTCAGTCTGTCCGGCCAGTCGTCCAGCTGGCCCAGACACTTGGACAGGTAGGTCTGGATAGTGATGCAGTCCAACGGGAGGACGTGGCTATCTGCTCCGACTCGAAGAACTGGGTCCACCACAAAGTAGCCTCCACCCGAACGGTCTATATTTCTGAAGAGGGGGGGGAAAAAAAACTGATTCAAAAAGGGAATGGATAATGAAATAAAAGCTAAATGTCATCACTAGTACCCGTCAGGTTCTATGGGGGGATTATTGGTGAAAAATGGTTTGAGCACTTGTGAAAGTGGAATTTGTAGTTGTGAGCTGTGTACTTGTAGATTTACTTTTCTCTCCACAAATACAACACCACACTTGCGCGTTCACAAATTCTTAATTACATGTGCAGAAATCCTATTCTATAAGTCTCAGATTAAAAAAACAGACCTCCTTACATTTTTGCTGCATCCGTTTCAGTAAATTTGGTGAAAAACACATTTGTGCTCCAGAATCAATGTGAAGTTCTTCCCGCTCCATTTCTCAGCTTTGCCTCATAATGACGTTATTAATGAGGCTAAAAACACAACATATGTATGAGTCCTGTGTAGTGATCTCCACCGCCTGAACTGATTCACCTCAGGACGCAGACAGAAAGTGTGCCCCTGGTGGTCAAATAAATACATTGCAATTACTGTCATCATTTCTCACAGCTGGAAAGCTTCCTCTCTGGGGGCCGTACGTTTAACTCCTGCTGGAGCTGCAACCAGACAGCTTGACCCAAAGGCAGTCTTACAGAATAGTCTGCAGTATGTAGCATATTTCAACAAAGAACGTAGGTCTAAAGGTACTAAATCCTGAGAAAGCCGAGCTTACGGGAATCCAAAGTAGTACTGATAGGAGCCGGCCATCTTGATCTCCAGGGAGCAGAACTTGTCGGAGTCATCCTCCCGTCCTGTCGGGTAGTTCCACGCCAGAGCACGGAAGTTGCTCCGCACAAACTGCTGCCCATCCAGGGGGTAGTTGGTGTGAACGATCACCCTCTTCCCCTGAAGGCTCGGACCCAGACGGAACTGCAGCTCGAAGCCTGAAGAGAAACAGCGGACCTCACTACGTCAGGAGAGGTCATCTCAGCTGGCCTCTCCCGCACCGAACAAGTTTTCAGTCATTTTACGTTTATCTATCTGGTATTTATGGTCATTTTTTAATCATGCTGCGTCTTTACATCTTGTTTAAATTTTATTTTTTAATTCATTTTGTGTGTTTTTACCCTGTTGTTACGTCAGTCTTTAGGGATTGTGTATTTTCTATCTTGTTTATGTCACTTTTTAGTAATTGTGTGTTTTTATCATGTTTTTATGTCAATTATTAGTGATTCTTCATATTTTAATGTAGATTTTTAGTCATTGTGTCTTCTGACTTTGTGTTTATGTCAATTTGTAGTAATTTGGGGTCTTTTTTCATGTTTTGTCACTTTTTGTGAACTTGTGTTTTTTCTTTCTTTTTAATTATATTTTTGTCAACTTTTAGAATTTTGTCTTTGTTTTCATGCACTTTTTTAAACCTCTCACTTAATCATGCTTTTAATTACATTTTTAGTCTTTTTTATCATGTTTTTATGTAGCTTATTTGTCATTTCGTGTCTTTTATTATGTTTTTGTATATTTTTGGTAATTTTGCATCTTTTTAAATCACATTTTTACGTCAATTATCCTTTGTGATTTCGTGCCTTTTTAATCCTGGTTTAGTTTTAGGTCAGCAGAGACGGGACTCGAACAATATGGCCTCGAACTTGCCCCGCTGCTTCATTACACATCTCTGACTCGGCCATAAATAGCCTGCCGTTACACTACTGTTACACTACTCCAGCTGTACAGTGGAGAATAAGGAGGACGTGTAGGTGGAGGTGAGGGTAGCGGACCACATCGTAAACACTACTAAAGAGCAGCAGCTGCATTATGTAACCACCCCCACCCTCCGGAAAACCTCTGAATATACTAGAAAGAGGAATGTGCCTCGCCTCATCCCCATTATAGGACATCAATATACCCCAAAGATTAATAACGTATAAGTATTTCTATATGTCGGTATCAATGGAGGGATCGTGGGGGAAGTCAACTGAAGTGACGGATGAGAAGAAATAAGGAAAAATACAGACTTTCCAACAGGTCGGCACCAGAACTCTTCTCGTACTGTAGTTTTTTGGCTCTCATCCGTAAAGGGTTTGAATAGCGTCTCTATTGGAATGAAAACATAACCCAGGAGAGAAAGTCGGTCCTGTTCGACCTCCAGAGTCCGGACCATGACAGGGACGTCTATATATAGTGCCGTTTTAACAGGCAGTTCACAAAACCCGCTATCAGGTTCAGAGTGCTGTAAATGTCAAGTGGTGCACTTCTGCACGACTCCTTCAGTAAGACACAGACACAGACACAGACACAGACAGACAGAAAGACACACACACACACACCTTGTGATCTTTAGTTTTCTGTTGTACTCCAGAAGCATCCCTGAAGGGATGGTTTGGATTTAAAGTGTTTTTTAACTTTGATTTCCAGAAAACCCGAGTGATTCCTCGTATTGGCTCATATTATCTTACTCCTGTTTAGTTAGTGAGGTTAAATGTGCTCCACACAGAGAGAGAGAGAGGGAGCAGCTATGTTTAAAACTTTTGTTTTTAATCAAAAATATGAACCATAAGTGTGGCATTTTAGAGGAAAGACGTGTTTTAACATTTAGTTTTGCCACAAGTGATCAGCACCGTTTAAGTCCACTAATGTAGGCCTCGTTTTACAAGACAACGGCTTCCAGGGTGGAACTTTCTGAAAACTCTCCGGCTCCGCCACTACTGTCCAATGCGAACCACGGCCATAGTAACCAGTTCTTCTGAACGTGTGCGAGTAGATGAACAATAACAAAAGTAATGTTACCCTGCAGAGTGTCATGACTGCCCGTCTATATTCTCCTGAGACTTCGTAGTTTTATATGAGAGTCACTCAAAATAGCAATTTAACTTGTTTTGAAACGGTGCGCAGCCAGAAAGAAATGAGCCTGTGAGCCTGAACTCGGGGCGACGAAAACCCTGGTTTTACAGAAGCGTGTCTCTCGACTCGTAACTGCTGATTTATCTGTATTTTAAGCACTTGTAGCCGAATACAGAGACTTTTTATCCATGGATATCTTTGTACGCATTGACAACTCTTATTACATGTCCACATTTAAATCCAGATTAGCAGATTCTTTTCTACACATTTGAAAACGTAATGACGTTTTTGTGGGTTTGTTTTCAGAAGATTGTCGTGTTACGCTGAATGGTTCACCTTGTTCCAGCCGGAACAGCGTCCTCTCTAAATTCTCCTCCTCGTTGAGGACGAGCACTCGGATCTGCTTCAGGTGTTGGGGCAACATCTTGAGTGGTTCTCTTCAAACTGGACCGGTCTCTGGCCTCCTGTGGAAATGAAGAGGGAAAATTCCTCTGATCAACCACCTGAATAAAAACACAAGTGAATGCACAATACACTGATTTATTGTTGGAAGAGAATCAGGCGGAGTGAGTTTCTCTATCCAAACATGAATGCAGGAAGTTTTTAAAAGGTACCCGTGTCAGACTGAAGCAGGTTTTTCAAACTGTGATCATATCTATCCAGTTTTATGTAAGAGTTGATGAAATTATAGAGCATCTTCCTCCCACTAACATCCAGATTATAGAGCATGTTCCTCCACTAACATCCAGATTATAGAGCATCTTCCTCCCACTAACATCCAGATTATAGAGCATCTTCCCCCCACGAACATCCAGATTACAGAGCATCTTCCTCCCACTAACATCCAGATTATAGAGCATCTTCCCCCCCACGAACATCCAGATTACAGAGCATCTTCCTCCCACTAACATCCAGATTATAGAGCATCTTCCTCCCACGAACATCCAGATTACAGAGCATCTTCCTCCCACTAACATCCAGATTATAGAGCATCTTCCTCCCACGAACATCCAGATTACAGAGCATCTTCCTCCCACTAACATCCAGATTATAAAGCATCTTCCTCCCACTAACATCCAGATTACAGAGCATCTTCCTCCCACTAACGCCCAGATTATAGAGCATCTTCCTCCCACTAACATCCAGATTATAGAGCATCTTCCACCACTAACATCCAGATTATAGAGCATCTTCCTCCCACTAACATCCAGATTATAGAGGATCTTCCACCACTAACATCCAGATAATAGAGCATCTTCCTCCCACTAACATCCAGATTATAGAGCATCTTCCACCACTAACATCCAGATTATAGAGCATCTTCCTCCCACTAACATCCAGATTATAGAGGATCTTCCACCACTAACATCCAGATTATAGAGCATCTTCCTCCCACTAACATCCAGATTATAGAGCATCTTCCTCCCACCAACATCCAGATTATAGAACATATTCTTCCCACTCGCATGTCTAACTTCATCTGAAATTAATTAAATACATAATGCTCATACATGTTGTCAGAAGCTTTCAGAATGACTGCTTCTAATCCGAGACAACAGCAGACTGAACACCATCAACTAAAGGTGCTTCCATCAGAGATTTAATCCACATGTGAGATATCTACAGCAATGTGAAAGGAATCAACAACTTCTGAAGAGGCTGAAATAATCTGTAACCACAACACAGGTTCATGTGTTAATGCGAAGGAGGAAAAAGGGCTTCATGGTTCAAACACTCAAACTAAACACACACTAATCAATGACCTAAAAAGACTCGGCGCCGACATGCACAGAGCGTGGAGCGATAACAGCGTGGCGATAAGGAGGTTAAATGTGAGGCGAGGACATTGAGGCAATGACTCGGTTGGGACATGCTCTGTGTAATTTGTTGGAACGCGACATGAGGAAGTTAGTTTCTCTCACAAAACACACACCGACATGCAAGTTAGAGCTGATTCCGTGCAGGAAGAGTCCTCAAAACCCCAAATTAAGTCATTCTGGATATTGATGCAAACACATGTGCGAGGAAATTGCATTTCTTGCCCACATTTGGCAAAAATCCCCATTTTCAGTTAGTTATGAGAATGAAACTTGTGGCACAAAAAGCAAATATTTTGTGTTTCAATCTATATATTTCGATCTATATAAAGCCAGTAGTCATACAAAAAGCAGTGTGTACAGTCCTAAATATGGAAATATAAACACCCAATAGCAAGAAAATGTCCTACTTTTCTGAATAATGTGTGATACAAGTTGATCCAATATCACACATATACACAAAGTGTTCATATAAGATAATACCACAACACAAATACATATATTTTGTGTCACTAAGGAACACATGCATAATGTTGATGTAAAAACTAAGTGATCGCTCGGCTGATGACTTCATTCATGAGTGGGATAACCTGGAGTCATCAAAGAAACTAGATTGGACCAAGTTGTAGAGCAAACTGGGACATAGAATCACAAACATCTTGTGACTGTTCTACACACAGGAAACATCTGCTGAGTTGAACAAAGTCTCACTACTGCTATAGACCAAACAAATGACAAAGGGGAAAAAAAAACATCCCTGTACACCTGAAGCTTGGCAAAAAGCACCTTTACACTTGATAATGCCACCAAGAAAACGATTACAACACCAAATACCACTCTAAAAGTGAAGTATGGTGGAGGGACCATCATACTGTGAGGCTCTTTTGCTGCTTCAGTGTGTTCTACTGGATAATATCTGCTGTCTGCATACTGAACTTCAGTAGAAGTTTCGTGAACTAAATAGCAAGACAGCGAACAAGGCCAACAAAAAAGCCATCACTGCACACATAGTTTGCCAAAACGCAATGTAACACTTGACAATGCTACCGGGAAAATTGTTCTGTTAATGTTAATTAACTTGGCACCGCACACCAACGCCAAAGATCACCCTAAAGGTGAAGCATGGTGGAGGGAACATCATACTGCGAGGCTGCTTTTCTGCTTCAGGTCTTCATTGTGGAGGGAAAATGAATTCCTTAAACTTCGGGTGATACAACTGGACTACAGGTGTATCCCAGAAAAGTAAAATACAATATAAAAGTTTTGTTTTTTTACTATATTTTTATTCAAAACTGTTAAATTCAGATACATTTTAAATGCATTACACAAAAGACGGAATGCGCAACATCTCAAAATCCTATTAATTTCACGAGAACAGATGTTTTTCACATTTTCATACTGAAAGACGATAAGACCACAATTCAAATTTCAAAAATATTTGAAAGTCTTTCGTCTTTAAGTTGTGAGTGTAGAAATTATTGACAAAGCAAATAACTTTATTCCAATTTTGAGATGTGCTTTGTCTACATGAATGGAACTAAGCAATAAATAGAGAATAAAAACGATAAAATGGGCTTTACAGTCACACAACTAATATACAGAAATGCTTTGTTGTAACATCAGTTGTTAGACATGTACAGCAGTGGAGGATTACAAATACTCTCATTACTACGATTTGGAAGTAAATTTGGGTTATATATTTCGTTTTTTTCATTAAGTTAAGCAGTCGACTGCAGTTAAAGTAACAGCTCATTTTAATGGGTTTAATGGAGAGAGTGCTTTGTAGTCTTATTTGAGCATATGTTTGCACAAAGTATATAGAAACAAGAGTGTGATTAATGACAATAAATGTGTTACAAGAACTAATCCTAAAGTGATTAAGGTTATACACTTAAGTGTTGGCATTTATCGTAATGTTATTGCAATGCTGAACATTGCATTGCGTGTTCATGTAACCGTGTAGCTCCTTTTAATAAAGCTCAGCAGCCTTTGCTCAGGAATTCATGAATCTTCACAGAATTATATACAATATACTATATTATATTCATTATACAGCAGTCGGCCCACGGGGATAATAACTAACTAATCAGATTTATTGACAGTGGAGATTATCAATGACTGTAAATGCAACTTGGGTTAAATGATAAGGTCACATGACCACGGTGAAGGCCCCTCATTGGCCACCTGCAGTCCTGCATGGTAGCAGTCTGTGTACACTTGCACGCGCACACTGGCTGGAGACATGCACAAGGGGGCTTTTGGTTCAAACTTATGCAGCAATCGGAGCAGGTTGAGGTTCAGGGACCCCCAAGTCACTGAACTCCTTAGAACCCTCCCCCCCCCCTCCTCCCCCCAGGCCTGCGCACTGCGCGCACTGCAGCCACGGTCCCATCGGAGCAAGGTCAGGAATCCAGCCTTTAATGTCACACTATTTATAAAACTCCCAACTCTGGTCTGACTGCTCATTGCATCGGTGTCACACACAAAGCAACAAAAATATGTGGACGTGCGGCCACAACGACGATAATGGCGGGGGCGATTATTTTGCAGAACTCTGCAGACAACAAGCGGCCGGTGTGCAGCGGCGCGCGGAACTCCGTGGCAAAAAGTGCGAATTTAGAGTTCATGTACTCATAATTAAACTAGCATTCATCGTAGACCAAAACACATAATCCGAGCTTGCATCCTCGACACAAGTTAATAATACGGCTTAAATAGAATTCATCCAGCAGCATCCTATTTAAAAATACACCTACTTATTCAGAGGTAGGTTGGGTAGCGGGTGCAGTCAGTCACAGGCAGAATACACTGTGGTGGGCGGGCCCCCAGAGTTAGAATTTAACAGGAAGATAACGCACCACGGGTCACGGCTTGGGACAGAGCTTTAATTCCACACAACGATGAGTTAGCGGAGCGACATTAGAAACACAAACTGCCCAATGAGCACAAACATCAGGGCGTCAATCTTCCAAAACAAACGCATCGTGACACGCGTCACGTTCGCCACCCGGTTAAACTTGTAGCAACCGGCTAACGTGGCGTGAGAAAGACGCAGTACGTAGCGGCGACGTGTGGGACGATGCTCGGTGGAAATGCACAGAAGTCCGCAGCAGCAGTTCACCTGTCAGACGAGTCCTGCGTGCGCCTCAGAAACCGGAGAACAGCTCGGTCCGTGCGGGCTCACTGCACTCCACTTCTCCACACCGAGGGGGCGTGGTCTACGCTAGTGGGCGTGGCTTTTACCGTAAAGACAGAAAAAAAGAGAACACCAATAATGGAGCGAATTTAAACTGCGTGTTTTCTTCTGAAAATTTGAACTACGGTTTTTTTTTAAGAATATGTATATTTTTATGACGTGACTAAATTAATCAAAGAATAAACTGTTATATTGCTCCTGCTTTTAGAGACAAAGTTCACTCAACCTGAACCGCTTTGGATTTGATTTTCTTTTCTTGATAACAAAGGAAGATGATTAGAAACGTCTTTAGAAAGTCGATTCTCACTTTAATCTCAGAATTCTGACTTTTGTTTCTGAACTGACTGACCTTTGAGTGTGATTTGTCACCATGGGCCACTTTCTGGGATTAAAGTCTAAATTCATCCAAATGTTTTCAAGATATTGTTTTTTGATTGCCCTAATACTCGTTCCTGAAACAAATTCTCTCTCTCTCTCTCTCTCTCTCTCTCTCTCTCTCTCTCTCTCTCTCTCTCTCTCTCTCTCTCTCTCTCTCAGTTGGTCGGGCGGTCGTCTCCCAATGGGAATGTTGCTGGTTTGATTCCATCTCCATCTGTCTATGTGCCAAAGTATCCTTGAGCAAGACACTGAACCCCAAAGTGCTTCCAATCTATCTATCTGTCTATCTAACAATGTATAAACACATATTATAGTATATCATGATATACAAGATATTTCATGTATTGTTATTCTTATACTGTATTGTATTCAATAATCATCATCATCATATAAAGGAGTTGTCATACAAGGCGTTAATTTATGCACAAAGTTTTAAATCAAAGTTTAAGACTTTTAAGTCATGTAGGATCCCACATATTTCCTGTATGCAGCCTCCATGCTCCCCCCACTGTGTAATTCCTCCTGCGCACTTTCCAGGCTTTATTACCGGACACGTGCGCGCGGCGCGCACACGCGTATAGACTCAGGAGCAGATTACATAAGAGCAGTGCAGCTGTAGGCAGAGAGCGAGAGAGAGAGAGAGAGAGAGAGAGAGAGAGAGAGAGAGAGAGAGAGAGAGAGAGGCAGCAGACCAGCAGACCAGCAGACCAGGGAGGTGATGCAGGGCTGCAGACATGATGGCAGCATTATGTCATCCTCACAGGGGCACAGAGTGTGTGCAGGAAGGGGGCTGCAGAGGGGGGGGGGGGGGGGGCGTATTACATTTCTTTTCATGGCATGTCCAACACATAAGCACAAACACAAACATGCATGTAGATTCATGTTTGAATGGCTGGAAGATTTCTTTGGTGGAAGATTGTGTTTGTTTTTATTGGTTTACAGACTGGAAATGATTTTACAGATTTAGAGTATTGGACAATAAAAATAAAAAATAAAAATAAAAATGCTTTAAGTAGATTATATGCAAAACATCTGAGATAAGATGCACTTGTATCTGTGTAAATGACATGTATGAACATAATAATGATGAATGAACCCAATCATGAGACACAGCATATCAAACGGCAGTGAATATTTAACAAGGATAATTTTTTCAACTATGCGACATCCTTCAATAACATAATTTCTTCTTTTGGCCTCCATCTACATTACCTCTCTTGAGTTGTATATCCATTTGATCAGTGATTCCCAACCAGGGGGGGTTTGACCCCTTTGGAGATTCATGGGGGGGTCGTGAAGTCCTCTTGATTCAAGGAGTAAAACATTTTTTTAATGTCTTATGAATAGGTGAAGTTGCATTTTATTAATTTATGTCACAAAACTAAACATTTAAAGCATTTAGATTGAAAGTGCATAATATATTTAAATAAATACAAAATTCCTTTTTTCCCCACATTGACCCATCCTTTTTGTAGGATGTGGAGGTGCGGCCACATTACGGCGCTCCAGAGAGCTGATGAGGGTCAAAGGTCAGGCTCAAAGACCAACAGTGGTGAAACATCAGCTGTGGGATTCTAACCTGCGGACTCCCGATTCCAAGTCTGCTTCTCTGACTTCTAGGCCACCACTGCTCACTGACAAGTGTCTGCAGTATAAATAAAGCTAAGTTCGCAAAGCAGGAGAAATAGGCACCGGGCCTATTATATCCAAATGAAAACTCCAACAAAAGAAACAATGAATTCTCTTTCTTTGTCAGTTTATTTCAACTTGAGGAAACTTCAAATAAAAAAAAATAGCAAAAAATGATGAATATTAAAAATACAAAACCACATTACAAATACCACAATCATGATTTTATATATAAAAAAAAAAAATATCAAGGAGTGTAAATCATTGAAACTCTTTTCAAAATATTGTTTTTTTCATCGCTAACCCAATATGACTGTGTAATCCAACAATTCAAAACTGTAATATTAAATTAAATCGGCATGTGTTGAGGTGATAATCTGAACATTAGGAAAGTCTGAAGTGTGAATAGTCATCTACTGAAATGCAGGTTTGCAGGTTAGTAAAACTAAGTGAGCTGCTGTAATTACACAATACTCCCACATTTATGAAGTGGTTCACCATGGAGGGTCCAGACCCCCCATGTTTAACATGTTTTTGAGAAGTAGGTGAAGGTGAGCTGATGTGTGAGACTGGAAAGCGAAGTCGACTTTCTCCGAGGGAATCTGGGGGTGATTCACAGAGGAAAGGTTGGAAACAAGTGATTGAGGCCCTGCTTACACGGTAACGTTACAAGTGAAAACCCATCGTTTTTGTGGGTTTTATTTTTTTAGAAAAGTTTCACATTTACACTGCAACGTTCTTTAAACGATGTAGTGAGCATGTCAGGCCACAACTTTGTGCTGTTGGTCTTTTTTGTAATGGAACCACACACTATAAACATTAACAATGGCGAGCACACAGACATTCGTATGGGCTGACGATAAGGTCGTATTGTTATTACAAGTGACTCAACTAGAAAACTACCACGTTCCAGGAGAATATGTACTGGGAGTCATGACACTCTGGAGGCAAACATTGTTGTGATTGTCCATCTACTGAGCATGTGCAGAACTACTTACTATGGCCGTGGTGCGCATGTGCAGTGGCAGTGTTTCAGAAAAGTTGCATTTCCCCCCCCTTTTCCACGAAGATGGAGTAAGAGCAATTTCAAATACTTGTATTTTCCCACGTTTCCACAAAGACGGAGTCATTTCAAAAAGTTGCACATTTCTATGTTTCCACAGAGACGTTGCTGGAATGGTTCCAAAAAGTTGCGTTTTTTTCTCCGTTTCCACAGTGAGGGAATCGGAATGAGTTCAAAAAGTTGTTTTCCCCCTTGTTTCCACTTTGGGAGTCATTTTTAAAATCTTGCTTTTCCCCTCAATTCCATGGAGAATTGAGAGTTGGAGCGATTTCAAAAAGTTGAGTTTTGCCAGGATTTCCATGGAGACGGTATCGGAGCTTTTTTTTTTTAAAGTTCCGTTTTCACTGACTCCGAGCACCGTTGTTGTGTCAGTGACACGTAAGACGCAACGAAAGTTGTGCGTTTTCACTCGAAAACACGCGTTTCGCGTAAACAGAGTCTCAAAGTACTGAGCGGACACCGAGCGAAAACTCCCCGGTGAGTTCGGTCGGCGGTACATGATTATCAAGGCTGTGGACGGAGACAGTGGAACATTTGACAACGACTGACAATCCATGACACAGCAAAAGGCAGGTGCAGCTGCTCGTCCTCGGCAAAGTGGGCTTCACTTAATCTTTCGGACTTTGATTAGGTGAAGAGTCTTCTTCTTGTGCGTCAACATGCATAATAATGAGCTACATCCGAGCTGTGCAAACAAAGAAAAGTCCTCCAACAGCAAACGGTCAGCAGGAGAAAGAGACCCCCCCCCCCCCCCCCCCCCCAGGGCTGGACGAGTCCAACTCCTCCCAGGAGTCTCGGTTCAGCTGCTTGATGCAGTGGATGTTAAAAAATGTGGACGTTACCGAGCCTGACGGGATTTTCCAAGAATACCGTGCAGCTCCGGTGACATCAGGTACGGTCTCTCTGAACTGCCGTCGTTCCGCTCCAAGTCGTCACCTGTTGGGTGAAGGAATGGACAGAAGGACAGGGGACAATAGATTACCGGGGCCAGTTTGTTCTTGCAGCAGCAGCGTTCTTAAACCCTTAAAGTCTTACAGAAGCAGAGAAAGAGGGTGTCGACACAGATGGCGTAGACGTTGAAGAAGCTGTGAGCTATCAGGTAGGCGCCCGTCATCACCGTCTGCCGGGAGGAAGCACAGGTTAGAAACGGAATCGAAATTCAAATCGCTTTGAGGTCCTTCCTCTCTGAACACAAGCTGCTGAACCAAAACTCTGACCAGCACTGGGACCCAGCAGAAGTTGAGACTGGGCGCTTCTTCCTGGAGGACCGGGATCTTCTTGTTGAAGAAGAGGAACGCAACCACACCTGAAACACACACACACACACACACACACACACACACACACACACACACACACACACACACACACACACACACACACACACACACACACACACACACACACACACACACACACACACACACACATCAACACAGATGTCTTGATTTCTAGACGGGCTGTAATCACTTGTCGTCACTCACCAACACTTCCTGCTATCAGGACTTTTCCCAGAAACAAGAGAAAGTCAGTCAGTCTGTCCAGGACTGCAACCCTGCACAGAGACCGTCGGAAAGGTGAGTCGAGCCAAAACAATAAAAAAAAAAACAAATTCATTTTAGTGCAACATTTGGAAGATCGCTGGCGCAGGTTTGTTAAAGATGGAGACGCTGAAGCGTAAAGGAGGATTTAAAAAGCCCGACAGAGCTGAGGGTCTTTAACGAGGATCAAGGATCTCAGTGGGAGCCATTTTGATTTTGACATGCCAATGAAAACAAAGAATAAAACACTTTCTAGAATCTAAAGCAGGCCTGAAAAAAAAAAAAACATCCATTGCTTTTTGAAGACTCCTGCTTCTGTATTATTATTTTTACAGTGGTTTGGGTTTGAATGTCAGACATTGGGTCTATTGCGTTTTCTCAAAGGGATTCAAGGAAAAAAAGCTTGAAAAATTCATTTTTAAATAAGTTATGTGACGTTTGAGAGAAACAAAAAAAAAAGCCTGAATCATTTCTTAAAACCCAAGATTGTGCAATCTAATGTGTGACTTCAGCCATCGGCGACTGAAGACGTTCGATTCTGGTAAATGTTCGTGCATTGCTTAAAGTCTTTGGTCTTGTGTTTGACGGTGTGGCGAGTTCACAGACGGCTGTTGTCGCTGTGAGATTGTAGAATTTACTGTCGACAACATTTTCACATCAAAAGGGAAATCTTTTGTTGTGTTTTGAAGGGTCTGTTTACACGACAACGGTGCTCAGAGCCACGGACAATGCAGCCACTGCATTGTTTTCAGTGTTTCCTCCATTTCCATGGAAACAGTCGTCCAAAAGTTTGCTGTGAAAACGTGAAACTTTTCTCCTACAACGGACCTGGAACTGTCCCCAGTCTGATCACCTTCATTATAAAAAGCTTAACTCGTCTGAGTTAGTATCAACTATTATTAGTATTACTCATAAAGTATTAATTGTGCCTTACCTCACGACGTTTCTCATCAGCAGGAAGAAAGCCTCCCGAGCCGACGTACAAAAGTTCTTCCCATAGATCGCCACCTAGAGGTGAAGAAAAAAAAGGACTTTTATATATAGATATGAGTAAAAGTAGATAATTGAAAAAAATACTCATATTACCTGTCAAAGACATGCGAGTCTTTGGTGTTGCTGACCATACTCACCATGATGTAGGCATTACGGTTCATGTAGCGGATGAATTTCTCCAGACACCAGAAGCAGCATCGCAGACAGCACACAATGAACTTGGACAGGCTGTTATCAACCCCTGCGAGACAAACACGCACAGGATGGGTGTCGTGACGGCGGCAGGCAGGCTCAGCAGCGAAGACTTCAGGCGATGTGACGCGCGGAGGAGCGAACCTTTCAGCTTCTGTTCAAGATATTCCAGAATGACCCTGAGTAGCTGGACGACAGCCAGGATGAGAGCGCCGAACGCCAACGATCCCGTGTGATACCTGGAGAAAGAAGATGGATGGCAGCTGCTTGGTTTTGTGTCACCGACTTTAAATGCGACGGGACGAGTTTTCTGCAAGCCCCCCGACCTGATGGTCCTGCTGAACGACGAGAAGAGAGGACACGACGGGATGTCCCGGGGCTTCCTCCGGGCCCAGTAGTAGCTGGCAAAGGTGCCGGCCAGCGTGCACTGCTCCAGGGCCAGGCTGAAGTTGACCAGCCAGAAGAAGACCAGCAGGTTGGAGAGCTGCAGCAGGAAGAGGTAGCGGTGGTAGGCGGTCTCCCCTCCGTAGAAGGCGAAAAGACACTGGGAGCCCAGACACAGTGGAGAGTGGGAGACGTTGGTTCTGTTGAAGGTCTGATGGAAGAACACGGGACAGGGGTTTATGATGGTTTTCTAAGGATTTGTACATTCATCTATCTTCATCAATGCTGCTTCATCCAATGTCAGGTCAGAGTCTGATGTTATTTTGGCTTTTATGATTTGCGAGAGTGAAGAGTTTTTAAAGGGACAAGGCAGATTTGAGAAATCGTTTTCATCAGTACTACAGGGCTAAATTGTGAATTAGTACTTCAACCACAAGGCAGATTTAGTTTTAGACAGATAAATTAATAAAAAAAAGCTTCTTTTTTTTTTAATGATTTGAAACACGTTGCAATTGATCTTTTTCATATCGAAATAAACTCAGTAATGCAATAATTTGGAGGATTTCAATTGACACCAGTTTCAAATGTGCGTCATCCTAACAATATTTGAGAAGTGGACGGAGACCGCATGTGCCCCGAGCATCCAGTTAGATTTATCCATTTATCTTGAAATTAAATCTTTATAAACCCGTGGCTTGTAAATTTATCAATGATGCTATCTTTCATTCCACCATCCCAGATATCTCAGCTCGGGTCTCGGTGTTGTGTCGAGTCCACTACTTGTTAAAAGTCACAGTTTTCTTTGAAAGATTTTCCCTTTGCTCGGTGGTTTGGTGGCCGGATTGGAGCCTCTTGCAGGCCGGCATTGCAGATGCTCGATCATTTCCACAGACCCACCCACAGTACCATATGAGGGTTCCAAAGTAATATCCTGACTCTGGTGTCGTCTTAAGATTTTGAGAATTTTAGGGTTTTAGAGTCTGTGTCAAACCCTTACCAGAATGGGAGTATTTTAGAGGTGAATACTGTAAAAATCTATACTAGATACACGGTTGCCTTTGTCATGACATTAACACAAAGGAAGATAAAGGAAGTGAAGTTGTCGTGCCTCCGGGTTGCAGGTACTGTTGACGTAGGGACAGCTCCCATCAGGAGACATCACCTTGTAGACGGCCTCACCTGAAGACGCCAGGTAACTGAGGCAGTGGAGCTGGTTAAGGACGCATCCATCGCATTTACTTTAACAAAGAAAAAGCGTTAACGGAGAGTTCAAATTAATTCGAAAGTATCTTTTACTTGTAGGATACACTGCTGTGACGGCCCAGTACGAGATGCAAACACACAACAGGAGAAAAGTGACGACCGGGAAGAAGAGCGTGGACATGATGTGACCAATCGCTCTGCAGCGGAGAAACCACAAGGCCAGAGAGATTCCAGGTTATTCAAACGTCATAATGAACTTCACAGGTTGTCCACACATATTTCAAAGTTCATACTTGCTAGCTTCTCTGAGCAGGGTGATTGCCACTCGGACTCGCCGTCTTAAGAAGATCAGCACCAGTACGATGGACAGTTCCATCGCTCCCAGAGTCGCCACTGATACACACACACAAAGTCCACAATGGTCTCAAACACCAAAGTTGTGATATAATTCACATGTCAGAGCCCGATCCTGAACCCCCAGAGCAAAGTTGTTGATAAACAGAGTCATTTTTTCCAGGAAAAATGCAAATACACATATTTAAGTACGCATTGAAGTGTTGGTCCTACAAAGGGTTGTGGTGAAGTGGTACATTAGAAAAGCAATTCAGAACAATGAAAAACTAAACGGTTGCATCTCATACTTGGAATTGTTAACTTAAATTAGATACTTTTCTGAGACATACTGGGTTGTGATGTTCCAAGGCTGCATGTGCCGAAGCTCTTCTTGCACGACAGCGGCTTGCAAAGGGATTCATACCCCTTGAACTTTTCCACATTTTGTATTTTATTGGGATCCAATGTGATAGACGAACACAACTTTGCTGCATAACTACGAAGTGGAAGTAAAATGAGACTTGGATTTCAAGCCATGTTCAAGACAGCAAACATGTAGAGGAAGAGGAACAAAACAAAGCTTTTTGGACTTAATGCAAAACGCTACGTGTGGTGGAACACTCGCATGTGAAACATGGTGGAGGCAGCATCATGCTGTGTGGTTGCTTTTCCTCAGGAGCGACGGGGAGGCTGCTCAGAGTTGACGTGTGAGGACTGAGAGAGCTACTTAACTTACAGAATATAATCCACGTCTGTCTGAGCTGCAGGTAAACCTGCAGGTCGGTCTGCAGGCCCACTTCCATGATGGCGACATCCGAACCCTGCCTGTATCGGAGCTGGGACCATTCATTGGAGCAGTACCAGATACCTGCACAGGTACATTGAAAACTTTAATCCATTCAAACGGAAAGTGTTTAACTGTGATCACTGGCTCTTTGGAATAATCCGAGTACCCACCGTATGCAAGCAGCAGTATGACCCCGAGGATGGTGGCCCACAACAGGAGTCCAGCTGTGAATCTCAGCAGCAGGATGAAAACCAGACTCACAGCCAAAGACATCAACAGACCTCTGCAGAGTCATCAAGAGTTAAGAAAGAAATTAAAGAAACAGCTTCCACTTCTTGAAAAAGTCATTCAGCTTTTTGATTTTTTTGCCTCCTTCACCAGAACACCTGTGTTTAACGGGAGGTGCTTAAATACCAGCACCTGCTTCAGCTTGTGACATAAGCCACCAAGTGGCGTAGTAAGGTATTACATTTCACACAAAGCAAGCGCATGGCTGCGACAGAAACTTAAAAGAAAAAAGGGACATTTTCTTTTATTGAAACATTATTTCAGAACAAAAACGAAAATCCGATACAATCATACCACTTTTCAGACACGTTAAACGAGATATTTGAGTATGAATGTTTAGGTAGCTGTGTGTTTTTGGAAAATTCACTGTATTTTGCAGCAGAAGGTTTTTTATAAAAAATTGGCTGTATGTTGAGAGTGTCGTCATCTTTCGTAGTAATTGTTAGTTTTTTGTGAGACTATAGACATTTTCATCACGTGCCACAACAAATTAGAACTTTAAAGTTCAAAAGTAAAGATAAAACTGGGCTGTATGTGGCCACTGCACTAAACTGTGTTTGACACTCCTGACCTAGATACTTGACAGTGTACTTACGTAAGTATCCATTTCCATGACTTGGCGTAATCTTCCACTATCTTCACGCCCAGCTCTTTAGTGTCCACCAGTCCGGTTATACCTCTGAACAGAAGAAACAACAGGGATAATATGGGTCTTGCCAAACTTCAGATCAAATAATCTCCGGTCGGAGAAGGAGTGACAGTACTTGGCGGCGTGCTGGAGCTCAGAAACGCTGCGTGGGATTTCCAGGGCGTCCTTAAACCTGGTTCTGTTGGCTACCGTCACGGTCCCATTCAGAGTGATGAAGTCCGGCAGGCATCTCTGGAGGACTGACGCACACACACACACACACACACACACACACACACACGCACATTCCTTATTTATTCTATTTAAAGAGAAGGATGAAGTCGAGATACTTACAAGGCCTACTGGGGACGATCATGGAGGGACAGTCCTCATCTCGCAGCACCTGAGACACCGGCTGGAGGAAGCAGAGTTAAAGATCAGTGAGAAGAGTGTCAGTAATAACGTAGTAGTCTCAGCACCGCGTCTTCTTGTGTCGATACCTTTTCAGGATCGTTGAAACTCGGTTTGCAGAACCTCCTGTAATAATCCCAGTGACGTCCGCCCAGTCTGTGTTGCAGCTGCATCTCGGTGTAGGTGGTGAATCTGTCTGGGCACTGTGACACACACATCTGGAAGGAGAATCACTACAGTGAGACGGGGACATGGTGTGTTGGGTTTGCATGTTCTCTCTGGGTGAGTGTGTGATACTGAACTATAGCTATGGGTGTGAGGGTGTGTGTGTGTGTGTATATCGTTATCCATTTTTTTTTCTGAGTCCAGGGCAAACCTGTTACTGAACACAATGAGTATTGATAGAAATGAATAATGCAAACGAGAAAATTTCAAATGAAAGAGTTGAAGCTGTTTAAAACGGCAAAGGAATTACTGACATCATATTAAATCTTCTGGTTTAAGAACGAGATGTCACTCAATCTAATGTGTGTGAAGGCAGGCGGGCTGATTCTTAGAAGAGATGGAATTATAATAGAGACAAATCAAAATGATAAAAATCATCTATTGTAGATAATAATAAGAAAGATTAAAAAAAGCTCCTCCAGCAGTCGTCCTCTCACCAAACTACATGCAGTAAAATGTAATCCTCCAACTCTTTAGGTTTTCTTAGTCTTGTGCTGTTAACACCTTTTGACTGATGTGTAAATACGATCTCACTGTTAATTGTGTAACTTTCACTAACAACACATGAGATGCTCGGCAGAAAGAAAGAAATTCACGCAGAGGAGGGGATGCATCATTTTGATGGTGGACAGAGATGCGCAAGAACTACTATCTGGAGCTACGCGGTTCCATACAAATAAAATGTTCGTTTACACTTCAAATGAAAATGCATCGTTTCGCGTTTTGGTTTTTTTTGCCTTTACATGGCAACGTTTTGAAAACGGCTTAGACAATCGACATAGAGACGGAGTCAGAGCATTTTCAGAGCACCGTTGTTGTGTAGTGAGCTGATCCTAGTTCTAAAGCTGCTCACAAACAACAACAACAACAACAACAACAACAACAACAAAAGACTAAATGAACACATCAGGGTTGATATTGTACCTGAGTTGTGGGACACTGCAGATTGATGAGCACTGCTGGATTGGTGCATTTCAGGAGGTTGAAATAGAACAGGATGGGTTTCCCCCTGGAAAACAACAAAACAGTGTCACTCTGTCGCCTTCAACAAGCCTGATCTCCAATTACAGACCAATACTGTCATTTCACTTTTAGTCTTCAGTGTCTTGGAGCTGTGTGGAGGCTCTGTGGAGCGGCATCAGTGGAAAACTCCTGAACTACCTATCAGTATTTCGATTGTAGTAATACACAATGACCATCAGGTGGCAGCCTAACCAAGGCAATCACAGTTTCAAGTTCTCTTTGTTTGCATTTTTCTTCTGATCAGATAAATGCATGTATAAATGCATTAGATCTTATATGAGCTCTGTGGCAAGAAACAGGAACTGTAATGTGTTGTCTGGGCTGCTATATTTCACAAATATTAAGAAAATATTGTCTAGAAAATTAAGGAATCTGGTTTGATTCCAGGTTTTCTTTATGTGTTTATGTACTTCGAGACTGAAGACACGAATGCTCGGTGAATCAGCCTCTTTAAAAATGAGCATGATAATGTGATATTGTGACTTTGAGAGTCTGGAGGTATAATAAAAGAGTGGTGCATATTTGGACCTGTAGCTTTATTGTGAGAATGACTGCACATTGTGGAAAAGAAATCGGTCATCCAGTGTTAAAACTGAAATGTCATTTTGAATTTAATACAGATAATATGTTATGAGCTGTTTCTATATTGTAGAAATTGTCCTATTTTGGTTCATTTGACATTTAGAAATCTTGACTTTGTTATCCTCAGAGCAAACAAAGCCTCAGCACCTCTCTGTCCCCTCTGAAAAACACCAGTTCTCATGTGATCACCTCATTTTCACTTACTTCTTACACAATGAAAGCTGTTTGGCTTTTTTTTATTTTAAGGACTCCCCACCCCGCTCTTTAGGTGACACACTGGGTTTAGCAGTGACTTACTCGTTCGGAGTTCCTTTCTGACCACAGAAGTGTCCGTAGCTGTCCGTGGGATGGAGAACCTTCCTGGGGTCGCCGTGTAACCAAGCTGCAAGAACAAAGACAGCATTCAACACATAGAACGGAGGAAATGAGTACAGTGACTCTACCTAATCTTGAAACTCAGTTATCTAAATATTGAGACATAAAGCATCCCCAGAGGAATCTCCCACTAGAGGAAGAGATGTATGTCTAGGGGATATTAAGACATACAAAACATGAAGCAGCTGCTTCTCAATGTGGCCCTCTGGAGTTGATGTTATTTGATGTTCACATTTTATTAAATTATGCAAAACTGATTATTCATGCAAGTGTTGGGGATTGTGTTTTTACTCCACGTGCAAGTTTGTGAGACACAAAAGAAAAAAGGGAGCCGGAGATAGGGAGGGTGTGAGGAGGAGGTGGGGGTGAGGTAGGGGGGTATTTCTGTGGTAGTAAGAGGTGATGTCATTTGAAATGATGTCATTCTCTGTAGTAGCTTTAGTGGAGCGCCTCCAACCACATGACACACTCACACACACACACACACTGCTCTTCAAGGATGAGCTCATACTACGATATGAGGGAAAACACACACACACACACACACATACACACATTGGGAGAAAAGAGTCCATAATAATCCAGCAGACAGCAGCGATAAACACTTTCATTTGCACTCGGAACACCATGAGCGGCTTTTCTGACTCAAGATGCTCAGTAAAACGCGTACAAACCGACAAGACGAGAACAAATGCATAAAACCTAATCGCTTGGACAACACATGTGCATCGTTAGCAGAAGGTGGAATTATTAACTGCCAGTTATACCCCCCCCCCCCCCCCCCCCCACACACACACACACACACACACACACCAGCCCATTGATTCACAGTCGACATTGGTCTGTCTTGATTCATGTCTGTAAAAACTGTATGGGGTATAAAAGGAAAATCTATACAAATATAGTAAATGAACACATACATACATTTTGACCAGTGATGGTTTTCATTTAGATACAAAAGTAATACTGATATGCTGACAATACAGTACAGGTAAGATATTATTAGATTCGATAGATTAGATATGCCTTTAGTTTTCTCACAGTAGAGAAATTCAGTGTTTTCAGCAACAATACACACGAAGATACAGAAAAACATAGGTATAAAAACACCCACATAGAAAGAATAGTGCAAGTACAAAATATAAAGAAATGCACATTTACATGATTTATATACAGATAAAATATCATAGAAATGATCGGATACCACTTATACAATCTAAATGCAATACTAATATTTCAACAATATGAAAGAGAAAATATACTAATAAAATAAACATTTGACACCATACTGTTAAAATTCAATATCAATATGATACGAAAACGATAAAAACGGAACACCAATCCCACAGTAATACAATATTAATGCAGTACTAATACAATAACAATACAATGTCTATCACATACCAATATAATACCAATAGGATATAAGTGCGATACAACAGAAATATGATAACAATTCATAAGGTCATGAATTATCAGCATCTGAATCATCACATTATTTTGGAGAGGGAACGTGACTCTGTGTACAGAAACTCACACAAAGGATTCTTGATGCTGTGAATTGAGGGACAGTCGGTCTCGCCTCTGGCGGAGGGCTGAATAGTGTGAGATGTAGTGAAAATACAGAAACAACAGCAAACCTGCCGCAGGGACACGAAACAAGAGAAAAACGGCTTCATAATGGAAATGAGCTCACCATCAAGCCTGCTTTTGAACATTCCTCCAATTTTTAAAAGAATGAATATTTTAATATTTAATACTTGAAGCATAATCAAATTGATAATGATAAATGCCTGCAATATAGTATATGAATTAATCGTTGTTTGCTGATGCTCAGTGCTTCTAATTGTGAGAGGAAAATACAGCTTAAGGGTATCGTATTTGATTATGATGCGTTCATGAGAGATTTGGAGGTGGGAAAACCTCCATTTCACAACGGGAAAAATGCATCTGGAGAGGATGTAGTTTTCCACAGTCTGAGGTATTTCTGGTATTTTTGCCGGTATTTCCAGCAAAGGTTATGAGCCATCAAACCCATTCTGTGAAACTTAGTACAGGTTAATACACAAGTTTTATCTTACCCCTTCGGAATACATTTCACCCCCAAGCCTCCTTTATATATTTCCCAGTATTTGATATTTTTATCCAAACCTCATCACTCAGGTCACATCCCAGGTCTTTCGGCCAGGTGATCCTCAGAGCTTTACAGATATCTCCTTTCAATAGCTCCTTTTCAATCGTCCTCTCAGTGGAGCCAGCCCGTCCTATGTTCCCTGGTGGCCTCATTTTATTTATGTTGAGCCTTGGCCTTTTCTTGTCCCACAGAAAGTCTTTGATAATCCTGTCATATTGCTTAAACTGCTGTGGTGATATGCTAATAGCCGACATCATGGAAAAAGAATTGAATTGTGGGGAAACCGCCTTCATTTTCCCCCATAGGTAGCTTACATTTTTCCTGTTTGCGCACATTTGTTTGTTATATTTTGGAGGAGAGGTTTGATAATTGTCCGCATCGTTTTATCCAAATTTGGATTTAGTTGAATTCCCAGATAGTTCAAACCTAAAGTTCATACCTGGATTTCACTTGTATACCACTTTTCATATTTTGAGCTGCCACCAAAGTGGCATCATGGTGAAAAATTTTAAAAGTTGTGAAAAAAGAGCATAACCTCCTGAGCTTCATTTCATTCTCGGTTGATGTATGCTATGATGAGCTTATTCGTCCCTTTTTATGAACAACAAGGCGCCCCTGGAGGCAGTAATGTTACAAGCTTGTTGTTGGCATATAAATGCTATAAACAGGGAAATGAGACATCCCCAAGTGGTGATCATCTCGGTTCCCAGCTGCAGGAATGCTGCAAAAAGTTACGGGGGCTAACAATGACATGCCAGTTTGCTGAAATGCCAAACGACCTACATGATCATGGGGATTTTAACACAGCAAAAAATTTGTTTCATGAACAGGGAGAGTAACAGTAAAACCTTGGTTTTGTCTATAAAGTGAAAGAAATACTGTGATCTGCACCGTCACATACTGATGAAGAGGACGCCACAGTTTGCACTCAGTGAGTCAGTGGATTCCTGAAAGGGATGACTTGGTTTGTGCTTCTTCCTGGATCCTAAATGTCGAACGGTTAAGGTTAGAGGCACTACCCTGTTGTTCATGGTTTCAGTAGCTCAGGATATATAAAGTATTTAGGGGGTTGCTCATACGTAGACATCTATCAGAGACCCTGTGTCATCGACTTTGAGGATGGCCTCTGGGCTGGCCACAGTGACGCATTCCCATTCCTGCCCTGACTAATTTTATTTTGCTTATGTGATTGGAAGACTGAAAGTGAGTTGCCTTTTCAAGATTAATGAGTTATCTGAATTGAATTGAATAGTTGAGAGTTGATAAATTAAAAAAAAAGGCTATTCCTGCCAAATCCTCAAGCAACGACTGAGTAATACCACTGATGACCTGTGGGGGCGGTGTTGTGCAGTATACTGTAGCTCATCTGTCTTTGACGAAATGACAATGAAAAGACAATGTAACTTGGAAGACAATAGAAATGACGATCCGTTTGAGGAAAGAATGCAAATGTGTGCGTGGACACAAGCAAATGTACGACATTACTTCACCTCGGCATCCGGACAAAGATGCTTAGAAATGTCTCCGCTAGCAATTTGAAAACATAAGGCGACACATTCTAAACACTACCAGGGCCACAAATACTAGTGGTTTTGAATCCTGCTTCATCAATGTCTGGAAACATTTTCCGACATTAAATCTGTGAAAGGACAACAGGATTCTGTCGCTGCTGCTGCACTGGGCCAAGGACTAAAAAGAGCAGCATGCGTTTTTTTTATTCAGACTGTGTCTGCGTGTGAGCAGTCTTAAATTATAGATGAAGCTTGTCTTTTTTTGTATGGTTGATGGAATTTTGTTTTATGTTTGTTTACTGGATACGTTGCTTCACAACCACGCCAAAGTACATAAAGGGAGCATATCAGGGCCTTAAGGGGCTTTTCACATTAGATAGTCCGGGACTCGGTTCACTTGGGAAGGAGGGGAGCCGAGAATTTTCACACCTTCATTTGGTTCAGGTGGTGTTTACATTCACTTTTCAGACCGGACCAAACCATCTGGGAAATGTCACGCAATTACAACAGCTGCTCATCTGGGGGGCGCTGTCGCCTGAAACAAACGTTGACCAGAGAAGAAGTGAAGAAGAAACAAGGCTCATTGATTGGTCCGGACCAAACAGGGGAATGTGAACACGCTCTAAGTGTGAATGTAAGACTATTTAAACTAGAGCCCTGTTTACACTGAAGTACCTGAGAAAGAGCATGTCTACTCCAATCACGCCCCGTTTACATGACATCTTCAAGTGAAAACAGCAAACTTCCGTTGTCTGTTTACACCACAGTGGTGCTTGAAGCCGTTGAAAATGTCTCAGTAGAAACGAGGGGAAATACAACTTTTCTGAAACGCTGCTACTGCTCATGCACACCACGACCATAGTAAATAGTGCTTCTGCACATGTGTGAGCAGACCACAGCAACAATGGCGGCTTCCACAGTGTCATGACTCCCAGGACTCGGTAGTTTTATGGTTGACAGTCACTGTAATAACAATCCAACTTTGCCATCTGCTCATACGAATGTCTGTGTGCGCGCCATTGTTAATATTCATAATTTATTGTTCTCTTTGTCAATATGTGTGTGTAGTTTCATTACAGATACAACCAACTGACATCGTTTTCAAAACATTGCCTCGCAAACATAAAACCTTCCTGGAATCAAAATGTAAAAACGATGCGCTTTCACTAGAAAGGTGTAAACGGGACTTAAATTGACCAGTTGCTGTGTGCATGCAAGCTCACTTGGGTTGCTGTTTGTTGAGTGGAATTTATCAAGTGTCACTGGACACTCCCTAATGATATTCAGTATGTTTATGCAGCTTACAAATAATGAATAACAGTATCGATTTAACACTATCTTAGCCCTTTTTTTTTTTTTTTAAATTACAACCTGATTTGATGGTGTCAGTGTACAGTAGCGACCGTAGTGAAATGCACAGGTTAAAGGCGAGACTGGCTTTTCTTTGACATACTTTTCTACAGCTCGCTCTGCAATGGTGCACTCTTTGGTTTCAGAGTGGCGTGGTTAAAGCCTAAAGTGGCTAAACAGTATAAAAGACTGTGCTTCGTGTAGAACTTCACCAAACTGTTTCATCAAGAGCTCCAGTATAAAAGTGCAAAACTTTTCCTGCAGCTCCCACACAAAATGCCTTCGAGTCGTTACTTGGAGATCCACCGATCACATCAATCACCTTAGCCAACAGAGAGACTTTCTCTTGCTCGATTTAGGTCTTTTCCATAGCGAACACCTCTGGAGAACCTCTGATAGGCCTCCCAGGAGCATGCTGTCACTTGTTTCGCCGCTTCCTCACTTCTTTTCCTCTTCGCTCTCTTCCCTCGCTACATGCTTCTCCACCTCCAAACACATCCACTTACAAATTCTATGCGGGATTCAAAATGTGAAGAAAAATAAATCAGAGGAGCCAGAGCTCCCCGGCGAGAAGCTGAAAAGCAGACAGACTGAACCGACTGCAGCTCAAACACTTAAATGAAGATATGTGCAGAATCAAGGGGTCATACAATGAATTCTTAAAAGGATGTCTTGATAACTCACAACACACCCGCAACCCGGCAGCACAGGAAATCCATAGCGTTGTGAAAGTTTCAGGGCGGCCAACCAAAATTACCATCATGATGTCATCAAAGCAAAAAGTTGGTGTGCAAAGACTCTTTGGATAATTTTGACGATTGTGTGTCGGAGAAAGATCGGTGGTCAGCACTGTCAACTGGAACAGATGGATGGATAGACGGACAGATGAATGACATAAATATGGGTGGATGGATGAATGAATGGATGGATGGATGGATGGACAAAGTAATGGATGGAAGGATGGATGGCTACATGACATAAAAAGGGATAAACAGAGGGAGAGATGGATAGATGGATGAATGGAAAGCTTGATGGATGGATGGCGTTGGATTAGCCTTGAATCTAAAACATTTGAAGCAGTTTCACCACCAACAGTATTATCAATTATTACCTGTAAAACCATCAAATAAGGGGTCGTTAAAGCTGTTTTGAAGCCGTCGTCACTGTGAACCAGCTTGAGCGACTTACAGTCTCTATTTTTAGATCAGTCCCAAAAAATTGCCACGTGAATGTGAAACACAGTCCGGGCAAAAAAAACACCATCATGTTGTGAAGTGCTGCACAACTTCTATTCTTCCAGACTAATTGAGGAGTTGTTCTTTGAGCGCACGCAGACAGACTTGTTGTACCATAATGCACTGAGCAAGGCTCAAAGCAAGAGAGATCAAGAGCAGCGGCAAAGACAGTATGCGTGCATGGATTCATCAAAGAATGCGCTCCAGGATCACTCTGATTAAAGAGGTTTTGTCACTCAATGTCAGTGTGTGTGTGTGTGTGTGTGTGTGTGTGGGTGGGTGGGTGACAGGGTGTAGACTCACCTACAATCCCAAGGGCAACATATGATAGGATGACGAGGAAGAAGATCAAACAACATAATACATCTGTGCAGCTCCTAAAGAGACACAGAAGAAACATGTCGGTAGGGATGCATGAAGACATTTGGATTTGGAGTCAGATAATTCATAATCAAAGCAAAAACTCCACCAGCTGAAATATAAAACAAGTATAACAAAGCTGTATTATTTTTAAAGAGAGTTTTATGAAAATATAACATTACATAGAACAGACTAATCTTTGGGAAAAATATAATTACCTTTTGCGGATTGGTCCACTGAAGGACGCATCAAACTTGTGCGGTTCTCCTGAGAGGAAAAAAAAATACTTCAATGGATTAAGTCAAATAAAAGCAAATATTACTTGGAAATATAAAGTAGATTACAGTGGCTGGGGTGTATAGGTAATGGTTGGTGATAGTGCACAGTAGGGAAATATTTGTTTTATGTCGAACCAGTAGGCCTAAATTCAATTCAATTCAATTCAATTTTATTTGTAAAGCGCTAAATCACATCAACAAACATCTCAAAGCCTCTTACAATGACAGAGGACAACAGAACCCAACTAAACCCTTCCAAAGCAAGCAGATGTAACAAGCAACAGTGGCCAGGAAAAACTCCCTCGCAGGAAGAAAAGTTCATAAGAACTCCCTCTTCAGGAAGAAACCGTGGGGCGGACCCTAGACTCTGGAAGGGCGGCCATCCGCCTTGACCGTGAAACCCAGAAAGTACATGGGATAGGACAGGGAGAGAGAGGAACAGAAGAGGGAGAGAGAGAGAGTGGCAGACAGGCCAGATAAGTACAAATACTAAGAAAAGTCTACGATGAGCGTTGGTCTGATGATGAACCAATCTCAGTCTGGACCAATCTCAGTCTGGAGTAAATAGTTGCACAATATATTCAATATACTTTACAGAAAAGGCGAAAACAAACCCAAGGACACTGCAGGCTTTGGACGATTTTAGTCTGTGAAAATGAGTTCAGATTTAGATTTTTCTCAAGGAATTTCAGGTTGTTTATGAGCTCATTCCTGTTCAAAAGGTTTAGAAGTTAAATTGAACTATAAGATGATGTTAGGAAGTAGGTTGATCGGAGACTGGGCTAATGAATGGAAACTGTGATTGATGAGAGCTTATTTCATTTTGTTTTGTTTTTTTTAGAGGTAGAGGTTTACAAGATAAAAGTTGACCAATATGAATGTTTTGTAAAGCAAGTTTCATGTGAATACTTTCAGAATGCAGCATATTTCTTTGCAGTATAACTTAGGATGTCAACCCCATCAACAGTTATATATTGTGTCGGGCGACATGTAGGTTTAATAAATGATAAAGTCCTTTTCCCTTCATACCAACTGCAATCCGCAGAGACTTTTATTTTGACACACCAAACAGGAACACCATGATGACATGACACACAAAACCCTCTTCACTCCTGCCAACTTCCAAATGTTAAACTAAACCAAACTAGATAATCTAACTAACTACATGAACTAAGCAACAAAAACACAACAAAATCATTACCAACACTAACAAGTCTAATATAACCCCAAATAAAGACATTTGAAACAACTGAACTCCCATAATGCATTGCAGCGATCAGCTCAAGAGTTAATTTAACAAAATCAAGATGGTAAAACACCATTAGAGAAACTTATACAATTATTCAATAGCAGTCTCTATACTCCCCCAACAAGATTTAGCTCATGACATGGCAGCGCATCAGTTGTTTATGTTAGAAACACTGAAACACAGAGAAAATGAAAACGCTGACGGCGGAGCTGTCTGTGGTGCTGAAACCACTTTTACGGCGTGTCTGCTCCCCAAATTCACATGAAAGCAAGAACAATTTTCTGATCTTTCCTTTGCTGAAGGTCTGGTAGCTCAGGTGTCGGTCTCTCATCTTTTAAAAGCTGCTGTTTTTCCTCAAAAGAAAGTTGTTAAAATGTCTTTATTGTCTCCGGCGCTGTCAGCCTGCCTGTTAACCCGCCAACTAGCTAGAGAGCGTAGCAGCGCTGTATCAATTCACTAACGCACTGTGAACATACATATAGCATTTAGCATAGCACTGTTACGTCCAAAGGCAGCGTAACGATCTGCCTTTTTACGTAAATGATTTTCATATTGGGGAACTGACTGCACATGCACAAACACCCATACACTGGATATGACCAGCAAAGGCAGAGCAGCAGCGTGCCTTCAAGAGGGGGTGTGGTGTTCGGGAGAGGGTGTGGCCTTTAGGAGGGGGTGTGGCTTTACAGGGTGTGGTCTTCGGGAGAGGGTGTGGCCTTTGGGAGGGAGTGTGGTCTTTGAGAGAGGGTGTGGCCTTTAGGAGGGGTGTGGTCTTCGGGAGAGGGTGTGGCCTTTAGGAGAGGGTGTGGTCTTCGCTAGAGGGTGTGGTCTTTGGGAGGGGGTGTGGCCCTCAGGAGCGGGTGTGGCCTTCACAGTAATTCAGTGCAGGAGTGAGCGACTTGTGCAGACTCTCTGCCGTACCAGGAAATAGCGGTGTTGAGTTATTTGGGATATGAAAAGGACAAAATGCTGACACTTTCAAACCTATAGGTACTGTAAGCTACCGGAAATTGAAAAATTTATTATAATTATATTATAATTAAAACAAATAATCAAAATGAATATTTCATTCATTTCAATTCAGCCTTTACACTCGGAGCCAATGAAAACACAACTTTCCAAAAACGGCTCCCAAGGTGTAACTTTTAGTAAATACTCCGACGTGAAAACAGAGTCCGAGATACTGAAACTATGCGTTAAGAGATCACCACACCACGGTGGAGTCATCATCACATCTTTACTGTGCCATCTGGTCCCTTTTAAATCACCGACCCCCACATTTAGATGGAGAAAGCTTAATTTTAGTGTCAAATAGTTGAAGTAACACTGGTAATCACAGTGGTCATTTCTGACTATTTCATCTGGAGCCGGAACAACATTAATCTCCACATGCAGCTGGAGGAGCTGGCAGGCTCTGCTCCTGGTACTCCTGCAGCAGCTGGCAGCAGCACTTTGGAAAACAACTACAGCCATGACACTCGGCCCGGACACTGCGCTGAGGGATGGAACACTTTCTAACGCCGGGTCGACAGCCGTTGTCTTCAAAAATACTTCAAAAAGGCGGCATGTGTATTTTCACATGACTTCTGAGACGTGTGGGACCTTCAACCAGGATTTCTCTGTTAAAAGTCATAAAAGATGACAGATAGGACCAGATATGCGGTCATGACAGCAGTGTTATTGACTGAGATGCTTTAATTCCTCAAGCGAATTCAAAAAGTCTTATTTGTTAATGTTGATGCTTCGGTCCACTTCGTGTCCCGTACTTGAAAGTGAAACATTGAAAAGCTCATGAGACAATATGGAAAAAAAACAAAAACACAAAAGGAACTTTGTGAAAATGGCTCCGACTCCATCTCCGTGGGAAAATGCAACTTTTCTGAAATGCTGCTTAACGACTGCGCATGCGCACCACGGCTGTAATAAACGGTTCTTCTGCACATGCGAGGGTATGTGGACAATCACAACTTTTGCCTCCAGAGCGTCATGACTCCCAGTCCGTACTGTATGAGTGAAACTTTTCTCAACTAAAACAAACGCAAAAACGATGCAACATCAACAGCGCCCCAGAGTCATTCAAGACCATGCAAGTGTGATCAGCCAAAATCAACCGAATAATCAACCACAAATCTAACACACTGATGTTCTTGGTGGGAATAAACCATCAGAGAAATCATTGACCTGAAAGGGAAGGGTGAGTCAGACATGGACTTACTGACCCCACTCTCCAGGATCAACAGTGAGGACAAAGACTGAGAGGGAGGGGGGGAGAGAGAGAGAGAGAGAGAGAGAGAGAGAGAGAGAGAGAGAGAGAGAGAGAGAGAGAGAGAGAGAGAGAGAGAGAGAGAGAGAGAGAGAGAGAGAGAGAGAGAGAGAGAGACGGTCATCAGGGCTCAAGAGGTTTGAAGAAGACAGGATTTATCCAGGACAGCTACAAGTGCCCGGCGTTCTGCAGGACAATGGAGGCTCTGATGAGGACTCAAGGAGGTGAAGCAGTCAAGCGCCTCTGAATACTTTAATAGAAACACGCCTTTCTGTGAGAGGAGTCCAGGCAGACCAGTCACACGAGGTGACTCTATAGAATAAGGATTTCTTAATAAAGGAAGAGGCATTCATCTATCAGGTTTACAGTCATGGAATATCAAGCACTTCCATGGGAGGAATGATGAATAAATCAAGTACCCACTGTGCAGTCCATAACACCGCGGAGGATCTGATTATGGAAGAACAACTACCAGATCGTTTATTGCAGAGGTTTGTCTCTTTTGACCTTCACGGAGTGTTTCCGAGGATAAAAATTCCGTACTTCTGTTCACACACACACACACACACACACACACACACACACACACACACACACACACACACACACACACACACACACACACACACACACGCACACACACTCCCTTTTCGCAGAGTTTCCTGTGGGACTCAAACTCAGGCATTAAGTATTCTTCAAGCCGGTGGTTCGCAGACTTTTTACAACGAGTTCCACCTGAAGAAATGTTGAGCTGAAAAAAAAAGGGACCAGCACTACGACTGAAATTAACATACAATAGCAGAGTTTTACCCGATTCGCTCTGGGCAGTCTCCTTTGTGAACTGTCCGAAGCTCCCCGGGACACATTCTGCTATTGTAGAGGTGTGTGAATATTTTCTCTTCATTTCAGAGAATTAACATGTTTCCAGATAAATTGTATTTGGCAGGAAAAATTGCAAAAACTGCTCTTAGAAGTCACAGACCCCTGACCTACATCAGAGTTGAGCATTTCATTTTCCTGAGTGGGCCACACGGAAAACAAGGAATGTTTGCGGAGGGCCAAGTTTCATTGAGTGTGTAGATAATAAAAGAGCTGCACGAGGTCCGCGGGCCTTATAATGCCCAGATCTGACCAAGACCAAGTATGTGCACATATAATTCACCCACACATCCTTAAATGTAGATTTCAGGGCTCGCCGGGGGGAAATATTCAGAGGCATCTCATCGTCTTTCATCCCCCTCGTCTCCCATCAGCTATCAAAGTCATGGGATGTTATGTAACACCCAAATGGAGCACACACTTGTATTCCTTCGCAAAAAAGAAAAAAAAAAAAGGTTCCTGTACGGCGGAGATGAGGTACTTTAACAGAAACTAAAGCTGTATTGCTTTTGCACTTCCATTTCCTTTATCGCTTCTGTCGCTGATTGGAGCAGAAAGGTTTTCATGCAACTATTCCCATGCTGAATTCTTGTCATTTCATACATCGACGAAAAGGTGGCGATATTAATAAAATAGATATTACACTTTAAATCTGAACAGATCTTTCATTTTCGACTCAGATATTCGCTTTTCGCTTAAAGCATCGGTATATTTCTGTATTCCTACAGGTATCCTCATTGGTTTCCTGCATCCTGACGTTTCAACGTCGGCATTTTTCGGTCATCTTGTTGAAGGTAAAACATCCAGATTCCTGACAAAATGCCCCCAAAGAAAAAGTGAGAAAATGTAGGGCCAAATCAATCCATCTCTCAATATAAGGCCCCATGTACACGACAAGGCTCCAAGTGAAGACGGATCTTTTTTGTGTTTTTCGTTTCAGAAAAGTTTCACATTCACACAGCAAAGTTTTGAAAACGATGTTCGTTTACAGGGAAACAGCAGAACTGCCAAAAAGCTTGAGGAGAATATGGACTGGGAGTCATGACTCATGACACTCTGGAGGCCGTCATTTGCTGCTGCTGTCAACTACTAGCACATGAGCAGAAGAACTATTTACCACGGCCGTGGTGCGCATGCGCAGTCGCATTTCCCGCCGTTTCCACGGAGATGGAATCGGAGTCGGAGCGTTTTCAAAAACGTCCACCTTGGGAGCCATTCTCAAACAATAGCGTTTTCGGAGGCCCTGCGGGCCGCTGTCTTTTAAATGGACACCAAACGGCCATGTCCATTGACTGATTGTAGAAAAAGCCCACTCAAGCACAGGGAGAACATGCAATCGCCAAAACTTACAGGCACGGGAGCACGGAACTGAACAAGGGTCTTCTCTGCTGTGAGACAACAGTGTTAACCACTGCACGGCATCAATTTAAATGCATCATACATCTGCACCATGCATATCCAGTTACACTCAGGAAGAACGTGCACACGCCGTGAAAGTCTGGACTCAAACTGAGGATGTTCTCACTGTGAGGCAACGGCGCAAACCACTTCACCGGGTCATACAGTTCAAATCCAATATAATTCTGAAGACCTGGACAATGGACACGTTGTACAGACGCAACATCAATAATCATCCTGTTAAACTAAAGTGGCAGATTAACTAAATTACCCCCCGGCCAATCACTGCGTGACATCCGAGGTCACCTCAGGTTTCTTCAGCTCTGCTTTTCAAACCTCCAGACAGATGAGGACCATCTGCCTCCATATATATTCAACTACTGCAAATAAAACAAGTTGGATTTATACTAAATACGAACATGGGATTTATTTTAAAGGGAAAAATCGTCAAAAACAACCTGGAATGGAAATACCAGTTCATTATAATAGTGCTGGAAATGGGGTTGGTCTGTAATTCCTTTTCAGAAAGCAGGATCTGTAGTAAATGACGGAGAGGCCGATTTTTGACAGGACTCTGTTCAACTCGAACACAAAGAGGCACGTTGTGCTGAATTTATGAAGACAAGCAGGTGTTCAGTTTGCACCGACAGCAGCTTTTAATGAATGAAGGCCAGAAAACAGGGAGTCCGCTCGCTAATAAAGATGAAATATATTCATAAGAGCTTCTTGCTGACTAAGCAGCATTGTGATAGTGTGGAAAACATGAAAAGTGTAGACTGCTTTGCTCGACAAAGACGAGGGATTCAGCTCCAAACCAAAGCCGGACCAAAGTGCGAACAGAGTGCGGAGCGTGGAAAGACTGCAGAAACCGGGTCCGACTTACAACAGCAATACTGGAAGATGAGTAATTTCTCAATATGTTACATCCAATGGCCTCATTATGGTTTTAATCAGGGGGATTTTTTTTTTTTTTACACACTGCATGAAGAGACGCATTACACCAGGGGTGTTAAACTAATTTTGCTCAGTTGCTACGTACAGCCCAAGTGGATCTCAGACCGATAAAATGATAACATAACCTAAATACATCCGTCTTTTAATCCAGCATGCGAACACAGTGGGTAAGACGCCCGTCCACCACAGGGCACAGTCATAGCAGCAGGCAATTTTAAAGTGGCTAATTAATCTCTAACGCATATTTTTGGATCTAGCATGTTGGGCTATGATTGTGTGTGTGTGCGTGTGTGTGTGTGTGGACAGACGACCAAGTCATTTTGTTATTACGGTGCCTGTCAGCTTTAAAACTACGAAGTCCCAGGAGAATATGACCTGGGAGTCATGACACTCTAGAGACCGCCATTGTTAACCCGGCCTTATAGATTTGACAGGTGTGACCATCGGTTTTAAGTCCTGGAGGTTTGGTGACCCTCCACAATAAAATATCAGGAAGAAAGAAAAAAAACCACCTCCATAATAAAACATCTGATCAGTCTCCTTGAAGTCACGCTGTAACAACGAGGCCAGTTCATTTGAAGCACTTTTCCAATTACCATTCAACACAACACTCACTTTAACTCCAATCTACAACTGTATGTACACAAAGTGAGTATTGTGTTATGTATATTGTATTCCTATATATTGTGTTCCCGTTAGTCGTGGCGCCGCAGCGTTCTGGACCAACTGGAGACGTGTGAGGAAAGACTGGCTGACTCCAACATGAAGCACGTTGCTATAATCAAGCCCAGATATGATGAAGCCATGAATTACTGTTTCAAAGTGCTGACGAGCCAGAATGGGCTTCACCTCTGAAAAAGAAAATGGACTTAACCTCACCCCCGCGCTTATCTAGGAGTCCAATTTAAAATCACTGCCCATTTTTAAAAAAAAACCCGGTTAATGTGAGACATTGGACAAAAGAAGCATGCCATCCATCCATCCATTCATCCGTTCGTCCGTCCATCCATCCATCAATCCATCCATCCATCCATCCATCCATCCATCCATCCATCCATCCATCCATCCATCCATCCATCCATCCATCCATATAAAGGGTATCATTGTTAAAATCTTTGAGGATCTAAAGACAAGTGGACATTTTTAGTAACTTTAAAATCCTCTATATATGGAGTTCAACTGGAGCCACTTTACACTGGAGTTTGTCCTCTTGACTGGTCATTACACTACATCTGGTCCCTTTGTATCGTGAGTTCATGAGTTCAGTGGTGGCCTGAAGTTGGTGCCACTGGGGTTTGACCCGATACCGAACAGTCCACGTCGTGTGTGTTTCCAGGTGAGCCCGTGAGCAGTTGGCAGGCAGTGTGAAATAAACAGTCCTGACGTCAGCTGATGGCATTAGCGAGCAGTAATACTCAGCTAATCTTTATCCCGCCTGCTCACCAGAATAACCACACAGTGCTTACTATACAACGAGCTGGTCACCCTGATAGTCAGCTAAATTTACCACCAGTCACTTCATGAGAGGGAAATCTATTAATTACGGTACAAATACAAAGCAGATCTTCAGCTTTACTCTAAGTGTGATTTATATGAGACATATTTTACTGGGAGAAGCGACTTCACCAGGGAGAGCTGGAGAATCTCTTAAATGCAAAGTGATCTGAACTCATAACAAAAATTGCAGAAGATAATAAATAAAAAGATACGTACTTAATACCAGATGTGGGACTATAGAATTGAAAATGTGATGTTTGTTGTCGTGCTTATACATTTTGTACCTTCTGCTTTGCTCCTGTCAAAATCATAAAACAAAATGCTACAAAGTCAAAGTCAAATAAAAATTATTTCATTTGCAAGTTTGGAGTCCATGAGTTTGAAATGTCTTGATTCATATTTACATTTGCTTACAAAACAGAAATAATTGTGTCATTATTTTATACTTTTATTTCTGATAACTGAGTTTTGAATCTATTTTTGTGAATATATCCAGATAATTCGGACTTTGTCTGTTGGCAATGCAGTAAAATAGGGTTCACTAATAGAACCAACTAATATTTGATTCGTTTTTGAGAATTGGAGAATTAAACAATATTCTTATATGTAAAGCAGTTACTCGTACACAAATTGTCAGTACTTTGTTAAATACACACTTATCATGAAAAATAAAACAAAAAGAATAATTGACTCCTTTATATAATTTTGTGAGAATTTCTTTTGACAAAAACATGAAAAAATATATTCCTGAAAAAAAATACTAAAATGCATAATATGATTGTGAAATTTGATTAAATAAGAGTTCCTGTCATATGACGGTTGTAATGGTGATATTTATTGATGGGACTGATCCACGGTGCTCCGGTTCCGGTCCACGCACGGTGCTCCGCTACTCACCGTAGTACGGTCCCGGCGGAGCGGCTCCAGCCGCGCTCTCGCTCCGCACGGCGGACGAGCCGGTCGGTGTGTACCGGTGTGGCGCCATATGTCCGCGTGCCGTCCCTCCGTCCGACCGTCCGGGGACAAAAGGAGCGCGTGAATGAATGAAGCGGCGGCTCGCTGCACGGGCGCTTTGAAGTGAGCTCCGCGCGCCGCCTCCTCCCCCTCTGACTCACGTGGAGCCCGACGCGTTCACATTCAAGTGTGTGGATATTGATTAACACTTTAAACCTAAAAAAATAAAAATAAAATTACAGATACAAACAAAATATGACGGGATATCTGTGTTAGAGAAATGACAGGGGCGGATTTATAAAATGTTTAGCCACCAACCCAAAAAGAGATGGAACGATAAAAAAAAAAGTACAGATACTTTACCAATACTGAATGTGCTGACGTCAGATACGCAGATTGAGGCACAGACAGACCCCCCCCCCCCATCGGCATTGACAAATACTTTCTCTACAGTATTGCTCTTTGAGGATCGAGTTTTCTGATCTTGAAGAGCATTTATTAGATTACAGACAGATCTACTAAGGCTACTTTTACATTCATCCATCCTCTATACTGCTTTTGAACGGAATAGAAATACTTCATTAATCCAGGAGGGAAATTCTTGAAGTCTTGTTCGTACCATAAGAGTGGATGAAGACTCAAACCAGGCACATTCCGATTGATAGACGACCACGCTTCCAACTGAACCAGAGCCATAGCCGACGCCGTCCCCTATGCAGGGTCGTACGGCGCCAGAGCATACCCCAGCTGACTATGAGCCAGGGCAGGGTTAATCCTGGACAGATCACCAGTCCATCACTCACATTCACTTACGGTCACCAATTAACCTCACATTTGGGCCATGGGAGGACCCAGAGTGGCCAGATGAAACCCACACAAGTTCGGAGAGAACGTGCAAACTCCACACAGAGAGAGCTCAAACAATATTTCAACCCAGACCTTTTTGCTGTGTGGCGAAAGCGCTATCCATTACATCACTGTGGACAGAAATGTACTTATCAGGCCTTATTTATGCAGGAAGTTCCATTCTTATTTTCTAGAGAGACCTGTTTTGGACTTTCAGGCCCCATTTACTCGTTTTCAAGTGAAAATTCCTCATCAATCTGGTGTGTATGACCCCCCCCCCCCCCCCCCCAAATGGCTCATAACAATGAGACCAAACACATGCCAAAAAAACACTTTTTAATGAGAAAAGGCAACAATCAAAGTGTCCAACTCTGCTGTCCAGTCCACATGAGGCCAGATAGCTCCCTTCTGACTTTAACAACACTAAAAACCAGGATTCCCCCCATGTGAATAATTCTGCATCCACTGGCATTATATTTGTAATATGTTGAATGCTGATCGGGAGGTAACCTTTATGTCCAAAAGAGACATTTCACTTTCCACCGAATCACGTTTAAATGAAGCCGCAAAACACATTTAACCTTTAAACTGAGGCGAACGCAGCTCCTGAAGTATGTGTAGTTTGGATATACATACAGACATTTGCATCCATTCTAATTACAATTTAGGATGGGAAACAGTTCATTACAGTTTTTGGACCAAACCTCTGCGGTTTCACACTTCTTCTTCTTCTTCTTCTCCTTCTTTTTTTAGCCAGTTATGACTTTGGAGCGTTTGAACCACTGTGGCTCTCATTAAAGCAGTTGTGCATGTTTTTCCTCATTTTTAAGCTTTTTTCAAATTTTAGTCATTGTTGTCATTTTATTTCTTCAAGCTGTTTTAGCATTTTTCCTCCACTTATAGTGGTTATGCTATTTCTTTTCCTGGTTTTGTTATTTTTTTTAAAGGCGTTTTTTGCCCGGAGTTAAGTGTCCCATTGAAAATGACTGGTGTGTAAATAAGCTAAAAATAAGATGAAATTTGTTTTTAGATATCCTGTTCTGAAAGCTTCATGGGGCCACAACAGGAGGGCATTAAAGAGCCAAATGTAACTCCAGAGCCGCAGGTCGCAAAACCCCTGGTCCAGGCAATGCAGTGGAGATGAAGTTAAAGTCTGGCCTTTCATTGTTTAACATTGTGCTGCCACCTAGAGATAGATAAGTAGTATTACAACCTGCAGCAATATAATTCTGTTCATACTTTTTCATAAGCAGGTTGGTAAATTATGTATGTATGTATGTATGTATGTATGTATGTATGTATGTATGTATGTATGTATGTATATTATTTTCATTCTTATTATTACTATTATTATTATTTGTAGTAGTAGTAGTAGTAGTAATAACATCTTGTGCACTCACTGATGAGCAGCAATGAAGTCATCTTTATTTAACAGTAAGTAATTAGAGTAAATTGTTCTTTTTTTAATTTCTGTTTAATTTGGATTAAACTGAACATTTGAGGGCGATTTTGGAAATGATCCATATTTGTATGTGTGGTTGAGATAATATGTTAACTGTTCAGAATAAAATATTGTGATTAAAAAATAATAAGCGAGTGTTGCAGTGTGTATCCTCAATGAAAGTATATTGATTTTTTCATAAAGAAACTGCACAAAACTTGTCAAAACAGGCATTCATTTCCAAGAAATACAGCCCTTATTATTGTTTGATTCTAATATTTTATAAAAAAAAATTGTAATGCGACTTCATTCATGTAGTAATTTATCAGATTATTGGAAAAATGTTATGATAATGGATCAAATATTTTAATACAACAGTGGCAAGTTATTACCTGATGGGCTTTATTACAGTGAAAAAGGCCCGAATTATTACTCTATTGTTTGTTACACACCATTCAGACACACGTGGGGTCAAACAGGCACAGTTAATGTAAAAATGTGTGTTTTCTAGATTTTAACTGATGATACAAGTACAAAGTCGTTGATTTTGATTGGAGTTTCAAACAAGCTGTGGTTGCTGATTGGCTGACATTTCCATTCAACACACATCAACGTGTTCTGCTTGAGATTTACCTTTTTTATCTATTTATTTTTTAATCTTCCAGGTTGACCTGTTGTGCTCCTGTTTTCAACGTGGACTTCACTGCAGTTATCACATCACAGAAAGGCTTGCGGCGTAACGCAGGTTCTCCCATCTGATGACGCCAAAATTGAGCTTTCAGGTCATCAAGATGAGATTTTATATTTACGCGTCGTTACACTTGAACACAGTGAGACATCTTCTCCACTGTGAGGCAATGTGGTGCCAGCAACATGCCGTTTCTGTCCTGGAAAGGCTTGTAAATGCTACAGAATAAAGGACGGCTCACGCTTGTTCAGCATGAAGCCTGATAGCGAGAGTTGCTTGTGAAGCAGAATGGAGGAAGACCGCAGCGATCACAGGTTTCTGATCTGCTCAGGTGAAGTCTGAGCTTTGGCTGCAACAAATGGAGCATTAACAACTGGCGGGTAGAGCTTTGATGACTACATGTCACTTGCATACTACTATATTATATTATATTATATTATATTATACTATACTATACTATATTATATTATATTGTATTATATTATATTATATTGTATTGTATTGTATTGTATTGTATTATATATAACCACGGTGAACCACTACATCTCATCATCACTTATTAATCTGTGAGAGTGATTACTATGGCATGTGTAGAAATCCATTCAAAGTTTAAAAAAACGATGAACACAAAGCTTCAGGTCTTTTGAAATATGTAAGTATATATCCAACAAACGTAACAATGCAAATAAAGCTTCTGTTACCAGTTTCTGGTGTGTCTTACTTCAAATAGCTTTTATATATTGCCTTTGGATTTTCCAATTAGTGTCCGTCTCATTTCATCTTGATTGATCAGGAGGTATATGTAAACCAGACATGAGTGGAAACCCATGTGAAAACATTTAAATACACTCGCCTACCTGCATATTATCCCGAGGCCGTCCAGAGGATGGCAGTAGCGGTCCAGATGAGAGAGCAGAACAGCAGTTCCTCCTCCTGCTGGTTTTAATTATCAGGGATCGGAGTGATGTTACACTGCACCATGAGAAACACCTCAGCTCTGAAATATGATTGTTTGTTATTACAACACTTACTACGGAGTCATATCATCAGTGTGGAGCCTGAGCCTCTTCACACGGTGAAACAAATCGATGTGAAACTTGGAGATCCTACAGCGTCACATTGTCCAATTAAAGTGCTGCTATTATGTGAAAATACTCCACTTTTCAATCATTCCTCCATCATCTATCTATCTATCTATCTATCTGTCTATCTATCTATCTATCTATCTATCTATCTATCTATCTATCTATCTATCTATCTATCTATCTATCTATCTATCTATCTATCTATCTATCTATCTATCTATCTCTAGATCAGGGCTTTCATTCGAAAACGCCTTAATTCAAAGAATTAGTGAATTTAAAAACAATAGCTCATAGCGTTACAGTAGCAGCGAGTCAACACTAACAAATTGACTTCAGATTTTCACAGTGGCATATCACTGCCACCCACTGGACAAATATGGAATTACCAAAAATCTACCAGCTGTATCTTTAAGTGTAACTCGCTCTCAAGATTGTGAGTCAGATTTCCAATTCACCAGTAAATAAAATTAACCACGATAAGGAGAAACAAATGATGGAATAGAAACACAAACACTTTCACATTATGAGCTCCTCCGCCTCCTTTATTGTTGGAATGAAAGAATGATCGCTTTCTGCAGCCATCCAGACGTCTTTAATTGGTTTTGATGCCGTACAGAGGAGCAATGCAACAAAAATAACGGGGATTAAGTCCGACAAAAGCTGAATACACATGGGTCTGTGATAACATGAGCAGGTTTTATTCCAGTCTCTTGATGTGCTGGTGTGACGCCAAACCACGGAGACCATCAGCACCAACCACATAAGCAGGAGTCACAATATTCAGGTAAACTGTTCTCAACCATCATCTGTTAAACTACAATTCACCAGCGGCCATTTTTCAAGTCCCTAATTTGTTTTTGCTTTAGTTGGACCGATTGAAAACACAGCACGGCGTAAAGAACGGTGACACTGAGTGTGCCATTGTTCAATAATGAGTTCCTGCGTGCCACAAACTTATTCAGCAGTAATGTTCCGGGCTAACATTTCATCAAGTTTGTCACACACAGTTCCTTTCCTGTTTTCACTCTGAAATTACACAAAAAAAAGTGATATTTTGTTGCAACCACATTGTT
Organism: Lipophrys pholis; assembly: GCF_963383615.2. NCBI lineage: Eukaryota > Metazoa > Chordata > Actinopteri > Blenniiformes > Blenniidae > Lipophrys > Lipophrys pholis. The sequence continues at coordinate 45,948,255 of NC_137635.1, read as the reverse complement.
TCCACACAGCTCTCACACTGCTCAGGCTTTGTCACAGAGTAAGAAGCCATTTTTGTTTGAATGAAGGATTTCCTAATGTTCTTAAAGTTTTAAGACAAAGTATTAACCACTGTTTGGATCAATAGGCAATAACACTGCTTTTAACTGAGATACCTGGTAAACCCAGGGGAGGAAGTTGCTCTGTAATCTGGATATTATAGGAGGAAGATGCTCTGTAATATGTGTAATATATCTGTGTTTCTTGGATGTATCTATGAAGTAATGACAATGTCTTTTAATGTGCGAGTAGGTGTGTCTACCAGTGTTCTGCTCCACTGGAATGTAAAAGCTGGTGAAAAACACAAACATTGAAACCTGAACATTATAGATATTCACAGCCTTTGCTAAATACTCTGGTTCGTTACTCTTCCTGTACGATGCTACAAACTTGGCCCACCCATTATTAGTCTTTATCCCACTTCTATTTGTTGAACCACTGTCGTCCCATCACGTTGGATGCGGCGACTTTAATCAGGTTCAGGTCTGGAAGCCACTCCTGTGTTATCTCGGCCGTGTGCTGAGGGTCGCTGCCTAGTTGGAAGATGACTGTTGCCCCAGGCTGAGGTCCACGTTGTTCTGTAGCAGCTTATCAATAACAACACCAGATATTGTTGCTGTCAACTTTTACCTCAACCCCGACTTGTATCCCTGCTGAAAACAATCCCTTTAACATGATGCTGCCACTACCATGCTTCACTATAGGAGTGGTATTTGTCCAGGTTATGCAAGGTTCCTCCACATGTGATATTTGATCTCCAGACCAAAGAGTTTGACCTTTTGTTTCAACAGACCACAGGAGTGTGTTCTCATGTCCCTCGTAGAAAGGAATCACTTTCATATTGAAACTCCGCTAAACAGGTCTGATAGGTGGAGCCTTTTTGGGAGGACAACCAATGCCTCTGTCAAAGAGGCCATCGGGTTCTTGGTGACACCCCCCCCTACCCCCCCAGAGTAAGGCTTTTCTATAATAATGGTTGAGAGTGGTCATGATGATTGCAAATGGATGACAAACACCTCTGCACTCATTTGGGATGCTGCAGAAATGTTTGTTTATCCTTCCACGTGTGTTCGGAAGTCTTGAGACAATTCCTTGGACTACAGGGTATGGTTTAGGCAACTATTGGACCTCATATAGGCGTATGTCTCCACACAGCATGACCAATGAACTGTACTTACCAGAAATGGACTCTCGTGATGTTGCAGATGCATCTGAAAGGTGATTAGTTGAAAAATAATACATTTTGTAGATATGCGATTTAAAAAAGAAAAGGCCTTGTAAATATTTGTGACTTTGTAGTTAAGTCAAATTGAGTGAAAAGTAAAACAAGCAATTTACAATGATCAAATTTGAAAAAAAAAAAAAAAAAAAAGTATAAACATGAGTTTTCTGAAATAGTAACAGAGTTAAAAAAAACTGCTTTGGAGCTTTGCAGCTGACAAAAGATTATGAAAATGGTAGTCAATGGTTGGTTTGCTAGAATCTATCAAGGTATATTACAGTACTTTATAACATGTATGTCTGCATGGGAACAGTCAAGTTAATTTATACTGCTAAGAATAGACGTGGACAGATTTATGATTGGCGGGTTGCAGGTGGTGACGTTTTGAAATAAGGTCAGTCCTGTGTAAAGATTCTGCATCAGATTTTTTGGAGGGGTTCTAATAATTCAAGTAAAGCTGTTGTCAGCACGTCAAGAAATATGAACAATCGTGGCTCAAGTTGTATAACTATACAGCTGAATAGATGGTTATTGGCTACAGATTGTTACTGCAGCCTGCCGGCATTAGCAAAAAGCCAGTTTTATGCGTTGGTGTTGAAACCGGTGCAATAAACTCTTGCATCATTAATTTTTAATGAACACATCCTCAGTGTTGTGGTAAATCTGAGAAATGTAATTTGTGGGCAGATTAAAACTGGTCATTGGCACGCTCCATTGATCCTCGGTGAGTGTGCAGCTCAGGAGTGCTCATCGTGGCAAAATCCTGAAAACTTAGTGTAATTACTTCGAAAAAACATGTGGTGAAAAGGTTCAAATTGTTCCTTGATGAGGATTTATGAGGCTTTTAAGTTGAACATATTTGGAGTATTCCAGTTTGTACTTAAAATGATGATAAAAACTTAACAAATCTGCAACTTCCGTAAGTCAAATGCATCCAATACAACAAAAACTAATTTTATGTGTTTAGCAAATAAACAATCACAGTGTGACTAAAATAAAACTGTTATTGCTCCTAAGTACCTCCAAAAGTACAACAAATAAAGTTGACAACATGGAGAACAACAGGCTTACATGTACCTTGAATCACTTCATATGAAGTACGGTGGAGGGAGCATCATGATTTGGGCTGCTTCCAAAGAGCCTGCCATAGTAGAAGCAGCTCTGTGAGGAGGAAGGTTACAGAACTCCTTGTGCAGCTCTGTTCGGCCGCCGCTGGAAGAGTTTTAACAGAGTTTCAACCCGTGGTTAAGTTGAGGCGTCATTGTTTCTTAATCTATTCTTGAATCAAGACGCTGCAAAATGATTTATGATCATTTCAAGCAAAATTTTACGTTTTTCTTGCCACTGTATATAAATATACAAACTGTGGAGGTTGATATTAAGCATATTCCTGGGACAAAAAGTGACGCTGGTGTCAAATTACAGCTCACAGCTCGCTGCATGTCAGCAGGGGTTTTAAGCTCGTTGGTGCTGCATTTGAGCGAAGATGCAGATTTATAAGAAGTTTTCATGAACTTCCAGAAGAACTGCGTAAAGCCCTCAAAACAAAACCCCTCCCAAACTGAAACATTAACCAAATCCTTTCCTACGCTCATTATTTTCCAACAACTGACTGAGCCATTAAGAATGTAAGACAAATGGAAAGGCATATTCTACAGCCAGTGTTGTTTTTCTAATGAACGATCGCTCGACGTATTTGTGGCCGACGGAGGCTTTAAACCACAAACCACAATGTGACGGCAGTGATACATCAAGTGTTCACTCAACTGAAAATAAGCCCGTGGTAGAGAAAATAATGGAAGTTGGAAGCAGCACATTCCATGATGCTGCCTCCACCATGCTTCTCTAGTATAAATAGTTTCAAACTCCACAATGATTTTATAGAATTGGGATATTTTCTTGATGATGTCCTGTAATGCCAGGATCTGACCAAACATGTATGTAAATCAACGATAGAACCGTGTTTGTAGTGATGTAGTAATTAACGCCGATGTGACAATATTCTTGGTTCGAGTCCAGATTTGGGGGCATTTCTGGGTGGAGCAGTTTTTCATGCATATTAGGTGAATCTGAGGTTAAATTGACTTTTTGAAGGAGTGGCGATCTGTCCTCGGTGTAACCTGGGATCAGCTCAAGGTAACGGACCGCAAACCTGCAAGAATTCAACGACTGGCTAAAAATTCAACATCAAACAGATTGAGCTACATACTAATGTGAAAAACAATAAGTTAATCACCGACTCACCAGAACTGACTGAAGTGTATCTAAAGTCACGGTGGGCGTATTTAACATGCACACAAATGCAAAGTCAGACACGGAATAGATACACGTTATATATTTATTTACATTGCCGTATTACATGGAGTAAACAGGTTGAATAAATGACATAATTAAATTGTATGTGGAAATAAAAAATATCACAAAAAGAAACATAAAAAAAATTACTTCAGGTTACGATTTTTCTGACATTCAGAAATCAGCTCAGTTTGACACGAGTTGGTTTTTACTTCTTGGAAAAGGCTTGTGAACTGGCAAAGAACTCTTGAGGAAAGTGTGTTGAAGGCAAGATGAAAAGGCGTGAACACGACCTGAGAGTTTGAAATGGACGGGACCGTCGGCTACACAACGTGAGACTTCACACTTCAACTAGACCGTCTTCTTGTGCGTCTGCTTCTTCCTGAGTTTGTGCTGACCTGCATTTAAAATCTACGATTTGCGCCGAGAGCTACAAATGCGCAAACCTATTGCATGGAACGGATGTGAAGGAACAACTGGATCGGTCTCGAAATGTCACGTTGTACCACAACGTAAAGGAAGGAGTCCCTATAGCAGCTAATCGGTCTTTATTCAACATTAGAGAAATAAATGGCTGAAGATGTTCCTGAGTGGTAAAGACCAGTAACACTGAAGGCTGCAGCTCGTAGCAGTTACAAGCAGTTTGTTGATCAAAACACTGGAGTAGGGGCGACACATATTGCACAGTTCACAACAAAAAGACGAGAAGTAACTGGAAGTTGGTTCATTTGTTGTCATACGGCTCTGTGGCGTGATGTTATGACACTGTGGGAATGATCTACAAAAGTACAATGCGAAATGTGATCGACTATGTCTGAAAACATCGATATCAGTGCATCTCGAATAAATACAACTGCAGCCCGATACTGCACGGACGCGACTTCATGCGTCAACAACGTTGGCCGCAGGTACGGCAGACTGCAAATTATGTTCTGCCAAAAATATCGAGAGGAGGCGAAAAGCTCATGTGTTACTGTGGTGGAGGCATTTCCTCATCTGGCTTCCCACGACTTCTATTTGCAGACTTTATCATCAAATACTTTCCATGTTATCTAACTTTAACTTTGTGACTGTTCGACTCATATATTGTGCTTTTTTATTCAGATTTAAAACCTTCCTGCATCAAGACGTGCAACTTTTGCTTTGTGCTCGGAGGGGATCTGCTGCAAACTGAGCGTGGAATCTATTTGTGCTCGTGAGCTTTCTAAAACATCTCGATGCATCGGGAGTGAGTGCGTACAACAAGCATGGCTGAAACTTCTTTCTCACAGCATGGAACAACCGCAGAACTCGTCAGTTGACCGCGGTTAAACGTCAGTTCGCTTTAACTTTAAGTGCTTTAGTCTACAGGTCTTTGCTGCAGCCATTCAACTTTAAGAAACACCAGAGGACTTCCAGGAAAAAATTAAAACTCATGTCAAAAAAGTAACGAATGCAAATGTTCTCATACATTTAAAACTGTAAATAATTATGGCTACATTCACGCCCTGTTACACAACGTTTTCAAGTGAAAATGGAAAACTTTCATTGCGTTTTGGACGTCTGTTTACAGGACTACGGTGCTTAGAGCCTCTGAAAACGCAACTTTTTGAAAATGGCTTCCAAAGTGGAGGTTTTTGAAAATGCTCCGTGGAAATGGGAGAAAATGCAACGGTTTAGAAACGCTGCTGCTGCTGCACCTGCACATCACGGCTGTAATAAATAGTTCTTCTGCACGTGTGTGAGCAGATGGACAATAACAACGTTTTTCCTCCAGTGTCATGAGTCCATGTACTCCCATTGAGGATGTTTCTAGCGTATTGTTCTCTGCTGCGTATCAACTAGTGGCCAAACAGTGTAACTACAGAGTTTTCAGCATTTCGTTTTCAAAGCGTTGAAGCTTCTGAAACAAAAATGCAAAAATTCTGCATTTTCACTTGAAATGTGTAAACGGAGCCTTATTATATTATTAGTATGGCATTTGAAAGAATAAATTAAAAATGACTTGCTTTCAATACTTCTCCTGTAATTTTGTGTCAGAGCTTTTCTAACTTCATAGTATTAGTTTTTTTTTTACATCCTTTATCACGACTGCACACTGATGGATTTAATCTTCTTGTGCATTTTCATAATTTCCCCTTTGCTGCAGCCTGAAATGTTTTTCAGCTTATATGTGAAATATTCATTGAAAAGAGAGATTGCCTGAGCATGACACCAACACGGAAGACTGCGTCAAACAAGATGCAACGCTTTCTGGGAAGTATTCAAAACAACATAGTCTTCTATAGTATCTGCCGGCCAACGCCAACTGCTCCTTGAAAAATAACATTGAATAGACCAGGCTAAAGAAAAGGGAGTGGGTTCGTACCATGACAAGCTCAATAGGAAAGCAAAGGCAAGATACGATGATAAACTTCGAGAAGTTAAAAGCACTGGATCTGGATGAGCATTCAGAGTGGTCAGCAGATGTTAAACTGCAACTGTACACTTGTAATTCTATGATTTGAAGTTTATAGTTCTCTATAGTGAGTGGAACAAGGCTGCACTGAACGAGAGTACAGAGGCACCAGTCATGGCTACACACACGGATCCATAGAGGCGGGGATCCAGCCAATCATCCAATCAGGTGAAAAGAAATAAACACATATATATATATCATATTACAATATTTACGACAGATGTCGAGTTGCTTCATGTAGTTTGGTTCCACCTACCCCCATCTGAATGGATGAACGTGACCAATGAGCATCGGTGTCACATGCTTCTCTTTCCCTCGTACCTTTCTCACCTGCAGGTAGTTCTCATGTGACATCATCATATGACAGGAGCCAGTTATCAATTGGCTCACAGATCAGGTCATGTGCTTTGCATTTAGTCGGTTCACGGAACAGTCCACACGAGACAAATCGATAATATGAGCACGACATGTAAAATTCGCCTTGTCTACCTTAATAATGAAAAACTATTCAAATAATCAGTATGATGATAAAATACAGTAAAAATGCTTAAAATAAGATGAATAAAATAGCTAATAGTTAGTTTTAGGTAAAGGGAAAAGAAAGGGGAAAAAGAAATAAGAAAAAGGAAAGAATAAAAAAGGAAAAACAAAAGAAAAAGAAAAAAGAAGAAAAAATCTAAATGAAGGAAAGGAAAAAAGAAAAAAAGAAAAAGAGGAAAAAAGGGAAGAAGGAAAAATTTTTGAAAAATACTTGCTAGTATACCTAAAACTGCTCTCACGACAAAGAAACGCACATAAATCGTTAAAGTGGGTAAAATAGCCAAGACGTATTTATGAACTAAAAAGGAAAAATCATTTTAAAAAAAGAGCGGGAAAAAACTAAAATTGGACATAAGACCTGAAAATATATTTAAATTGTACCTCAGACAATCAATACAACCTATTTTTTTTTTTATTTGTATAGCAATTATTTGGAGATGTTTTTATTCTTCTTCATTTTAGATAATTTCTGTGTTTTGCGGCTCCAGACAAATTCTATTTGGTGGAAACTTTTTTTTTTTCCCCTCTGGTCATAAAGGTTGCAGACCCTTAATAGACTCTTTCTATACAAGCTTTGTATTTAGTATTTAGTGTACAGTGTATAGCGATGGTCTGGAACCAAATTTGTAGGTTGTTATTTTAGCAATGTTTAGTGAAAATGTTAAGAGTCAACCATCTGTTTCATGAAGAAATAAATTGAGAGGCGTTAACTTCCTGCCTCTCTGCACATGTGACACCGGCTCATGGGTCGACACTCGGGAAAGGTTGGAAACTTTCTGTAAACATCAGCGAGCTCACTTTCTCGCAGGATCTCAAAGCATATCGATCACTGGGTCCCACAATGCATCAGTAATGGTCCCGCTAACTGCAGCTAATAAACATCGATTTGTCTCTTCATTTCCCAATAATTGTTTCTGTCATGATGATGGAATTAAAAAAAAAAAAATCCCAACAACTTCATTCAGGACGTGAATGCTTAAAGCACAAATTGAACAGCCTGACATAGAGAAGTATAAACCCCTGTTCTGCCGGAATCTAACGTTGATTCATCTATATTACCACTCAATGACAGGATTAACATTAAAATCACATTAAAACCTGACGTCTTCCCCTCTCCCTCTCTCGTGACCCTACTCCTGCTTCCCGGAGCGTCCCTTGAACGTATCCATGAGGCTGAAGGCTCCCAGGTACTGGCCCAGCAGAATGCCCTGCTTCATGGGGAGGATGCTGCAAAAAGAAGGGAAAGACATGAAATCAGTCCGAGTTATTCAGCACGACTTACACAGATCAGCCCCTGGTCCTAAATTGTGTGTCTCCCTTTTAATGACTGAACAGATCCAAAGCATGGACTCCATGATGGATCTCTGAAGGTGTGTTGTGATGTTGGCAGCAGATCCTTTAAGTCCTGAATGATGTGCACAGGACCCTTATAAGGCTGCAGGTTCACCACTTTAACAATAAATACCAACCATTTGAGAATAATCACAAAGGGGTCAAACGTTGACGCGGCAATATCTTTATGTAAAAGGGGGAAATTTTCTTTGTGTTTTGGAGGTTTGTTTACACAACAACGGTGCTCGGAGCCACTGAAAACACAACTTTTCAAAAACACTCCAAGTCCGTGGAAATGGGGGAAAACACAATTTTTCAAAAACCTGCTCATGTGTAGATGAACAATAACAGCAATGTTTATTATTCATAACAATCCAACTTGGTCATCTCTCAATTAGTGCACTCACAATTTGTTAACGTTTATAATGTGCGTGGTTTTATTACAAAAAGAAAACCACAGCGTCAACTCACAGCCTGGCTTTATTTTCAACATTTCTGTCAAACGGATATCATTTTGAAAACCTTGCTGTATTAACTCAAAACTTTTCTGAAAACGTGGTGCACGTTTGGAATGACTCTGGAAGTACAATATGTTCATCTTCTAGTGAAGGTCACCAGGATATCAGTAGCTTGTTTCGCCGGAAATCCAAATTTCCATCAGGGAGGCTCCTTTCATCTTTTCAGACACACCGTCTTTCATGTTTCCCGCATTATTTGTTTCAGTCCTGGTGAAGATTTGTGATGAATAGAGTACCGACGCCAAGAGACGAGACGGAGACCAGAACAGTGTCAAAAACAGGTATAAAATCACAAGCACCTTCTTATTCGACAATATATTTGGGTTTGTACAAAAAGACTCAATGAAATCTCCCAGTCAGGATGTTGTCTGCTGCACGTCTCCTGAACGCGTCCCTTGTTAGCAGCTCTTTACTGACAATCTTTGAACAAAAACAGTGTTCGAGTACGAAGCCGAGACAAGGCTGGGTAATTTCGAGACGTTGTCAAAAGCCTGACTACAATGGCTTTTCATGTAAAATGAACTGATGTGACAGACCGAGGTACTGTTCCAGAGGCAAATATCTTTCTAATAGAGAATAATGGCTCCCTCCTCAGATGAATGGATAGAAGACAGAACAATGAGACAAGACTTTGTTGGAATAAAGTGCAATTGAAGGAAGAAATAACTTCTTTCTTGAGGCCTGGCTATCAGAGACAAAGTAGTCACCAGATGGGACTCAAAAAAAAAAAACGTTATTCGGGTTCAGGTGATGGGAGTTGGGTCACTTCTTCTCACTTTGGTTTCCTACACTAATCTCAATAAGGTTCAACCAGTTCACAGTAATCACTGCAAACCCTTCGACGTGCCTCTGTTCATTTTTGTCCGAATTATTCTGCATTCTTAATTTATTGTTCAGTAACCTGGAGTGCACAGCAAAGAGCAGACAAACATGTAATAATACTATTTAGACACAACCAACTTAAGTTAAAATTGCCATTTACTTCTTCATAGAAACTGTAGGATGTTTATAATGCATCTAAATTAGGCTTATTGGAATTTTATAAGTACTCGTTATTGGCAAGTACCTATAGGTTAATACTTGTACTCATACTTAGTGATGTCGGTGCATCCCTACAGGAACCTGTACTTCTATTCAGGAAACTGCTCAATTTAATGAACATTTAATACCAAATAAAAAAAAAAAGGTATCTCCTGTCCTTTAAAACGTTTCAAGCTTTTTAAAAAATGTTTTAAACCGAGTTATGTTAAAAACAAACGTCAAATCTCGTGGAGATACTGCATTTGTGACGTTGACTTAAACTTAAAAGCGCTAATTGACATTTTATTGCAGTGCTGCCTGATCAGTCATACAATACTGTCTTTTGTGAGTAGTATGATAAGTACCGTAGCAGATTACATCCCCAAGGTAAAGTGTCTTATTCACTCATCTTCTGAGAAAGATCGGACAGACTTGTTTTATACCCAAGAAAGTGACTGGGATTCTTCCTGTACAGCACAAATATGCCTAGGAAGCCACATTATACAAAATGTGAGTACTTGTAAATGATTTGTTCAACACGACTGCAAGACAATCACTGATAGGACCATTATCGTGCTCCATGAGCTGGCTCCTGCCAGATATCCAGGCCGGCTGCCATAAACGGAGCCCTAATCACCATAAAACTGATGGCTCCAGCTGCTGTGGCTACACAAAAAGCAGTTTGGGACCTTCGCGTGGTTGGAAATGGAGGGTGTAGACACTCACACACAGATTGAGAGTTGTTTCACTTACCATAGTATGTTTCTGCACGTCTCGATCTACATTCTGAAACGTTTATATATAGAGCCCTAGAATAAAAGAATATCCTATAAGTTTTATTAAAAGGTCTTTCATCCATCCATCCATCCACTTTCTGCACCACTTCATCCAGGTCAGGATCACAGAGCCAATCCCAGCTCACAGTGGCTTGAAGGCGTCATACACACACCGACAGGTCAGCCATTAACCTCACATGCAGTGTTGGTGAAACTAAACTGGAGCTCGGTAAAGAAAACCCTCTCACTATGACGCTGGACCACCATTTGGTCATAGACTTAATTGTGTTAATTTTATTATGAACATTAGAACCAGAAGCATGAAGTTTGAACCTTCTGAAATGTCCCAGTTTCTAGCATTAATTGGTCTTACCAACATTCAACTCTCAAGTCAGAGACATACACTGCGATTCAAACCAAAATGTCTTTATTGAGCACCACCATGCAACACTCACATCTTAGAGGATGATTAGAGCTTTACTAACTTCGGACCATTCCTCCGTACAGATTCTTCATGTGTCTGCTGTGAATATCTGAGCTCACTCTGCTTCTTCTTAGGCATCAGGTCTGAGCTCAGACTGGATCATTACAAAAGGTTTTATCTTTAATTTGAAGCAATTCTGTTCGATTCACTTCTAGCTTCTGGCTCAAGGTCTTGCAGAGAGAAATGGGCGACGTGGGCTGGCAGTTTCTGTTGTGCAGCTGATCATTGCCGATCCACTTTGATTTAAAAAGTATATATTTTATGTGTGAATGGATCAAAAGCAACCCAACCATGTAGAGTCTTGGTGGAGCTCCTATGCTATTGTAATACCAATTTGTACCACAAGGTGGTGCAGAGAGTCACAATACATTCTTGATGCATTCAGTGCAGGAAAAGCAGCAGCCAGAGCCGGTTGTGACGCTGAAATAGCAAGAATCGCCCCTCCAGTGTGTATGATCTTATCCTGCTTGTAGTTTTCTTCCTACTGCTCAACTCAACCATTAAGGTTTATTGGGGGACGCTAAATTGCCCGTGAATTAGACAGATTTTCCGTCAATCTGTGTTTGCTCTGTGATAAACTGGCGACCGATCCAGGCCACAAACTGGTTTCAAGTACAGTAATACAGCAATAACTAAATCCCCGGTTTACATCCCATTTCAAGTGAAAACACATCACGCTGTGTTTGAGGCAATGCTTTCAAAACGAGGTCTCCTTTTACCAGGAGAACATGGCCTGGGGGTCATGCCACTCTGGAGGCCGCCATTGTTGTTATTGTCCATCGAATGATGCATGTGAATAAGAACTATTCACAATGGCCACAGTGTGTATGTGCAGTTGCAGCGTTTTTGAAAGGTTCCATTTTCACTGGCTCTGAGCTCCGTTGTCTAAACCAAAGCCCAAAACACAATGAAAGTTGTCAGTTTCACTTGAAAACACTGTAAATGGAGTGTAAAAAGTAATATTGTAAAACTTAAAAACACAGAATTACTTGGATCTTACATGTAGTACCAGTAGTATCTCTATGCAGTGCAGCCAAATGGAAAACAGCTTCCTTTTTAGAGGCCAAGTTTTTTTTTGTTTTTGTTTTTTTTTATTGAAAAAAAAAGCTTACTTTTTATTTAATGGATTTGTTTGAGTTGAGAAAATGGACCACCTTTAAAAAACAAAAAATCACTGCTGCCATTACAAAAAAAAAAAAAATCTCCCTCTGGCAGACAAGCTCATGATGCTAAAAACCCCATTAAAAATGCAGCATTTCAATGTGTTCATCAATGTTTCCCCACTCAGTTACAAGTACCGATCCTGAGAGACATTAAAACCCTGATGGTTCATGGAAAGAAGTTGATCGCCAAGCGTCTCTCTTGACTCATGGAGAGACGCTCCATGGTCCATTTTGCCTTCCAGTGGGCTTTCATCAGTTGATGGGACGGATAATACTACAAACGTGTGGGGTGTTTTAAAGCACAATTGGACATGCCTTAGTTGCAACCAACATTTAGAAATAAAACTAATGATGACACTGGAACTGGGTGTGGCAGCCCACTGATCTAAAGACAGCACTACTGTGCCAGAAAGTTGGAATGGTGTATTCAATGTACATAAAATCTAGGGATGCACCGAGATTTTTTTTTGTTGAAAAGACAAGTTCAAGTACTAACTTGATGATAGAGTACCAATACAAGTACTTATCACATGCTATGAAGCCTGATTCACACTCCAAACGATATGCGAAGGTTATGCGTTGCCCCGAACCACAGCCTCTGAGTTGACGCTACGCACACCTCCAACAACTTTAGACACAGTACTATACTGGAATCTTCATAGTACACATAGGGCAACGTGTAGTGTCTACAGTTCGCATAACGCAGCGCATAAACTGCAGACCGAGGGATTGAGCTTGCTGTGAGCCGCCATATGAGCCCCAAAACACTAATATGTAGCATGTTTTTGTCATTATTACGAAAGAATCTTCTGACATCGCTCGTCCTCTCTTGTTTACCTGCTGCTAACGATGCCGAGGCACGACGTCATGCAATACTAGCCAGGTTGTGTTGGGGAACTTTTTCCAAGTACAAGTATTCTGTGCAGCATCTGACCAGATACTGGTATCGGGGCAGCTCGGATAAAAAAAAAAAAACAATGCAAAGTTTCACAAATCTTTCAGGGACATTAAGGAGAATGAGATGATGTTGCTGCCACTATCAAATCCAAGTTCTTTCATTGAAAATAGTCAGTTTAAACAGATTTAATGTTGGTTGAGAATAACATACGTGACCATGATTGCCAATAATTGCAGCGTCGCAGCTTTTTTGGAATTTGTGGCAAAAGCTCTTCACATCCATAATGCATGTTGCCGTTTACTTTTACAATCATTGGCACCAGTCCAAAGTCCATATCAAGTCAAGATCATCATCCGTCCCTTAGACCAACACTGTATTCACTTGGACTTTTCTTCTCTTCTTGTGCAATTAATTTGATTCATGTTGTGCAATTTTTTTTAGCTCATGTCCTATTTTTAGTGATAGAAAAAGGTCCTGAACATGATTGTACCAGCAGAAAAATCCGCAAACATTCCATTAAAATGGACATAAAGATAAAGAGGTAAACAGAGAAGGGCTGTGTGAGGGAGAACAAACAACACACAGCAGCAAGGGGAAATTTCAGAGACAAAGGGGAGATTGAGAAAGGCTGTCACTGTCCTAAAATGTCCGAGTCGGTGCAGGAGGAAAGCTGCTCTGATAAAGTAGGTTTTTGGACATCTGCACAACTTTACCGTTAGTTACCAAAGTAGGAATCACTGTAATTGCAGTTCTTACCTTGTGAATGCAAATGTCCTCATTTTCTCAAACGCTTTAAGATACTGTGTGATCAGTGACTGCAAAACGACAGTCCTCTCGTGGACACGGATTCTAACAAAACGCCGCGAGCGATCAGGAGACGTCTTTTTCTCTCTCACATGCGTCGTTTTGCCTCTGAGGGCGAATAAATGTCTAAAGTAAGAACATTTCTCCCAGTGTTCAGGTGATAGTGTAAAATGAACTAGAGCTTTTAGTCAAAAACGTCTAATCAATTTGTCCTCGAGTCACAACATCAAGGAAGGTGATCGCTGAAGAAGTTCCACAGCTTCTAACAACAATTTTAAAACATAATATGTATGGCTTATAGCTCACAGAGTGGTAGCATCAATAATTAAAAGCACTCTGTACTACCACTAAGTGGGGCTGAATGGAGCATCAGTCACCACCACCAGCATCTCCCAGTCAATGTCCAGAGTTTCCAATAAGATTCATTATATTAGAATGTTCGCTGCTTTTTCAGACCATTTGCAGTCAGTAGTTGAATTTGGGGGCGATTGGACTTTCACTTTGTGGTTTGATTTTAGCCTTACAGCTTGACAAGCACCTACATTATAGAGAAGCTCCAGTTTAATTTTCTGTCCTCAGAGTTGTAACCATGTTCGACGGCAACGCCACCACGTCGACTGTGCTTTGAGCTCTGAATATGAAGTGAACACACACGACAAATCAACTGGGCAAACAAAGTCACTGTGGTTTATTAGTGGTACTTTTTTTCCATTGTTCATCCATTCACTTCAGCATCACCCACAGTGCAGTTTCCCCCAACATTAAAAAAAAAAAAAACCTTTCCCATCACACCTGTGTGGTTCAGATCATTTCATTATGTTATACAAACATTTCTCTGCCATCATAAATAATCATCAGAAAGCTGCTCTTGTAAATCCCATTTCAGGAGTTACCCTGATGGGTAAGACAAGACAGGGACTCGGAAATGAGACTCAAAACACTGATTGTAACATATGAGGCTTTGTGTGTTGCCGAGCGTGAACACAACTAAACATTTTTCTTCCAACATGTAAAGACGCTGCTTTATGTGAAGTCAGTTTCCACTAGAAACAAGCTCAGCGTCAGTTTCACTTCAAGTACATGTCAGAAGATATTCCAGTCCCATTTTCAAGGAGCCCATTCAGTGAAAATTGATCTGCAGCTCATGTTGGTCGTGCTTCCCGGTAAAGTGCCACATCCTGACTCACACAGATCTCGGTAAAGACGAACGCGCGCTACTGTAACATGTGGTGCCGACTGACGTTAGTCAGGTCGTCTACTTCGATTGTCAATCCCAGGTAAGAGGCCAGGAGGGAGTTCTGCTTCCACTGGAGGACACTGAAGAGGAGGATGATAACAGTATGAGATCAACTGACTTGGTTTCATATGACCCACCTGTTGGACCTGCATTTTAAATTGCTCAATCTAGTCTAGTGGGTCAAAAACCTTTGACAAGCCGGTTACAAGGATTCATCTGATAGTGTGACAGTATGACTCAAATGTGCCTGAAAAGAGTAAGGGAACTCATAAATCATTTTTTTTGTATTTCTCACTCCTAATGCCTGCTTCCTTTGTTTTTAAAGCAGGTTTGAAAGCCTGAAAATGTCAGATTTGTAAAACAACTTTGTTGCTGACCCAGTCTCCATTGAACTGAGGGACCTGCCGTCCCTTATGTTCCGACCTTGAGATTACTTTTGCAATATTTTCCTGAAATCTCAGCCAACTTCTGGAGTTGCAGTTACTGCTGGCTACGACGTCTCACACATGGTGAGCTTCTGTGAGATTTTCTGTGATCTGAAATACAGTGTAGCCTCAAAGGATCAAACGATGGGATCAGCTTAGGAACTGGACACTTTTGGTAGGTACTCACCAACATGTCATTAAAACACTCCACAAGACCATCCAACTGTCAGGAGGAGGCTTTTGTCAAAACGTTTGTCCATTCTTTGTTCCCAAGATGCACTTTACTGACTGATAAGGAGCTTTTTACCACTTGAGCAGCTGCAACAATTTACATGCTCAGTCAAAAGCGTCAAACCACTCGCACACCAACGGCTGCCACCTGAGGCACTCGTAGACCATTGAGATCATTTGGCTTCATCGTTGTCCCCAAGCTGATTCAACGCATAGTTCAGGCCAAGAAAGGCAAGCTTGGGATTGGAAGTAACCCAACCAGAGAAATGTTGGCTCAAGCTCCAACTAGCTTATCAGTGGGCATATATCTTGGCAAGGTACATCGTTGGAAGAAGTAGAACATCGGCCTAATACATGTTAGATGAAGGTCCAGTAACTAACAGATGCAGTTGGCATTGCGTTTGGTTGTGATGGGTCAGTACAAACATGGGTTTGCTGGAAAAAAACAGTCATGTAGACATGGTGAAGATGAGGTGCTGAAGGTCAAACTGGACATCAGATGACTAAAATGACAGAACATTGGTTTCTCAGCGTCTTCTCGGAGCAGCTGAACCACATCAACTGGACTTGGTCGTACGTGTTGAAAGACGTTTCAAGGTTTCGCCACTTATCCAAGATGTCGGAGTTTCATAAACTGCTGATCTCCTGAGATTTCCACACAGAAATATCAGCATACTTCTCAGTGAAGGGTGTTAGAGAAAATGGCCAGTAAGTGAAGATGTTCAAGTCAGAGGACAGTCAGGCTGGTTGGAGATGACAGAAACAGAGCGCAACTCTGAAAGCCACTGGTTAAACCTTTGGTTCTGCAGAGGAGCGTCTCTGAAACACCAAACACACTGAAGACAGGAAGCTGGTGCGACTGCTGTCCCTGTGGTCTGCTATGAACTAAAAACAACATGAGTACATCCTGCCTTGCATCACTAGTCGCGGCAGTTCAGGCTGCTGCGACTAGTAGTCTAACAGTGGGTACGAACAAACCCAAAGTGAGCCAAGAATATCTTTTTAACATTGACTATGCTGACCCCTGTACGAACACAAAGTACCATCTTCGACTCCCATCAGGATAACACACCCTACTACAAACCTCAAATCATCTCAAAATGCTTTCTTGAACAGGGAAATGAGCTCAATGGACTCAAAGAACGTCCACATTTAGCAGATCTCTGTCCAGAGGGATTCAAATCATGGATGTGTAGCAGACAAATGTGCCATAAGTGGAAGATTCTGTCACATCAATATGGAGGAGAAGCCATGAGGAAGGTTTCCAGCACACTGCTGAATCAAGGTCCAACCTACTTCTGGCAAAAGACGTCTGCCTAATCTTGATGAGGCAAGTGGATCCATTCAAGAAGTACTGCTAATCTGTACACACCGAGGTGCATATGAGAAAATGGATCAACACTAAATTTAAGACACAAAAACAACAGAGCCATTTTGGCAAAGTAGGGATGCACCGATAGCACTTATTTTTAAAGGGCTAGTACAAATCTTTAGCTACTTGCAAATATGACGTCATGTAATACTCCCCGGGTTGTACCGGGGATCTTTTACGAGTACTCCGATACTGGCATCAGTGCATCCCTACTAAAAAGTGATTTCACTGTCGGGTGAAAGAGAAGAAAAGAGATAGGGACTAACTTTTTGAGAGCCGATATGAGGTACATGCTCTTGGGCATCAGTAGGTAGACCTGGTCTGTGAGGACGGCCTGAATGACCTTCTTGGCCACATCGTGAGGTTTCAGGATCGGCATCAGGGTCGGCCACCTGTTGAAAAGAATAGAACTGAAATTAAAGTCACGTTTTTTTTCTTGAGTTAACTTTCCAAGGTCTCCAGGGTCTTTTCGTAGCCTGGAGTTTCTTCATATTTATGCAAATTTGTTTGATTATTTATTAGTTTGAAATCAACTGTTCTTATATTGGATTAATTGATTTTAAACCACATATGGATCTTTTATTATTGTTTACCAGACCCAAACACATCCTCCATATTTATTTTGATTGCCTTAGCATGGCCTTGACTGGTTATATTACATATATATATATACACACACACACACAATCCAATTATTTTACAATTAAAATAATTTCTTGCAAATTTTGAATGGTAGAAGAAACCCCAATTATCTTAATCAACAAAAAAAAGTCAGTGATGCACAATAAAGAAGCAGTAGTAGAATAAACATCATAAGAAGTCTTACTCTTTAATGAAATAAAATATTACGTTTTACCAGCAGTTAAACATAAACACAAGATGAGCGCAAGTACTGGAGTGTGTCTGGCCATGCGCAGTAGCAGGGTTTGAATAAAGCTACGTCTTCCTCCGTTTCCACCGAGTCAGAGCAGTTTCTAAAAGTTCAATCTTGGCAGCTGTTTTCAAAAAGTTGTGGTTTCAGTGGCTCTGAGCACCGTTGTCACGTAAACTGACACCTAAAATGCAACAAAAGTTGGAAATATGTTAACGGGGCCTCAGCTCACATGAGTTTGAGACTACCTAAAGGCTGGTACGCACCACAGGATGTTTTCAAAGATTCACAGATTGAGAGACACACACTTCATCACAACAGATCGCGCAAGATCTCTCTCTTTTGATATGATGGTGTGTGGCGTGAACTACGGCGCTCACCACACACACCAAGCGATCCTTCAGCAGAGTGTCAGGCTCTACACGGCATGTACATGTAAATCATGTTGCCACAATTCAACCTCGGGCCTATATTACCACTCAGTATTTTCTCTTATCGAGGTAACATCAGGATTAAAGCTGGGTTTTCCGTACTGTGGAGCAGATTAACTTCTTACCAGGATAAATCACCCTGGTACTCTGAATGTCTAGCAAAGTATAAAAGCGCAGTCTCCTGACCAATCAGAGCTCTTGGAAAATGACCTGCCTATTTTTAGAGTATCCTGATTGGTGCACGGATTGTCCCGCCCACGTGGAATTCCCATAGTGCAGTGGAGCGGAGACAAGAGTGTTAAGAGTGATCTTTTGGAAATAATAAAATAAAACCTCGCCACTGAGGCTTAGAAGGATGTTTCTGTTCTTGACTTGTTGCAAGTCTGTTGAGCTCCATGAGGGTTGATCTGCAACAATGAGGTTAATAATGATGGTCACGTCTGATAGAACTGCAAAAACATGAATTAATGGAGCGCACATCTACTCTGCCATCACGGTGAGGAATTAATATTCCAACACAAAATGCATTCACACGGGGGAAACGGCCTCGAACCAACTTGATGGAAAACAAATTTAAAGTAGAGCAGTTAGGAATAATAAAGTAAAACTTAGGGATCACAGTGCAGTGCAGGTCCATATATATTGTCCATTGTGTCCTCGGGAAGGGGAGATTGGGACAAAAATCGTCCCGATTATCCTGTCGTGTGTGCCGGCCTTTCGAGGCCGTTTTAGATCATGACTCAGTCGGAGTAGGGTATATCCTGCAAATTGACCTGAAAGTAACCCGTTCCCTCCAACAACCCAACTTCTGGGTGAAACTGGTATAGGGGTTATAATAATTCAAACGTCATCTGAACATCTCATTCTAAACTACTGGCGCCTTCATTTTTCTACATGACTGCAATTCATTGTTCCAATGGTTTTTGTTATGTTCACAACTATTCCTTTACAGATTCACCAACTAACTTCACTGCGTCACTGTAACCACTGTTTTCTTTTCTTTCGGATATTTTGTGTTTATTTTAAGTGCGGATGCAGCGATGTGAAGACCAGGAAGCGACAGGCCAGGTGTATGCTGATGTCACCAAGCATGTGTCCCGTTAGCTTCGGGGGCTGACGGACACACGGAGGCGGGGGAATGTAAACCGGTACCGACAGAAGTCCGACTACACGTTGAAAAGATCACCTCAGGATATTCAGCGGGGTCCTGCGACAGTGTGTGTGTTCTTAGGAGAAGTGAGGAAAGGAATTTTACTACCACACTCAACTACATGGGTGCATTTTTCTTGATTTTAGTAGCTGCTTTTTTTCTTCCTTCTTTATAAACTTTGTCCAACGTCGGGTCGCACGAGGTGATATAAGGTGACCTGGACACACACATAAACATACCAAAGGCCAATAGAGAGTTCGCAATTAACCCGACAAGCCAAGATATTTAGTTGGAGGTGGAACAGAATGAATACAAACACCTTTAATAACCCCAGGGGGAAATTAGGAACCGAGACGACGAATCTGAACAAGGTCCTCACTGCAAGTTTCAGCTCTCCAACGACAAATAATTATTGAGATGTCAGTTGATTTTAATAACCCTATGAACAGGATGACTTTTGGTCATTCACATTGGTTTTGTTTAGCTTGTATGGCAGAAGAATTTTAATCTAATCCATTAATGACTACCATGCGTTATTGACAGTACAGAAAAGCTTTGACGGTTATAGTGCAAAAGTCTTGGGGCCACTGTGACGACTTCTATAATACTCCAAACCTCAGTTTTTCTTATTTTTAAATCAAGTTTTGAGATATCAAATAAATCGAATAAAAGCACAGTCCATTCAGGCTGAACAGCAGTTGGATTAAAACTGTTCAGAGAAATAGAAAGGAGAAGAATACTTCAAATCTAATTCTTAAACCTTTGAATCAGCCAGGCATTTTCAGCAGCATTGTTAGGTCTCATTGTTTTTTCTTAAATGGTCTAATAGAAGAACAGCTTGTTGACAATTTTGTCAGGAACAGCTTCCCTCGTCTCTTATTCACGAACAATAAGAGACGAGGGAATAACAACAGGGCGACCTCCAGAGTGCGTGTGGTTTCATCACAAAAACAAGAAGAAGCGTAAACTTGTGATCTGGCATGCCAACTACATTTTCAGCTTTTCTGACGTTTTCGCATAAACACTTGAAACGTTGTCATGGAAACGGGGCCTTATAGTCCAGAAAACGTGGTACATGCTTTGTAGTGAAAAGTTTGAGACAACAAAAATTAAGTCTTACTCCATCATCTTCCCCGAGAGGGCCTCGCTCCCATCACTGGCAGAGCTAATAACACATACTAATCTATTGACATAAGTCGCATGGTTACTAAGGGCACGGAGCGAAAATATAATGCAAAAATGGAAAAGCTTGGTTTACTCATCATCTTAGGATGAAAAGAGATGGAGATAAGCTGTGAAAGTGGTTTATTAAATCTGCCACAAGACAAGTGGAGATAATAGCCAGTCATCCAAGGCCATCGGAGGAATCAGAGGAGCTATATTGACCTTTGGCTCAAATAAGTGTCATTGGGCTGATGTCTGCTCTGCTCTTCACATAATACTGGACGTTACCATTGTTTTCCTCACTGTCAGAGGCACGAGGTTTAAGAAACATTCCCACACGGACCATCTGGGGTTTTATTTAAATTTTCACGTACGTGCCAATTGGTTGAGCATGAAGAAAAGACAAGACAGCCAGGATGATTGGAGTGAGGAGGAGGATCCATAACAAATCACACAATTACCAGAGAAAAACACACAAAAGCTCCTCCTTTTTTTTTTTTTTTTTTCCATTAAGAGTATCCTGATTGGCTGGCACACGCGACAGGATAATCGGGCCAATTTTTGTCCCGATCTGCCCTTCCCGAGGACATAATGGACAATTTATGGGATTTCTACTACAATCCCCAAACTTTTAACTGGGTAACTGTCAGTAACTGCACAATAACCCAGTGACATCTGATTAGCTATACTCCGTTAAAAAATGGAGTGACTTCAAACTGCTGCATGGATTCACTGTGGTAAATCAGTTACTCTCTGGAGTTACAGCACATCCTGTGCAGAGAAGTTAAGTTTGTCGTTTCCAATCCGCAGCACCTGAAGAAACATCTAAATACCTTTTTGTGGTTTTATCTCCTGATGAAAGACGATCAGTGAGTTTATTCAAGCAATGATGCGTTCGTAACAAATTCCATCATCAAATTAGTAACTGATGCGACTTCAGCCGAGTGCAATAAATAACTCAAGTCTTCTCTCGGACACACTTACAAGTTTGGGAGATTAAAAAGCGGATTTGTTTGTGGTAACTGACAAGACATGACTCTCGATTTTTTGGCTATTAAGAGAATGAACAACTGTAACATTTTTCAATTTAAAGAATATTTGGACAAAGAAGCAGTTTTTTGAATGTCCGATTAAAACAGCGGCCTGATGTGGAAATGCATAGAGACAAATCTACCCACAGGTACAAATAAAGTGACCTTGACCTATATACAGCATATGTGGAGACCAGATGTGGAATCTGGCCGGCCCGTATTGGAATTCTAATCACGTAGATCTAATTCAACGTGTCTGACATTTGGGAGGAAGAAGTAAATTTTATTTAATCCTTCCACTTCTCCAAATATTTTATCCATTACTTACAATGATTATTGTTTAGCACTTGTTTGTCTGGTCTTTCCATTAATTTGCCGATTATTTTCCATTTGAATTAAAATGGCATTTCAAATTACCAATACATTCTTGGGCAAGACAAGGCAAATGTATTTATGGAGCACCACTCAGACAAGGCAATTCTCAGGGCTTCGCAAACAATTAAAAGAAATACATTAAAGGAAGCAATTAACATTCTTCATCTCAAGCTATTAAGAGTATGAAATACTTTCAAACCTCTCACACACTCATCCTTTTCATTGGATAAACTTTCCTTTTCACTTTCCCGAATTGGTATTTGTCGTCCCAAATCTCTCACAAATATGACGTTCTCTCGTCACATATGTTTTCTGGAATGACTGGTGTAATCTTTAAAGTCAACATGGAATTACAATCTGGGCCGGCTGATCACAAACTGAAGAAAAAAAAAAAAACAATCGAATAATTTCTGGAGTAGACATCACATGATATGGCTGCTTTTGGGATGATGGTTCAGTAAGAGACACCAGCTTCATTACAAAGCTTGTTTAATATGGACAATTAGGACCCGTGTTCTATTGTATTTTTACAATGTAAATAGCTGATGTCACGAGAGAGAACACAATATTGCGCATTCCCTTCCTAAAACTTCTTTTTTTTAATGATCTGTATTTCAATATTGTGATTTTATTGTAAAAGCACTTTGTAACTATGGTGAGAAAAGTGCTATCCAAAGAAAATTATTATTATTATCAATAGTAAATCCATCTTATCTCACGGTAAATGTTCCCGAACGTCCGCAATGCTACTGTCCTGGACTTTTGTTGACTATTTGTTCAAAACGATGTAGAAAGACCTACTTTGTCTGACATCCATCAAACATTCCCGTGTTAATGAAGTAGGGGCACACGATGGTGGTCTTCACCCCTTCTTTTCCGATTGCCAGCATCTCCAGACCCACCGACTCGGCAAACCCGACGGCACCAAACTTGCTGGCGCAGTAATCTGCCGAGAGGAGCCACATTGATCAGACGCACAGAGAGTTGAGTCAGTCCATGTTCGTACCATTTAATAATCAGAGGGATTATTTTCACTCTATACGTAAGGATACAGATCCATTATTAAAGCCATACCTGCTAAGCCATTGACTCCGATGAGCCCAGCACTGCTGGCAATGCTCACCAGATGGCCGTGGTTGTTGGCGATCATCGCAGGGAGGAAGGCCTTGTAGGTCTGAGCGAACCGAAGAAAAGCAGGTAAATTAAAAAGGGGCAACTAACATTTCATACATTCTAGTAATATTTTATCTGACGTGTCCAAGTGACGTGTCCAAGTGGATCTCTGGATGGAACAGTCTCTCATATTAGATGGGACAGAAAACACAAAAAACATCCATACTCACGAAACGATGCAATTCATCTGTAAATTAGGACTGATCGCACATGGACAGTAAAACATGTCGATATTCAGCATGACAGTAGTGCACAGCCGTTTCAGACATCGTTAATGACACCAATAACTCTGGTTTGCCAGCATGTAGGGTCTTTTTTTTTTTTTCCCCTTTGCAGTTTCACCTGGAGTAGAAATATACCGATTTATGTGTATAACTGAAAGGTTACAACCTATGGGAAGGTAGAACTACAGTTTCAGAGAAGCCTTGGATTGCAGCGATAGTATCTATGATCTGAAGCTCCATTCACACGACGTTTGAGTGAAAACATTTGTTGCATTTTCGGCATCACGTTAGTGACATGAAACTTTTTGAAAACACTCCATCTCCGTGGAAACGGGGGAAAATGCAACTTTTCTGAAACGCTGCTACTGCTCATGCACACGGCCGTAGTAAACAGCTCTTCTGCACATGTGCAACTACATGGACGTTACAATGTTTGCCTCTATAGTGTCATGACCCCGAGTCCATATCCTCCTGGGACTCGGGAGTTTTATAGTCGAGTCACCAAGAATCAGATTCCAACTTGGTCGTGCATACGAATGTCCATGTACTTCCATTGTTCATGTTTATAGCATATTGTTCTCTGTGTGTGTGTGGTTTTATTACAAAAACAAGCGAACAGCGCCAAGTTGTGACCCCAGATGCCACCTACATCGTTTTAAGCGCATCTGTCACGTCGTTTTAAAAACGGACATTGTTTTGACAATGTTGCCGTGTAATTGGGGCCTTAAATATACCAACACTAGCCTTTGTGTACAGGCACATAGAGGTCAAAGGTCAAAGCCCGATATGCTGCAAAATGTCTGTTATTTGACCCACCCAGAAGTGAGCCATGGTGTTGACCTCCATCGTCTTCTCGATCAACGAATCCGGAGCGTCGATGAACTTCTTTCCTGTCACGATGCCAGCGTTGTTCACCAGGATGTCGATGTCGCCCACTTCCCGCTTCACCTGCACCAGACAGACAAAAAAAATAAATCATCAAATCATCCATTTTACTTCTGTAGTCTGTTCTTGAGAGAGAAATACTTAAGTTACCAAGGTTATTACAGATCACTGAAATCAAACTATCATTCTGAGCCTATTTTGTTTGCCTGATTTCCTAAAATGTTCCGTTTTCTTTAATCTTCTTGATAATAAACTAAATAAGTTTCTATCGTGGGGTGTTTGTCAGGACAGGACCAAAGATCGTACCGAGCATCTCGGGCTTCATGAAAACACCAGTTGACATTTCTTTTCTCGGTTTTCTGGCATTTAAAAGTCAAACTGCTGATCAATAAGTTAAGATTCTTTTTCCAGCCCTGGTGTCAACAGGAGGTTTTTGATTAGTGAACCCAGAGGAAAGAAAAAGATTGTATGAAACGATCTCCTATAAACAGGAAATACAACAGCAATTAGTATGTACATATCTCTGAAAGAGTACCACAGGGGTCACCACTTGTTCTTTTATACTTTTCTATAAAGAGAACTTGTCTTGGTGTCGTTTTCTTTGAGTTGGAGCCTTTGAAGTCACCGTCTAAGACTAGTTCAGAGAGTGGGGCCAGGTCAGGAGTCAGAGGAAACTATGATAACAACCTCATCAATAAGAAATGGAAAAACTCAAATAACTGGAGCCCATATCAATGACGCACTGCAGTTCTTAAAGTTACAGATAAAAATTCTAAGCTCAGCTGACCTGGTCTGTCCTCTGAATCCATCACATGTGACGACACTACAGAAATGTGCAGCGAGGACAATTTGATAAAAACTATGGAGACACGATCACAACGAGGGTTTACATCCTCCACATTGGACTCCATTACAAATCACCCAAACTTTCAGAATTAAACCAGAATCTGAAGACGGTGCATTTTCAAACTGATTAGGGTTTCAGTCCATTAACTTGTGTCCTCGTCAGCACAGCTATTCAAAGGATCACTGCGTCGTCGTCGTCCCCCCACCCACCCCACCCCACCACCAACCAGACTGTACGAACCCAGAATAGTAACCAGATTGAATCAACAAAACGGACGTCGCCAAAGTCTGACTGAAATGTGGAAGTCTTTATTGTTGCACAATGAGAGATGTAAGAGGTTTTTTTACAACCAAAATGATCCCGCTAAGCAGTTTCTCCCTGTTCTACAACAGGAGGATTATCTGTCCCAAGGTCCTGATAACTGCTCTCACTATATGATACACTGACTACTAAAACGCTTTCTCTGGCAGGTATCAGCTGCGGATGATCCAGAATATAATGAAATGTCAGGGTTAAAAGTGACTCAGGTTTATGAAGCAGCAACATTTCTGACAAATTCATTGAGGTGTGAACAATTAGAGTTGAATCTACTTCGCCAGTGACAAGCTATTCGCTCCCTTAGATCCGAGACATTTCCTGACAGACATGACGACTCCAGTCGAGGCTGAAAGGGTCAAAGAGCAGGAACTAGGTCATGCAAATATGCAGCAGCAAAACAATGTTTATTTTCTGAGGATCAATACTTTAACCATTCCAGCCTGATAAGACAAAAGTGTTTCCATCTTGAAACCTTTCTGCCAAGAAAATTAATCACTTGTAATGACCAGGAGAGCAACAAGTTCCACAACTGTGGCTACAAAAAGCATCTGAATCACATTTATGTGCCGATGGGATACATTATATGACGCCTTAGAACAACGGTGTCGAATACATTTTAGTTCAGCGGCTACATGCAGCTCAACTTCATCCCGAGTGGGCCGGACCGGTACAATGGTGCCATAATAACCTTTAAATTTAAACTTTAATGTTACAGTCACAATGATTTTCCATGACTTTTCACCTAATTTCCACAACCAAAACACATACAAGCATGCACACATGTGCATTAGTTCATCAACACAGCTTTGAATTACAGTAAAAACTATTGAATGATTGTTTTTATTGCATACTGAACTCTATATTGAAAAAAAATTGCCTATTTCATCCATAAATTATTGACTTGCTCTATGATGTCACAATCATGGGCGCTCAACATGCCATGTTCTCCCCAGCCGTCATTTCGGCTTGTTGTTGCGCATCAGGCTCCAACACGGTTCGTGTCCTCGGATGACTTGAGAGTAGTGCGAGTTCATCAATTTTAATGACACATCTGATAAATTCAGCAATAGGAACCACAGCACGAGCAGCAACAGCGGCTTTTCCGTGCCTTTTCCCTGTGATGTGGCCAACAAGCGCAGCCTCTCTCTGCACTTTGCACGTCTTGAGTCTTCGTCTTTTTCCAGCCATTATTTATTTTACTGTGCGAACCCTGTAGAAGGGTCTATATTTTTCATAGCAGTATGACTGATGTCCCAGCTCGAGCCTCAGTGCTGTGTTGTGTCCACTACTCTTAAAAAATGTGTTAATATCATCAATCTTTTCCTTGAAATGTTTACAAAATGCTTGCTGCTCTTGCAGGACTTTGTTGGCCCACCTGCTTTGGTACGTGTTCACATGCGAAAACGGGGTCATTTACCATTTCTTCAATATCTGCTTCAGTATAAATCAGTCTGAAACCGATGAGTCCAGGCTTAAAATAATTCAAATGAACAGGATGTTCAACAACCTCCGCTTGTGTTTGACTTTGATGCTTCCGTGTTCCCACATCACTGACGTCTTTGGTGTAAAAGATCCAACTTTTAAACATAAGAAAAGCTTGACCTGCTGCATGTGCAGAGTATGACAGGCCAAGCAGCGTCAGGGATCTTCTGCCAGTTTGAGGGTTTATGAAACCACTAACGGGCCGAGTTGGGCCATATTTTCCTTGTACATTATTTTGCTTTGTTGGCATCCCTTCTAATAAGGTCTGAAAGGCTAAATTAATTCCACCTTTAAGTGCTTTGTCGCTGCTGTGCATCAATTTGGTCCACTTAGCGGTCCGTCTGTCTCCAAGTTGCAGCAGTTTATTGCCGGTTGGCTGCTGCAAAGAGCTTAAATCTTGACCACAGATTATTTACCAAGTGCTAGACATCAATGTCCAATCTGCCAGTGCTGCAGGTAAAAATGTCCACTACATGTAGAAGACAATTTATATTGACTTAAAGCAAATATAGCGTGACCCACGTTGAGCTCACTACCAACATCTGTGTAAAAAAACCAAAAAACAACCCCCCAAAAAACCTCCTTGTATTGCGACACTTGCATCCCGGATGAAATCATGTAAAACTGACCAACAGGTTGACACAAACAATCCCGAGACAAATTTACTCCAAAACATCTTTAAACGATTGAGCCAAAAAGCTACTTAAAAGTGATTTTAGCTTGGAGGAATCAGAATTGCTAAAGACCTAAAGGCTTTGAAGCAATGACATGACTTGATGTGTCCTGTTGGGTTTTGGTTGTCATGTGTTTGTGACTGCTGCTGCATGTGCAGAGTATGAGAACTTTTATCTTGGGAGTATAACTGAACATATAATGCCGTGTCAGCATATTTCTCTACTGTTCAACTGCAGTTAAGGACACTCAGGCACCGTTTACACGACAACTTCTGAAGTGGAAATGCCTGATTTTTGCATTTTAATATCAGAAAAGCTTCACGTTCAGACGGCAACGTTTTGAAAGCGATTTCAGTCTACACGGAAATGGCAGAAATGCTGACAACTATGTAGTTTTCGTGTGGGGCCACTAGGGGACCAAAGTAAAATGGACTTGTCTGCTTCTTGAATTAGATATCTTTGAAACTAAATGTCGATATGCTACAATGACAATTTTCCTACAGTTTCTCAGCCATTTTCTTAATGTTTTACTCTCAAACAAGTGTGAGATACTGCAGGCTGAAAGCACCTCCAATGCTAAAGCTGCACTCCTCCATGTTTTTAATGATCTCCTGATGCAACATGATTTTAACGAGCAGATCACCAGGCTTAGAAGATGCCTGATGAAGACCTTTGATGAATGAACAGGACCAGCACTGATCAGCGCTGCTCAAAAGGTCTTTTCGTGGAGACTCACCTGGTCGGCCACTCGGTAAACCTCGTTCTTGTCGCTGCAGTCACACAGATAGTAGCGGACCTTAATAGCGCCGCACTCTGTCGCCAGCTGAGCCGTTTCCTTCATGCCCTCCTGGTTGATGTCCCACAGCACCAACACGGTACCCAGGGCAGCAAACTCCTGGGCCATGAGGCGACCGATCCCGCTGCCCGCCCCCGTGATCAGCACCACCTCCCCCGCGATGTTCTTCCTCCTCTTGGGCACGAAGAGGTGGATGAACGCTTCGATGTTGTACCAGAAGGACAACAGGAGGACTCGCAACGTCTCCAGGAAGAAATTCATGGTTTCTCTGAGGAATGAAGAAGAGAAACAAGAACAAAAAGGATTAGAAAGATTCAATCAAGTATGAATAATAACCTTAATTATAAACTTTACACATGAAGCTTAACGGGTCTTAACTGAGTGAGCACCACAGTGTAATGATGGTCGACATGTCTCCAACTGTTTTAACTTTATGAAGCCAACCTATTTCAAACACGGGGTCTAGAGAAGTGAGCAAGAGGAGCTTCCTGATAAAAAGGCTATTCACCCATGAGAAAACCAGCCACAAAAATGGAATTTAAAAAGGATCAACTATTCCAGATCACTGTAACTACCAGAATATATAGTGAAGAGATATTACATTAAAAAAAACATCTCAACTTCCATATTTGTCCGCTATGCAAAACACAATCACTCAAACCACAAAAAACTATCAGATACACAATACGAATGACTGGTCTTTAGCGACAGCACCATATTGATCCTCACAGATAAACGGACTGATGACATTAAGATCCTCCCATCAGACTTTGACACAATATTTCCAACAACACCGTCTCAATGACTTGCAATTGTGAAACACAACTCTTCCAGTATAAAATCCTAAACACAACTCAAATCTAAACCGCATTGCCTTTATCCAAACAGACAACTGTATTTACTGCCCCACGTTTGTTGACAATTATTGCAATGCATTCTGGCTTCGCAAACAGCCCCAGAGGTTTTGGTGAGAGCCCGTGAGCAAGCTTTATAGAGATACTCTGCCTCAGCATCCCCGTCTGTCCAACAACTGCAGGTGATTCTCCAACGTTACAGCTTCCTCATCTTTTAAAACCTGTCGTATTACGACCACTGATCATCGCCAATTTTGTTAAAGTGGAGCGATAAAGGCAAGAAATTTAATATAAAAGGATGTCTAAAATATAAATCTACTTAAACCTTGAAGACTTAATAGTATTTTCTAGAGCCCAGCTGATTGATCGGCCGACCGATTATAGCCGTTAGAGAATAATTGGTAACCAGACGAAATTTGACCGATTGACGTCAATGTTCAGACTTATTTTTCATTAATAAAAATCAGGTAATAGTGTTTTTTCTGATGTCCTTCTTGTCCGGTGTTACGTATCCAGTAGAGGACGCTGCAACTAAAATGTTTGAAAGTGGAATTCACTGACCACCATGGGAGTTTGGAGTAATAACAGAACTACAAACATGATCTGCTGGTACAGCGGGGTGAAAAATGTCAATGTAAGCACAAAGTGAACTGGTCTGGTGGGCAACTAGTTTTTTAAACCCTTTAACGACCTCTTAATCAAGACCAATGATCTCAGAAGTATCCACAGAGACCAGAGGCCTATAATACAAAGCGGGATTTTCTCTTATGGGGGTAACTTCAGGATTAACCTAGAGTATTCTGTACTGCAACGCTGGTTCACTTCCTACCAGGGGAAATCATCCTGGTAACTTGCTCTGAATGTCTAACCTGCTCCGGACCAGGTTACGTCCTGGATAAGAGACCAAACAGCATAAAAGCTCCGCCTCCTGACCAATCAGATCGTTTTGAAAATGACCTGCGCATGCTTAGAAGATCCCGACTGGTGCACGGATCGCTTCAGAAAGACAGAGCGATTTTAGATAAACGCAATCCTTCTAACATAAAATAAATCCTCGTCACTGAGGCTTTTAAGGTTTATTTTCTTGTTCCGAAGTCTGTTTGGCTCCACGGGGGTTGATCTGGAATAATGGGGTTGATAATGTACCCGCACACACACACCTCAAAAGAATTCAATGGAAATTATTAACTGAAGGAAGAACACTGAGGAAACTCTGCCCGAAACGTCCGTGCCGTCATAAAGTGACACCGATGATCACAACGCCTCGCCGGTCTGTTTATATTGTCCAATGAATTAATAACACATAATCTCCCAAAGTTGCACGTTCACAAATATGGTGATTTTCTGCAGCATTCCTTCCTGGCCTTCGCTGCAACAACAGCGTTGCTGTTGGCCTGGTTCATAGGCTTCTCCATGGTTGTGATTGGCCAGATGCTGTAAACTCCTCCCCTTTTATGTGAACGCACTGATCATGGTGGGAAAAAACCCTGGGTTGAATTACCAAGTTGATAACCTGCTTTGTAGTATCGCTTATCAGGCTCATGAATGTCTGGGTAAGTTAATCCAGCTGTGTAGTAAAGGCCTCGGGGCTTTCCAAACCTCTTCAAGACAGAATTCAACTTTGGAAGTGTGGTCTTTAAAAAGTGAATAAAGTCTCTTTGTGATCATTTAAAAACACTTAGATTCAAGAAAATACAATTTTCAAAACAGATTTTATGTCTTTAAAGTAAACGTATGCTTAAAAAAAAATACATATTTTTCCCAGAAACCAGATAATTGACTGTTTGAGGTGCACGTGGACATTTAAACACGGATCCTCTTTAAATTAAACTTGAATTCTCTGAACAGGACCTTTAAAAAGATAAAGGTTAGTCAGCAAGTGAAACGCTTTACTAAATCATTCAACGACATGTTTAAACGGTTAAACTTTGATCCAGAAAGAGGAACCAGCCCCAACCTCTTAGATAATGACCTGCTCTGGTTAGGATTGTCACAAAATGTAACACCTGGATATAATTAAAAAAAAAGGTCAGACAAAAAAGTTTGGAATTTTTAGAAAAGAACCTACACGTTGTTCTATTTGTTTTTAATAGCTGAAAAATGAGCTGTAATTGGAAAAATGTTATTAATTTGGAGTCACAGCTGTTAAACATTACCAGTTTAAATGCACAAAGTATTAAAATAAGAGAATCAAGTGTCATCATAAATCACCGATTTATGATGGATTGATTTGGAACAGGTGTGTGTGGAGCTCAAAGTCATCCATGATGATCGATCATTGTTATATAATTAATTCCTCAAAATGAACCAAATCGACCACTTCCAGGAGTTTAACCACCTCCCGGGCAGCTGGAAGTGTTTCGGACTGGATCGTTTTATTGATTAGTGAATTAACTTGACTTACCGAGTCTGAGTGTGTATCACAGATCGTTTGTTGTCCTTTCAGCTCCCACTTTATCAACTTTCAGCGCGACCTTTACTCTCAGGTCCGAGCGAGCGTTACGAAAACACGACGCCCGCTCTTAACGGAGCACAGCCGAGCGGAGAGGGACGCGGGGCAGCCGAGAGGGAGGAAGGGGTACCGGAGCGTGAAGGGACCCGGTAAACGTGAACCGCGAGGCTGAGGAGGAGGAGGAGAGTCACGCGTTTCTGTTGCCTGCGGCTGGCTGGAAGAAGAAAAGCAGGATGTCACTTATAGCTCAACAAACACTCCGGGAGACGCCCGACGCGTCACGTGACAGCAGATGGACTAATCACAAACCCGTGCGTCTCCTGCGAAGCGCAAAGCATTATGGGAAATGAAGTTTTATCTTTGCAAACACAATCGATAGATAGATAGATAGATAGATAGATAGATAGATAGATAGATAGATAGATGGATAGATAGGTGGGATTCGAACCTGCAAACTGCAAATCAAATTCAATGACTTGGATTAGAATTTGAGTTTAATTATTCAAATAAAACAACAACAACAAAAACAACCCCCCCAAAAAGCTTGGGCACCCTGTCATATGGAAATAAAAGAAAATGCAAATATTTGCAAATCTTTCATTCATTCTGTCTCCTCCGTTGTCAGACTGTTGTTAAAAGAAGAGCGAATGCAGTTAAACTGCCACTGATATGTTCACAAAATATTGATATATGAGACTGAATCAAACTGCGTTGTCTTCATTGTATTTTCATAGTGCCAACTTTTTGGGAATCTTTTAAAAGCACCTTGCCTCCATAATGCATGTTGCCATTTATGTTTGCAGTCATTGGCAACAGTCCTAGGTTCACACAGAGTCAACATTACGTTTTCAGTTCCATAAACTCCCACTGTCTGACATCAGAGTGAACCAGCCCAGCTGAATCTCACGCTCCCAGTTCTTGAGACTTTTTTTTTCTTGCCTATCGAAAATGTGGTCTTTATATCCTTTTCTGTAATTGAGTAATTCATTTGATCCATGTCGTGCAATTTCATTTCCCCCTTTTTAAGTCCCTGGCCAGTAACAACAAGGTTTTATAAGTAAATTAACTTGGACCTGAACATGACTGCAAAAAAAAACACAAAAATCAGCACCTCCACCATTTCAGTGCTCATACAGATAAGGTAAAAAAAAAAAGAGGGGGGAAAACATTGCAAATTCAGATGCTTTCAGAGATAAGGTGAAAATTGGTCGTCTCTCTTCTGACATCTCTGAGGGAGTCGATGAACTCAAATCAAACCGCTTCAGTCAAGTTTAATAAGTAAATCTGTAAATAAGTGAATAATAGATAAATGAAGAATTTAAAGCATTATATTTCATTTTGCCTTGTTAAATATAGAGGTTTTAAATATATGTAACTTTAACTGCAGCATTTCTTTATTTATTTTTAAATATCATAGTAACACATTGAGCTGGTCCAGGTAGGTCAAAGAGAAAAAAGATAGGTCACTTACTATGAATGGGGAGTTTGTTCTGTACATTTTGGGCTGTGACTAAAAAGAATTAAAAAGCAGAGAACAATAAGCTACAATGGATGAAAGAGTGCGTGGATAACATGCATCCACCAAAGACATAACTTTGTTTGAATCCTTTTCTAAGAGCAGGTGCAAATGGTCCTCCAGATTACCTTCCAATGTGAAGTATCGGCATTGTGAGGGGGTTTTTCTATAGAGAAAACTTTGGGCTGACAATCCAGTTAAAAGTCTTCAATTTAGGAATTAATAAGTGAAACAGCAATCTCGACCTTTGGTGCAGTAACATATCATTAAATCGGTTCTCCCTCAACTCAGTGTTTGAGTGAACAGTTAATAAAAAGCGTTTTGACTGTGATGCCAGTTATCATCCATCTTCATTCAGACTGGATGTCAAGACAGGAATTAATATTCATTTTTAATTGTGTTAATTAATCTTAAACTGAACTTCTAACTTTATGACAAGTTGCTTGGTGCGCGACGATACGATTAGATCATATCAACAGACATCAAATGAGGGTGATTTTAATTTGAAATATAAAGTCAAGGACATTGGTTCATCTCATTATTTTGAAGCTCTTCCGTGGTCCTAGAACCGTCTCAGCCTTTTCTTGTCACTTTAATAACCTTAATATCAGTTTAAAAAAGACAGACAGTCTGCATGAAAGCCTGCTGTGGCTGAAAGTAACGTTGTCAAGGATCACAGTTTCTTTCTTATCATAACAGATCGTAAGTCTACATTTGCTACTTGCAGAATTTGTACTTTATTTTGGTACTTTGTCACAAGATGACCTCGCTGATGTTCTGCAGTTTGTCTTCAATTTCTTGGCACACCGTGGAATCGATCCTTCTCAACGTCTCTCGCTATGCACGAATACCACTTCTTTTAAAGGACAAATACAAGTACGAGTACAAACCTTTAGCTACTTTTCGATATGAGTACTTGTTAAAACACATCCCTGATAATGCTCGTCCTCCCTTGTGTACCCGCTGCTGACGTTGTTGACGCATGGCGCCACGTAATACTCGCCGGGTTGTTTTGGGGAGTTTTAATGAGTACGAGTACTAACGCTGTGCAGTATTGGACCCGATATTCAATACTGGTATCGGTATGAGTGGATCCCTTCTTAATTCCAAATGATCACCTACAGGGGGAGAAGACCATCAGTGAATCAATCCAGAGGACATCATGGCCCAAAGCATGAAGACTCTGCCCTGTCAATACAGACGATAGTTACTCTAATGTCCCTTTCACCTTGAGTAATATAACGAGTCAGCCGTTTCCTTGGAAGATCGGATTACCTCTTTTTCTCTGACACCATGCGTTATGAATGTCAATGTTTAAAGGGATTTTTTACTCATATATAATCCCTTTTTTGGGCACTGACAGAACTTCTAAGCGTTCTTCCGTTGCACCCACCTCTTGAGTGTTCTGGCTCTCCAGTCAAAATATTTATGTCAGTGTTCCCACCAATTGACATTTGTGCCGTTGCGTTCCTTAACAGTCGCACTCACGTTGATCGTGCTATTTTGACTGCATCAACTGCTCCTGCGGATTCACGCCCACCTTTGAATCTCACGGCTTCATTTGAGCCTCAGATGTCCGACCTGACTCAAAGCTTTGGGCAGCCGTTCAGAAGGTGGGCCTCTCCTTGTTCCCTGAGGCTGGTGTAGGCAAACTCCAACAAAAGCTTCTTACTCACAGCGTGGGTGGCACCAATGACGAAATGACTGAATTCTGCCATAAAAATATACAAACTAGATGGTCCTTGATCTTTTCACTGTCTCACAGGACAGAATTGGTGACATTGTGGGTGAAACCCCTGCTGAGCTTTCAATCCATCCAATGATGCCTGAAGGCAATATTGCCATAATGAAGGCGATTACGTCACTGGTAAAGGAATATAGATGCAGTTGAGATCCTGGCGACTTGTGCTTGATGCTATTTGCTTCTTGAGTGAAGGATATCTTATATTGTTTTGCTAATCGGGCACACGCATCATTTTATTGATCCGACAAACATCATTGAATTTTATCTTAATGGCTCTCATTTCATTTTTTTTCCCTGTCTGATGACAAGAGAGGCGACGCACACAGGCGCACACTCTGATAATACCCGGCTTCTTCTTCTGCTGCTTATTCAAACGTGTTCAACAACTGAATGACGTGTCATTCACCCAAGTGGTGGGAAGAGGCATTGCAGTCCTTTGGCCCCCAAGGCCCACAACTGAAAGTTTTTCGCGGCCCAATAGTTGGCGCTCGCCCAGAGGTTGAGAATCATTGACTTATAGGGCACTGTTATTAAAATATTTGAAGGTATGAAAGACTTGTTTGCTGAGTTTGTAATGTCTATGCTTCACAAAAATAGCAGGTTTATATTTCACACAGTGATGACGTGAATCCTTGAAGTACATTTATGCTTGAAAGATGCATTGTTAAGTTACCCAACACGCCTATGATAACTGCCTGCACAACCTGTACTTCTTTGTTTCGAGATATGCTGCCATTATCCAGAAATAATATTTGATGAACTATAGAACTGATTTCAACTCAATAACTTGGTATGGGGATGCGCCAATACCAATACCAATACCAGTATCAGTATAGGGTATGGTACTGGAGAGAATACTCGTACTCGTGAAAGCTTGGCGAGTATTACGTGACGTCAGGAGAGCAGCAACGTTGCCCGCAAGTATGCAATAGCCTTGGTGTATCCATGTGTAAAATAGTGCTTTATAGCATTTATGAAGTTCTCGTATTGGTACTCGGTATCGGCAAGTAGCTGAAGCTTAGTACCCATACTTGTACTCGCCCTCTAAAATAGTGGTATTGATGCATCTTTGCCTCAGATCCCATTTACACTATGTTTCATGTGAAAACACATAATTATTGCGCTTTTGTTTCATGTTTACACTGCAATGTTTTGAGAACAATGTGGTTAGGATGTAGGGCCACGAGTGGGTGCTGTTGTTCGTTGTTGTCATGTAGTTTTTTTTATTTGCATTTTTGGCAGCAGAAGCTTTCATTAAAATTGTCTGTTGAAATTGTTGCCAGTTTTATTAGTAATTGGTTTTTTTGTAAAAAGAATACTCTCCGCCACAACAAAGAAACACTTAAAACATTTAAAAGTTATTCTGGTACTATTTTACTCGTCTGGGCCACTCAAGATGAAATCAGGCTGTATGTGGCCCCTGAATTAAAATGTGTGACACCCCTGATCTACATGAATGTTGCTGAAGTTTGAGGAAATATCTTTAGTGATGTTATCACAAAACAAATAAGATTCTGTTTCCATCCAGTTAATCATTTCTTTCAGTAACTTAAAGAAAAGAGGAGAGAGCTGTGAGCGGAGAGGGAATGTGATAAAACTAGAAAGAAAAGAGTCACTCAGGTGTTATTAAAAAAGTTATCTGATGCGATAGTGGGCTCACTGAACATAAAATAGCTATGAACTGTCCTCATAACAGTGGAAGAGAAGGGGGCAGTTGATAACAGTGCAATAATGTGACCCGAAACAGGAGCAGATCAGTGAAT
Organism: Lipophrys pholis; assembly: GCF_963383615.2. NCBI lineage: Eukaryota > Metazoa > Chordata > Actinopteri > Blenniiformes > Blenniidae > Lipophrys > Lipophrys pholis. Next base: position 45,911,714 of record NC_137635.1, on the reverse strand, counting down.
TTGGCATGGAGGTGATACCAGTGTTGTGGAAAATTGAATTTGTTTTGTCATTCAGAGTAGTCCCGGCAGCTCAAAGCAGATTCTCTGTATAGATCAATTTTGTAGTGTAACTCCCACAAACTCTGATTTAGCAGATGATCGGGGCCATCATTTTTTTGGACTCTTGTCGCACCAAAATCCACAAAGTCTGCTATGTCCTGTACCAACTCTGCCAATCTCTCCACTCTGTCCTCCCAGCAGAAGATTCTTGGCGTCATTCAGCTGGAGGAAGATGAAGCCCCTCAGCACATTTCTCTCTGGTCAATACAAACACCTTGGTCTGGTTCTTCCAGCTCCACCTAAAACTGTCTTAACCCCAACTGAAAAACTCTTGACCCAGAACTCCTCACAGAATAGAATAGAATAGAATAGAATAGTTTATTAATCTGATGCCTTCCATTCAAATGTTCCGGAGAAAGTTGTTCTTAAATTGTTCTGTAAATAGTTCTTCTGCACATGTGCGAGTAGATTGACGATCATAACAATGTTTGCCTCCAGAGTGTCATGACTCCCAGTCCATGTCCTCCTGGGACTGGATAGTTTTAGAGTTGAGAGTCACCCGGAATAGGAATCCAGTTTGGTTTTCTATCCATACAAATCTCTGTGTTGTTCTTAATATTTCTAAGGTATAGTTTTTCAGCATGCTTCCGTGTGTGATTTCATTAACAAAAACCACCAACAGCATCCACTAGTGGCCTCGCGTGCTAACTACATCCTTTTCAGCATTTCTGGGCTTTGGAGATGTTGCTGTGGAAACGCAAACTGCTTCTGAAATCAAAATTACAAAACAGATTTTTTCAATCTCAAAATATTGCCTTATTGTTCCTCCAATAAAGCGGTGTCCAGGAAAATAGTTGCAGAGTTGCTTTACTATAGGAACCGCGGCGTTTATACGCTACCCAGGGATGCACTGATACCACTTCTTTAAAGTACTAACACTAAGCCACTTGTCGATACCAAGTAACTACTCACTGGAGTGTATTGGAGTACACAGAGCAATATAGGACCCGATAGTCAATGCAGGTATCAGTATTGGTGCTTCCCTAATGCTAATCTGTCATCTGGCGGTATTTCTGTTGGACTGAGTTCAGAGTGGATACCGGCATGACTCAAAGCGCCATCATATTGTAAAAAGCAGTTTTAAAAGAGTAATAGATCCGAGGTAGAACACCAACATCAAACGTACCTGTATCCGAAATGCCAGTAATGGGATGCACTCAATCAAGTGAGGGATTTTTAATACACCCAAACTTTTGTCTGATTATGTGATTGTTATCCATTTTCTTCTTCAAACAGGGATAACTGACGCAGCCCAATTTAGTGGTAATTACAATCACGTTGTAACAATCAGAAAAAGGTAATGTGTCATTTCAAGTTTTCTCCCGTCGCAGAAGAAAGAAAAGACGAGAGGAATAAGACGTGCTAGGTGGGTGGCGGGCGATGCAGCTTGTTCTCGGGAGGAATGAGAAGCCGTGGGGGAGTAATTAGGGCAAATTCTGAGCAGCTGGGGACGACAAAACACACATTGCAGTCTGATTTCATTTCCGTGGAACGACTTGTATTGTTAGTCCTTACTGAACATGCTCAAGGCTGGAGCGATCGCTTATGATTTTTGAGAAAGTTTCCGAACTGTTTCTGAAAAGTGCAGGTGTCATATGACGACCGAGAAATATGATTAAAAAAAAAAAAAAAAGTTTGGAAGGAAAATATCTTTTTCATTGTGTTATCTGATGATTGCAGACGTGGCTAATCAAATTTTCCTGCTTTACCTCATTTATCTATGAGACTGATCCCAATAATCCAGTAAGAGAAATGAAGGGCTGGGGATGAAGGAGGGTTAGTGTTGAGGAAGTGAGAACCGTCTAATGAAAGAGGAGCTGTGATTTGATTACGGACACAGAGAATCAGTGAATTTCTGCAATTTATAATCAGGATACTTGTAACAAAATACACAGATAAAAGAGATCTGAGGACACTTATGTCTTCTCGAGCCGCCTTCCAGGAGAATTTGCTCTTGAAACAGCGCACCAACAGGATGGACAAGATAAATGAGCTGATCAATGACATCATTGGGACTATGAAAAATAGACATCATAGACCCAAATGATTTATATTAAGGATTTTGTCCCCCCTTATAATAATGGAGTTTGTACATCCGAAATGGAATACGTAAAATAATAGACCAGGTGTGTCAAACATAAGGCCCCTGGGTCAAAACCAGCCCACAAGAGGCTCCAATCCGGCCGAACCACCAAACAAATCGTGGCAATTGCAAGGAAAACATAGATTTTTTTTAAACGGATTTCTTAAGAGTAGCAACACAACAGAACACTGAGTCCATAGCTGAGATATTAATAATTCTTGCTAATCATTGATAGCCTCATAGCTTTGCTGTCCGGGTGAGTTTTAAAAACATGTGTAATGCAACAGCTTTAGAACAGATAGAAGTCTGTCGCCAACACGCGACTCTACAAGCGCTTCACAAAAATCCTCCGAAGTCGTTTAACGCACACTTCGAAGCCTCGACACGTCATTCATTTTTGGTAGTAATCGTTGGTTTTTTGAAAATAAAGACATTCTTAATATGTGTACTCTACGTCACAATAAAGAAAAACTAAAGTTGAAATTTGAAGGTTATTCTTGCACTATTTTACCAGTTCAATCCGTTCAAAATGCAATTTGGCTGCATGTGGCCTGTGAACCAGTTCAATTTCATCTACAGTTGGCCAGACTGGTCACATGATGCCATAATAACTTTTAAATTTAAACTTTAATCTTTTTCTTTGTTGTGATGCAGAGTATACGTGAGGAAGATTTCTGTATTTTCTGAAAAACCAAAGAATTACAACGACAAATGACTAAAATCTCAACATAAAGACCATTTTAATGAACTTCGGGTGCAAGATAAGGTGAAATGTTCAAGTCTTCTCCTATAGCTGTTGCATTATACATGTTTTTACAAACTCTGACAAATCAAACCCTGAAAGCATGGCTTTGAGGCTACTGCTAGTTTACAAGCTTTCATACAGGCCTCAGTGTTGTCGTTTGTCTCCTACTCTTGAGAAACCTGTTAAAATAAAAATCTATATACTCTTTCAGATTTTTACAATTTGCTTGGTGGTTTGTCAGGCTGGATTGGAGCCTCTTGTGGCCCAGTTTTGACCCACGGGTCTTATGAATGACAACTCTGAAATGACATTTTTGTTGTTTGGCTTTTGGTCACCATTTACTACAAGACTGTTCCACTGAACCACCAAAATTCATGTTTGCATCCTTAAAGTGGAACAGCTGCACTCACTAAAAGGTCGGCGCTGCAGAAAATGGTCATGTAATGTTTTAAATAATTCAACACGTGGACCCACAGAATGGATTCAAAACAAAGTGTACTAGTTAGTTGTTTGAACAGGACCCATTATCTCTGCAGCAGCCCCCAATTCACTTCAATGTTCACTTCTTTTAAACAATTAGAGGTCAGTCAAACCTAATCCATTAGTTTAGTCGTGCCCTGCTCCACAACACTGCACATATTTTCGAGGGTTGAAAGGAGATTACTTTTGCTGTGCAGTTAGAAAATTAAGTTGGTTTACTTTGTGTACATGACAAATAGCCCGGCTCTGAGTTTGTGTATCAAACATCCTTCACTCCCTCTCTCTCCCTTTCAAAAGCAACTTATCATGAACTACAGGACCTTATTAGAATTTTAATTAGAATTGTAGTTGTGTATGTTTGAATATTGTGAAATGGGAATGCCATACGGTTCATTAACCGAGGGTGACTGCAGTATTTTCCATATACTGTCTAACACTATCTTACTGTAAAAGGCGCAGCACCTTTCCAACTTTCATTTAGTTAACTTTTAATTTAAATTATTATAAAGTGCCCTATACCTGTTCAAATCCATAAATCTTTTATACATGTACGTCATACACCAAGGTTCAGCATATCATTTAATTAAAGGCTAATATTTGATCTAAATAAGCATGGAGATAGTTAATGGTATGAGATCCATTTAGAGGATTAGCATCTTGTATCATTGCAAAAAACAATAAAAAGGATCCGTCAGAGGTAAAAATAATTGCATTGTGTTGTATTGTGCGGGTAGCATATCATAGCTCACAGTAGCGTACTTTAGCTTAGCAAGCAAAACTGAATGTTAAGATTATTGAACTTTAGGCCTCGTGTAAAAGCTAGGGATGCACCAATACCACTGTTTTAAAGGTTTTTGAAAGTATAAGTACGAAGACTAACTTTTGGCGACTTCCTGATACAGAGTATCAGGAAACTTTAATGAGTATGAGGGATGCACCGATACTAATAAAGTATCGGACAGGTACCTGATACTGGTGTTGGTATCTGTGCGTTCCTTGTAAAAAAGAAATGCAAACAGAAGCTGCGGTTCCACCGCGCTGTTTGTGCAGGGATGGAACGCGGTGGGACGGGTTTTCATGCGGCCCCACTGAGAAAAGTTGTGGACTGTACAAAAAAAAAACCTTAATTACCGGTTACATTTGTCGTCACCCCGCCGTTGAGGTATCGAGCACCGAGGAAGGGATCTCCTCAGGAGGACCGACAATGCAGCCGTCTGCTGATTGGTCAGTGACCATCGTCATTCTCCACTTGCCCGCAATATTCTAATATTTCATCGGCCGTAAACCCTCCCGTTGTTGTTGGCATAAGACACTTTGTGGTCATTGGTTGTTTTGTTAACTTGGTTTATTGAGACGTCGGCGCGCGACACAGCACCGTGGTCGTCCAACGAGGTGCTGAAGCTCCTCTCAGTGACAGGAGAGGAGGGGATTCAGCGGGAGATGGACGCCGGTGCTCAGAGTGACAAAGTTTAAGCTGTGTCACGGAGAAATGAGGCATCGAGGCTTTTACTTTGACGGCCGTGGACCTTCCGCGTTCTTTGCCCGACACATACCCACGTCGTTCACAACCCCGCCTACATTTACTGTACTGAGTACTGAGTTGGGCCTGAGTGCGCGTTGCCCTACCGTAGCCTCCCGCCCCGCCCCGGGCACGTACTCTGCTGCTTTAATATTGTGGGCAAACACAATATTAAATATTGAATAACATATTTAATAATATATTTAATATTGTGGGCAGTTTGTGTAAGCTGATCTACTAACAAGACACACTGTGGATTGTATTAAAGAGATGCACATCATTTATGAATCCATTATTTATTATGGAATGTCGAGCAGTTCTACTAGATTATACAAAATAATGGTGGGGGGGTATATGTAAATAGATGCATTTAAATATGATGTATATGTGATTTGTGCCTTTATATCTTGCATTGTTTATGAATGCATCTGCTTTTAATGGATTTAAAAGTGAGTTACAAAGCCTGAAGAGCTCTTATATGTGATCGTGCAAACTGGTCCTAATGCACACAAAACATTTATTTCAAAACTCCTGTTTGCTCATTGTAATATCATGAGTTTCACCTGCTGAACACACACACACACTGAACGCCGGGTCTATTTGCTTAAGCATGCAAATTAGCACGCAGAAAAGGATCTCAGTAACTAAGACTATTCTAATGTGAGAGGATGACTCGTGCAAAAGCTTTTCTTTTTACCTTTGTCTGGTAGAACGTATTGACTTTTACAGCGATTATAAAATGTGATCACAGTTTTCTCTAAAACTCAAAATATTCAATTAATTCCAGTGACTGTGTAAATGATACTGTTGTATTTATACATTCACATGGAGCTTTGGCTTGAGGATTAGTTTCCTGGGAAGCGTAATAGGAGACTGGTTTGTCGTAAGCTGTGCCGACACAAAAATGAACCATATTTGCATCTTTTAAAACCTCAAGAGGTGTCATTTTTTTTCTGCTGAACCTAAACTCTTGTGCTTACACATAAGGTGGGAAATCATACACTCGACCAACACGCCTTGATCAACAAATTCTTTTAATAAATAATATCATCATGAAAACCAAAAAGACCCAAAATGATTTGTGTACATTTGAATGTTTCTTTTTTTTCTTTTATCATTACAGGACCAATTGAACCAATGACGTAGGCTGCAGCACGTTATACAAAGGCAGATGAAGCAGTTAGCATTAGGGTGGGTGGGTGGGGGCAGTTGAAACACCAACAAGTCCGGACTACAGGGTGATTGGCGGACACGAAAAGGCTGGAGAGATGAAACTGAAGGGACATTAACGGTGGCGTCCTAGTCCATGAAGCCCCCGTACCTCTTCTGTAGCTCACTGCCATTCTCCCAAGCTCGTTTCAACACCCCTCCGCTCTTGCTGCTGTCCACCAGCCACTCGGGCCTCCCCACCCGCCTCATGAATCCCCCGTAGCGCTTCTTGAGCCCCCGGCCGAGCACCGCCTCCAGCAGGTTGCCCTGCGCCGCCCCGCCGTCGGCCCGTCGCATAAAGCCCCCGTACCTCTTCACCGCCTCGGCACCCTGCCCGTCGCCCTCGCCGCCGTGCTCGGTTGCCGCGTTGAGGAACTTCAGGATCTCCATGCGAATGTTTTGCTCCTCGTCCTGGTTTACGGCCTCCTCCAGAGACGAGGGGGAAGAGCGGCGTGACATGAAGCCGCCGTAGCGTTTCATGAAGCCGCCGTACTTCTTGGCCATCTGGTGCTCCGGTGAGGTCGCGTCTTCCTCGTCGGCCGCGGCGGCGTCCACCGTCTCCTGGTCTTGCTGTGGGGCCAGTGGGTTCTGGTTTTCCTCCTCCAGCAGGAAGTCCTGGCACAGACGAAGCTTCTGGCTGTCCAACCCGCCATCGCACTCAAGAGAGCATGTCTGGAAGAAACAACGCTGCTATTAGGACGTCTGTAATCATGACGCGCTCAAACTGCCCTCCTACCTCAGAATCGGAGTCGTTTTCTGGGCTGAGGGAAGGAAGTTGTAAAAGACTGAAGACTGCCTCCTCCTGGTCACAGTTTGAACTCAAGTTGTTGGTTTTAAAGCACTTAAAAGCTGTTCAGATCGTGTTACCGTGAATCACCTCTGAAGAGCCTTCGCTAGGGGAAACTACTACGAGGGCTGGAATTGGTCCGCTCTCCTACGTCATTAGTCATGTGAAGAAACTCCACATGTTATCCAGATGATGGTGTATTAACTGTGTAATTTAGTGGTGACGTGTTTGTTGCTATAATTTGTATTGTCTTGACATAGGAGTGCAAATCCATGCAAGGCTTTTTTCCTATACATACTGTCAGTCTGATAATGTCCCATACTGTTTCTGTATCCCACAATCCGTTCGCCCTATTGGGCAATGTGCAGCTCGTGAGTACACCGTATGTGAAACATATTTCATGAACGATGATGAAATACTGCTACTGCACATGCGCATTGAGGCCGTAATAAATACTTCTTCTGCACCTGCAAGAGTGGATATTTGCCTCCAGGGTGTCGTGACTCCGAGTCCATATATTCCTGGGACTTTCACTTGAAATGCTGTCGCGTTAAAGGGGCCTTCATATTGTTCTCATACTTGTATTATTGTTGCTTTAGCAGCCAAGCTGTGGTCTCTTGATTGATTTACTCAAGAGGCTGAGCTGAACTTACACCAGTTAGTTGGAAGATGCTCTACGATCTGGACGAAGCAGGTTTCTGAACGGGTGACAATGAGAAAAAAAAGCAACCAAGTACTTTTTGGCTTTTGTTCACACTCATAATAAATGTTACATTTGGATTAAAATAGCACTTACGGCCAGTCTGGTATACAACTACAATAAAAGTAAAACTACATGAGGAAATATTACCTTTAAATGGTCTTAACTCTTAATTTTTCTTGAACTATTTTAATCAATCTGGCACATTAGGTCAGCACCATCTAAAACTGCTATTTTTATAGACTTCTTTTGTTTCTACAATTGCATACATGTCAGTAGCAACATTGGGGATGATGAGGAAGTATTTAATTTAGCTTATGTGGGCGAAAGATACTCATGGAGTCTGATCAGGAAAGACCATGTGTCAGCACAAATATTATAAGAAGATCAGGATCTTCTTCGATTCTATTCTGTATTCATATGTAAGCCATATATACGCCAAGGTGGTATATTTTAATAATCCAGGGGTTTATTTGCTTTGTCTCTTTGAAATGAAATGATATCTAACACGCTCATATTGCTTCCCACTGTCAAACACAAACTGAGTGTAAACAGTGTAGTAGCAGCAGGTGCTCGTGTCGTGAGGTCACCCCCAGGCGTGGGTGCAGTTGGCTTCAATTCAATCAGGGTTTATTTGTCTTTGTTTACCCAACAGTGTTTTCAAGTGAAAACCAAAAAAACCTCCGTAGAGTTTTGGGTGTCAATTCACACGACAACGGTGCTCAGAGGTGCTGAAAGTTTTTTGAAAACTGCTCCCAAGGTGGATCTTTTTGAAAGCACTTTGACTCTGTTTGTGGAAATGGGGGGGGGCTTTAAAATATCCTGTTAGTCTTTATATTTATTCTGCAACTGTTACACCTATTTACATTTTACACACGCTAACAATAAAAGTCAGTTCTGAAAATGTGTTTTAATCAAACAATTAATTTTTTTTTCATTGAACTATTGCATATGCTCGACGAAATTTAAGGTTTGTTAACATTTTTAGAGGTGTGTGAACTTACTTTTTTTTATTAAATCTAATTCCGACCCATCTGGGTGGATCCTGCCTTCATCCAATCAGTATAGAGAAAATGGAGGAATGAAAAATCTGAACTGTGGAAAGATTTGTGCGCATTTTACATTGTATACTTTGGCAAATCATAACAGTATATCATCGACATACTGTTGAATTTTAAGTTAGAGCTTGGATTTCAGATATTTTCAGATGGATCTGTAACAAAAGGCTGGTGAAACCCATGAGGACAATGACAATGTATGAAAAGTGACTTTTTTTTTCAAGTACCCTTTCCCCAAATCTAATTCTAAACTTGAAAGAAACCATCACATTTCGCTGACCACAGCTCACTGAATGTGTTCATTCAGATCGGAAAATGACTGAATATGAGAACCAGACACTTTTTAAATGGATAAAAAGGAACTTTTTCTTAATTTGTGCTGCGACAACAGTGTGAAAGCTTTGAGCTGTGGTTTCTCCAGCCAACAGAATTCCAAAGTAAAAGAAATACAATTTCTAATCGGTTCGTAAGTGGACACCACAAAAGTTTTTTTTTCATCCCAATCATCCGGTCTCATTCCATCACTTGTGCTTCTCTTTTAACTTTCATTAAACCAGGATATTAAAGGGAAGAAATTGTCCTAACAGCTTTTCAAAATGTAATTTCCCACATGAAGAGAACATGGAAAATTGAAGTAATACTTGTTTTGAGCTGTAGATTGTGTCTCCTATCTAATTTAACTCCTTCTATTGTCTCTTGTTGGACTGAGGATGAAAAGACGGTTGGGGAATGGGAGTAAATATATCTGCACAGTGCTCATCATATTCCCATTTTTCTGAATGATCTTAATACAGACGGATTCAAATCGCTATAGTGATGAATGCTGCTTTGGATGCAGTACAGAAAAAATATTAACCAACATAAGTAAAACATTTGACTCGGATGCTTCATAAACCAATATATTGGACATAAATAATTTAATTAAAGCATTTTCTATTTTCTATTCTGCCTCATGGCAAAAAGTAACCTGGAAGTAAACAAACTGAACAGCAGTTTGACTCATTCAATAAATGACATTATTTATTTACTATTGTTAAGAGGCTTGGGAGAAAATACGAGTGTTATAACAAGGACCTGTCTTAATCTATTATTATAATTTCTCTTTGATATACAAAGTATGTTCTGTTTCAATTGTTTTTTAAGCTCTGTTTGTTTTTATTTCAATGGATTATGAAAAACTTATTAAAACAGTTTTTGCCCCTCCCCACTTTTAGTTTCGCACTGTGGACTCATAACACCACTTAGTGGCACATAGCGGTATTACAAGAGTGGGCAGGCTGTGGCTAGTTAGTTAGCTGTCTTTAATGGATAGATAAGTGACAAATAAGGATCAAAAATAAGAGCAATTTGAAGAAAATATTCATGGCTAACTTTAATGTCATTTGGAGTAATACTGTACATGATTTGACAAATGTATGCCAAAGAAAAGATTGAAAGAACCCAAAAATGTCAAAATATAATCAATTTATGAATTACCAAGGATAATTGATCTCTGGTTTATCTATCCCTCCTTCAGTTAGGTGATTCATAAAAAAAACCCCAAAATAAAATAAATTTAAAATCCTGTAGCCGTAAATGCAACTTTTCCAACAGAAAGAAAAATGAATGTATTTGTAATTTTAATTCGTTGCAGGTTGGGAATAAAGTCAGATAATGATTTCCTCTTTGTGATCTGGAGCTTAAACCAAAAATTAGGTCATTCCTACTGATCTGATCCACAACATTCTAAAATTGTTGCTACTTAACCAGACAATGGTAATTTTAGTTAAGTTGGCTGATCTTGAACATGTGTCGATAGATAAATAGCAGGGATGCACCGATACTACAGTATTGGGCATGGGGTCCGATACTGCACTGACTACTAGTATTTGAAACAAGCTCCCCGGTACAACTTGGCGAGTATTATGTGACGTCACGTGTGAGCAACGTTGCCGGCAAGAGAGCATGAGCGATATCCGGGGATTAGGGGAAATAAGACAGAAAGTGAATTATGTTCTGTCAAAATATCAAGAGAAGGAGAAAGATAGTTTGTACAACACCGGCAACTTAATCACCAGAGACATTTGCAGGAGCAGAATTAGCCCAACGTCATTCATTAGTTCAACTAATCAGCACATAGCCATGCTACATGCTAAATAGTTTCGGGGCTCACACACCAATGATGCCACACATGATTAAAGTATGACTGATACTGATATGGCCTTTGCATATCATTTGCTTAAGGAGCATATATTGAACTTCATGGCATTTAATAAGTACTCATATCGGTACTCGGTTTCGGGAGGGCTTAAAGGTTAGTACCAGTTCTCGTCCGTTATAAAAGTGCTATTGGTGCATAACCTGATAAACAGTTGCAGCTGAAGGCTGCCCCCATAAAACAAAGATGCACCCCCACGCACCCCTCCATCCGCCTGCCCTCCCACGCAATCATCTCAATCATCTGTTCTCTCTGTGGCAGCAGGATAGTAATCAGGACAAAGGTCTCCGCTGGGGGCCCTCGGGGTGGGTTTGCACGCTGTCAGGATAACCTGCTATGTGTGTCATTGGATTTCACTTATTAGAGCCATCAGAAGACCCCCGTCTCATGGCGGGGGTGGGGGTGGGGATTCTTGCTGAGCTTTCAAAGACGGAATTAATGAAGAGGAAAATTGAATTGGGGATGTATTGTCACCTGGGGGGAGGGGGCGTAGGAGGGAGGGAGGGCTGCGCAGGGGGGAGTAGGTGATAGACGGCACCCTCTAGTGGCCAAATTGGACTGAATTGTCGTGACTGTCCTTTTTACAGCAGTTATTATATACTCAGTTGAAATAAATGGTCATTTGGCTTCCATTGGGAGTGATTCTGAGTTCAGCATCTTGTCCAGGAGGGATCAAACTACTAACCCTCGAAATGGAAGATTACCCGCAATAAAAATGGAACCTCAGTCACACACTTATTAACACCCTGCACTGCAATATTTCACCTCCGTGGATCCACTTTCAGCCCTACGACAACTGAAAAAAAACCTTAAAAAAGGATGTGCTTTTCGATTAAAACTTAAAGTACTTGTATTTGAATAGTTTACATAAGATTATATAGACACAAGATACAGGCAAGAGAAAACCTTTGTGTAAAATTCCTGAAAACATATAACACACATCAACAACTGAATTATTTAAGCTTCACTCAAACAGTTAATTGTTAGTTATTTTGTCTTTTTTAATCAATTAATTAAATGGTAAAAGGTTCATCTTGTATTGAAAGGCTGCAGCGCAAGATTATTATAATTACTGTCATTAAGGAGTAGAAAATTAGATAAAACGGATGAAAATTGGTGAAAATGATGGATATTAAGAGAGGAAAAAGACAATAGAAGATAGAAAACGGAAGGTAAAGTGCTTAAAAATCAATGTGAGTGATTTTTTGGGGGGTTTGAAAAGAGTGGATCAAGTTTATTTCACCTACATAGTGATTAAAGCTACTTCACAGGCAGATCAGACTGAGGACATCCATAAACGTATATTAAAATCTGAGTAAAGCCTGCCAGTCACCTGTAACTCCAAGCTCTCATTCACCCTTATGCACCAATAATATGCAATTTTTTAAATTGTCTGCATTATTTCACAAATACAACTTCAAGTTTAACAAGTTTTTTGAAAATACGTTTTCCTCCCCTTTACCCCCCTTTACCCTTTAGACAAAAACTGATCATTAAAAAGAATGAATGAATGATAAGGAGGGTGTAGAAAGCACAGCGGGGTGCGATACATCCACAAGGGAGAAAGGACATCAGAGAAGACAAATATGAGAAAATAAAGGTGCTGTTAATTCTTCTCAATAACAATCAGCCATAGCATTATGATCACCATCCTTGTGTTTTTACTGCTAAAACAAGTCCTGCTCGATTAATGCATGGACCTCGCTGGAATACTGAATGGAAATAAACTCTTGAAATTGTACAATTAGTGCATTTATATCTTTGTTTTGCTTGTTTTTCCTCTTTTTGTCCTTGAAGAGGGTGCATATGCTTCACGCCCTCGTCGCCATCTTTGAGAACTGGATGGTTTGAGGTGTGGCCAATCAGATTACAGGAGGAACGGTAGCGCTGCCCTCATCAGATTAATATTAATCAGCATTGTGTCATTTTCTTTACCTGTCAGCGGTCATAATGTTTTGGCTGATCAGTGATATACAGAGCCCACAATGGGGACGAGGAGAACCCCGACAACTGCTGGGAATAGTCTCCACGGTGGGCTTGATTCAAGACCAAAGCCAATGTCGACAGTGAAATGTGGAGAATTACATCTCTCAGAATGTAAGAAGTGGAAATGACGTTAACACAGATGAAAGCAGCTGTGTGTGTTTGTTGGCATTACCAGGGGCGACAAGGCGGACTGTTGCTCCAGCAGACGGTACACACAGAGTGCACACTCCTTCCCGCAGTCTGTTCCCACCACCAGCGACACACACGTTCCCAGGACCAACATCCATAAGCAGCTGCTGAGTGCGGAGGCAGCCATGGACTGAGGACACACGCGCACGCACACACACAATTTCAAAATCAGAAAACTCAAAGACAGTTTACCAGGATAGCTATTTCTATTACTTTTATCACTAAATTATTAATAAATCCGTCAACTCCTTTCCAGTTTTAATTACCTAATCTACTTTAATCTTGAATTATGTGTCTATAGATCTGGATTTCTCATCTCTCCTAATGTATCATACAAATATATGTTTAATTACCCAATTTTTATTGTATTTTCACTCGTTTTGGTTTCCCTTTACATCAACAGGCTGTTTAGTATATTTTCTGTATGTCTGTTATATAAGATTGACACTTTTCCCCCCAGTTTTTTTACATAAATGTTCTTATGACTGAAGTTAAAATAGACGATTTAAATCTAATGTCTGGACAGTGCATCTCTTCAATGAGCTTTGTTAAAATGATAAAATTGTGGATCAACACTGATTTTGATCACTAAATCATCTTTTCCAACACTAATGGGAATCAAAACCTGTGTTAATCCCTAATTTTATGTTAAAGAATGACCAATAAAGAGACACTATTTAGAGATAGATAGCGCATCTCTTAAATTAGAGATTAACACTGATGTTTTTTAATCAATAAATCAGTCTTTTCAACACTAACACAATTCCCCCCTCTACAAACAATAAAATTACACATTAAGTCACAGTTTAGGTATAATTTGGAGTTCATGTCATTTCATTTCATTATGATTATGAGTATTGAGGGAGCTTTTAAGAATACGAGTTAATTATGGTGCTAGTATAATGGATTTTGATATATATTATTTATACACAGTACAGCTCATTCCTCAAAAAAAAAAAAAAAAAAAAGAGTTTTGCTAAAATCGTGTATTTTTATTACTATTATTAATGTTATTATTATTAAGAATTCAGGTTTTACTAGTATTTAATAGTCTGTTCAAGAATGTTAAAGAAGAATGTTAAAGAATTTTTCTCTGGGATTAATAAAGTATTTCTATTCTGTTCTATTCAAAAGAAAAATATAAATCCCCTTTAATCTTTCAAATGCGATCAAATAAGTTTTAAATTACTATTATAAATCAGTCATTATCGCACTCCTAATAGTACAACAATTATTTAAAAAAAATACATTATTTGCACGCACAACATATACAATGACATATTTACTGATAATTATATAGTACTTATATCTTCTATTATACACTTACAATACTCATAAAATAAAGAAATAATAATAGATAGACCTCGTTGAAATCAGGAGTAAAAAGTAGTAGTAGTAGTAGTAGTAGTAGTAGTAGTAGTAGTAGTAGTAGTAGTAATAGTAGTAATAGTAGTAGTAGTCTATTTTCATTGGAAAAGTATGTTTTTCTTACCTCTGCTTTGTTCTAACCGTTACTTTTCGCCTCTTGGTGCGCTCCTCGTCCGCGCGTGCCCTCAGGGGTCCGGCGGAGTGGGAAACTGTTGCTGAGCGCGAGCCTGCGCGGCCAATATAAGCGGCTTCCCTCGCGTGCACGCGGTGACGCTGCAGCCTATCAGGTAAAACCCCCACACGAGAAGCGCGCGCAGTCAGTCAGTCAGTCAATCCCCGGGTCTGTGAGCGCCCACGCGGTGTTTTCAGGCGCGCACACGTCAACTCGGAGAGCGCAGCTGGAAGAAGTGCGGCGGACGGGCGCTCCGTTGGTTTATAAGAAATTTGTGCGGCTTACGTCACTGGCAGAAAGTGACGTTGCGACACCCACCCTCGACCCCCCCTCCTCCCTCCCCGCACACCCCTGTCACGCACTGACCCTGCCCTCGTGCAGCCATGTGTTTGATGGCTCCTCTGCAGACCAGCCCGGGCAGGCCAGTGTCATGGTAATCACATTCATTAGCACATATCAACGGGCCTGCAGGAACAGCTCCTCGGCGCCCCCGCCAGCCGCTTGCTGGTCAAGGGCCACCGCTTCTCATTTCATAATCAGGGAAATTACATGAGCAAGTTATGAAGGGCGGCACAATGGAGAGACCAGCCGCTATATGTAGGGAGGGTACGGATGATATCTGCCAGTTTGTTTAAGTTGGGAGTATCCATCCATCCATCCATCCATCCATCCATCCTTCCATCCATCCAATTACATGAAGTGTTTTGTACGGTAGTTAGGATGCTACCATGATGTTTCAATACACGACCACAGTATTTGTATGGTCCATATTGCATCATAGGCAAATGTAAAAGATAGAAAAGGTGTCTGGTTAAAGCTGTGAGTGGATATATTCTTTCAACAATGTCAGAAGCAAAGAAAAACCCGAACCCTAAACAAATTAATTCCGCCGTTTTTTTTTTATTTCCGTCAACGTTGCATTACTCGTGGTTGATTTTCTAAGGCACCTCCAATATGGAAGTGGGAATGCTATTAATACAATGACTCAACTATAAAACTACCAAGTCCCAGGAGCATATGGACTGGGAGTCATGACACTCTGGAGGCCACCGTCGTTGTTGTTGTCCATCTACACGAGCATGTGCACATGTGCAATAGCAGCGTTACCGAAAGGTTTCCCCCCGTTTCCACAGAAACAAAGTCAGGGAGATTTCCAAAAGTTCAGTGGCTCATGTTGTTGTGTAAACAGACAATCAACACACAGCAGGAGTTCCCCATTTTTCCCATTTCTTCACTAAGCCAGAGGAAATCACACTTACAACGGCCTCCATTTGCAGCTAACACTTTGGGGTGTCCTTGTGTTTTGTTCTGCTTCTGAATTAACAAGAGAGGCTGATTACCTCGTGAATGACGGCGGAGAGACATGCATGGTTCGACACACGCAAGATACCGGATTTTCCAGATTAATATGAAGAAACCTTCACGATGAGTAACAACACGACTAATCAGCGACTGTAACGTCACTCTGGTGAAGCCTGAGTGAGAAATGAATCGAAATCCCGACTCATACCAGCTTAAGTTATTAAAAAGGGCAGAACCTATAGCGGTGTTATCATGGATCGCTCTCTGCCTCCACTGAATTACATGCAGATTGTTCGCTCAGGGTAATGGGCGAAACCAATCGATGGTTTAAACCTTCCAAATACAGGCAAGTGTGTCCTTGTTCATTCAGGAATCTGATCCGCTCCAGTCGTCTCCCACCCAAGCCCGTCCTTATGGCTTTTATTGTTGTGAATTTCGTGTGATGGCTGTTCAGGGACGGAGGAAATCATACATCGTATAACATGTAATTCCATCACACGGTCTGTAAAGCCTGCAGTTGAAATCTGCTGACGTGAATCTCATGTGGAGGTTTTTACACGGCCGCGGCCCGATTGTGTCAAGAAGAAATGTGCCCGTCGCCGTTCGTAGGAAACAGAAAGACGGATTTTGGAGCGCGTAGGTCTGAAGGTTTCCTTCTTGTGCAAATCATCATAAGCGTGTGATCAGTTTGTACCGTCATGACAGTTACCCTCGCTTCCCTCTGAAAAAGCGCTTTGGTTTTTTTACTCGGTTTGCGTCCGTTTACACGAACCATTGAAAATGCAACTTTGTGAAAACAGCTCCCAAGGCAGAACTTTTAGAAAACCGTCCGACTTTGTCTCCGTGGAGAGTGAAACTTCCCTGAAATGCGTACATGTGCACCACGGCCATAGTAAACACGTGTGTACGATGTATGCGATGCAACATTTATTAGTTGTGTGACGTCAGTCTGGCTCGTCACGGTTTTCACAGTTTGATGATATACTGAGTGCAAATCCATCATTGTTGGTAATAGAAGATGATGGCACCTTTAACGTGTTCAATTTGACAAATAAATTAATTTACAATGGGATTGACTGAAGATCGATCTCAAAAGGCAAAAAAAAAAAGAAAGTAAGTCAGTACCTATCAACCCCAGAATAGCAGCTGATTAGCATGCTGTAGAAACTATTACTACTCAGCTGTTAATAGAAGAGAAGCCTGACCTGCCTGGCGGAGGATACCAGAGCCACAATCAAGTCTTTTAGCGAGCAATCTACCACTACACAAAGAGCTTCACAAAATGGGACAGCAGTCAGATCTCAGGGCTGATGACAGCCAGGTGGCAGCTTCCCCTTTTCTTTCTGAGGCAATTTTACTCCCCACCGTCATCACAAGCTGCCAAAAGGACGGCGGCTGGATTGCCTCATATCGTAAGGTGATGTGAAGTTGCTCCGAATGCAGCCTGGCACTTTGTGTGACACGCGACCTGAGCCGGTGACCAGTGTTCTTCAATGACTCTGACAGATAGAGAAGGTTGTAATCGCCAAGTCCAAAGGAAATCCACTAATCCACATATTGTTGAAAATAATTCTGATAGAGAATCCTGCAGGATTTAAGGCCCCGTTTGCACAATGTTTTGAGTTTTTATTTCCAATAAGTTTTGCAACGTTTTGAAAACGATGTTTTTTTCACGGAAAGAGCAGAAACGTGGAATATGATGTAGTTTTCATGTAGGGCCACTAGTTGGTGCTGTTTTTTTTTTTTCTTTGTAATGAAACAACGCACACATGCACCCAGAGAACACAACATTTTCAACATGAACAAAGGCGAGAACACGGACATTCGCATGGACAGACGGTCAAGTTGGACTGTTGTTATAACAGTGAGATATAACAGTCCCAGGAGAACATGAAGTGGGAGTCACGACGTCACAACAACATTTTTACTGTTGTCCATCTACTCACGTACAGTATGTGCAGAAAAACTATTTACTACGGCCGCGGTGTGCATACGCAGTAGGAGCGTTTTCCATTGTTTCCGCGGAGACGGAGCATTTTCAAAAAGTTGCATTTTCCTGTTTCCACAGAGATGGAGCATTTTCAAAAAGTAGTGTTTTCCTCCATTTCCGCGGAGATGGAGCATTTTCAAAAAGTAGTGTTTTCAGCGGCTTGACGTACAAATGGGACGCCCGAAATGCAACAAAAGTTTTCCGTTTTCAATTGAAAGTGTTTTGTTTTTTTTGTAAACGGGGCCTAAGACTTGCAAGTTTTTAATTGATTATACGGTGTAGTACTTGTGAAACCCCAGAACTATATAGGATGAGAAACATATCACCTCTACTCAATGAGGGCCCATCATGCCTCCTGTAAACAGATGTGAGAAATGCTATCATTTCTCACATCTGTTTACATGTGTTTGGACCAAATGCAATAAATTGTTTCAATTAGTTTAGTTTTTTTTGTCCATGTCATCTAAACAACTGTCTGTTCCACACAATGGAACGGTCCAGTAAATTAACTACAATCCAATGAAAATATTCAACTCCAGGCTCAGTGTGTCCCTGTTGGTCCTTCCTTCATGAATACTTTAGTCGAAAGAAAGAGGCCTGTTGTCGCTGATGTCTTATTTTCAGTCTTCTGCAGTAAAGCTTGATGCTTTAATTGATTCATTTGTGTCGGAGCACAGAAACGTGTGCGCGTGTGGTCGACCTCGTTTATTTTCGGGTAGAATACGACAAACTCGGTGTGCTCGGTCGCTCTGTGTTTGAACAGCTGGAAATATCAGCTCCAGCCGATATCCACGATCACTGAATGCAAAAAAAGAAACCCCACCCCAATAAAATCTCTGTTTACATATACAAAGAATTATTACTTTAACTGTTTTAAACACTTTTAGAAGCTTCTGCTAAAGAGTCCATCAGGATAACGCTGCCATTCCAGCCCTGCGTGCAGCATTATTCTGGAAGTTCTGTTGCATAACATGTACGAAGTTCATCGTGTTTAATATTAAAATGACCACTGTTGGTCCAAGGTGTGATTTGATGAAGTGCAAGAAAGCTCAGCCCAAAGCAGTCCGAGGTCAGATGGAATATAGGTGTTGGAAGTGAGTTTGGTTTACGCCTAGAAGGTTGCTGGCTAAGTCTGATAGCTGTAGCGTTTTTATCTGAAAAGCATTCCGTCCATATTAACTGAAGTTTTCGAAAGTGGTTAAAAACACCAAAATGCTGAAACGCTGACATCAGGTTCTACGTCAACAATGACGGAGTGACCGTTGTTACGTGATTTGACTTTTTTCGTCTTCCTCTGCTTTTGGCCTGTTTCTGTGTTCCGGTGGATCCAGGTCTGGATTAACGAACCAAAGTCTTTATTAAAGAATCTGGGTCTGCTGGTACAAAGTAGTTTATGATTTTAGGAGGCTTGGGCCGAAAGTCCATGTAGAGAATCAAGACTCCAAATCAAATTCAATGTTTGGTGTCTGAATAAAATCGTTCAGGTGTGGCTCGAAAAGTCCGAATCGGCCTTTTTAAAGTCTGTGCCTTCCCTAAAGAGTCTTGGGCCGTGTTTACATGACAACCTTACAAGTGAAAACACTTAAACGCAACAGAAGTTTTCTGTCTTCACGTGTTCCGTTCACACATGGCGCGTTAACTACAGTGTTTTCAGTGTTTCTGCCAGTTCCGTGTAAACACACATCCGGTATACAAAACATTGCCATGTAAAAACACCTTTTTGAGGCGAAAACATAGAAATGATGCGTTTTTAATAGAAGTGGTTCAAGCAACTTATCTTTTCTAGCACTACGGCTGTCAATATTTGTAAATAGTGTAAAGGGATTTTAAGAACTTAAAAAGTAAAAAGGCATTAAACGACCCGTGCTTCCAGTTGGGGGTCACCAGCTTCACCTTGTTGGGGTAAAACTTCAGCAAATAATGTTTCAGTTGAACTAAGACCTTCAAGTCCTTACAAAACTCTTTGCCGGCACAATGATTTCAGTCCACAGATGAAATAATCTTTGAATATTTGCTCTCATCTGATGCTGCTGAACCCTTTGTTCCTGATGTTCTGCGCCCCCCCCCCAGGTCCAGTTGGAGCCGGTTCGATCCCCCCCCCCCGGATGCCACAGCTGTTTAATAAAGTTGGAGAAGAGAAGCAGACGTTCCACATTTGCTGGAGAGCTGCTTCCAAGCTGGAGACTGGCTGATGGGCCCCTTGGTGTCGTCTCAGCGTTTGATCCTTTGCTAATGCGTTTGTGTGGCGTTGGGGGTGATTAGCATGAACACCTGAGGGTCCCAGTGTGTTCCAGCCCACTCGTGTCATGGCCGCCGTATAATTGCTCTCTCGGCTCCTCTCCACAGGCACACTTTTATCGGCTTATCGACGTAATCGTTTCTTGTGGCTTTATTAACCACACGTTCCCACGACAAACATATTTCACACGTCGTACACCACAATCTGGTCAAACTCATTGTATTAATCAATCGGCTTCTTTGGATATAAGCGCAATGGCGACAAATCATAAAAATGGCCGAACACGAAACCGTCTTTCCAGTAATGTTGGAGCTGCTCTCTCCCTTCGACCACAGGCACCGATCCCGGGGGTGCTCCGGTGCCCGAGCATTCACTGAAAAGGTTGAGCAAAAAAAAAAAAAAAAGGAATAAACAAAACTGCCTCTCTAAAGTGAACTTAACATATTTTAAAAGAAAATCTGTTAAAATTGGCCAGGAATCGAACCGGAGTCTCCCGCATGGCAAGAGAGAAATTCAGCCACTTTCAAAGTCCAAGTTTCAACTAAGGTCCAACACCAATAAACATATTTTAACGAAGGAAAATTGGATTTTCAGGCGATGATGATTCCTTTAAGTTATTTAAGACGCAAAAATGTTTCAAACGATGTGACTGGGGCGCATGCAACAGCGATTCAAGGTATCCCGAAAGGATAAACAGCAAAAACGTCTTGAATTCTCACACAGATTATCAACAGTGCCCATGAAAAAGCTGCTGGAAACAATTTGATCAAAAGCAGTGCGAAGGTACAATTAAACATTTTCAGAAAAAGACTGCACATTGGGTTTGGACAAAAAAAGACTGAGTGTATCATTCCTCCCTACAAGTGTCTTCTACTTGAACAGAATAATCCAGAACACACACTGCTGCCCCGGGAACAAGTAGCCAACCCACACATTGTGCCGTCAATCAAAGCATGCGTGGATAACAACAGGAGAGTGGAGCATATCCAATGAGGAGATCTTGACAGGGATAACAGACACTGGGCGTAATATGGTGGAGCTTAAACATACAGAGAGAAGAGTGCATCTATAAGGCCTCAGAGGACCCAACCATGATGGAAATGGGATCTCAGCTCGAAAAGTAATAACATGTTTGCATGAGGATTATTCATTTTATCTTTATCGACAGTCAACGATTTAAAAAATCCAAGACCGATGTTGTACATTTACCGTCTAGTGTAGCTGTATCTGTTTTAGAGATGATTCAGTATGGCGTGATAGAGACTTTTAAGTCATAATACTATGACTGTAAAACCATCATTAGTAACTGAATGTTTGTCTTTAAAATGTCCAGTTAATTTTGAGACCACTGACGTTTAAACTATGTCCTTCGGTGTTTCTTTGTGTAAACAAAGTAATAACGGTGCTGAAAAAACGGATCCAAAAAGTCACAGTGTAATAATCCCACTGAAGTGTGCCTCCACTAAAATGTGCATAAAACATGGGACAATATTGTGTTTTTCAAAAAAGCATTGCCTGTAGCTATAGCTGGGGTAGCAGCTTCCTCGGCTCTCTGCTAAATTATATATAAACAGAGATAGATACCACACACTTCACAGCAATAGCATAAACACTCTCATCACCCTCCAAGATGTCCGGGTCTCACCTCATTTTCACCTTTAGACGGGAAGATGAAGTAGAAAATAACAGCGAGAACAAGATGTTTGTGTGTGAGTCAATAAAAAAAAAAAAATATATAATTTTTTTGTTCAGTCTATGTTCTACAATTGCCAGTAGGCAAACATTTAAAGACATCCTGATGTGTGCACTGACACATGTAAACAGGTTTCAGGCAGTCTAATCTTTATTGAGGCTCTTGTTCCTGACAAAAAGGTGCTGGAACAAACAACGAGGCGGCCTGGGGATGTTCGCCGAACGACCGTCTCTTAATTAAAAAAGCGTGCCTTTGTTATACCTGCGCTGGCGATAATGGCTATCTGTATGAAAGAGATAAGGAGAGAGGTTTATTTAACAAAGTGTGTGTGTGTGTGTGTGTGTGTGTGTGTGTGTGTGTGTGTGTGTGTGTGTGTGTGTGTGTGTGTGTGTGTGTGTGTGTGTGTGTGTGTGTGTGTGTGTGTGTGTAATTACGGTATGAAAGGTGTCATGTATATCACATGAGCATAGTTTTTTTGTCAAAATGACTTTCATATGCTGATAACTTGCCGCTGAATATATGCTGAATACATGGCGCCATAATTGATTTGTGTAAGTACAGAAAACAATTATCATAGGAAGCAGAGTAGTTTCACACTATAGAAATCAGAGTTTCTAACCTTTTGTTTGTTTCTTCAAAATAACTATCATTTTCTACTGACGAAAAAGTCAGATGATCATCAAACTGGAAAGCAAGTATCCTAAACTACGAGATGACTCTACAGAAAGGACCACAAGTACTTTCATAAGGCATATACTATATATATACACACACACACACATATATATATATATATATATATATATATATATATATATATGAAAATACAAACCTTTCTGCTTCAAATCTTATAAGTTCTAAGTAATAGCCATTACACCATTTTATGATACTATTATGAACAGTATATGCCCATTATTAGCTGTAAGATTTAATGTGTTGGTGTTATCACTATAGTTATTGAATCATCCATCCATCTCATTCAACTGCCTTATAAAAACTGTGGAATTCAAATAATAAAAATAAGATGGACCATTTTACTACACAGTGAAGGATCTCCAGGCTCGATGGACAAGGTCGCTTTTACCTCACAAATTCCTGCTGTAGCCCACTGGGTGCATACTATATGGAATAAGATATACAATAAGTGGTTTTATTAACCCCCTGTAGTCATCCATAAGCAGTGACATGAATATTTACAACATGTGAACCTGCCGTATTGTGAGGATGGCTCAGTGTCGTTGGCCACAAATGAGCTAATGTGGATCATCGCAGTAGAAAAATCAATTCCAAAACGGTCATGTTAGTGTGTTAAAACCAGTCACAATGATTCAAATCTACCTTTTCTTGTTGAAGATACTAGTCAACATATCAGAGTGTAAGAGTAAGACATTTACCATTTTGCTAATACAAACAGTACATTTTGATTCGAGGTTATAAAGGCATTTTAAAAGAGTGTGAGCATTGAAAGGGTTGAACAAAAAGATGGTAAAAGAGAATTTGTATCAGTTCAGTAACATACTGGGTATGAAAAAAAGAAAAAGAGATGATTCTGGAGTTCAAAGTCTATGTGAATGTTGTACAAATGGTTTGCTGTGGACTCAGGCCCCCCATGCAATCTGACAATGTAAGTTCAAAGTGGATCATGCTTCCTTTTTTTTTCTTGACCAGCCTTCACCTAAACAGCTTGAGGCACAATGAACTGCTATACTGGAGTACAATAAAGCAAAGAATTTTGAGTATTTTTGTCAAAACCACTGATGTGTGTCCCACGGGGCACCATTCACACCGACCAGGAAGCTTTGGACCAACAGCAGCTGAGGCCTCCTTTTACACTTCAACTGAAACCGCATTGCTTTTCTGTTTTCGTTTCAGAAAGCTTTCACGTATACACAGTTTTGATAACGATTTCCTTTCACACAGAAACGGCAGAAATGCCAGACCGAAGTAGCTCAAATCAAACATCTGCAAAAAACAGAAACGGAAAACGACATTCATTTCTTAAAACTCCAGCAATGAGTCTCCTCACTTTTCAGATGTGGACGCTAAACCATGTTAAAAGAAAATGACTCCACAAGATAAGATATGCAAACAGATGCAATGGAGATTAACTGTGATTCGCATCTGTTCACAAATGATCGTTTGTCAGCACAAACAATGTAAATATATTAGTGAGCAGACTTGAAGTTTATGCCCCATCTGTGCTCTGAGTAATCAGTAAAGTGGTGCAGGTGGCCCAGCTGTACTCAGCAATCCGCCACACAATTAAAGCTGCTGAATTAGTCTGAAACGTAATATATAATGTGACTGTGATGCATCCTTGTTTTATGTTTAACATTTATAATGCTTAATAAGCTCAACTTATTTTCACTGCCAAACCATTTGGCTCAGAAATTCAACCCATGCCAAGTGATATTTATCAGCAGCTGTAATTTGCTTTGGCAGAGGAGAGGGATCAAATCCATTAAGCAGACGGAGATTTGTGGCTGCGTGTTGTGTTCAGCCGTCACAGGAACTGCAGTGAAGTTATGAGTTGAACCACTCGCTGCGCCATGCGACCACATAAATGCTGCAAATCGTCAAAGACACTAGCTGCCGGGTGACGGATTCTTAATGCCGTCCGCAAATATTAAAGCTATACGTTACCTGTGGAAGGGACGGGCCCGTTTGCTCTGTGTTCAAGAATGCGATGAAATGATAACTTCGTTCAAAATATCACTTTTTACAACGACAGGTTGACCTTTCATGTTTTGTAATTCTAAATTTAGAGTTACTATGAGAGTGAGTGGAGAAGTGTGCCAGTCGAAGCTTGACAGGGAGAATTTGGAGTGACCAGAATGACCACCATTAAACAATGTGAGTTTACACTCAAACGGCAGAAAGACTGAAACCCATGTAGTTTTCCTGTGGGGCCACTAGTGGGTGCTGTTGTTTGTTTTTGTAATGAAAACCACAGAAAGGTGTGCAGAGAAGAATAAACTATAAACATTAACAGTGGAGAGTACACAGACCTGGAGGCCGCCATTGTTGTTGTTGTTGTCCATCCACTCACACAAGTGCAGAAGAACAATCAACTGCAGCCGTGGTGCACACACAAGTTCAGTTTTCTGCCGTTTCCATGGGGATGAACTTGGAGCATTTTTAAAAAGTTCCACCTTGGGAGCGATTTTCAAAAAGTACCGTTTCAGTGGCTTCAAGTACCGTTCAAACGGGCAACCAAACCACAATGAAAATGATCGCTTTTCAAAGTAAAACTTCCTTGTTGAAGATGAAGCAGAGCAGGCAGGAAATACGGTGAGATTGAGGCACAAGTACTACTTATTTGAGACTTAAAAACGCCATAATTGGTTGTAGACTCCCAAACTATTTTATTAGATTCAGGTAAAACAGCGATTTCAATTTGTTGAGGGAGAAGATCGTTCTTACAAGCTTTAGGCTACAAATCTATTTGGTTCGACAAAGGCAATCTGGACAATGAGAGAAAACACATAAATGTGACAAATCAGGATTAAAACCCAGACTTGACATGAGATAACTAAAACTACTTGATTTGAAATGGTTGGATTGAACGCACAAACATCTCTGATGAATCCTCCTGACACATGGACAAGAAGCTGATTTGGCAACAGACAAGACCAAAGACCAATGAAAAACTTTGCAGCTTTTCCCTGATGCCTCAATAGTGGAACGTGTTAAGTTGGATCACCTTTATTTGTTGTTGAGTGAAACTACTGCAGCACTTTGTGCTGTGCAGAGATAAAACCTGTTATTCCATTTGAAGAGCTGTTGTCATTTTTAAGTAGCAGGTACACTTGTAGACACCCACACATTCAGAGCGCGCGAGACCTGCCTGCTGTCACCTGTCACTGTGCTCACAAGCCATTTACTACATCGACTGCAGAGGATTTTTACCCTCCTGCTTACTGTGAACCCAATTTATTTTACTATCAGAAGCCGTGACATTTTCAAGAAGCCGTCAGAACTGAGTAAATAAGCAAAAAAAAAAAAAAAGAAGAATTCAGTTTTTGGCAATGATGAAAAGCCTCCAAACTTCTCTCAGTAGGATTTTAAATAGTATTGGCTTGAGCTTTTTTTTCGGTAATTAGGTAGGGATGCACCGATACCAGTATCGGGTCTGATACTGCACGGAGTACTTGTACTCGGAAAAAGATCCCGAATATAACCCAGTGAGTACTACATGACGTCATGCAGGTAGAGAGAAGGCGAGCAGTATAGAGATTCTTTAATATTAATAAGAATGATAAACGTCAGCAGACTGAATTATGATCTGCCAAAATATCAAGAGGAGGCGAACGCCAGTTCATACAACACCAGCAACTTAATCACCAGCAACATTTGAACTAACAAAGTCAGCCGGTGTTTCGGATTAACTGGTTTCCCTGTTAACTGGTGACCATCTTCCTTTCGCGAGTCTTGTTTTAACATCTGCTGTTAGGGGCGGACGCTAAAGGAAGCCGATCACCAGTTAACATAGAAACCAGTTTGTTTGAAACACCGGATGTCACTCATTAGTTTAACAGCTCAGTACGTAACTCTGAGCTGAGCTACATGCTACATGCGAAAGCGTTTCGGGGCTCACATACCAGCAATACTACATGCTAAACGTGATTAAAATATGACTGATACAGTCGGTATAACAGCGAGCTGGAGTGTGTGGCGGCACACAGTGAGCGTCGTCTCTCGGTCTGCAGTCTACTAGTGATTAGTTACTAAAGAATTTTACCTAAAAAAGGAGCATATGTAGTAGCGAGAGAAAACCCCCATTCTCATTGGGAGAACATGCAAATATCATTTCAAAAATCATGCGTCCAATCTCAAAACACATAACTGAGGTGAAGCTATTAACCACTTCACCACTGGGCAGTGTTCACCATCAATGATGAAATACGACACAGGGAGGAAGTGGAACCTTTTAGTACAGAGACAAAAACCTCTTCTTGGTTGTGGAGAAATTCAAAGAGCTAATTGTTGATTTGATGATCTCTCATCAAGAAAACCCAGCGGCGCCTTTTCCTCCTGCGGAGGCTGAGAGAATCAAGCGACCCCCCCAACAGTTTCATCAGCTTTAAAGGCTCACACATCGTGCGCTCGTGTGTGTGTGTGTGTGTGTGTGTGTGTGTGTGTGTGTGTGTGTGTGTGTGTGTGTGTGTGTGTGTGTGTGTGTGTGTGTGTGTGTGTGTGTGTGTGTGTTCAGAGATGCCAAAGTGTTGCCTTGCACCCAAAGAGAGAACACTGCAAGCTCATAGCCCAAATATGTATGAACCGGAAAGTGTCATCAGTGGTCTCTTTTAAAATCCTATTTAGTTTACATATGTTTGCCAAAATGAGACAAACCAATTATGTATGTGCTGTAATGTGTGTTAGTATTGCTTGTAAATCCACATGAATGTATTGGCGTTTCTCTGTCAAACACATCCAAAACAAACAGAGCCCATGGCTGAGTTTAGTGTAAAACCATCCCTGCACACATCACCGCGGGATTATTACATATAATTATCTTTGACCAAAACATTAGCATCAATTAGGAAATAATGTTAGACATCTGTACTTCTCCCCAAAAAAATCTCACTCCGAGGGTAATTTTCCCCCCTTCCCATTACTACCCAGCATTATTATGTTGTTTCTGATAATGACGGCTAATCAAACAGCAGCACCATCGTCGGGTAGCGGCCTCATACACAGTCGCTCTGGTCGCCGCTCCTTCATCCTACTTCAATCCCTGATGAGGCCAAAAGAGAGGCCAAGCATAAAGGCCGCGGTTTACAATCAAGCTGATGGAAGGTGAGCGAGAGGGACTGAGAGAAACTGGGACAGCAGCAACGAGTGCAGGCGGGGTAATGAGCTAAACGGGGTAAATGGTGGGAACAAGCAGAGAGGGGTGCGGGGTAGGGGCCAGGGGGCAAAGGAAATGGGAGAAATTATGATTTTCTTCTGTAAGGACTGAGGAGGAGGAGCAAATAGAAAAACATCAGGTCAGGTCAGACCAGGTGGAGCGAGAAGTTACAAACAAGACTTGATGCGTTGGAGAGAGAAAGACAAGAACGAGAGAAGACGCATGCAAACACACACACACACACACACCGTCTCAAATGATGCGCAGTACCGTTGTGTGGATTGACGATCGAAGGAAAAAAAAAAAAGCGATTTGTTTTCTTCCACTCGGCGATCATGAAATACTGAGCGACGTTGCGGCTCTGTTCACTCGTCTTTAGGAGCATTCTGGCTCCTCATTTAAACAACGTTTACAATCACTGAGTTAAGCATCGTTTTCAAAATGCACCACCTCTTCATCTCCGTCTAAACAGGGAAAATGTAGTTTTTCTGAAATGCTCAGTGCTGAGAGCGTTACTGAAGCCATCAGAGGCCGTGTTTACGCAATGCTTCACGTGAAAAACGCATCGTTCTTTTGCGTTTCCGTTTCAGAGACGTTTCACGTTCACACGGCAACGTTTTGAAAACTATGTCAGCTGATAACCGTGTAGTAAGCATGCCAGTCCACAAGTTGATGCTATCGATTGTTTTTATAATAAAATCACAGACACACGCAATAAACATTCGTAGACATTCGTTTCCATGGAGACAGAGTCGGAGCGTTATCACAAAGTTGCATTTCAGTGGCTCCGAGTGATTTTAAAACAAAACAAAACAAAGAGGGTTGAGGAGGGCACAACATGTAAGGGCTATAGTTAGAGGGCAACAATTATAGTATAAAATAATTAGAATTTTATGATTGATCGGCTCAGACACTGTGAGAGTGTGTATGAATTATTCAGGCACAAGAACATGAAGTGCTATAAAAACTAATAAAATTAGGTTGAAATGGAGAATAAAACTAACTGCTAAACCATGTGTGGAGACTTTGAAACTGCAGTAATTTGCTCCTGGAGCGGGTTTGACACTTGTTTGAGGGAGAAGAGCTTCACAAGAGTCCAATCAACTGGAAATTAAAGCAAGTTTTGAAATTTCTGTGTCTCTGGGAGATTAATGGATGCAAGCACACTTGATGACAGAGCCGATCATTTAAGTTAAAATCTAAATCAAGCAAAGCAAACCTGCACAATTTCTCAGCCAGTTTCTCTCTCAGATGATTGAAGTTAAACGCTGTTTTTTTTGTTGTTGTTTTTTTTAAATGTCAGGTTTCATAAGTGCAATTTTAAAAGCTGTTGCACTGAACCATTATAAACTGAGAGAACTTGCTCAAACTCCAGGGCCAGTTACTTATTTTATCCATTTTATCCTCTCCACAGCAACAGAAGCAGCAGAGTAAAAGGCAGTCGTAGTGGCAGACAAAGAAGCAGACATATTTATATAAATATAAAAATAACTTTTATCTATAGTATTTTTAAAGGAACATTTGCAGACCAAAGAAGAGGGGAACCATATCCCCAACATCAACAAGATTAAGTGTGACAAAAAGGAAAATTAAAATAAATGAATAATTAAAAATAAATAAACACAAAATAATTTAGGAATAATAATAATAATATTGGAAAAAGAAGGGTGGGTGAATTGCAAGTCTGTGCGTCACAATAACAGGGTATCAGAATGTCAATGGCATTTTTTTGTGTATCTATTTTAGTGGCTAAATACACAAACTATTTCCTCCGTCATTTTTCTCCTTGGTCTTTTAGAGTCTTGTACCGTAGAGTAGGTGGGTCATTTGCTGTACAGTATGCAGCTGATTAACAATGTTGACAAAGAGGGCTGTAGTAGAGCCATTTTTTTTCTGGAACTAATGTTTTGTGGTAGTTTTTTTTTTTTTTACTTGTGCTCACAAAATTTTAAAGCAGTAAACATTGTTTGCATTCGCATCATTGGTGGTGATCTCAACATATAGAATTATAAATGTCATGCAACTACCAAGGGGTACCATACCATACCATACCACTCTAAATATGACCTGCCTGACAAAAACACTTTTTTAAATAATGTGCATACTTCATTATTTGTGTTAATTATGAAGAAAATATGAGTGTAAGTGTTCTCACCTGTCTCTCCAGAATAGACAGTATATTTATATTATTTAGTTGATTACATTTTGTCGAATACATATTTAAGAATTAAGAATTAAATGTATTTTTGAAGTGTAAGATATTATAGTGTGTATATATGAGCTTATATTGGCTTAATATTTTTCCTTCACTTCTGGATGTTTGCTGCTGTAACACCTGGGATTTCCCCGCTGTGGGACTAATAAAATATTATCTAATCTAACCTATTCTCCATGATGACAGCAGGTGACTTCATTTTAAGTCATTCTGGGAAGGTTATTCCTTGTACAATCAAACACGGTTGTGAGTATAAAGTGATAAAGTGATGATAATCCCCCCAATTTCAATTTGTTTTTGGGTAGCTCATTCATGAATCATGAAGAGGTCAGGCAATATTTTTAATTAAGTCTTTTAAATTCTGCATTACATATTAAATCAATACTTGGAACATTTAGCAAACACGAGAATCTTTGGCTGTCGTGTGAAGCCCTCAGAACTTCTTTAAGGGTGTTTTTTTTTTAATGAAATGTTTGAACACTACTGGAAGTCAGTGTCCGAGATGACACATCAGCCTCCACTGTAGTGGCTGATGTTGACCTATATCATACAGAAAATTGATGTTGAAGACCTGCACACTGAAGTGACCTCTATACATTAAAGGGTTAAACATATTAACATAACGTTTCTCAGGACTGAATCTCTATGGACGTCCACAACTGGTCTTATAATGCCAGTTTGTAACTTTCAACATTGGACGGTACAGAGATACAAATTATGATAAATTAAAGAGAACGCAGTTTTTGTGTTTTTGTTTCAGACACAGAAACAGCAGAAATGCTGAGAATCATGTCATTCTCATGTAAATGGTAAATGGATTTCACATATATTGCGCTGACAGTCGACCACTCTACCATCTGAGCCACAAGTTGGCGCTCTTGGTTGTTTTTGCACGTGTGTGTGTGTGTGTGTGTGTGTGTGCGTACAATCATTTCCCTTCACTACTTTAGTAATTTGCATCATTGTGCAGCTTAATTAACCCACTATGAATATTTTAGAACATTGCAGTTGCAATGAGCAGCAGAATTGTTTTTTACTAGCAACTGTTGTGGAGACACAAAACAGTAAAAGACTTCCTGTAAATTACACAGTTATACAACTATAATAACCACCCAAAATTAATAAATAACTGCAAAATATTTAACAAAGAGTGCAAGGCACTAATAATTCAGATGAGGAAGCTTTGTGGGTTTACTTAAATGTCAAAATCTGATGCTTCGGGTGAGTCTTTACACAATTTTACACAAACAGAATTTTGGAGGCAACCGCAAATACATGTTCCTTCAAATAGATGTGCCGATCTATGAATTTGTTCTTCATTGCTTTTTAAATTTTCCTTCTTTTCCTGCTTTTTCCTGCTTCCTTCAAGCCATCTGTCACCACTGCCTCCTCACGCCTCATGAACCAAACAACCATCCATCAGATACAGCGGGAAGCACATTTCATGCAAGTAGCCCAGCAACAAAAGCATAAAAGGCATGAGGGGGAAACCCCCCCCCCAAAAAAAACCCCACTTTAGTGTGAACAATAAGGAAAAGTTCTCTTGTATCAGGAAGTAAAGTCCTATTTTGCGCAAACAACATTCATTACTGGGTAAAACGGCTTCCCATTCTACTGAAGGAAAGCCAACTAGGTTATCTGTTGTTCCTGAACGGTTAGGTGATCAATTGTGATTGCTGTGATTCCAGAAATTTCACTTTCTTTTCTCTGTGATTGAAAGTCAGTTTGTTTAGACGGACCGTAGGCCAGCTGAAACCAGCGAGCCTTAAATCACACATAGTTACCTGAATGTTCGATAAGGTGGTGTGACTAAGCGAGCTGGCTTAAAGAGGACGGAAGAGGTGGAAGAATTAAACACAAACCTTTGAGGCCCACAACGTGACAAGAAATAGATATATTTCTGTCCAGAATGTTGCAGGTTTCAACTGAACCACACATCCAACAGTCTATTAATGGGCATGTGTGGGCGGAGCCAGTCCAGCTCACACAGACACAGCAGATTCTGAATGCAGCTCCTATGACCCAATATTCAAATGGAGGATAATCAAGGAAAAGCTGGATTTTGGGGAATAAACTTTGAATACGACGCTTTTGGACCAAAGAGACCCATGTGAAAGTGTTGAAAAGCAGGATAATAGGACCCCTTTAATGATGGAAAACAGAAGCAGCCAAATACAACATGCAAAGAGTCAATGGTTTTATTAAGGTTAGGGTTGGAATAAGACACCAGGGAAAGATTGAATTTAATCAATGTAGTGTTGGTTAAGCTTGGATGAAAAACTAATTCAAACCGTAAATCCACACACAAACACCCACGAATGTCCAATCATCACCAGATTAACACACAAATGAGCGAGCAGACACGGTCAATTTATCGGGTGAAAGACGGGCAACCTCGGCGAAACCTACAATCTGCTCCATGCACACAAACGCGGGGCAACAGACTGCTGAGAGGGGCCGCGGGGGGTGGGAAACAGGCTAACGTGAGCTTTTGAGACAACATCTGTGCACCGGTGACGCATGTGCACACTTTCATTAGCTTCATTTCAAAGGGAGAAAATTGTAGCTTTTGAGCTCTGCCCATTCACGCTGTTACCATCAGAATGAAATGGAAACCAATTCTTTTTACACTTACAAATGTGCAACGTTACAGAGGGGTGACGGAACCTGCAGCTGTCAAGCTTCTCAACTGGAAACAAGTTAGTATTTGAGCGCATCCTGGAGTTCTAAAGTCATTGGGATTTAGAACGTGTTCGCGGAATAAGACACAGAAAATGCACCAGTGTGGAGTTTTATCTCTTGTTTGAACAAGTTTCTTCTTGAAGTTTAGAATCCACAGAGACATTACCTGTAAACATTTCCTACGGGTCATTTTATTCAGACTGACCAATAAATGCTGGAAATCAATGCCTTTCATTAAGGTGAAAAGAACTAGTGAGTGTATTGATAGATGAAAGTGTGCTTTTTAAAACAGCCGTCTCAAAAAGAAATATCTCACAAAGGGCTGCCACTGGGCATCATGCTCCACTATGAAGTATTGCATCTCATACACTTCAGGCTACAGAAGAAATCCCCCAATGTCATTCATCTTCAATTAATAGGTCACATGTGTAACCCAGAGGAGGTAAGAAATATTGTAGTACTCACCACCTGCAGCAGGACTGGAGAGGATCGTAAAATAATGTGATTCCATAATAACTTCCTTCAGTGTCAGGTGTTAATGGAATAAATGGGTGCTGCCTTAACTTCGCTCCCACACAGGTTGAATATAACTCATCGTGCCACGGCCTCGCTGCATAAGAGAGAAAAGAAACCAAAACAGAGCGGCGTCTTAAAGCTTTGGAATCTGACATCAGCACAGAAGGAAACTAAATAACATTGCAGTCTTGGAAAGATTTCTCAGGACCTATTTAAGATGGGTTTTTTTTAAGTTTTTGGACGTTAACTGAGCTGACAAATCCATGAATGGCCTAAAAGTAAAAACTAATTATGAAGAAAAATGGGACGCTGCAACACATGTGACTTAAAGCAGAAGCGATCGAGCATCTTCCATTAAATTTGA
Source organism: Lipophrys pholis (assembly GCF_963383615.2). Taxonomy (NCBI): domain Eukaryota; kingdom Metazoa; phylum Chordata; class Actinopteri; order Blenniiformes; family Blenniidae; genus Lipophrys; species Lipophrys pholis. The sequence continues at coordinate 45,878,270 of NC_137635.1, read as the reverse complement.
TCTAACTCATGGTGCTGCAGGGCTGAAGCCAATCCCATCTGACTATTCAAATCAATTCAATTCATTTATATATCCATAATAAAAAAAAAAAACAATGCCATCTCATGCCCCTTTTACAGAGCGAAGGCAAGGTGCATCATGGACAGGTCACAAGTTCACACCAGGGTAAAAACAGACACAGACAACCACACACACTCACATTCACGTCTCTGGGCAATCAAGACCTCTTTTACATTTTTAGAGAAAATGCATTGTTTTTTTTCCATTTTGGAAAAGTTTCAGGTTAACACAGCAATGTTTTGAAAACGATGTCCATTTACACAGAAACGGCAGAATCGCTGAAAACAATGTAATTGTCATGTAGGGCCACAGAAAAGTTGCGTTTTCTCCCATTTCCAAAGAGACGGAGTCAGAGGGTTTTCAAAAAGTTCCACTCTGGGAGACATTTTCAAGAAGTTGAATTTTCAGTGACTCCGAGCACATAGTTTTTGTGTAAAAGAGGATCCAAAACGTTCCACGGAACGTTTCCGTTTTCACTAATAAAACTGTTGTGGAAACGGGGCCCTCATCTCATGAACAGCATGAACTGATGAAGCCTCTTGTATGAGAGACGAAACGTCTTCCAAGACACGTGAGCAAGTCCAGTTGACCTGATTCAATTTGCACTGAGTGGTGGAGAAAGTTAATTTGATCTTACAGATATTTCTATAGCTGATAATACTTGACAGCTTTGAAATGGGTGTGACTCGTTTTTCCACCATGGGCTTTAATTTTCCTCCTAAAGAAGCTCATTAACTCATTAAAGAGACAGAGTTTAGGCAGATCGACGCCCATCTTTGAGTCTGACTCTATTAGAAGTTTCTTGAAGGCAAACAGATTTCCCAACATGTGTTTCCTTGTGTAAAACTTGTTGAATTGCTGGGTTTTTCTCTCTAATGTCTATACACTTAAAAAGCTCAGATATGAAGAATGTTAATCGGTTACTAAAGTAGGCTTAAAGTTGAAGTAAAAAAAAAAACAACAACAGCTCAATCACATATATGTAAGCCGAGATGAACCCACACATGGTGACTTCTCCACATATCCACAGCTGCAGGGAATTGAGCTTTTGGAAAGCTGAGACACAAAATTGTGGGTGGATGTACAAGCTGCACATCGCGCCAAGGAGGACAGTGCCCAGTGGCCACTCAGCATGTGGTCAGCCTTGATTCCAGCCTGTCCACCCACGCCTTGAGTACCCCACACAATAGGCTAAATAATTCAGATGTCTAATCTGAAGACTATACATAAGCAAGGAAGTCCATCCGGTGCAGAATGAAGGACTTCTCTCAAATTTTCCATCGACAACGAACTGATCTGTTCAATCTCTGCAAATCAAAGTGTTCTTCCACTATTACGAATGAAACCATCTTGAAAGCTACAAAACACCCATCGTGGCTCGGTTGGTTGACCGGTCGTCCCCCAATTGGAAGGTTGCAGGTACGAATCCCATCTCCACCTGCCTGCATGCTGAAGTGTCCTTGGGCAAGACACTGAACCTCACACCCCTCCTACTGGAGTGACAGTGCCGTGCGTGGCTGCAGCCTCCAATGATGTGTGAATATGATGAATGTTGTAAAGCACTTTGGGGCTGCGCACACAGCTGTAAGGTGCTATGTAAGTGAAGTCCATTTACTCATTAGTAGCCGATCGGCTCACTGGGGTCGCCTGTATTTCTGCCACAATCACAACATCAAGACAAAGGAACTATTTTGTGAAAAGGTTACGGGAAAATATGAACTTGGAAATTAAGCAAAAAGCAGCATTTCTTGTTGTTCTGATGACAAAAGGTGAAAACGTGCTAAAATCTCAGGTACTCAAGCTTCTACTCAATACAAAAACATGTTTGGTTATTTTTCTCTTGACTCTAAAATATCTGTTGGTGTGATTTTGCATGTTTACGAATGTGTCCCTGTATTTGTCAGGTGATGGAGCGGCGATCTTTATTTGTAGGCAAACAGCCATTTGTGCAATTGGAGCAGTTCCAGCAGCCATGACCTTTGGATGGCTCCAAAAGATGGATAAATGGATGAAACACTTTCAGTCATTGCGGTCATGGAACTTCTTTTAAAAAAAATGAAGCGATTAAAGGAGACAAGAATCTGTATTGCATGATTAAAGTGTGACGTCTACGAGTCTTATTTATTTCTAGGTGGTTGCAAATCTTTGAGCTGTTTAAAGTTTTGACATAATGCTATCAAAAAGGTCTCGGTTTAGTCCACATGGGGTCGTTCAGCATGGAGAGCAAATCACTGTCTTGAAAATACAACCCCTGAAGTAATAAGCAATGATACCATGTCAAAGGCAAATCAGTAATCTAGCATTTGGTAGATTTTAGCCGTTTCTATAGATCTAATACAAATAGATCTAATTAAAAAAAGCTATTGAAATAGCGAAACAAGTGTGTTTGGTGCTTGAAGTTACAGAAAAAGCAAAGTTGGTGTCGTGAAAACTGAGCTGATTAATTCTTTTTAGGGATTGTAGGCTAATCAAATAATGATAATCTCAGAATTAAGTATTTTTGAAACCGTGACCATAAAAATGGTAAATGGACTCCACTTATATAGCAACTTTCAGCTGTGTGAGCAGCCCCAAAGCACTGTACATAGTTCATCACATTCACACCAATGGAGGCAGCAGCCATGCAAGGCGCCGTCACTCCAGTGAGAGCAGTTTGGGGTTCACTGTCTTGACTAAGGACACTTCAGCATGTAGATAGGTGGAGATGGGAATTGAACCTTCAACCTTCTGATTTGGAGACGACCGCTCTACCAACTGAACCATGCCCAGCCAAGTCAGTAATGTTACTGCTTTAAATCTCCTTCTCCTTCTATACAGTGTTGAACGGCACAGCATGATAACGATCTACTGACTGGAAAATATACAGTCCACACCGTGAGAAGTCATAAACCATGCGGTGGGAACGAAAACATTTCATACATGCGGCGCTGCATCTTGCTGGTCCATGTTGCGCATTAGGTTATGTGTCATGCAGCTTTGTGTTGATGCTCATGGATATGTTGTGTAGGTGTGGGCCTCCTGCTGCAGGCTGCAGGTGGAGTGTAGTGCGGTCCTTTGCCTCGTCTCAACTTTTTATGCAGTACTCTCCTCATTTAGCCATTAGTCATCACACACACTCACACAGGTTTAAATATATAAGCATACTCCGGTAATGTACGCATGAGGCTGCATCTGAAAACCCACTCATGTAAACATATTCGCTTGGACACAACAGCCTTTGTCTTCTTTTAATACATTTTTCTCAAATTTTAAAACTTGCATTGAATTAAGACCCATGTTATTCCACATTGGTCTACAATAGACCGAATTTAAGAGAGTTGTGTTCCCCCCCCCCCCCCCCGTTTCCATGGAGACGGAGTTGAAGTGCTTTCAAAAAGTTGCTTTTTTGTCCATCTACATGGAGACAGAACGTGGAAACGGATATCCAAAATGCAAGAATGCAGAATACATCTATGGGCTCCCATATGTCTATATTAATAGCTCTGAATCTTTTATTTGATTGTTTATTTGATCACTCGTGCATTACTGGCCCTTGCATCAAAACTGATAAACCCCTGATTTTATCTTAAATCTGAGTCGAGTGCCCACTACAGTCTGAAATTACAATTTGGTAACACTTCAAGAGTAGCTGCCGTTCATCGTCTGATTGCAATCACAGAACATTTTCAATACTATAAAAACCTCTTGAATTTAAATGTCCAGTAGTTAACATGAGTTTCTCTTTATTAAAAGGGCGCACGCTGATCGCACGCCCTTCCATCGTGCGTTGTTGGAACTGAGGTAAAGTAACAGCCTTTGTTCGTACAGCCCCCCCAGCCAGGGAGCCAATCAGATGGAGCCCACCAGCTGACGTCAGCCCAGCAGTTATAGGAACACTAATGGTTTGTATGGAGGGGGGGGGGGGGGGTTGTTAACCGTACAACATGTTCTTCAGTTAAAAATAAAATAATTATTTGGTTTTAGAGTTCAGATGCTTTACAACAGGTCGTTCAGGGCACTTCTCTTGCAACTGAGCATCACTACATGTAATACATGCCCAGCACAAAGGAAAAGAGACTAGTACTGACACAGAAAAGCTGGGAAAAGGAGTAATTCTCCTACAACTTGATGGCAGAAGATGTGATCAAGATGAGCAGTGGGAGGCACAAAACCAGAGAAACAGTAGTTTTTGGAAAGAAAGCAGCGGCTCAATGCAGCGGATGGAGAGGTGTCATACCGACACGGAAAACGGTTTGATGGTATTTTTGTAAACAGACATAAATGGAGTCTCGCTTTCGTGGTCAGAGAATGCATTTCAGGGACGACACTCACGTCAGGAACCCTGATGGCACATTGATTGAGGAAATAAAAGGTGTTTTTAGCTCAACAGAGTGAGACAAACATGGACATAAAAGACAGAAAAGAATAAATTCATTTTGTCGGAGAGTGCTTGATTTTGAAGTGAGCCAGTGTCCCGAGACGAACCGTCACAGGGACTTTGATGGCAGAATAATTCTTTTTTATTAATTACTGGCAGCTTCTCCAGCGCGTCTTTCAGTGCAAGAGGTGATCGTCAATGAATGAATGAATGTATTTTGATTTTCTTAGGTAAGAATATGAGGGAAAAGAAACCACGGAACAACAGGACAAGACAGAGGAGGGTGCATTAACAACCACCAAATTGGGAACTCACCAATACAAAGAGGTCCAGCAGAGAAACCCAAACTGAGTACATCAGCAATGTGCAGGGTAAAAAGAGGTGCACAACTTCCTGTTTAGTTCTACCGTACAAACCTTCTGATTTGTGCAAAAGAAACATTTGGTCAACTACTGTCACGTCATATGTGCCTTACCAGCCACTAGAAGAACCACATAGAAGTGTAATGTCATGTTTGTACAGATAAGTTAAAAACCTTAAGGTCGAGAGTATTTTAATGTGGAACTTAAGTTCCGAGTTAAAAGATTCCTACAACAGAGTTTGGAGTCGAACCACATAATTCATGAACGCAACCTCACATAAAACAACTTCAGATTTAAGATGACAGTAAAAAGAAGGAGAAGATTAAAGACTCCGTTAATGACATGTGCAGTTTGATTAGATGTTTGTATTTTTTTTGCAATAGGACATGCACCACATGCGCTGTCATGACAGTTTATACTTTTCATTCAAGTTGGTTGGAGTTCTTACGGCGTTCTGGTGCACTACAAAGTATATGAGAAAATAAGCGGCTGTTGCAAAAGAACCTGTGTCCATGGAGAGCTACGCCACATGTCTCACAGACGAGAAAAGGATCAACAAGCAGACAATCTAAGTGATCATTTAGGAAATCAGACTGAAATAGAAACTCTGCCTTATGTGGTGGAAATAGGTTGGTTCAGACCCCGAGTTGGTTCTGTGTCTTGCCTTGGAACAATGTCATCACAGAGTTGTGGTCAATCCTGAATGAATGCCCCCAAACAAACAGGAGATCACTCTTATACAGACACAAATACATTTGTACTGTACTCAGCTCCCTCTTCACACCCCTGAGGGACCTGCAGACAAAGTGGGGCGCCAACGCTGATCAGAGCATGTTATGGTACAAACTTTACTTAACAGTAAACTTCCCTTCTGCGATACCTGCAAGCAGTAACATCTGCGGATAGGAGCACCCCCACATCAGTCACATTTTCGATAGTGTTTCTTCCAGCCTCAGTAAGGAAGTTGGGGCACTTTCCAAAGTCCAAGGTCCAACAGATCCTCCCCAGTCAAAACCAGATGATAATCCACCCCAGTCAGGTTGTCAAACAATCATTGGGCTAACACAGAAAGACTCACAGCTACAGACCTCCAGGCCGAGAGCCAATTACCAATAGTAAGAGAAATGCAGCATTAGTATGTGTCCCTGTAAAACTAACAGGGACTCAAAGTCGTTTAATCCCTCTGACATAAAGCTCTTAAACCCGGACCACATTCATGTCAAATGACTTTGAAATTATTTTTATTTATTTTGAAGGCATTTATTGTTGCATTGTTTGTTTTTTAATTACTGTTCTTACTGTTTTACCGGTGGCTTTGTAATTATCTGTTTGTTTGTTTGCTTTTTCTGTTCAGACATTTCCCTACGTCCTAATGCTAATTCCTGAAAGACTGATGATTGATTGATGGCCGAATGCCTGCATGTCGGTTAAATGTACACTGGAAACTACGAGCGAATTGCCCCTTGTTGGATAAGTAAAGGTCTCTGAATCTGAATAACCTGACAAGCATTTATTTAGATTGTGGGGGGTAACCCAAGCAACTGAAGAAGATCCATGAAGACACAGTAAGATCTTGCAAACTCCACATAGAAAAGCAACAATCAGGACATTTGATTTGATCACAACACCTTGTTGCTGTGCAGGAACAGTATTAAACACTGGGCTATCACATTGTGCAATACTGCAGGCAGTTTTCCATTTCCTTTATTGAATCGTCTCTTTTTCTAACTTGCGATATAAGTGGAGCCTGAAATATAAACCTGACGGTATTACAGCAGCAATATCTACCATTTTGCTCAGTCTTTGTTGTCCCTGATTCATGTCTGAAGTCTGAGCAGCGGTTTATTTATCGAATATGCCCAAGGCTTCAGTTGACTGCACTTTCTTTAGTAATGACTTCAAGCAGACTAAAGCTAACTGAACTTTCAGACAATCACGGTGACAGTGACCTTTATGAGGGGAGAGGAGGAAAAGTAATTTTTACACACACACACACACACACACACACACACACACACACACACACACACACACACACACACACACACACACACACACACACACACACACACACACACACACACACACACATTACGCTGCCTTCCATTTACTTCCAACAGACTCACCTTGACCACCACTATCAATTTTCTTACAGATTGTACCCGATTCAAACTGTTCCTCCAACTCTAAATCCACCTTTGGCTCAAAATGCAACAATTTAGTTATTTTTACCGTCATTGAATAAATAGATCGAGGTCCCCGTAACGTCAGGAACAGCTCGCCTCAATGTGCACACCCAGTCCCGGAGATAAAAACACCTGAGTTTGACATTTCCAAAGGGTAAGTGTCATTCAGACCTCATTAGGTCATCTGCACTTTGCCAAGAACTCTGTCAGGCTCACGCCGGGTAACATTGAGTGGAGTAATGTCACAGTTGATCATAATGAGAGCTCCCAGCTGTAGTCTTCACCCAAGTTTGTCATTGCTTGTGATAGTTTAAAGATCTGGTGTACCTGACTGGGGAGAAACTGACAGTGAGTGAGTTAGAAATGCTGTGACAGATTTCTACCTCTCCATTCTTCTGCACTCTGATATATACAGTATATATATATATATTTATTTATTTTATTTTTTTTTTTCTGTCATTGAGATTCACTCTGAAAAACAACCCAAGTTCATCGTTTGTCCATACGAATGTCCCTGTACTCACTATTGTTAATAGTGTACTGTTCTCTGTGTTCTGGTTTCATTATAAAAAACAACAACACCACCAACTCATGGCCCAACATGGCCAAGAAAATGCAAAATCTTTCTGAAACGAAACCACAATAATTGAAACATTGTCATGGAAACAAGGCCTTAATGTAGAGGACTGACTCCTCCAGTGGTTCTTACAATGTGGCCAAACTGCTTGAATACGTTTCGTGGTTCTAATTTCACTGCCATTCCAGCTGTTGCTTGTCCCACCTAGTGACAGGTTTACCAATCATTGCCCCCCAAAAACTCGTTAAGACCCTACACGACTTTCTCTCCATTTTTTTTTTTTAAAAGCACATGTCAAGCTGTTCCATGAAATTCCTCCTGGGTCCTGATCTTGTGGCAGTGAAGCGCTGCACTGCTCGAGAACCTCCAGAACCACATTGTCTGAACCAATTTACCCATGTGACTTCTCTGGAATGAGGTCGGGTGAAAGAGCATCTCATGGAAGTTCGGCGCAGGGATCAGGTAAAGTGCCGCTTTACAAGTAGAAGATCACTGCGAGACAAATGGTGTTTGCCAGAGCCTGACAGCAGTTACAAGCTGTTTCAATGGTTTTCTTTTGTTCTGCTTGGGAGTTTGGATTGTCTGCCTTGATCGTTACATCCTCTTTCCAATAATGTCTTGTTATCTTGACATTCTTTTCAGTTTCACGTAGAATTAATTGATCGACTGAGTCCGTGCTTTAAGCTGTCCAATCCTTGACACAGTGAAACAAGGTCTTCCTGCTGTTTCCTCCCATATTGATTACACTGTGCTCTTTCTTCAAAAGTACCTTCGCCTCTCGCTCTGCGTACTGTTTATTTGTGATGTGTGCCTCCCGTCACTCCCAAAGCCTCAATCTGACTAAATATGCATGAAGAGCAAACACTCTGCTGCTTTTCTCTCTCTCTCCGATTTTCAGAGCTCCACAATTATTGTGTCTTCCTTTTGAAAATGTCATCTGCTTGACAGCCTTCAAGTCTCTTCCTCCATGGATGCTCGATATGAAGACGTTGCAGTTCACGCATGTGATGCACTACAGCAAGAACAGAAGGAAACACTCATGCTTCTGGCCAGTGCAAAAGTGAAGAAAACAGATGATTAAAAAAAAAAAGGGGGGGGGGGGGGGGGATAAAGTATTTCTGATTTGGGGATTCTGGACAAGTGAGCCATCTGATCAACATAAAACGCGACACGCATGACTAAATGTCAGAGGGTTGAATCAAATGGCTTTTAGTATTAGTGCAAGGAATCAATTTGAAAAAGTCTGCATTTGATTAAATGACTTTGCATAATCCTGAAGAAAATAAAGGAAAATAAGTGCAATTTGTGGAATGAATGAAAAATGATATTAACTGGATTTTTCCGTTTTATACTGGATTACGACACATTTTCAGTGACTAAACTTTTTAACACACTACACAAAATAGTCCTTTCAGAATAAAAAACACAACCAAAAACACAGCTAATTAAAAAAACTAAAAACATTCAACCCAAACCCAGTGAAAAACACCGGGATTGTGCAAGTGTGTGGATAAATATAACAATAAAAAATAGAATAGATTTTGCTTTGTTTCTGTGCTCAAAATTTTACAGTGTGTGCTCAGGATTGTGGCACTAATATAATTCCACAGTGTTCCTGTTACATGAGAGATACTTGGCTCTCTGCTATGTGAACTACCAGTGCGGTAACATCTTTTAAACATTTATACAGCATATCGATTCGTTTTTCTGATTCTAATCTGTTGGATTCGAGGTTTAATCACTTTTGGGATGCACTTCCCTTCTCCTGAATAAGTATTTAGCTTTTTTTTTTATATGAATGTTATGATAAAAAGGTTTTTTTGAAGAAAACCCTTTGATCAAACCTGTGACCTACTAGTTTTTATCCGACCCAGCCAGAATGGACCTAATAGTCAGTCATTTCTTGCCCAATTTTGCAGTTTTGCTGCTGCTGAGCATGCGGCGCGCCAGCCGAACTTTCTTTTCATTTCCTTCTGCAGCTCCTGACGGTCCATTACATATCCCATTTACTGACTTCTTCCCCAGTCTGAGGTCAGAATCTGTCTCAGAAATGAGACACTGCCGCATTTGTAGTACTTAACAAAATAGCTTCTTCTGTCTTGTGACACTGAGCCATGTGGCCATGAAAGTAATGGTTGAATCAAAGCGAACAGGAGATAGATTATCTCATGTTCAACTGAAAGCCTTGGATTTTGAGGCTTGCATTGCTTATCAAAGCTGACTTGAATAAAGACGTCTGATCATATCTACACATCCATCTGTCCAGTAAAGGTGCAGGGCGCTTAAACCAACATGGGACTCAAACCGGAGACATTCTCGAGGTGAGAGAGCTAAACACTGCACCACTATGTCGCCCCTTCTGATCTTTCTAAACTCACTAAACGGCTAGTTACAACAAATCTAATTACGGCTTATTTTAAAACCTTTTTCTACCGAGACGCCCTATTCGTCATAATTACAGAGCAAGCTCTTCAAATTTCCTCAGTCTTGTCAAAGATGTCCAATATGAAACTTTGATAAGCCACAGAGGGGGAAATGGGTCACAGAATTGCGCCCCAAGGTATATAAAGATGTGAGAAAGATTGCGGGGGACAGGGTATACTTACACGCAACAAATCCAACTATTTCAATCTTCCGACCTTTGGTCACAGCACACCCACACGCCACGTTAAAGCGTCTTCTTAGAATCTGGCAAAAGTTTTACAAAAACTTCGAGAATACGAAGACACGGTCGCATTAATGCTTCGAACAAGTTGGCAACAATACATTCTCCTGACAGATAGCGTATACGGTATCTCAAAGGATCAAATCGAGTCAACTGTGAGCGATGGAAGCTGATCAACAGTGATCCTTTGTGAGGTCATTGATTGATTCCCACCATGAGCAATCCGAGTAGAGATAACCAACCCATTGATATATAGGGGAAGTAATGACTTGCCCACGCAGTACAATTCCCCAGAAGAGCAGCAAATGGCTGAAAATGTCGATGCCAGCTGTCATGGCGCATCACAGTAAATTGGTACGTGACAGTAAACCTGTCTATTGTTGAAAGCGCCTATGGTGGTAGGCCACAGAGCAATGGTGTCAGGTGGCTGAGTCTCACATCATCTTTTTCTTTGTGTGCATCATCCTGAGGAGAGCATAATGCTTCCAGTCACACATTGACCAGTCGTGGCTGTACGAAACGTTCGAGGTGCTAACTGTGGGATGTTCTCTACTTAGAGTTCCCACCTTTAAACCTCCAGGACCAGAATTCCAAACGTTTGTTTTTAATCAGGAACTGACACAATATTTTGCAGGCAGTGACAATGTAGAACAACAATAAAGATGCTCCTCCAATAGGTAAATGTAATGCATCTCATGACGCAAAATTCCCTCAGAAACCATTCACACCACCTTCTTCTCTGTTTGTACACTTTACAGCGGCACGTATGGTGCATCTTTAATGGTTCTGACGAAAGTCAGACGTTTATGGTTCAGTCAGAATCCGATTTATTTGAATTTGTTTTGGTGAAGATTGAAGAAGCAGAAAGTAAACCTGGAGAATCAATATCATTAAGTGTAAAATGCAATGAAGTAAAAACGCAATGAAAGCCTTGGGTTTTATACTCGGAATGCGCACCACGGCAGTAGTAAATAGTTCTTCTGCACATATGGACAGTAACAACAATGGCCGCCTCCAGAGTGTCATGACTCCCGTAACAGCAATCCAATTTGGTCGTCCGTCCATACGAATGGCCGTGTACTCACCATTGTTAATGTTTATCGCTTATTCTTCTCTGCGCCTGTGTGTGTGTGTGTGTGTGGTCTCATTACAAAACCCACTAACAGCACCCACTAGTGGCCTGGCATGCTAACTAAATTATTTCAAGTGTTTCTGCTGTTTCCGTGGGAACAGACATCGTTTTCAGAACGTTGCTATAATGGCTTCATGCTTCTCGCTACACTGCCCCCTACAGGTTTGGCATGCTCATAGTAGCTCTGAACCAGGTGTATATGTGGGTCCATGTAAATTAAGATTTATTTGGTAAATGTAGAAGGGGATATATCTGTTTTTGTAAAAAAAAAAACCCTGTTGCGTGAAAACGTGGCTTGAAGTGAACTCGGGAAAGAAAGGAGGAACAATATGAAATGCAAGGACACCGGGAAACAAGAGGGGGACACAAAACATGAAATCAGGGAAAACATAACTAAATATACCATAATGACAATGTAATGTAAATTCTCTACTTTTTGAAATACAAATAGAGGGATAGACTCCAGATGGCCCTCTCTAGGATAAAGAGGGTGGATAGACAGATGGATTGATTGATGAATGAATGTAATATCCATCCGGTGACCATAAATGAAATACAGCCTCTTGGTTAGATTTGGTTATTGTCCTGTGGCTCCGTATGTCTCTGTCGGCAATAAAGAAGTGGAAATGTAAAGTGGGAGGATTCCTCTCATCCTGCAGGTTACATAGTTACTAACCGGAGCGGAGATGACCCCTGAACATAACCTGTGCCTGTGTTTGTTCTGCAGGTAATCTCCAGGATCCAGTATGCAAATAAGTTATGGCAGCCGATGAGTCACACTCCTCTCGTCTCCCCAACAGCGCACTCACTTCTGCTTCATGCAGCCTGAACTTACCCACATTGCGTACCTGGTTCTGCATACAGTATATACTCGAGCACATGAACCGTGCATCATGAGAAAAATATAGTTTGTTTAAAAATATTTGGACCAAAAATGTTTCTATATGAAATAAATGAATAAATAATTCAATATGAGATCATTTTTGATGGGTTTTTTTTTCAATTCGCATTGATTGGTGCCTTGAAATGCTAGTAACATTGATATTGCATCTTATTTAGTGAGAGGGTAATAGATACTGTAGATTATCTGTGATGTATCACCAGTATTGTGCAACATGTCCGATACGTTAGGGTGAAGAGATTTCAGTTTCAGACCTGAAATCGTGCGCGTGTGTGTGTGCGATGCATTGTGTGAATCGCCTCCTTTGAAGTCTTTCTCCTTCAAAAATAATGAGACTCTTCAATTGCTGCACACTCCTCCGTCTCCGTTAAAATCCATTCTTCTCTCCTTTATTCTCGGACCTGCTTCTTTTGGCCTCATCGCCGATTCTTTCTTCTCCCTCTTTTTTTTTTTTTTTTTTTAAACCTCACTTGCTTCTTTTGTCATCCCCACCTGTCCATTTTACTGAGGCCTTATTTCAGACCTCTGGACCTAAAAAAAAAGGAAAGAGTGGAAAACACATTAATCCAAGTAAATCTTCAAAGGAGGAATTGAATGGTTACAAGTAGAAAAATACAGAAATAAGTTTCTAATGTCAATCTCTTGTGAAATGTGAAAAGAAAAACAAGACGATTTCATAATAAATCCAAATTTAATTCTCAAAAGAACAATGACTTGAAGGAGCTTTTTGCAGTTTAACGGTCAAATGACTTCAGTAACCACCACCATTACACCCCAAGGCAGACGTTTCCAAAAAAACACGTCAAAATCAACGTCTGATCCCGCAATTTCTCTCAGAATTTTAAATGTTCGTATAATGTGTGTTTTGCATTTCATCAAGATCGCCTGCATTCTACTGGCAATCCCAATACCTCTGAGAGCCACGCCGTCCAGCTGATATGTAAATGAGTGTGGTGACCTATAAAGCAAACCTCACTGAGTGTAATGGAAAATACAAATATCATTCCGAAGTGAAGTGCTGCTTTTAAGTGCTTGTTTCTGTAATTAATACATTCTCTCTCTGCTGGAAATTGGGAAATGGGGCTTTAATATCTGTAAGGCTTTTTAGCAATGTTCTCAGATCACCAACACTGGGTTCATAAAATCCACGTGAACAAGCTGGAAATGTTTTTGGATAAACAACTGACGTGAATTTTTTAAAAGATGGATGAGTTTATGCACCTTGATTTTTAAGTACAAGTGAGTAACTGTTGAATCAGAAGGTAAATATTGTTTTTCTCCAGAAAGGAAGAGAAGGAGTTATAATGGAGACGATCGTTCATCCCTTCACAAGTCACCTTCCTGGCATGCTTCTGGGCTGTCAGAGGAAATTGGAGGAAACTCCTTCATACCCAACATATTTCAACAAAACCTGCGGTCTTGTTTATGAGCATTATCGCAGCACCACAAACCAATGAGTGCTGCTGCTGGTGGATGAATGTAACTGGTTCCAGGATGGAGTATCACGTTCAGAGGATTTCAATGATGTTGTATGAATATTATTAGATTCACCAGTTAATTAGACAACATGATCAAGCAAAAACTGCTTTGCAATGACCGTTTTTGAGGAAAGGAGGGTGCTATTAGGACAGGGTCTGATCTGGTCTGAGGTCCCTTTTCAAGTGACATCCTGTCGATTTTGCATTTTTTGCTTCACAATTACACGGCAACAATTTGAAAACGATGTCCATTCATACAGAAAGTTAGTTAGCATGTACGTCTTCTGTTGGGCGCTGTTGGTTGTTTTTCTAATGAAACCACACACAGCCAGGCGGAGGCCAAAACGCTATAAACATTAACAATGAGAGAACATGAAGTTGGATTATTACAATGACACTCAACTTTAAAACTACCAAGTCCCAGGAGAATATGGACTGGGAGTCATGACACTCTGGAAGCAAACATAATTGTTGTTGTCCATCTGTATTTACACATGTGCAGAAGAACTATACTGCTGCAGCGTTTCATGGAGATGGAGTCAGAATGTTTTCAAAAAGTTGCATTCTTGTGGCTGCGAGCACCGAGGTCGTAAAAACGAATTATATCTTTCCTATTATGACTAAAGGTTTATGGCTATATCATGATTATCATACGACTCCCTTGTGTCCGTATCTGCAGACAATAACTGAATGGAAATAGAATATTAAAGACATTTTATACTGGTTGCTTTCGGACTTGCTTGTTTTCCAAATCTGACAATCACAATATTGCAGCTCATTGGTTGAAAATTAACAACCAGCCTTCTCAGTTCACTTCACTTTAACTGCCAATCTGCTCGCTTGATACAAATGAGTCAGAGCTGTGCGATATCTTCACCGGGATTAATGATCTCTCATGCAGCTGCACTGCTGTCCACACCCTGCATCATTACCACCCGAGTGGCCTCCACAATGGAGACACAATTACTGGATACACCTAATTACCCATCCTAAGATCATGTGCAGAGATGTTATTCCCACTATTATTTTGATGAATATTGTCATTGCCATTTGTGTTGCTGCGTGATCAAAGAGTTCAAAGACAATAAGAGCCTACAAAAGATCAGGCGGGTTTTTTTTCTTTATCAGTTAATTTGTGATAACTCTATACGATGTAAAAGATAAATGGTTAAAGAAAATCCACTTGAGCAATCCAATCTTGTATTTTGTTGTTTGGGACTGAGCTTGTGTCACCCCCAACCAAAACCAGGGTTTGAATCCCTCCTTCCTTTTTATTTGTATTTCTGTCTAAAGGTGTGTTGTGTTTAGCGCTATAGAAATAACATTGAATAGAAATTAGTTAAACGGATTGAAAAGTGCATGTATAGGGGTTTATCGCAGCTGCTCTCCAGTGGATACAAGCCGTTTCCAACCAATAGAATATGTAAACCTGTTCAGCTAAAATGTGTTGAATATTTTCTCCTTTGCCGTGTCTTTCCTTTGCTTTGTTCTTTGGCGCGAAAAACAATTAATTTAGGGGTTTTTTCTAGGTTAAGTTGTAAAAATGTTCCGACACATCCACTCATTGATTTCATGTATGCACAGTATTAGGGGCGGTGGTCATTCACCGACACTGAAGCCCCGTTTTCATGACAAAGTTTCAAGATTCAGAACCCAGAATCAGATGAATCAGAGAAGAAGTTAGTTGGCTTGAACAGCAGCACTGGGAACTTTCCCAGATATCAGATTGACTCGTGTTATTCTCTCAGCTCCATACCGGTCAGGAAGGAACCACATTCAGATCAACTGAAGGGTTGAAAAATAAAGACCTAAAATCACCCCGTTCCCTTGTTGTGCTGAGAAAACAATGTACAGGATGCACAACAGACAGGAAGGCAGTCTGCTGTCTCTGCTGAACGCTTTAATTAAGGCACAGATAACAGAAAGGTCACATGAGTTAGCGGGGAGAGCTGAGCGGAGCCAAACAAAGTCCTCAGGTGGAGACGGGTCACAAAAGTTATGGAAAGAGGAGAAAGTCCAGAGGTCAGTATGATGATTTCCTCCCAGTCAGCACCGAGCTGAAGTTAAGTTGTTTCTGCAATGTGGACTTGGCGATGGTTCAGCGCCACTGCTTCAAATGTGCCAAAAAATAAGAGATGTCTGGGTTCTTTGTTGTGGCTGTTGATGTTTTAAAGTACTTTGTACTGGTTATGTTTAGTGTTGAGATCAACTGTTATTTTCAAACAGCAAATAAGAGTTATGTTCCTCAGCCAACAATGAATTGATCAGTTTAATTAGCGTAATAAAAATATGCAATATTATTTATTTGTAGTGCCGATTAATAATGAAATCAAGATCTATAACTAACATCACATACCGGTTGAACAAATTGAAGTTCTGCATGGAAACATTTGGCAGTATTCACTTGATTACAAGCTTGATCAAACCAGGATTTGTACTTAAAACTATTACAAAACAATGCAAAAGTACACATTATATCATCTGAAGAAAATAACTATACCTCGATATATCCGTGCAAGGGAGCGTGCATGCACGTTTTGGTGAAAAGATCAAGATGCAAATTGAAAATTTGATTCACGGAAAGAGTGTAAACATAACCAACATTTACTAACCTAATAAAGACAAATAAAATATGTCAAATCACAACATAAAAAGGAGTCCTCCTTGCGTGGCTTTCGCTTCATGTAGCTAAGCTTTTTGTTTGTTGCCTTCCTGACAGTGGTTGTACTGTGGTGAGCGCCCAGCAGAGAGCAAGCTGACCGACTGTTAATGTGTCCGCGGTATTCACAGAACTACTGCAGAGCTCCGATGAGCAGTGACCTCCGAGAAAAGAGGTGCTGTGTGTGTTGAGCTAAAGTCCTGGAGAAAAAGATGATGGATCATGCAATCCTTGGTTTTGTTTGCCAGTATCGGGCAGTGTCAAGGTTACATTTATATCACCGATCGCAGTCAGGGTTTTTTGTAGCCGTTTTGCAACCCTGCTCCTTTTACATCTCTGATTCAGTTTCTTGATTTAGGCATTTTTGTTACAGGAAAGTTGTCCATTTACACAGAAATGGCAAACGCTGAAAACGATGTAGTTACAATGCCTGTTGTTGTTTTTTTGAATGAGAAACACACACAGGGTCATAGTTGACATTTCATCTCTTGGGCTTTTTTTTCGAAGTTTCTGACAGACTTTCTGTAGGGCATTTCAGGCTCCAACTATCAACTATAAAACTACCAAGTCCCAGGAGAATGTGGACTGGGAGTCATGGAGGCAGATTGTTGTTATTGTCCATCGACTCGCAAATCTGCAGAAAAAATACTTACTACAGCTGTGGTGCAGTCGCAGCGTTTCACCCCATTTCTTTAGAGACGGAGTCAGAAGATTTTCAAAGATTTCCCCTCTGGGAGCCGATTTTAGAAAGTTGCAGGACCGTTGTTGTGTAAATTGCTTGAGGGGGTGAATATATGCGTCTCCCTGGATTAGTTGGGTGCCCAGAACCACAATTGGCGATAGTATTTCTGTCTTTAGAAGAGAAAAAAGCTCCAATCATACCTGCTTTATTAAAGCTTCGTTCACAGGAAGTTGAGTCTACCACAGCCACATCTGGGCAGGTGACAGGATCCTTCCTGCTCAGGTTACCCAAGACCTGCAGCTAATTTATTCTCATGACAACATGACTCATTTCCTAAGAGGACCACTTAAAAGAAATCAATATTATTTTCTCCTGACATTCAAAGTTGATCATTTCCTGTGACATCCCACAGAAATCAAACAAAAACACAGACATTTTAACACTTCCTTCAAGAGAGAATGAGGTCCTGAAAGTGTAGGGGAGTCAAAATAATCCATGGTGCTGTTGGACAATCAGCCAGTTTTGGAGTAAAAAATACAAAAAATTGTCCTGCAATGTTGATAGTGAAGGTAAAATCTTGTCAGTAAAATAAAATGAAATGTATTCATGTAGAGCAGATGCTAGTGACTTTTCAACAAGTTCTCCAAAGAAAGCCCTTAGACAAGATCCATTGTCGTCATTATAATAGGTGTTAGTCGTTGACAGTCAGCTTCAAAAAATGTTTCAAACACATTACAGATTATTGCAGTTAGAACTGTGTGTCATAAAGTACTTTCATGTCAGAGACCGTGTTTATTCCTACAAAGATAAATTCACCATTGATCCATGGCCGGCTTGATGTGGCATCAAACCCAAAGGAATGTTGTGAAATGGAAGTAAATGCTGTTGCACACAGTGTGGCGCCGCCCCGGTTAACAATGCATTAAGTAGACTTTCAAAATGCTTGCAGACGTAAACCTTTTATTCCAAACTAATGGTTTTTTTTTACCACACAAGAAACCACCATTCAAAGCCACAAGTCAATGAGGAAAATATGCTGCAACTAAAAAGGTGAGCGCAATAAGAAAGCCTCAAACATCCACCAGCTGATAGCTCTAGTGTTTAATTTCTAGTCGTGATCAATATTTTGATCCCACCTTGGGCATTTTGTGATATAACACGTGAACAGATTTCAGGAGAATGTTTAGATGAGTCAGAGAAAAAAGAAACGAAGCATCCTACCAATCGTCCAAATAACTTCTGAAATGTTCTGCGAAGGTTAAAGCTAAATTAGCTCGAATGAAAGCTTGGCCTTTCTGAAAAGGCTTAATCTGTGAGGTAGATTTGCTCTGATCTGCCGAATCATTACGTGCACCTGTTCCGCTGCTGGCTAATGCGAAAATATAACCCAACAAACAAATGGCACGACTGCATAACGTTTTCAGACAAGCTGCAGTATGCAGAATTGGACATAACAACCATTGGCAATTAAAGTATTTGTTACGTCTCAACTTTAGAATATGAAGAAGTGTCCCCATTCATAATTGTTTGCAGTTCATAGACGCTCACTTTTAAATAGCGTTTGTTAGCTTGTTGTGCTGCTTGCGAAAAAGAAAAGAGTGAGGCTGCTTTGGCCAACAAACCGTTGTTTTTGCAGGTGATTGTTGTTGCACACATCATTTTTATCAGTCTGTGTTAATTTGACATTATTTGCTTCTGTGAGGACAATGTCATTTTCAGCAGACATTCATAAACAGCGCCATTTAGGACCGGACTGAACTGAACTTTAGAAACGTAAACAGAGCGCAGTGAGGGAATATAATGCGTCTTTAATTACAGATAAAGTGGACAGTTTAGACAAAGGCCTACAGTTTTGTTTGTTTGGTTTTTTGTAAATATATATATATTATAGCTCTCTTGGTGAAGCAGTAGAAGTATCTTAGTCTGAAAGGACATCCCAGCAAGGCAGGAGTCAAAAGTCCTGGGTTAGGATTGCAGGATACGCGCAAGGGGCTCCTCATTAAGTGTTAATGACTGGTGATCAATAATCTGTGAATGGACTACAGGACAAAAAGTTGGTTCACTGCCTGCAAATGCCAACATGTAAAGAGATTCAACACTGTACAGGCAGCGTGAGAGAACATTTAGATGTTGTGGTATCGTTGATGTATGTCGATGATGCCCTGCATACAATACTGTGACATCTTAGGGAAATAAATAAAACGCTCCCACAAATAGGTTGCTATTAATACATTACAGAGAAATACTGTGTCATGCTGAATCACAGAATTTTTCCTTGATGGAGGAAAGCAGCTTCAATACTGATTGATGGAATTCTATGAACAATATTCCGAGCATGCTCGTGTTTCCAGCTCTGTTAATGGCCGTGAAACCCTGGGCCATAATCGATGCAGTAATGGATGCATTCCCTCTCGGCACTGCGAGGGTTAACCTCACCGCAGAAAGCTTTCACTCCAGCATGTCAAGAGCTTAAAGCATTGCGACAAACAACTCAGAGCGGTGTGCCTGCGTCCAGTCCTCTGAACACCCAATGACCCTTAATGAAGACAAACACTTAACAAAGCATCCACCACCTCGTGCATCTGACAAACACACTCACACCAGCGTGTGCTGGGGGAGCTTTGATAAACTGACTTAGAGAAACTGGAAGCCAGTGAGAGTACGGAAAACTAATATCCACCCGACACTGTCGATGCAAATTTTCCTCAACAAACAAACAAAATCATCTTGTCACGGATAATAAATACTTGAAACTGAGATTGATTTTTCTTCTGCAGGATTTATGAAACTTGCGCAATGATAATGATACATGATCGATTCTGCTTATAATAACACCAACACAATCTGCATTAACCCTTTTGCTGCCATTACGGCGCTCCGGGGAGCTGATTGGGGGTTTAGGGTCTTGCTCAAGGACCCAGAGTGGTGACCTGAGAACAATACAATATAAATATTAACAGTGGCTGGATTGGGTTACTATCTTAGATGATGCAATTCCCAGGAGAACATGGACTGGGAGTCATGATGCACTGGAGGCCGCCATAGTTCTTACTGTCCATCTACTTGCGCATGGGCAGAAGAACTGTTTACTACAGCTGTGGTGTGGTCGCAGCATTTCTGAAAAGTTGTGTTTTCCCCTTGTTTCTATAGAGACAGAGTATTTTCAAAAAGTTCCACCTTAGGAGGAGTTTTCAAAAAGTTTTCATTTTCAGTAGCTTCGAGTACCATTGTCGTGTAAATGGACACCCAAAATGCAACAAAGGTTTGTTGTTTTCAGTTGAAAACATTGTCGGATAAACATGGCATTACATTTTGCAGTGGCCAAAAGAAGTGATCCCACTCTTGTCAAACAAAATCACAATTCTGGGAAAAATCATGGGAACGCATTGAACCTCAGATTAGCAATGCAATGCTTTAGCAGTGCTAAAGTCATCAATACTGTCAAAACAAACCAGGTAACCCTGAGAAAACCCACGCACACACAAGGAAAAGCACAGAAAAGCATGGCTTGGATTTGAACCCACCAATAATTACATGGTTTGATCAAAGGCACTCTAATAATCTCTTTGCTGATTCACATATTATGTTTGGCTTTAAGTTCAAAAAGTCATTTTTATAACTGCTGTTTTAGGTCACTTGATCGTGTTTGTCACCGTTTTATCATATATGGGCAGATGAATGTATCATGCAACCAGTGATGTTCAACCACTTAACACAGCCTACGAAGGGCGAGCCTCCCCCTCGCATTGTTGACTCAACCCACTCCGAGCCTCATGTACTCTTCTTTACCCAACGTTTCTCTCTATAGCTGATCCCGAAACATGCATCTGATTATTGTTTCACTATTACATTTACTTGAAACGTCTAGTCGTGCAACGAGTTCCCATCATCGAGAAATAAAAACACACCTTCTGAAGGCATCTACCTGTTAAGATCTTCTCCACCCAGCACAATGTGCTCACAGTGGGCTTTTTTGTCACCTCAAACCCAACGGTGTCTCTGAGGAACAGGTACACCAGGACCAAGACAGATTAATTTGGGGTGTCTAGGTCCTACGACGAGCCTGGTTCAGACAAATGAAGGTCAAATAAAATGCTAAATTCAATTTCATTGTGTCCCCATAGCCTGTGTAAAAGGCTCCACAATTGAAGAAAGTCTGTCGACTCCCTCACGAATGTGTGCTCATACAGGCGATTCAGAGATTTTCCCTTCATGACGTCAAGCGGGGAAATAACCACTCCCTCTGGTAGTGAAGAGTCTTTTAGACTGGCTGAAATTCAGGACCAAGGCTGGATTTGGTACAATACACTTTCAATACTATGTTGTTGGGCCTCTGACACCTGATGTGACATTGTTGACAAATTGTATAATATGGGACCTTTAGGCTTCTTAGAAATGATAGCTAAAAATGATAGCTTTCCACGTCTTAGAATTGGAAATAGAGGAAGGAGGAGGAAGACCTGGCTGTTAGTTGTTCTCAAAACAAAAGCCAAAAAGCTGAGAGGAGCTAACCCGACATTCAGAGAGCAGCAGACCGCTCTTGGAAAAAGAAGGGACATCTGTCGTATCACTGTCATAATGGTCGAGTCAGTTCAGGATTCATGAGGCAATACGCTTCCTCTCCCCTCCAGTGAACATCAGTTTAGAGAAACTGTGACGAAACAGCTGTTCCCTAGAGACGACAGCTTTCAGTTAAGGTCATTCTAAAGTCTGTTTCCATGGCAACGTTTCGAAAATGATGTTCTTCCACTTGGGAACGGCAGAAATGCTGGAAACTGTGTTTTCCTCCGTTTCCATGAAGACAGAATAGGAGCATTTTGAAAAATGTTAATTTTTTTTTCTGTAGAAACTGAGCCTCAAAGCAACTCGGGAAGACCCTGGGTTGTTAACGCTTATCGGGATCACACACGTCTGGGTAAGTCAACACAGGTAACAGAGAGATATCTTGGGTATGTTTATCACGAGGCGTAGCGTGAGCCCCGGACCTACGTTTGTCTGGAACGTGAATGTGATGGAAAGGTGTGCCCTGCCTTCTTTCATATGCAGCTTGGGAGTGGCTGCAGCACATCACAACACTAAACCCCGGGCTCACTCAGCTCCTGCATAAAGCCTGCTAACTTGCACAAATGTGATTTTGCACAGTTTTCCACTCGAAACAGTGTTCACCAGTGGGTGATCGGAGTCTGACCGAAGTCCAAATTGCAAACTGCAAACAAAAGTCGTGGTATGACAGCCAAGGACATGCTTCACATCAAAATAACAGCAATTTCTCTGTTGAAGGCCCAATTAAAAAAAAAAAAAAACACTTTTTATAAAAACACGCATTAACAAGCAACATTTTTAGACGACAGAGGATAAACTGTCCCCCCATCCTTTTACACAATCTGGACCACATTCTTACGAGACTGAATGGATAGTGCGTGTTTTTTCGTGCATCTGTCAGAGGCAATCCCTATTGTAAACTTATGAGTAGATCAGCTTGCATGTTTTCATACGTGTGAACCTTCAGTAGATTGGAACCTTAAGTTGTTTTGCTTCATAACGCATTAGACCACAATTAGTGCCGCACATCACAACCGCTGGTTGTAACTTGTCTTATCTTGTGATGAGTTTAGACTTGATTTCGAACCAGCTTTATTATCTCTCGGGTTTTCCAAACAATCATTTACGTCAAACTCCACAAGTGTTTTATCAGGCTGTTGAAGTATCCAGGGCCAGTAGGGGATAATGGCTCCTCTATTAACCTTCCAGTTATCCGCAGCTCTGCAAACAAACCTGCGGGATATTAATTAAAACAGATGACGAGAATTAATGTGGCTTTGATGATTAGTCTCCCACATATTCATTAACACAAAACCCAGGTCCTGTATCTTCTTACACCTGCCTTGATGCTGCTCCTTATGATATCAGGATTTTTAAAAATAGCACTGAAAATAAAGGTTTGAAAATGTCAGGTTGTGTATTTTTTCACGCAGGAACACAAGAGTGCTGCAGAGGTTCAACAGATAGTCCCCAGAACGTGCAAATTTCATGTTTCATATTTGTTTTAAGTTACCCAGCTTCTACAATGCTTTCAAAGGATGAGGAGAGAAACTGTTTGACTTTTCATTCCTCTTCATTTGCATTCATTCACAGCCAACACGCAACTTCAGCAGCTCCGCGGCTTAAATTTCTAAGAGAAATCTTTGGTTTCATGACTGTGATTTTGTTGGAACACATGATTGTCATCAACGTCACCTTGCTGAACTAAACAAGAGGTTCTCTAAAGCAGACACAGTCTGGATTAGAGCAAATCTTGCTCTCACACTGCATCCATGATTTCCCGCTAAGAAATCCAGATTTCGCAGACCACAGGATACTTTTCCCCCTCAAACTGCAGCATCCCCGCATCTTGATTGGTCTCCATCAAGCGGACGATGGTTTTCTGAAGTGTTCTGACACAATGAAGTGACTTCTACTGTACAACCACGAGCCTGAAGCTCATGAACAATTCAACAAATTATTTTTACCCACTTCTGTCCCAAAGAATTCTCTGGATGGATGGATGGATGGATGGATGGATGGATGGATGGATGGATGGATGGATGGATGGATGGATGACAAAAGCTATAAATAATCACACTTTCATGCAGAGGATTGTTAGATTTTACTAGCACACTGAACCTTTCTTCATATTTGACTCAAATCCTCTTTTTGTGTTGGAACCTCATTAGCGCTAACTTCGTCTTTTTTTTTTTTTAAAGCTTGCCTCTTAAGAGTTTTACAGCGTTTACAAAAATGTGCAGAACATCGTGTGCTATTTTCATTCACAATTCCCACAACTTTTCTGGGACCGATGTTGCGTCGGACGTCAGAGTTCGCTGTTCGCTGGATTTAACAGAGCAGGACAGACTCGCAGCGGCAGGCAAACTTTAATCTGCAGAGTCGATCAGAGTATAAAAGGTTGAGACAGGCTTCCTGTAGCTGAGGGCAACAAAGAGCCGACCTGCTTCATAAGTGACAGCCCGGCGGTACGAAGTCCTGCGGCACGACTTGCCGTTTCCTCTTTCATCTGTTTTTATGTTATGCAGGTGTTAGACGGCCCTACAGCGATGTGCAGTCAGCCAGGCGTGTGCACACTTAACCTGGAAAAGCATGCGTGCGTGCGTGCGTGTGTGTATGTGTGTGTTTGCGTGCGGCGATTTAAATGGAAACACTAAATTGTCTGCCAGACACAGGCACACAAAGCTTCACCTCGGGACAGAGCGCTTCGTACGGGCGCCTCAATCTGTGCACACGATCAGAAATGACACCCTCTTACCATCTCCGCAACACTCCGATTTTTTAAATCAATTCCCCGTTGGAGATGAGGATTCTTCCTTTTTGGCTTACAATGATGCTTTAAGGCGACAGTTAGAGAAGTACACAGGAGAGTTAATGACTATTTTGTTCTTAAATGCTTTTTACAGTGTTTTTGGTCAGTACCTTTATACATGACATCACAACATGGCTTTTTATTCCCAATTTCTTGCATTTGCATGTTTTCTTAAGTGTGCTCCGACTCCAAGTCGTGTCGTTTTCCTGTCGTGGCTTTTTTATTGACATGTTAATGTGTTTCCCCCCCCCCTAATGTATTTAAATTGTATTCATGGTAAATTAATAAGCTTGATGAGCAAGAGAAAGGATTATGATAAAACATCAAAGAAAAGAGAAAAGGTGACTCTCAAATGGAAGCGATGCGCCCTTCTCCAGCCGTTCTCACCATTACTCATCACTTAGAAGTGGCAAAGATTAACAGCCACACTTGCATCCACAAGATTATAAAAGCTTTCGAATGTATTTTTCCCAAAAACACTCTCCGACGTCATTAGAACGATGGAGCCTATGCAGAAAATGTGCTTTGGTGAGTGAATAGATGCAAAGCTGAAAAGTTTTGGGATTCTTTTATGCGCTTTTTGCACATATACATAACTATAAACTACATTATGGGAAAACGTAGCTTTATTTTAACTAACCTATTCACGAGGAAATGTGCGATAAAGATTTTCTGTGCAGTTTTAATTGAAAGTATAACGGCAAATCCAAAAATGTTGGATATAGCGGCACAAGCCTCATATATATATATATATATATATATCAGACAAGACACAAAGATAAAGAGAAAGCCGACCCTGCCTTCGATATGAAAAGACATGAATTTTCCATAGATTGTGAGCTCTAACAAAATGAAACCAAGGACGAAATTCAGACCCACAAGACGGGACAATAACAGAAAGGCTGTAACAAACACTGAGCTGTGTATAATACAAAGCCAATCATCAACAGCTTTAATTAACAAACTGTCAACAATCTGTCTTTTTTTTTTTTATTCTAAACAGTATTGGTTTCATATTTCATTCAGAGTGTAAATGAAGTAAACTTTTGCTTTTGCATTTGGGTTTCCACGTTTGCTTTCAGAAATCAAACACATTCTGTTTTTGTGATTTCAAATGAAGTGTTTGCCTGTGACTGGTTTTCTTTGTTAGAAAGGATTCGACCTGTCAATTCTTTGTAAAGAGCTTACCTGTAAAAAAAAAAAAAAAGAAAAAACATTAATTAAATCAGCTAAACGAGCAATAACCTCTTGCCTGCCATGTTTGCTGAACCACAAGTTGACCTCAATACAAATATATCTTAGTAACAAACCGTTTGTTTACAAAAATTACACATATTCACCTTAAAGTTCAGTAAATAAGCAGGAAAAGGTGGAAATGAGGGAAAACGCAACTTTTTAAAAACGTTCCGACCCCATCTCCCCAAAACGGAACTTTTCTGAAATGCTGCTCCTGCACACCACGGTCGTGCGAAATAGTTCTTCTGCACATGCACGAATAGAAGGACAATAAAACCAACGTTCCCGGTCCATATTCTCCTGGGACTTGGTAGTTTTCGAGTTGAGAGTCACCCGGAATAACAATCCAACTTCATCTTCTGTCCATATGAATGTCCGCGTACTCGCCATTGTGTGGTTTAATTACAAAAACAAACCAACAGCACCCACTAGTGGCCCTACATGCTAACTACATTGTTTTCAGTGTTTCTGCCGTTTCTGTGTAAACAGACATAGTTATCGCGATGTTGCCATGTAAACGGGGCCCCATTCACATTACAACAAAAACCATAGAGAGAAACCATAAAGTTTTCGCTTTTACATAAGAACGGGGCTCAAAGTCCCTGCAACCGTCACTTTTTCCAAACTGGCTACCAAGGTGGGACGTGCATGCATCATTACACAGATGTAATATTTCTCCATCAGCTCCGTTGGAGAGAACCAACTGGTGAAGCTCCATCGTTTTCCTTCACAGTCTGCTCTCTCGCCGTCTTTCATAGCCACATTTTATTAAAATAGCATTTCACTGCCGTCCATCCTGCGGCCTAATGCCGAGCCGTTAACGTGCATCTCCACCAACAGCGCTCAGTCGGTTTCCCCTCTAATGGTGCAGAGCAGTGTCACATAAACCTGTTTATTTACAACTTCTGCAAGCTGCACATTTAGGTGCAACATGACATGATTTGGGTATAAAAAGAGAGTTTTTGAGCCTGCGTCTATCAGAAGTACCACTCCAGGAAAAGCGCTTTTCTCAATGTAAAATTTTGAAGATTGGATGAATGAAACGTGGTATTAATGGAATTAATGAAAGATATGAAACCTCTTCACACTTCAGTAAGACAGACGACTCTGTACCAGCAGGTTTCTATCAGTACTCCACTTCAAGTATACCAACTATGACAGTCACGACAATCACTTGCTCACATGTGAAGGCGTCAAAATTGTTCAACAATATCTAAAAGTTTGGTTGAAGATGTACTCTCTTTTTAAAAGCATGATGTCCAACCACATCCGGACTATAACGGCATGAAAGACGATGACAAAAGAAAAACCTGCACTGCACATGTCAACGTGTCGGTAATATTACATCATTTATCATTAATAAGATCTCGAAATAGGAAAAATCTGAGTCTTGATGTCGTCCTGTGTTCCACGCGGTGAATAATGCTTTTCGCCACTTCAATACGTCGTCGGAACGATTGAGTTCAGAACGCTGCATTTCAGCAAAGAATAAACAGCAGCAGTGTAATCTGACAGGCCAGTAATTATGATTCAAATTACCGTGTTAATTTAATAGTCTGCTGGTGGGCTTGGACAGCAGTGCCTCGGGCTCAGTAGATAACTTGGGCACGGTTATTGTGTGAGCCCAGCGAGTGGAACTAATGAGCTGATAGCAGACTCGACGTGTTGTCACTTCGTGAGGACCTGTTGCTTCTCTGTCTGTGCTGGGGAAAGTTAGAAGGGGGAGCATCGCAAAGGCTTCCGCTGATATCAACAACCTGATTCGGGAATCTGCTGTCACACACGAGCGGCTCGCCTCTACCTGGAAAGCGTTTTACGTTGGATAGATAACGTCCGAAACTCTTAAAGAAAGTCGCTCATCCGTTCGGCTGAATTAAGTTTCACTTCTCCAACATAGAAAGTGGAAAACTTGTTGGAGCCACGTCCGTCAGCTGCAATGCTCTGGTGCTGGGTAGCTCTGTTGTTTTGTGTCACTTATCTCCTTATCTGTGTGAAAACGACTGTCAGAAAACTAGTATTTCTGTATTTTTATTTATTTTTTTAACAGTTTAAGGTTTTGTAAACTGACAAAAGAAAATAGTTGGACCAACTTAATTGAATTGCTTCAGTTGGTAACAGCTAAATGACTTTGAACTTAATCTAATTCATAAACTTAAGTTCAAAAGATGTTCATTCATTTAGATGTTACCAATTGAAGCAATTCAATTAAGTTGGTCCAACTATTTCCAGCCGTTTTCTTTTTTTCAGTGTACAACTAATACATGAAGGTTCAGTCAGACTGCTTCCAACAGAACTCCAGTCCATTTCAATTCAGCGTGTCTCAACACGTCTCCAATGTGACGACAGTAAATTCAGATAACAGCTTGAGTCGTTTCAAATTGTACTTTGCAAACAAAGGTTTGTAAATTTAAATTGCTTTTATTGGGGGACAGAGTTGGGAGAGATTGCAGGTTCGATTCCCCATCCCTTCCATCACATGGCAAAGTGTCCTTGAGCAAGATACTGAACGTCAAACTGCTCCCAATACATGGATTGAGCACCTTGCATGCACCTCCATTGGTGTGTGAGTGTGAATGAAAAGTGCGATCTGTTTTGGGAATTGTAGCACGCTTTATGTAGGATACAGGGAACTCAACCCGAGTGGGAAACCAGATGATCGCTTTGGAGAGGCTGACAGGACCTCCTGGCTGGAGCATAACATTTGTATTAAAGGGGTCATATTGTGCAAAATTCACTTTCGCGTCCCCGTACCTGGGAATGACGCCCCAGAAATAAAGAAAGTCTGTCATCTCTCTCCCTGGCTTGTTTCATATTTAAAAAGCGTGTGCGCCTGAAAATCAAGGAAAAACTGGATCTGCTTTTTTCTTCCTTTAGCGGTTTAATTCAGGCTGTAAATCCTGAACTGCTGCTTTCTCTCTGGACTGATACAAACAGGTAAGACCAGCAGAGGCAAGCTTCCCGTTTTTGATTTAATTTAATTCTTCATGTTGGACATAAACTTTACACGTTATTTGAATAGTGATTGTTGAATGTTGATTCCTCTGTCTAATTTCCTACTTTAAGGGTTTAAACCCCCTGGGGGAGGGGGAGTACCGTTTGGTCCAGATCTCCACGCAGATCACTCCACGGGTTATCGTATCTGGGAAAACCAGCAGTAACTGCTTTATCAATTCTCATCGAGCCCCATCTATACCTCACCCTCTCCGCCTCCACTTCTTTCCATTCCTCTTCCTCTGTGATCTTTTAATCTAATATTGACTCCACACTAATTCTCCCCTTGTCGTCATCTCTTTATTGAACACATCACAACACTTGGCATTCAAGACTTAAGAGAGAGAAATGGTCAAATAGAGAATGCAAAGAGCCGTACTCTTGATGTGACGTTACATAATGTGGGATGTTTAAAAGGACTGTTGTTTGAAAAATGAGCGTTTCCCTATGTTGCAGTCATGTTGGCGATAGCAGAGAAAGCGAGGGCGAGGGAAAAACTGCCTGTTACAGACCAGTAAGGGGCTATTGTATGAAAATAGATGCTCTTGACCCCCGGACAAGTAGTGAGCCACGTGGAACATAGAAGAGATCTCTCATAACAGCTGCTGGTTTTTTTTTTTCTTTCTTTTTCTCACATAAACAGCAACAACCCCGGTGAGGACTGCAGCTGGAGGAGACACACTTCCATTGCGGCCAGTAAACAATTGGTACGCTGCCAGCAAAACACACGGGCGATCAAGAGAACGGTGTTCACGTGTTCTTTGCCGACCCGACAGCAGTGCCAACCAAGCGACAAAATGTCAGTAAAATGTAAAAAACCAGTCTCGATGTTGAACGTTTCATCCTGTAGAGTAAATTCAGTGGTGACGCGCGGGGGGGGGGGGGGGGGGGGGGGGGGGGAACAAAGGTATTATTATGACAAGGAAATTTGCCACTCTTCAAAAAGTGCTGGATGACAGACATTATTCTTGGATAATAACTGGAAAACGGGCGCCACAATAGCGACAACTTCTGTGCAGTTACACACCGAGAACAGTGTCTTCTTAGACTGGGTCACGACTGAGTTTGGTGTTTTTCCTGGCGTGTCGTCCCATTGTCTGGTCCCGAGATGCTGCGCCACCAGCAAAGCAGCTTTACGCTCCGTTTACGTGTTTTCGAAGGGAAAACGAAAAAACAAAAAAAAAAAAGCTTTTGTTGTGCTTGGGTGTCCATTTACACATGGATGGAAAAACTGAACTTTTTTTTAAAATGGCTCTCCGAGTAGAACTTTTAGAAAAGGCTCCGACTTCATCTCCATGGAAATGGGGGGGGGGAACGCAACTTTTTGAAATGCTCCGTTTCCATGGAAACACTGCCACTGTACAAGCACACCATGGCTGTAGTAAATAGTTCTTCTGCACATGCTCAGTAGATGGACAATAAGAACAAGGTTGTGTCATGACTCCCAGTCCATATACTCCTGGTGGTTTTATATAGTTGAGAATCACCAAGACAGCAATCCAACTTCATCCTCTGTCCATAGGAATGTCAGAGTATTAACATTGTTCATGTTTATAGCGTATTGTTCTAATTAGGTAAGGCAAGTTTATTGGTATATCACTGTTCATACACAAAGCAATTCAAGGTGTTTACAAAGGCAAAGAAATAAACACAATTCCATTAAAATAAAATAAAATATCAAGACAATGAAAGCACATTTAAAAGATGAAAGCCAATGAAAATAGGAGAACAAATTGATAAGAATTTAGAAATAAGCTAATAGATATTGAACAGCTAAATAAAACATTAATCTTGTGTTAAACTGTGTAAAAATGTGTTAAACATTTCAAGCGATTAAGAGGAAACTGAGCATTTGGTCTTGTGGTTTTGCACTAAAGCTTACTGTCTAATTTCTTTTGGCTTGTGTGTACTTAAAGTCCCTTTTTATAAATGTGTGTTTTATTAACCTTATTGAAATTTCATGTTTTCCTCTCGAAGATTCAATCGTTGACCCCCACTGACACCGCATTTTTATGTAGCTCACCTTCCTCACCCCAGGCTTTTTGACCAACACTCTCTGAATAACAAATACTCATTTGTGTTGTTTTTTTTGAATCCATCTTTATAAATTAAAAAAAAAATGTATGAAATGGAAGTAAACTTGCATATCGTTCTGCTTTGCTTGACATCAACATAGTTTTGGTTCTGAGGTTAGAAATCACCACAGACTCAAAACCTCAATATAAATGTATTTTATTTTTTCAAACAGTCATGCTATGAAATGTACCAGTGCTCTGATCTGTGAGAGATTTTAACTTTACGGAGTCATAACTGAATCAACACGTCGGTGACGGGCTGTCAGGGAAGTGAAACTATCAAGGGGGAACCCTCAAGTCCACAGCAGCATTTCAGCCCATGGTTGTCTGAGGATCTGTCATCCATTCAAATAACTCTGTCAACACCGATCACAGTGGTTGTAAAGAGGAGGGGAAAAGAAGTCCCTGGCTGTTTCTGTCATACTTCAGTCAGCGTAACTTTTTTCATCACCGCTCTGTTCCAGAGGCCAACATAGATGTGTAACTTTAACCATGAAAGCTGCTTTTCCTCTCAGTCACGCGGAAATCTGTACGAATTAGGAATTATAAAAAGGAGTTGTATAATTTGTCACTGGTTCATTCTAATGTATTCAGCAATTAAAAACAAATTTACAGACGTTAAAGCTCATCACTTTCCCTCGGAAAGAATAAGTGACAGACCCTTTTATCAAAACTCAAAATGATGATCATGCCAAGTTCTGTTTGATTCGTCTTCGTTAACGACTCAAATAATTAGTGACGTGGGGACGCATCCAAACAGCAATGGCATGGGCTATCTATTGAACAATACATCTCAAAGTAAAGACAACAAATATCAAAAATAAATGTTCAATTACCATAAAGCAGATAATGCTTGTATTTCTTTGTTCAGAGGAGAGCATTCCTCCATCTTTGGTTGCATAAAATATACATAAATTAGCAGAGTCAGAATCAGTTCCCAGAGTTTTTCCCCAATCCAAACACATGCTTACTAGGATAATTGGTGATCCCCCCATGTGTGCTGTGAAGGCCTCGCCTCTATTACAGGGGGGTCAAACATAAGGCCTGTGGGCCACAACTGGCCTGCAGGAGGCTCCACTCTGGCTGGCCAGGAAAGCAGACTAGACTGAGCCTCACAGCCATAATACAACAGCTATAGGAGAATGTTTCTGAACATTTCACTGTATGTTGCACCAGAAGATTTAATGAAAATTAGCTTTATGTTGAGATTGAACTGCTTGTTTGTTTTTAATGAAACTATGGACATTTCCATCATGTATTCTCTGCATCACAACAAAAACAAAATTTTAAATGTGAATTTAAAAGGTTATTATGACATTGTTTTACTGGTCCGGCTCACTCAAAATGATGTTGGGCTGCTTCTGGCCTCTGAAGTAAAATATATTTGACACCCCTGCTCTATTCCCTGCAATCCTAACTTGGGTAAAGCAAATATGGAAGGTAAATGAATGGATAGGTAAAAGCAAAGTGACCAACTTTGAAGCTGTGCTGACGAAGAGTGGGATTTTTAGCAGAGGTGTCAGAAGTATTCACATTTATTAGTCACGTACCAGTGCACATACTGGGATTTAAAAATACTTTTGGAGAAGGTAAAGTATCAGCTTAAACTTTTTATTCAAGTAGAAGTGTAAAGGTACGGGTTTCAAAACTACCTTTAACGATAAAAGTAAAATTATTATAGATAAATTAAAGCAAAACAGGTAGAGAGGCCTATAGCACACTACTCCACCTTCCAACAAAACAAACATTTTCTAAATGTTATAATGACTTTAATGTTAGATTTTATTTTGAAAGCCATTAGATCATGGTACTTGGGTGTGCAGAACTTGCACTGCATTCGAAAGGGAGTTGTTTTTGAATCTAACCATTTTAAAATTCCTCCAGGTACAGCCATATAAAATACCAACCTCCATGCTGGTGTTTGCTTCAGACATTTCGCTCCAGTTCTCTTGAGCCTCTGCCAAAGAAGTGCCACCTGTTTCTGTTTCACAAATAATCTTGTACATTTTGATGAGTTTAGAATAAAATTCTACTTTTCAAACACATTGTGGCACAGGAAACTATCATTTTTCCCACCTACATAATTCAAATATATACAATACCAATACCAAGTCGGAGAAGGACGGATGGGAATCAAAAACTAGATCTTTTTGAGAGCCGGTTCCCAGTGTGTCAATTCCTTGGAATCATTTGCAAAACGCTGCCCTCATCCATTACAGTGGACGAGAACGACATCACCACATACTTTGTGGTGGTTACACAAGCTACGGAATCTGAATCGGTAAAAACACAAATCCATTCTGATCCCTACCCAGGAGAATATCGATGGGAGTCATGCCATTCTGGAGCTCTCTCCATTTCCTATAGAAATCATCAAGTTATATTAATCATAATTCATATCATGAAGCAAAAAGAAAGAAAAAAAAAAAGCAATTTTATGAAAAACAGTTAAAAGGTCTTTGTTACAGAGTTGAATCTTCAAATGTCAGACCTTATTTTCAAAGAGCTCCTCAAAAGAGAAGAGGCTAATTGTGGTGTTCAGTTCCTGCATCTACTAAAAAGACATGTTTTTTGGAAATGATACTGTCTTCTCTCTCCTCTTGGGGATTGGGGCTTACTCATGGTGAGCTCATCCACCCCCAGCCATCAAATGATTCACAACCAGACCGGATGAGTCTAAGTGGGAGTCGTTGACTAGATTCACAAGAAGTCCTGAAAGTTGACGGGACCAACAACCACAACATGTATGAAGGAATCCACAAGTCTGCTGTGTTTGATCCGCACAGTTCAACAACCAGTACAAATGAATGCAGCTCACTCTATAAAAACCTAGACATGGAAGGAATCATTTAGAAATATGTTCAACCATTTCAGCCGTCAGCTATCACGAACAGCTGGTTTTCAAAAAGGAGCTTCTCTTTTTTTTTAAATTTTTACTTTCAAACTTTGCGACGTGACTTTAGCGACAATGAGTCAGAGGACTCTACGGTGGAGCGGCACACTCTTTATGGTTTGTTAGCTGGAGGCCAGGACGAGACGCGGGGTGTACGGCTGCCACCCTCCGACACCCAGATGGCAGCACTAATTATTAGAGTAATGGCCTACAGCACACGCTCACGCAAAACACAGTTCTTCTGATCTTGTTTATTGCACTTGTGCACACATACCTGCAGTATATAGACACGTACACATTAACACAGCATGCTCGATCACGTATCCAGAAAGTTCACACGCAACATTCAAGCCTCCGCTACAATAGAAGAACGGTGTAAAGTGGTAAAAGTGGTCTTGCAAAGGAATGTTATTGAAAACATCCAGCATTTGGAACTTGATAGGTTGAGAAAAAAAAAAAAAAAAAAGGCCCATGTTGGCCTAAACTTTGTGGAATCCTCCAGTTCCAGTAAAGTGTCCCAGCCCACAAGGAGGAGAAGCATTCATGGGGAAAAGGCAGAGCGGAGTCAAACAGTCCATTGACCATCCGGGACTGCAAGAGCACCTCCAAACTTCAAACTAGTCTCTGAGAACCCCGTTTACACGATAACGAATACGAGTGTAGCCACAAAACTTTCTTCACTTTTGGGAGGGGTCCGTTTACACACCAGTGTGCAGATCTACTGGATGCAAAGTTTTAATCCCGGCTCCCAAGGTGGAAAGATTCTTTAACGGTCGCTATTCCCTCCTGCAGAGACTTGATGAGCGCTCTCAATGCACATGTGCATATCTCTCCCCCTCCCTCCCTCCTTCTGCTCGTCCACTTGTAAACAAACATGGCGGACAGTAGTAGTATTACTCGCTGTCAGTATTCTAGTTTTATCTTCCATATCAGTAGTTTTAAAGTTGAGACTCACCCCTGATAGCATCCGATGCGTCACCAGTCCATATGGATGTCGGGTTCTCTCCATTTTCTTCACGTTTATAGCGTATTGGTCTGTGTGGTTCCATTACAAAATCAAGCAACAGCGCCCTCCTGTGGCCCGGCATACTAACTACATTGTTCTCAGTGTGTCCGCTGCTGCAATGTCATCGCACTCCTTTTTTTTTTTTGTCACGTGAAACGTTGACGTGTAAACAAGGCCTCAGAAAGCCTGGTACAGATGCAATCATCAGAAAACCAACATTCCCAAAGCCAATAATAGGTGGTTGTTTCAACACGATGAGGCCCAGACATTCTTATTAATTCTCACATCCTCTGTTTCAGCTGTGTGGGACCGCAAACAGATCCACTTAGTCTCCGTTTAAGCCAGGTTTCAAGTGAAAATGCATTGTTTTTGCTTTTTCATCAGAAAAGTTTTATGTTTACATTTCAACGTTTTGAAGACGATGTCAATTTACACAGGAATGGCAAAAACAACTGAAACGGCGGAGTTCGCATGCGAGGCTACAAGTTGGCATGATTGGTTGTGTTTGTAATGACGAGACGCTATAAACATTAATAAGAGTGAGTACACGGTCCGTGTGGACGGACGATGAAGTTGGATTTCTATGGGGCCGTCCACACGAGAACGCCGTTTATTACAACCGTAGTAAATAATTACGCACAATTAATAATCATTATTAATTAAGACTACGTAAATAATGATGCAAATCCATATCCAAATATACTGTTTGCGTATGGAGTATGAATTAGTCTTTATGGCATTTAATAAGTACTCGTATCGGTACTCGGTATTGGCAAGAAGAGGTTCGTGCTCATCTTTTTAAAAATGTGGTATCCGTGCATCCCTAGTCCCTTATGCATCATGTATTTTTCTTACATAATTTGGTGCACCAGTGTGAGCGATAAAACAAAGAAATGACCATAGTGCAAACTTTCCTCTTTGCTGTTTAGTCATTTCCAGAAAAAGAAGAACCACGATAGCAAACACTGCCCGAAACCACCACACAAAATGATGCATCGTGGTCCTGAAGCTGATCCTGTTAATGTGACGGATGTTATTATGTTCCTGCCATCACCTCCCTGTATGTCTGTTCAAAAACAGCTTCATTTTATCTCACCTCCTACTGGACGTTAAAAACATCAAATGAGCATAATGAAGCAGAACTGTCACCGGTCAACCAATAATAACGGAGACATTTGATGGTCTTCCACGACGACACACACACACACACACACACACACACACACACACACACACACACACACACACACACACACACACACACACACACACACACACACACACTTTGGTTGTGCCTCTGGTATGGAAAAGTAAATTGTGACCCGTGGCTTGATAATACCTCTCTTTATGACATCAACTGAGAAGCAAACATGTACTCGGCAGGAAGTTAATTACTTGTTACAGTTAGGGTAATAAAATGAGGGACCGATATGGTGTGACACCTGAAGTCATTATCTCTCTCTCTCTCTCACACACACACACACACACACACACACACACACACACACACACACACACACACACACACACACACACACACACACACACACACAAGGCTGCATGAGTGGGTAAATGAAAATGGTGTGTGTTTAGTCACTGTCCAGGAGGTCTCTGTCACCTCTGTAATAACACGGCCCCAGGGGTGTCAACTGACTTAATTAAAAAAATGTATACCCATTCACACACACACACACACACACACACACACACACACACACACACACACACACACACACACACACACACACACACACACACACACACACACACACACCTGATGCTGGGACATTTAATTAGGTTCACATACATGCACACAGAAGCAGACATTTGGGGCCGGTGGATTTCATTTTCCGCGGATATTACAAAGCCGAGTTACTGTAAAAGGGAAGGCAGAGCGTGTTTTGTTATTAATGTCCTGGAGAGCTGCGTGAAAGAATCCCCAAATGATCAGTCATCCAGTTATAAAATGTACAAATCGTGACTTTTTTTTTTTTTTTTTAGCTGTATTTCTCAAACTTTCCTTTTAAAACATCAATTTGCTGAAACAAAGTGAACAGTCATTTGGAGGTTGGGGGGTGGGATGGTGGTGGTGGTGGTGGTGGGGGGGTGTTAAAGAGTGGGAGGTATAACTGCAGCGTGCACTACCAACTCTCACGACACACACGCTTGGCCACTAGAGCCACGGTGTGCATGCGCAGTAGCAACGTTTCTTCCGTCTATAAAGAGACGGGTTTGGAATGGTTTCTAAAAGTTGCATTTTCCTCGTTTACACAGAGACGGGGTCTAGCTATTTTCAAAAAGTTACGTTTTGCGTGTAAATGGCCCCACAAAATGCAACAAAAGTTTTGAGTTTTCACTTAAACACGTTTCCGTGGATACGTGCTCTCAGCGGTCGGATAAAACAACGAGGGACTTGCTAAAAAAGAAATTTCTTTTTTTGGGGGAAAAGTTACAAAAATTCCAAATAGGTAGAGAAGCACCTTCCCACAGCCCCCAGATCCCTCCTCTAGCTTCACCCACACGAAAAGAAGTGAAAACCACTTTCATAATGTAATCTTGTAGCCACACTTACTGAAACTAGCACACTAACTAGCACCAACCCATAATAGCAACGACTTTTCAACTCGACGACGAAAACACAAGCTGTGAGTGTTTTTGGGGTTTGAGCTGTAAATTGCTGCATCATTCAGTCTGTCTGGATTATTTTCACCTTCCTAGTTAGTAGTTACTGAGAACTTGAGTCATTCTCACGTTTACTGTTTGACCTCCCACTGCCTCCACTGATCATGTTGGGAGTAACGCGACACCTTTTCATGACTCACCGCGCCACCTTGTGGAACAGGGTGGTACTACAGAAATTAATCGGCTTCGGCTCGTTCAATAACTTGGTCGTTTCAATCTTTGAAGAGAAGTAATGACGCAGGTTCTACCTTTAAATCACAACTTTGCTAACTCTAATACACTGTGGCTTTCACTGATTTACATTAAGCCTAATAGCAATAATAATATACAGATGTTAAAGGGTGGTTTACAAAGAAAGAAAGTAAGCATAGAGAGAGAGAGAGAGAGAGAGAGAGAGAGAGAGAGAGAGAGAGAGAGAGAGAGAGAGAGAGAGAGGCACAGACTTGATGTTCTGAAAGTAAACAGAACTAAAAACTACTCATCACTTCCTTTTTGGGAAATATATTAGTCACTTCTTGTGATCTCTCACATAAATTGGTGACTCATCCGAGCTACTAGGAATGCATCGCTCTGATTACTCTCTGGAGCAAAGTTTTTATCACAGATGGTAACAAACCAAATACAATCAAAGCTTCAACTGGATGATGGAATAACACGATTATTCCAAGTAGATTAGATGGAACAGTCGGTTATTGAAGTGAATGACATGTAAATATTAAAAAAAAAAAAAAAAAAGCAGCCAGTTCAAGAGAATGAGACAAAGGCCTTCTGCAACAATCGCATGACATCCTACTAAAGGCAACTGCAACGGTGTTCGTTGCCTGGCAACCATTTTTTTTGTGCGTGTGCGTGCATGTGTGTGTTCACCCACAGCTTCCCCTTACTCTTTTCCTTATTTTCGTCTACACACGACACCTCATGCTGATGCGTTCGTTATGAGGATGACAAAGCGAACTCTGCCACTCAGTTTCTTACTGAAACAGCAAAAGTCGTTTTACTTTAAACAATCTATTCATGTGTCCCGAGGAGGATCACACCACTGTCATGTTGCTACACCTAAAAACACAAGGGAACATCAACACGAAGGCTCGAAATAAAGTACAGGTAACCAGTTACTTTAGAAACTAAGTGACTGAGGTAGAGAAATGCTCTTTTGACCGCAAGGCCCCGCTCATCAAACCACCAATAAGAAATTGGCTTCATGTTAAGATGGTAGTAAGATTTTCAGTAGTAATTGTTTGGTTTTGTTTGTGTTTCATCACATATACTCTACACCACAGCAAAGAAAGGCTTTAAAGTTTAATGACATTGGGCTGTATGTGGCCCCTGAACTAAAATGGGACATCCCTGCTCTATAACCCTGATGTTGGCTTTTCTAACCACGAAGAAGCAGCGACAAAACAGCTGAAGTAAAAACACTAACGTCTCACATCCTGCCATGAGGCGTCCAGTTGAAGTTTTTCTCCTCGTCATTAATCGTGTGCTCGAGTTTCACATAGCGTCACTATGCTCTTAATGGCACGTCAGGGTTTTACATCAAGACGTGTCGTAATATCTCATGTTTCTCCACCTTGTTTATCCACCTCGGGTTAATGTACTGCATGTTTTTCAGTTTGTTCTCATGTCTTGTCTACTTCTATTTACAGGTTCAGTGTTGTGGGATGTTGAATGTGGTCCGGTCCATGTAAGCGGTCCCTCCTCCATTTGAGCGTTGCTCCACCCTTCATGTCTTCATGCCTCCGTGTCCTACGTCGTAGTAACCGAAGCAGTAGTTATTTTTTCCTGCTGCTCTTGGATTCATTCCATCTGAACCGTGAAAGCGATACGAGAAAACTGGAGTCTTTCAACAAGTATGTCAAGAGAAGCTCAGAACAGTATTAAAAAAAACAACCTA
Organism: Lipophrys pholis; assembly: GCF_963383615.2. Classification (NCBI taxonomy): domain Eukaryota; kingdom Metazoa; phylum Chordata; class Actinopteri; order Blenniiformes; family Blenniidae; genus Lipophrys; species Lipophrys pholis. The sequence continues at coordinate 45,839,080 of NC_137635.1, read as the reverse complement.
AAAAATCAACAGTCAAACGAGCGTATAAAAGAAAAGGGGGGAACCGTTCTACTGCAGATACCATCAGCACACGGGCTTAAACGTTTTGAGACACAGACAGAGAGACCGCTTACAGCCGGGCAGGGAGCCGTAAATCAGCTGGACAATCTTTTCCATCGTTTTTATCTCCACATATCCCATAGTGCTGCATGGTGGAAGACAATCAAATCTCATTTGTGAAAACTGCCGGCTGGGCTGTAATGGGACACTCAGGAATCAATCTGCCTCTGGGAGAAAAACAGTGGAAGAGGCAACGTGAAGCGCTGACTTTGGGAACGTGAAGCTATTGGTTAAGAAAGAATGTTGCATCTGTATGATTGTTTTTTTTGTTTATTATATCAATTAGATTAAAAAAAGCTGCTGGAGTTAAGTATCGTGAAGCGATATAGATAAATGCAATCGTGTGAGGAAATCATTCAGTGTCATATATCGAGATCAGAACAATTTAAAATGCTTTAAAGAAAGATTGAAACTCATTTTTAACCAGGAAGAAACATCTTGGCCTGGGATATCAAACATAAGGCCCGTGGGCCAAAACCGGCCCAGTGAGAGGTTCCAATCCGGCCAAACCACCAAGAAACGTGTAAAAATGTCAAAGAAAACGTCGACTTAAAAAAAGAAAAGAAATTAATTCTTAAGCATATCAACTCCTGCTCTACCAGCCCGGTTACAGCCATGGAAACGTGTCTACTACTCATTTGGTTTAAAGAGGTCAAGGTTTTCGTCGAAGGTTTTAATAATATTCCCCTGGTGGTTTGGCCAGATTGGCGCCTGTTGCGGGCCGGTTTTCTCCTGTTTGACCGTCCTTGATGTTTCTGCCACATCTAAAGCACTCTGGGGACCTGATGAGGGTCAAAGGTCCTTTTCGGGGATTTAAACCTTGAAACTTCTTATCTCAAGTCCACTTCTTTAACCTCTGGGCCACCACTGCTCCACAAAAATGTGTTTGAACTGCTGCAGATTTTCATTGCCCACCATTAGTCTTCAGTTGATTTATAATAAATAAATAAAAAAATTCTATTTATACCATTCACTCACTATTTCTTCTCCTAAATTGAAAAATGACTTGAACAAAGAAGGCATAACATCGCACCTTTGAGCTTCAAACTCATATTTTCGCCATTATCTTTAATTGAATCTGCATCTGGATGCACTCATCACATATCCAGAGACTCCAGCAGAAACATCTCGTCTCCCCATGATGTCCAGGCATCCTGTGGTCAAAGTTCAGCAGGGATGAAAAAAGAAAAAAAAAAAAAAAAAAGCGACATCTGTCAATCGCAGCACACGTGACTGTCCACCAGCCCGGGTCTAAATGAGAGTGGGGAAGCTGGAAGCTGTGTGGAATTGAAGGGAATCAGAAGAATGAGCGTGTGGGAGGAAGGTGCCGTCAGACCGCCGCTGACCAAATGGAATGAATCAAATGAAACCAAAAAAAAAGAAAAGAAAAAGAGAAGACGACTCAGTCGTGATCTCTGGAAGATTACGTAAAAGATGATCAGCGGTACACGAGATAACAGGCCCAGTTCTCTTCTTCTCAGTGGTAATTGCCTCAGACCAATCACTGGTGGGCAGGAGAGGGTTATAATAGAGCCAACAAGCCTCTGCAGGTCGGAGAAGAAACGTTTTACAAGCCACACGGGGCTGTCCTGTGTGTATTTATACTAAGATACAAGCAGCAGAATCCACACTATTTACTGAAACAGGGCAAACATGAGCTCATAGTGACCTCGACTAACAGCCAATGAATCTTAATCTTTGTTGAGTTTATGTCTATAAATGGAGAAATTACTACAAGCTGTTCTGGAAACATTGTCACATGAGGTCACCTTGACTTTTCAAGCTCTAACCAGGTCAGGATACTAGAATGAAGACATCCTGGATGGTTTTGGGTTTTTTAGTTCTCTGATTGTATTGACAGTGTGTCTTCTCTTATAGCGCATCCATTTATCTGTGAAAACATTTTGTCACGTGAGGATGAGGCGGACGAAGGGATTAACAGCCATCTTCTCTGGTGGACCTGCATCTTTAACATCCGGCCGGCCTGTAGATGCAGGACGTTTTAACCCACCCACCAATCCTCCACCTGAGCACCGGAGCACCACAGGGCCCTGTCATCACCACCTTGGCTGGACCTCTTCCACCCACAACAACCTCTCAGCAACTCTGCAGATGGCACTTCAGTTGAGGAGGAGACGAGAATGACGTCCGGAGAAGAGGTCGGGAGGTCAACAGACTCGTGCAACGACCCACCCAGTCCCTGGAAATTGATATATATAGAGAGAGAGTGGGGGGGTGGGGGTGGGGGTGGGGGTGGGGGTGGGGGGTCTCCACTTTCAAATTACTGGTCAATTCCTGTGCATTGCTGAAGACCTCATCTGGACAAGAAAAAACTGGGGGTGGGGGGGAGGTCTTGCGCCCTCTATTGGCCAGCCACCATTAGTGTATTGTTCTCTTGCATAGGTGGGAGGTTTCATTACAAAACAACCAACAGCGTCAACTTGTGGCGCAACATGCAAACTACATCATTTTTTAAGTGTTTCTGTCGTTACGTAAACGGATGTTGTTTCCAAAATGTTGCAGTGTAAATGCAGACCTGTTCTGAAACAGAGACGCAAAATTCACTTTCACTTGAAACTCGGTGTAAACGGGGCCTAAGTGAAGAAAACACAGGAGGAGTTACACTCTACACCCCCCCCACCACCCCCACCCCACACCCCCTCCACAATAAAGCTCCTCTGAAGGTTAATCGGCGTCTCGACATATGGGTGGTGTGGCAGCAGACAAAACAGTTCTGTAAAAACAAGAATAAGCAAAACAAACCTACCTGCATTGAAGGACACTTTCACGTCCCGCTGCCTCGGGAACAGAGCGAAACATTACGGAGGAGCCGTCACACGCTGCACATCATCTGCCCTCGGGCCGGAGGTCAGACAATCAAAACACGAATCACCAGACGTTTGAACAGATTTTGCCCCCGAGCCGCTTTTACATTGAAGACTACAGGGGGTGAAATAAATTAAACTTAACATTTGTGAGCGGGAGATTTTATGTACGATAACTCACTTCGTGTCAAAAGGTTTCTTTTATTTTCTTGTTTGGCATCACTGTGTGTGTGTATATATATATATGACTGTTTTGGAGTATGAATGAAAGTTTTCTTTATTGCTTTAGTTTTTTTAACCCTTTCTATCACAGTGACTCGATAAATCTGAATCTAAATCTGATAATAATCCAAGGTACACTCTGTCTTTAGTTCATCACAGAGGGCTCGTTTTATATAAGGTGATATTCTTATGAAAAGGTCAAATATCATTTTTACACAATGTCCCGACCTGGTTGAAGTTTTGGGTCAAGCCTATTTTGAATTATGAGTTTTTGCAAGTATTAGAGTGCTTTCTCCCATTCGAAAAGACGTGTCAAACACACTTTAGGTGAGGAGCCTCATACAGGTCAATTCCATCTTGAGTGGGCCGGACCAGTAAAATTGTACCATAATAACTTTGAAGTTTAAACTTTAAAGTTTGTTGTGGTGCAGAGTATACGTGATGAAAAGGTCTATGTTTTCACAAAACCAAACACGACAACAATCTAAACGTGAAGCAGATTTGAAAGAATTCTGCTGCAAAATACAAAGAAATGTCCCAAAAACACCGTTGTCAAACTAGAGCCTCTAGAGACACATTTTTATATTAGTGAATCAAGAAAATTGAGGATTGATTTTGTGGATGAGGTTAATCTGGTCTGTCTCTAAGGAATATATTCAGTCTTTCTTCATTGGTTTCTGAATATTCACTTGACAAAGTCAGAATCCTGCAGTAAATATAGTTAGGCGTTACGTCCTGTATATTATTCAATGCAATGTAGAATGTAAAGCCCATGTTTGCAGAAGAATATGCTGTAGATGAATAGATGGATTATACTCTCACCCAAGAGAGTGGCACCTCAGTGCAAATTAAAACAGAAGATAATCTTTATTTACAAGTAGAAGCATCTCTTTAAAATGACTGTATTGTCATATTATCTGTTTATGCTGCTTATTGGATGGTTGTTATTTTTTTTTCAGGATAGTGGAAAACAAGACTTCATCTCACTCTGGTTTAATCACATGTCTCCTTTTCCAAAACTATTTTGCTTATTTATTTCCATTGTTCAAGATGCTTTCTGATCAGTATCATTGTTAGTTTTTTTTACCCCTTTTTCCATTGAAATTATGAACAGCAGGCAAAAGCATTGCCAATGAACCTCTATTTAACCTGCAGACACATTTATCAGTGTTTGTAAACTCTTTGGACTTAGCAGACTATTCATGTTGTTGTTAATTCTTTTTTAAATGCATATATCAGGAAGATCCGCGTGTTTACTAAGAAAACAACTTGGAAAAAAAACCCTCTGGCTATTTAAACTATGCAGATAAACTATAAAATATAGGTTTAAAATGTCTACAGAGTATATAAAGCTTTTGTGCGATTACACATTTTATATAGAAATCAATTTATCATGCCTTAATTCCACCCATGTTTCATCATGAGATAATTGATTGTGTTTGTTTGCATGTATCTGATTATATGTTTTTAAAAAATACCTTTTTTTTTCATGACTTTCATACCAAATCAAGCAGCCTAAAAAGCTTTCCCCACCCCGGGGAACTTAAAACAGGCCAAAGGCCACACAAATGAATGGCAACTTCAATCTGTTTGCAGCAAATTGTCCATAAGTGCTGAAAATACATCTGTCAATCTGTTGCCCCAGTGATCCTTTTGTGCACCAACTGGGGAGGATAAAAACCTGTGCTGACCACTTCTCTATGGGTGCTTTCATTCATGATAGAAAATGAGTCACCTTCTTTTCACGTCTCGCCCGGTTGGCGTGATTCGCAGGGATCGTACAGATTGCGTAGACAAACAAGTGAGTGTCCCCCCCACCCCACGCGCCTTTTTTTTTTTGCCATCCACTGAATTTTAATACTGTCTGATGTCACATTTCTTTTATAAACTATTCTGCCTTCAGTTTGAAAACATCTGGCTCATTGCTGCCATCTAGAGTTGAAGGTTCAAACTACAGCTGAGTTCATTGTAACCATCAAAGTTACTACAAAACTTTTCTTTTAATGTATTTTTTTCTTCTTCTTTCGAAAATGCACAAAATCAAATAAACAGTTCACACTAATCGACCAAAAGAGATCTCACAAGAAAACAAGTGAAGAAATAACACCAGAAGAATAAAAAGGAATAAGATAAAGTTTCATTTATTAACTCCTTTTCTTTTCCAGCTTCCACTTATTTATCAATCAATTCATTTACAATTGTTTGGACTATTATCTTAAGACTAATTATCAGTTAAATAGATATTATTGGACATATATAGTTTAAATATTGTAATGATAAATTGAAGTATAATATATAATCATGATTATGGATAGATATTATTCAAAATATGACAAAATAGATACTGACACATCATAGTAGACAAAATAATTCACTTTTTATTTTCATTAACTCATGATGTCTGACCATATTAAAAATACACATGCATATATTCCTTTAAATATACATAAATTCAATGTACATGTATAGATATGTATCTGCACATATACACACGTACAAACACCCTTAACTGACAGTGATATATTAATCTCTATACTTTTCAAACATTATCTCTCTATACTTTGTTGGGCTTTTTTTTTTTTTACAATTTTATGTTTGGATGTAGAGATCATGAATTCATTCAAAAATATCTACAAACACCATGCAGAACTTTTTAATGTTGTATACGATATAAAGTTTAAAATGATCACACAATTGTGTTTTACACTTGATAGTCATTTCGTTTGTAACACTTGATCACAATGTTGTGCTCATTAGGTTTCATTTACAGCAAAACAGAAAAAAATTATATTGATGTTTAGTCCATATATCATTTTGAAACAATACTCTAACAGCAAATTGACACCAGATGACAAAAACTGTTATAAAAAGAGACATAATTCAACAAATATTGATCAGTTTGAGATGAGATGAGATAAGATAAGATAAGATAAGATGAGATGAGATGAGAGAAGATAAAAAATATGATCAATAATCATCAAAAACAATAACAATAATATGAAAAAAACAATATAATAACAAATTGAACCCAAAGAAGATTGAAGGATTAAAAATGTGGTATGCTTCTTTTTTAAAGTCTGTCCAGGTTTGTAAATCCAGCATCTTGTCTGTCTTTAATCCAATCATGTCAGATTAAATAGTAAACTGAAAAAGAGTCTGGAGAAACTGCCACAATAGTTAAAAGATGCTGGAGTGACGATACTCCTGTTGGTCAGGAACAAACTCTTGATTAATTCAGATTAAAGGAACTCAAAGGAGTGTGTGCGTGTGTGCGTGTGTGTGTGTGTGTGTGTGTGTGTGTGTGTGTGTGTGTGTGTGTGTGTGTGTGTGTGTGTGTGTGTGTGTGTGTGTGTGTGTGTGTGTGTGTGTGTGTGTGTGTGTGTGTGTGTGTGTGTGTGTGTGTGTGTGATATGCATCCAGAGTTTCCTGAACCCTGAGTATCACATTAGTACCTGCTTTTATGCTTTACATGAAAGGTTTTAGTAGATTCAGGCTTTTTTGTGTCAGAACACTGCTAATACATGATAATTGTTGGCTGTTGGTGTTAAGAGGCTTTTAGAAGTCCCTGCAATTGATCCATGTGGAACATTTGTTATAGTCTTTTTTTTTTTACTGTTTTATTATGGTCCTCTATTATTACATTTATTACAGACACTTTTTACTAAAAACTAAAACTTTAACTCAGTTTCGACAGTCTTTGTTTGAGTCTTTTGCTTTTCCTTGTGGCCATAAATGCTTCCATTTCTGGACAACAAATCACAGTAGAAGTCTTCTTCAGCTAGATTAAATTGTTTAAGACAGTCAAACACATTTTAGTTCAAGAGCCATAAATACTTCAATTTCATCTTGAGTTAGAAAATCTAAGTTTTTTGTTGAAACTTTTACAAGTTGCTTGGTGCTTTGGCCGTATTGGAGGCTCTTGTTTTGGCCCACAGGCCTTATGTTTGACACCCCTGGTTTACCGTCACCAGAATAAATAAAGGCCTCTCTTTTACCAGCATTAACAATAATAATTTGTTTTCCAGAGGTTTGTCCTCTTTCTGATTTCATGTGATCACTCTGTTAGAACAGCAGGTGGAGCCACAGAGCAGTTAATTCCAGATCCACGCTCCAGACCTGCTTAATATCCAGTTAATATCACAATGAGCTGGAAACCATCCCAGCCAAAAGAGGGTGAAGGGGAGGCTAAAGCAATTATCTGTTCATGCCCTTCTGGACATCCACTGAGAAGACAGCAGGAGGGCTTTCATCTTATTTCAACCGAGTAAGATGCCAGATGCATCTGAATCTCAATTCTTGAACGAGTGGGGCAAATATTTCCTGACCGTAAAACTGTGTGTTCAAAGAGTTTTACTCCACTGTCTTGTCCGGAAGGTTTCTCCTGAAAATAAATGTATCATAGTTACTGCTGGAACTGTAAAGCAAAATGTGATCATTTGCATAAACGTAGATATTACTCAGTGGCAATTCGAGACAACATATCAGATAATAACACATTTATGGATCTAGTTTTAACGTATGATACGGTATGCCAGATCAGTCAAATATAAGGTCCGTGGGCCAAAACCGAACCTGCAAGAGGCTCCAGTCTGACTCGGCAACGCACGAAGCAGTAGAAATTGAAACAAAACAACACTGGGACCTGAGCTGAGATATCAGTGATGCTGCCATGAAAGATATTAAACTAGAGAACAAGCCTCAAAGCCACGTTTCTGAAAACATGCATAATGGCACACCTACGGGACAAAATCCAAAGTTTAAATCAGAAGTGAAGCGATTTTTTTAATTTGCTGGTTTTCTTTGATTTGTGTGCTTTGTTTGTGCCTCTGACTTCCATCACAGTAGGTACAGTATGTTAAACATGTTGCTATGGCAATAAAGTGAAATTTGCTATACATTGTGCGGCCGGAGTTCAAGATATCCTTCATCTGTCACCCAGTGGACTCAACTGTGTGCTCAGATTAGTAAACTTGAAAAAAAAACCTAATTGAACTACAGAGCTCATTGCAACAGGTTAGCCTCAGTACAACCTGGTAAAACTACATGAAGCTAAAATCCAGCTGTTAACTGGAGAGAAGTTAAATAAAACAAGATGAAGGCTGCAGAAATTGTGCAACACCAGAGAATCACTGGTAAAGAGGCTTATTTCATTATCATGTCAATGGTAGGTTAGAACTAACAGGTTAGAATATTGCATTATAATATTATTATCATTATATAATATAATATAATATATTGTTGTTATTATTACATTAATATTATCAGCATAGGTTAGAACAAACGGTATTGTTTGGCCCCGTTTACACACCAAAGTATTCAAGTGAAAAAAGAAAGGTTTTGTTGCATTCTGGGCGTCGGTTTACGTGGCAACGGTGCTCGGAGTCACAACAACGCAACTTTTCGAAACTGGAAATGAGGGGAAAACTACTTTTCTGTAAGGCTGCTACTGCACATGTGCACTACCGCCGTAGTAAATAGTTATTCTGCACATGAGTGAGTAGATAGACAATAATTACAATGGCTTCATTACAAAAACAACCATCATCACCCGCTGGCAGCCCAACATGAAAACGTTGTTTTCAGTGTTTCAGTTGTGTTTGTGTAAACTGACATCATTTTCAAACCGTTGCTGTGTAAACGCAAAACGTTTCTGCAACAAAACCAAAGTGTTTTCACTTGAAACGATGTTGTGTCAGCAGGGCCTCAGTTGAAGACGAATGCGATTAGATTTTTGTGACAGTGATATAATTTTAAATCAATACAAACACTTAAGTAGGTGAGGATTGTGTCTCTTGTACTTGTGTTTTCATTAAACGAGGCCTGAAGAGTTTGATCTCTGCCGTATGTCACCGATTTGTCTCTTTTAGGAACATTGATGTCTTTTAAAGGTCTCATTTTACAGTTTTTGGGGGCAAAAACCGATCAATATCAAATATTAAATTAAGAGTCAATCTCAAATTGTGAGGTCTGCTTTCACAAAAGTTTAACACACAATCAGCCCGTGCTGAGAAACTCAAAATGTTTTCATAAAAGATATGATTCCTCGCATCACATTTTCCAAGTGTTCCTAGGTGTGTTCAGAAGATAAGGCTTAAGCGTGGTGACCCCGCGGTTCAAGCAATAGCCCTTAAAGTCACGTTACATATTAACTGTCGCAGAACATATCAGGAATTAATGGAATTCAAATGGAAATCAGGGAGTCTTGTGTTTGCCGCAGCGTGTCGTCCGTACAGGAGGAAAAGACCCTCTGGCAAATCTCCACAAACATGTTTGCGAGTTGGACTCAATCACAAAGCATAATGCAAAGGAAGTGCGAGCGGTTGGCTATTTAAAGTCTTCTGCACGGCGGTTAACAATGAGATCTGCTCGGGAGAGGCTGTTTGGGGCATTATGTTGATTTCACTTGTGATGGGAGTCGATCTGACCCGTGTCACATGGAGCAACTGTGAGACTTCAGCATGTTGCACACTGGACCCCACCTTGTTGTTACAAATGCCTGCGTGGACTTCAATAGCTCCACCATCTGTCGGTGGGGGAACAAATCCCTCCTGCTTATTCCCCAGAGCGCCGTTTTAGAAGGTCAAGGAACTGTGCATTTCCTTCGGGTTGAGAAAGGAAACAAATCAAATGTTGATTTCATGCATCGGCCTCTGCTTTTATTTTTTTCTTCAAAACCAAACAATTTGAGGCAGAAAATGAAGAATGCACTAACGTTTGATCGCACGGGGCTTCTCCCACCTCTGACATCATCTGATTAAAAGACGATTTGAAAGTCCGGAAAAAACAGTTCGGCACATGAAGGTGAGCGGCTCATGCCAGAAGATTAACAGAGTGTGATATCAGGAACATATCATGTTTGTCAGGTTAATCTGACACGGAGAGCCGCAAAACACGTTTCATATCTGCTCCCATCAAGCCGTGTTTGATTCCCAACAATGTTTGGAATGAGGGAGGTCCATTGAGTTGTAAAGCAGCGTTTGTCACAGTAAAAACTTTAACGAGGATGTTCTGAACAGCAATGAAGGGTTTCTTCTTTCTTCTGCATGCGTGCTAAGTCTGGAAAGTATGCAGAATGTATTCATGCTAAATATTGAGAGGATTGATGTATTCCTTCACGATCAGAAACATGGAAGAACTCAGAAACCAGTTCATACCACATTTTTAGTCCTTTCTGAGGAGGATAGTGCCACAACCAAAGAGAGACAACAACATAACTCATGCTCACCGTTTTCGCTTCTCGACAACAGGATTGATTGATTTAGGCCTCGTTTACACAACGAGTCTTTTCAAGTGAAAATGGAAAACTCTTGTTGACTTTTGAATGAAAAATGAGACTTTTCGAAAAACCGCTCCATGGAAACGGGAGGGAAACTTTTTGGAAACGCTGCGACTGCGCATACGCACCATGACTGTAGTAAGCAATTCTTCTGCACATGCGTGAGTAGATGGACAATAACAACGATGTTTGCCTCCAGACTGTCATGACTTCCAGTTCAGGTGGTATGTTGATCACTACTTTTGTAGAAATTGCAAATAGTTAGACATCTGCGGTCTCTCTCATTGCATTGTCTGCAGCCTTTGGATGAGGGTCTAAACTAACCCATCTCCAGTTCCACTGTATGTAACATTGGCATTAGCATGTATCCACCGCAGCTGTCATGCGTCAGCAGCCTTTTATAAACCTGAGCTTTCCTTTCCAGGAGCCGTCTGTTGCTGACAGCATGTTGAAAATTGATCTCGGCTGGGTTATTGCTTCTTCTGCCCAGATGCACCAACGACCAGTTGATGCATCTGAGTGAATCAGAACTGACCCACACAGCTCAGCTACAACAACAACACAGATCGGTACACATTATTTAGACAAGTCAAAATGAAGGATACGATCCAAAGTAGAGCAAAGACTTCTAATTCAATTTTCTTCCATCAAGCTGTCTTTTTTTTCTATGCCAGCTTGATTGAACAGAAATTAACAACATGAAGGTACACCAATTAACTGAATTTGTTTGGATTGCAGGATTAATATGAAGCACCCAGTAAAATCCACACAATGCATAAAGAGAATGTGTAAACCTGGGAATGTTTGCTAGCAGGGATGCACCGATACCAGTATTGGGTCCAATACTTCACGGGGTAATCGAACTCTTAACAGATTCTTTAATATTATTGACAATGAGACAGACTGTTATTATGTTCCGCCAAAATATCAAGAGGGGGAGAAAGTTTGTCGTACAAAACCAGCAACTTAATCACCAGAGACATCTGGACCAGCAGAGTTAGCACGATGTCGCTCATTAGTCTCGCCACTCAGTGGATTCGTCAGGGTTTCACTCCATGCCATGCTACATGCTACATGCTAAGGAGTTTCAGTGATCACACACCAGTGATGCTACATGCTACATGCTTAAGAGTTTCAGTGTTCACACAATAGCGATGCTACATGCTAAACGTGATTAAGTTTGACTGATACACTCATTAGCAACAAGCTGGCACCTTTGAGCGGGAAACAGCAAGCTTGGTTCCTCGTCTACAGTACGGGTACAGTGTGTAGATAAATGCTATACGCTACCCTCTACGTACTGTGGACGCAGTAGTAAACTGGAGCCTTCAAGTCTATTGCAGGTGTGTGTAGCAACGACGCAGAGGCTGTATGAAGGTGGTTTGCTGCAACGCATAGGCTAAAAGTTAGTCCTGGTACTTGTACCCATCCTTTAAAAAAGTGGTATTGGTGTTTCCCTAGTTGCTGGGCTGAAATTGTGAGAACCGCCACGATGCAGTCAATTTATTTTTCAGAAACTGGTCAAGTAATGCAGCTACGGTGGAACCATTGCTGAATGCATTATTGCCATTGTGATTTATATTCATTATGTCTCTGTGTTTACAAACGACAGTTCCAGTTCAGACCAGTAGGTTGTGCTGATACTATAAGAAGGTCATGTAAGGACCCCAACCAGTGGTGTAGTGGACCCTTGAAAGGTGGGTAAAGTCAAAATGTTTCCCTTTTTTTAAAGCAGCCCAGAAACACTTTTATTAAACTGTGGCATGTCAGACGACTCCATTAAGTGAAAATCCAACCACAGTATTTGCTCATTGTGACATCATTTCTGTATAATTCCTCAGATAGCAATATTTCCTTCATCATGACCCGCCCTACTCTGCCTCCGACTGGCTCGTCAGCCCTCATGCTCCACAGTAATTACAGACATTAACCAATCAAATCAGTGAATGCAGTGAGTACTAGCCAGTTAGAGGCAGAGCAGGGCGGGTCATGGCTTCATCATCCTCGGGGAAAAAAGAATTCTGGGTGGTGCAACGTGGTGGATTTGGAAGTGGGTGTATGCAATGCTGAATGAAAAATAACTGGCTGCATGCCTTATACGTGCGTATACCCTGGACCACACCACTAACCTCAAGCACAGAAAGACTCGCTTGCTCTCACAATTCAGAAAGCCCCTGCTTACTAATACAGCAGCCGAGGCGCACTGCACTTCCTCATCATGTGATCACGTACACATAAACACACACACACACACACACACACACACACACACACACACACACACACACACACACACACACACACACACACACACACACACACACACACACACACACACACACACACACACACACACACACAATCATCCGGAGACCAACGCTGTCGAGCCAATGACAGTGATGCACAGAAACACACCTGATGGCGATGAGCTACTCGACAATAATGCTCATATTGTATGTCGACGCTCTTTCAGGGTTCTTCCTGCTAGAGTCCACAGCCACTGAACCTGTGATCCTGAAATGAAAAAAACAACTGAGTGTCACCTGCTGGTCCGACCTTTTCACCACAAATTATCCAGGCTCAACACTACTTTTTAAAGTATTGTTGAAGATTGCTGATTTCCAGCAACTTGCACAACACTGATAATATATGATATTTAATGCTGAAGAATATAACTTATGAATGCTCAGACAAGGGCTTAAAGATTTCCACCAGGTATTTCTATTGGAACTATGGATTCAATGTCATTATAAGCCTGCCATCCTTTTCGCTAGCAGAGATCTTGACAGTGTTCCACTTCAAAATGCTCTTTCATTGTCCATTAGAAGGTGTGGTCTTGGCTGGAGAATCTCTCGTGCGTTCATTCTGCAGATATTTTAGGATTTCAGTGGGACAGGTTGTCACCTGAAGGAAGCAAGAACACAAATCATCCACCACTTGTTGCAGCTGCTGTCATGATGTGAATTTCCTGGAGTTCAAAACATATCATAATAAAACTCACAATAACTATGAAATGGATTCCACCACACAGCACTGGATCAAGATATCTTTGGAAACCAATTAGAACTTCATTGTAAACTTTATATTAAACATCCGCAGCTTTCGTCCAAGAGTTGTTCACTTGTTATAGCTGTTACTGGTTTGTCACAAATTCTCCCTGAAACTCAATGTCCATAAATTTGTATATTAGTCCTCTATAAAGTAAAAATGCAAAACCTCCATCCAACATTATAAGATTCTATATTACATAATTATTGTTACAATTGTTTGAAACAACAAATGGCATTAAAGAAACGAACATAAATATATGTAAAGTTTTTTAATACAATAGAATTTAGGAGCAGTCTTTGTTTTTTCAAGGTCAGACACCCTTGAAATGTCCTTGAGCAACACGTTATAGAATTTGTAAAAAAAAAAAAAAAGCCAAACAATTAAGGATTGCACATGCCATTAAAAGCACAGTACACAACTAGCAGTAAACCAAATCATGATAATAAGCCATTCACTACTGTAGGAAATCAGTGTTATTTTTCATTAAATTGAATCTCGACCAGAGTTTCTGCTTGGACACGTCATCCAAGCTCATCAAGTATGGAACAGAAGGTTAGATGTTATTTTTTTGTTCTGTATTTTTTTTTTAATCTATCTTCCTGCACTTTGACAAACGACAGAATTTCATTATTGTGCACCTTGTGGGTGGCCTCTCGTGAATGCAAGGTATGCCCCAATACCGGCACAGATAAAAGGATCTCTATAAGGACCCCCTGACCTGGAAGACAACCTATATGGGCTTCTCTGAATGTCGTTACACATTTGCAGGGTATATATTTACACTTAATGGCTCTGCAGATCATTACAGCTGATACTGGGCCTGGAGGTGAACGGACAAGTCAATGAGCACAAGCATTTCTTTTCACTCTGACGTGATCACAGGGGCTATTTTAAAGTCCTCACTCTGTGTGTTCTACGAGAATGGAGATCCTGTATTAGGCCCAGCACCGGGTATTTAAATCCTGATATTTAACGGTGGCCTTTTCCCTTCCCGTATTTCAATGGCAGGATACCGAGGTGAAGCAACACGATGCCCATACCTTCCTTATTTTGAGTTCAGCCGAGTGTTGTCCTAATATTTGTACAAGTCTTCTGTCAATAGTGATGTTTCCCGTCCTCCTATTTCACTTTCCCCAAATAATCAAATGTGAGATTCGTGGCCGAGCTGCAGCTGTGCTGTCATTTGTGCAGAGGAAGAGGGGTGTGGTCCCACCCACAGCATGTGTAGAGCTCCTCGTGTGTTCTTTGGGGCACGGAGGATTGGGTTTTGCTCATGTTTGCTCATGCTCTGGTGCTTTGCAGCGATCCACCTCCACAGTTGGCCTCTACTCAACTAAGGCTTCTTGTCGGGGCATTTCATGGGAGCACTGCATCGGAAGTTGTCCAATTTTTGTTAGGCACATTTTAATCTAATAATCGGTTACGCTAAGGCCTCATTTACACAACAACATGACATGAAACAACATGAACACGGGAAATCTTTGTAGCGTTTTGGGTGGACCGTTTACACGACAAGTCACTAAAAATTAAACTTTTTGAAAATCCTCCAAAGGTGGAACCTTACGAAAATGCTCTGACTCCGTCTCCATGGAAACGGCTAATAAAGCAACCCTTCTTAAATGCTGCTACTGAGCTTGAGCACCATGACCGTAGTAAACAGTTCTTCTGCACATACTCAGTAGATGGACAATAACAACATTTGCCTCCAGTGTCATGACTCCCAGTCCAGAGTCTCCTGGGACTTGGTAGTTTTAGAGTTGAGAGTCACCGTAACAATAATCCAACCTGGTTCTTTGGTCATACGAGTGTCCATGTACTCGCCATTGTTGATGTGCATAGCATATTCGTCTCTGGGCGCATGTGCGTGTGGTTTCATTACAAAAACGAACAGCAGCTTCCACTAGTGATTCTACATGAAAGCTACATCATTTTCAGCATTTCTGCCATTTTTGTGTGAACAATATAATTTTGATCATTAAAAATTTTTTTGCAGTGTAAACAGGAAACATTTCTGAAACGCCAAAACAATGCATTTTCATTTAAAATGTGGTGTAAATGGAGCCTCAATTTTGCCATGGCGGACTGTCAAGGCTGCGCTTGTGGATGGATGGATGGATGGATGGATGGATGGATGGATGGATGGATAGATGGATCCCGCCACAGGGAGTTACATATGACTCCTTCATTTTCCACAGTCTAAGATGTTATAAACTAAAATGTTATTGAAGTTCTGCGTACCCTTAAGGCACAATTGCAAACTCTCATTTATACTTATAAGCCAAATCAGATTTCTGTCTAAACTGGCTCGACCAGCAAATTATTTCCTCAACAATGTCCACGGTGCTGTGACCCGTGGCCGTGGTGTGATTTCATGGGGAGGCAGTAATATCTGATGTGAAAGGATTGTTCGAGGTCTGTTTTGCTTGGCCTGGTTCGACAGAGTTACATAAGAAAACATGATAATGTTTTATCTGTCTCCTAGATACAAAAAGAATGAAATCAGTTCCACAAACGCCATTGACGTGTGAGAGAATCTGCGAGTGGATTTCCCGTGTTACCCAAGTTTGATTGTGGTTGAAAATGTCCACAAAGCTTTTGATAAATTTGGTGATATCACAAAATGTGGACATTTTCCTTGCAAAACTGGATGACAACAAACACTAGAGTGAGTCGAAAAATGAAATCTTATCTGTAAAATTCGAAGAAAAAAAAACAAAAAAAACAAGTGACAAAAAAAAGACATGGCTGTCCAGAGGACACGACAAACATATCAGGCTTTCCGAAAGAAAACAAGGCGTCCAGTCCAGGGTGGAGGACGTGTTTTGGACTTGGCAAAGGGCGATCACAATGACTGGCCTGGTGCCCGATAAGCCAGGATTTATAGACCACATGTGCTGTTTCTGCCACTTCATCCTATTGTACAGAATGCTCCTTGGAAAACACGACTTCTGTCTCGATAACTTGTGCACTTGAAATTTATGGACGGCTGCACAGGCCTCACACCTCGATCCACGAGGCTCTGCAGGAAGAAAAGCTTTTGGGTAATTGAGTGACTGGAACGAGGGCCGCTGTTACCAAATAGAGTGAACACACAAGTCTCCTAAGAATTAATCAATCCGACTTCCTCGTGATGGTTTTTCACTGAGATTAAGCATGAATAGGCTAATGAGCAAATACAACCTATAAACAGTTAATACTCAGATATTTTAATCAATTTGAGGAAAAAATTTATATATTTGAGTTAAATTAATTGGTGATGTAACATGCCTTCACCCTCTGTTTGCTGCAGCTCCAGCAGGTCCTGACCCAAAATCCAACTCAAAAATCTCAAAACCTTATTGAGATACCAGACTTAGACACAATTTACACAGTTTTCAAGTGAAATCACATAATTTTGTGCATTTTCATTTCAGTAAAGCTTCACATTCACAAAGCGACAACTTGAAAACCAAGTCCATTTACCTGGAAACGGCAGAAACAATGAAAGCGATGTAGTTTTCCTGTTGGGCCACTCGTGGGTGCTGTTGTTTGTTTTTGTAATGAAAACACACACACACACACACACACACACACACACACACACACACACACACACACACACACACACACACACACACACGTGCAGAGAACAATACGCTATAAGCATTAATAATGGCGAGTGCACAAGACATTCATATGGACAGACGACAACGTAGGATTGCTATTACAGGAGACTCACAACTTAAATATTCTGATAATCAACCAATTATTTTTGCAAGAAACTAGATATGTGGATGTACTCTAACAGCTACAATTGACCCGTCTATCACCTGCTGTAATACAAAATATGAAAAAGAGAGACCCTGAAATATTATTAATTAAATTCTTGTGTAAAATCTTTTCTGTCTTTGCACAACTGTTGATCAAAAATAGATTTTAAATGGCTCGAACATCATGTTTTAGCGGTGCTGCAAGTGTTGCCGCTCAGCAACTGTAAACTAGGAATAAATCACCAGAAGACAAGGTTTCAGCTCAGTTCAAGGTGTTTATGCGCTGGATTTAGGCGTCCGTGTTGTCCAGGGTTTTGGCAGTGGTCTCTCATTAGCATAGGTCTGAAACAGACATTTGATCTCATCTCAACCAAGGGGCCTTACAACCTAGTTTCCTCAATAGCTTTTCTTCCTCACTATGGGAGGGGGGGGGGGCCTAAGAAATCGCATTAAAAAACGGTAGCAAAGCCTTTCACCGAGTAGCTCAAAGGAAAGACAGCACATCCCAGCAGCATTTCTTTTTTCTTTGAAAAGAAGGGGAATGAGCCTTTAAATAAACTTTCCGGTTGTACTTTCAGATATTAAGGCCAAGATGTTATATGATGAAATAGATTATTTAATTTTTCTACCAATTGTGAGATTTCAATCATTTCATTGAGTGTTTCTAGAAATAAAGAAAAATGCTTCAATAATACACAACAATATTAGAGAGATTTGGATCAGATCTGCTTCAGGAAAGCTCTTTTTATTATTTCAAAACGATTATATCAAATTACATTCTGCACATATTCAGCTCTGTGAAAGAGACCAGCTGCCACACTGGATATCCAACATCATTTGTAAACGTTTCCGTCGGTGCATGATGTATTTGTATTACTTTTAAAATAGTTGAATCTGCCTTGCAAACTTTTAGCACTGCAGCAAATCCAGCATAAAACAAATTGAGATCACAAACTTAAAAAAAATAAAACAAATGTTTACTCTGTGCCACAACAAAGAAAAACTTCCAATTTTAAATTTGCGGGTATTATAGGACTATTTTCCTGGTGCGGCACACTCAAGATGAAATTGGGTTGTATGTGGCCCATGAAATAAACTCTGTTTGACACCCCTGATTTAAAATCATCCAGACAACTTGACAGTACTAAAGCAGTCAGGGTGATACATTTTAGCCTCCCTGCTGAAAGCAATTTGACTTCATCAAACGCAACTGATCTGTCGAGCACTAATAAACAAGGCAAAAAGGAAATAGTGTAAAATGTTTTTGCCCTCAAATATAATTTAAGTACTTTAAAACCTTTGACAAACATTTGTGAGGCGACAGTTTCTGGTCTGAGCCTCCATCACGTCAGCAGCGAGTAGATTTACGACAATCTGTTTGTTGGTTTTTGCTCTCAGTCCAAATTCTGTCCTCTAACCTCTAACCAGAACAGGGTAAAGTCTCATCCTCTGAGTCTGGTTCTGCAGATTTCTTCCTGCTAAAAGGGAGTTTTTCCATCCCACTGTCACCTATGCTTGTTCAAGTGGAATAGTTAAAGTTTTCCCTGTAAAATTGCCCTGAGATTACTGTTGTTTCAGGCGCTTCACAAATACAATAGCCTTGAATTAAATCCTGTTGAAATGAAATATAAACAACTTTGTCTTATGCCCAACCTGTACATTTAATATGAGTCGTTTAAAGAAGAACTTACTTGTTCCAAAACAAAGAAATACTAGACTGTTTCTCAGTTTGTCTTCCGGTCCCAAAAGACTTTCAGAGTACTATTAAAAAGAAGATCTGGTGTACATGCCCAAATGCTCATTTCTTTAAAACATTCCAGAATTTTGCGTGTGTGTGTGTGTGTGTGTGTGTGTGTGTGTGTGTGTGTGTGTGTGTGTGTGTGTGTGTGTCCAACTCGTGGTCTGCCATGCTTACTACATCGTTTTCAGCCTTCCTGCCATTTCTGTGTAAATGAACATTGTTTTCAAAACATTGCCGTTTAAATGTGAAACTTTTCTGAAACGAAACAGGGAGATGACCCTCAGGGGGGAGTTTGCATTTTCACCCTGAGTTTTCAGGATAAATTGTTTTCTTCTCAGTTTAACAAAACAACCAAACGTGCATTTGGAACAAACTGTGGACATGAGAGTGCGTGATTGTCTTTCCGAGTGGCGGACTGGTGAGGCGATGAAGATACGGTGGTCTTCGATTGTAGACATCTGGGACAAGCTGAACCAATCTCTCAGTGTTGACCAAAGTAGTTCAAATGGAAAGACAAGACACATTCCGTGAGGATATAAACAATGCCACATATCAAGGTGTCAGCGCTCAGATAGAATGAAAAGTCAGAGGGCACACACATGCCTTCAGAAGGCACTTGAAGGTATTGAGATACCGAGCGGTTCTGAGTTGAACAGGTAAGCGGTTCCAAGTGGTATTCATGGATGGTCGTCACAAGAAAAAAAAAAACATCTGCCTTTCAATTAAAAATATCAATTCGTGAAGAAGTTTTTTTTTTTTTTTACATTCTACACTGTCTTTTTTTGGGGTGAGTTTTCTGAAAAGTGTAAGATTAGGAGTCTGGCTCCAGACAAATCTCATAAACAGCATCATTCCCATGTGAGCGGCCCTCTTTCAGAGCCCTGCGCGCTGGCGAATGGACTGCGAGCAACTGTGGCGCTCCGTGAAAGAAGTGTTGATCAGTTTACAGGCCTGTATTGTAGCAGGGCCTTGGCCCGAGCAGCTGAACATCGGCCCAGGATGTCATTAAGCGGAGAACATTAACATTAACACAGCTTTCACCATTCAACCTTTTAACAGCTCGCCCATGATCTGCACAACAACCAGCGCTCGGCTCTCAGCACCGCCGCGCGTGCTTGGACACTGACTCATCCGTCTTGCTGTTAAAAATGGACGTGGTGGCGTGGCAAGCGCGGCTATCCGTGGGAGCTACCCCGAGAGATAAGCCGTGTTAAAAGAGTCGGTGTTATGATAACGCCGGAGCTCAATGTTGCGCTGGGTCGGGGGAACGGGGAGAGGACATCCTCTGCTCTTACCATTCTGGCATGGGCTGCTTTTGACGCCGCTCCTTGCCAGTGAAAGTGAATGGACATGCCTCTTATTATGCAAACGCACTCCTCAGCAGTTAAGATGGCCACTCGGATAATTAAAGGCAGAAGACTACTTCTACATCTACGCTTCAGCTTATATTTCTAAACGCTTTACAATCAAACCTCCCACGTTCCTCCGTTTTCATTTCAAATCGCTGGAATTCCTCGAAAGCACAAACAAACTCACCTAGAGCCACCCCTCTGCGTTATCTTTCACTGCTGACTAATGTGGCCTCCTCTCACCAGGGGAAACAATAACACACAATGTACGGAAGCCGTCCCAGATTATTTCCTTCCCTCAATAAGGCCCTGGCTACTACAGAATAGGAGACAGGAGAGTCCTTTCTGCCCCTTCGGGGACCGGCACCGTGTGAGAAGCTCCTGGAGCCTCTGGAGCCAACATCTGCCCCGCAGACACCCAGCAGCCCCTGCTCCGGTTCCCAGTCCGCCTCCCACTCATTATCAGCCGCTGGCCCATTTCCACAGCTGTGCACACAATGATACACACCGCTGACACGCCGGCATCTCGGAAATGCTTGCAATGTGATATAATTGTCTGTCTGCGCTGGTGGGCGGAGTGCATCACTGCAATTATGATGTGTGTGTGTTTGTTTTTTTATGTAATCAACAATTGTTATCCATTCGTCACCCACGCACAAGAGAAGAAAAAAAGAAAAGTGAAAAAAAACAGTGCGATTACCTGTTGCTGGTTTAAATGCAAACAAATGTATTTATAGCTGCTAGTTTTCATTTATTAAACTGTTTCATGGTTATAGAGTGAACACTACCGAGCTCATATTGACATTCTCTGTATGTATTACTGAAAGGAATTATTACATTTGACCACTTTCTTTAACTTTAGCAAATACTTGACCACCTAACCCAAGACCAAGACCAGATCATCCCAAGGCAAGACCAAGACCTTTGAAGATTTGGTCAATAATGTGATATTACAGCATTATCAAATACTATAATATATAAATAACACACTAAACTGGCTTTATTGATCCATTTCATAATTTCTATCACGTTAAAAACCCTAAACGTCATAAGTCAAATGTATTAAGTAACAATCTTAAGCATTAGGATGTAAGACCTTCAGGGAAACAATAGATCGGTACAAGAAAGTTGTGCAAGACGGAGTGTGTGATTGGTTTTCCCTCGTTTTCTCCCAGGGGAAAACCGAAGGGATTGTTGCCAGTTCAGTCACATAAATCTGGAAGTGAAAGGAGCTGCTTTGTGCTTTGTGGTAGCCTGAGGTCATTGAGATGTATTATATAGGATGTATTGTTCAGTCAGTTTACCCCCATAAAATACTTGTTTCAAACATTTGTATAATAACCTGCACTGGTGGACAGGTACATCTAGCAGTGCTAGAAAACGATCCCCAATCTAATATCCTGCCCTTTCTGAGACGATAACACAGCGTTTGATCAGATCTGTTTCTGCAAGAGTCAAAGGGAGGGGTCTCAAATATAAAGCCCGTCGGCCAAAACTGGCCTGAAACAGGAAACAATCCAGCCAAACCCCCCCAAGCAAATGGTTATAAATTTCAAAAGAAAACACTGATTTTTCAAAATACATTTCTTAAGAGTAGTGGTCACAACACAACACTGAGCTGAGACATCGGTGATGTTTCCATGAAAGCTAACTCCCCCGTTGCTAAACGAGAAGTTTTTTTGTACATCTCACTTTATTTTACACCAGTAGGTTTGATTAAAATTGGCTTTACGTTGAGATTGTCGTCATTTTCAATCGTACTTGAAAATACTGGTAGGAACCTTTAGCGAGGGGGACCCAGGTAAGAGCGGACACCCTGTCCACGGTCAGGTTTTTAACTGTTCTTAACACAGAAATGAGGAGGCAACATGCCAAACACGGACAACAGCCAAATTTTCAAGACAAGCGGACACTAAATCGCCCAAAATACAACTTTCAATGTCCGTTTTAACGATGTCCTCCGTCCAGTCCAACGCATACAGAAAGTGCCGAAGCCGTCCACAGCAGGCCAGGACTTTAGCGGTGCAGCGAGCCGGTTTCACGGCAGTTCATGAAATAGTCACAAAACGTAATCTATTGATTTGTGTCCAGGGATGAAGCCACATGGTGTCAGCATGTATGACATCAGTTATGAAAAAGAAAAAGAGAAACTTCTGTTTTGGATTCATTGCCCAAACAAACACAACCCGAGAGCGGACTTCAGGACGCCAGAGAACGTCTCGGTGAGCTCCCTGATTTCATCCCACCACTCGTTATCAGTCGGTGTGCGACCTTGCCCCTTTGCCAGCGGTCGTGATCTTTGACTGAAAGTATGAGATTGTGAACGCAGGCTGAGTTGAGCTGTTCTTTCCTCGGCCTTCCGGGAAGATCTCAGAGTCGTGCTGCTACTCCTCTGCATTAGGAGGAAAAATAGTTCAGGGCACCAGATAAGGACGCCGGTGCCTGAATGTGTGATTATCGTCGCCTGGTGGGTTTTTCTTGTGTTTTCAGGTGGTTGATCTGTCTGCGTGTCTGTCTCTGTCCTCCTGAGCTTCGGTGCGTCAGTACCTCTGTGTCTTTTTGGAGACTTTGCTCCGTTGAACTAGTGAATTTGGACCTTTTAGATTTTCTTTTTTTGTTTGTATGTTTTTCCCCTTTGTAATAAAATGACGGCCTTGATTTCCCACCACAGTTTACAGCATGATGAGTCCACCTTTCTTGACTCAAACGTGACACAAACTCCAGTTGGCCAGTTAAACTTCCAGTGCGAAATCCGGTGAAATGTGTGTAAATAGTTCTGTTGCACATGCCCAAGTAGAGAGACAATAACGGCAATAGAAAAGGTTTGTCATCTGTTCATAGAAATGTCCGTGTACTCTCTATTGTCAATGTGTAAAGCCTTTTGTTCTCTGCAGGCACGTGTGTGTGGTTTAGTCATAAATACATTTCAGGTATTTAAAAAATGTATATGAATTATTATGAGGCACTTGGTCCAATTTGGACAGTGCTGATCTTGTGGGGGTTCCATGTGTCCTATGTGTATCATGTAAATAAATCCCACATTAACACAATTAGAAAAATAATATATACGTTTTAAACTGACCTCTTTTCACTCTGAAAAACGTTTCACCTGCCACCAACTTCCCACCATGTCTCTGCTACAGGTAAAGTACACATGTGACTGTGTACATGGTGTTGTGGACCCTTGAGCTATTATCTGCTTTACAATCAAAACACACAATGAGTCTCCGAACACAACAGCTCATTGGAGCACATGAGGCGCCTGATAACACGGATGCTTCGGCCATTATCCCAACACAGGCACTTCCTCACGGGGACCTGACACTCCGCTGCGACTCTCTTCCTCGCCCAGGGGGCGACAGCTCAAAATGTCGCCATTGATCATTACCAAGGCACGGCTAAGACAACATGGGATAATGTCCAAACCCGCGGTTACCCAGCATTCCTCTACATTGTTCTAGCTTTTGATTTTTTTTTTTTACCACATCAAAGACCATGATGTTCATCGCCGAGGGCCCGAGCAGAGACAGGATTTCTCTAAAAGGCTGGTGCGTCTGGGAAGGGAAAGAATGGTGCTTTCTCATTTCCAGAGCCACAAGCAGCTAAAGTGAAATGACAAAGGTCAAACTGAGCCCAAATCTTTACCACAGATTTAATTTATAAACATGTAAAATGCAAACGATGGCGCTTTCTATCGGAGAAGGAAAACTCCAGCCCACAGAGGTCAAGCTGTGGTGCGCCTCTCTGTTTTCATGTGGTCAGTACTCAACACGCATGACCCTGATTCATATTTGTCAGTCCAAAAGAAAAACTACGGCCCTGTTCAAAACATTAACGGTCTGTATTCTGAACCCTGGCTGACACTTTTAGTATCAGTCCAAACCCTCCCTCCTCCAAGCATTCTTTTGTCTCCTCAGCGGGCCCATTAGGGTGAGGTCTCCAAGCCATTTCTAGAAGAAAAGTACAACGTCGATGTCCTTTTGACCCCACATCTGAACCTGTCACTCACTCAGTGATTTCACTTTTATGATATTGCCATTCCGGGGTGACTTTCAACATTAAAACTATCAAGTCCCAGGAGAACGTGGACTGGGAGTCATGACACTCAGGAGGAAACATTGTTCTTATTCAACTTGTATTCCATGTGCAGAAGAACTACTCACTACGGCCGGGTGCACATGTGCAGTGGCAGCATTTGGAAAAAGTTCAGTTTGTCCCCCGTTTACATGGAGATGGAGCATTTTCAAAAAGTTCCACCTTTGGAGCCTTTTTTGAAAAAAAGTTGCATTTTCGGTGATCCCGAGCGCCATTGTCGTGTAAACAGACACCCAAACCAAGGTTAGACGGGGCCTCTGAGAAATTACAGCTGTTGTGAGGTATTTCTTCTTCTTCTTTCAGTTAGTTTATCTGTTGACAACTACAAATACTAGTACGTTACCGCCTCCTGCTGAACTGAAGAGTGACTAAATCGATTTTTACATACCGTTTTATTCAAAACCTAAGACCAAGTGCCAAATTTTAATTTAGTCAATACTGAGAGAAAGTACTAATAATAAAACAATCATATTCTGCCACAAATACTTTATATAATAAATTATATAAATCCAATATTTGGACTTTTTCTAACTTTTGGTTTATGTTATCTAAATCTTATTTGCACTAGTTTATCTCCACAGATTAAAAATATTCATTAACTTGGATTAAATTCATCAATGTGTTTCACTTTTCCCTTGAAGGCTTGTGCCTCTAAAAGACTGCGAATGTACTGAAATGGCTCCGCGACATGTGAGAGGTATTGGGTTTGCCATTACTTCCTGCCCGCGCTGCTCGTCGCTTCCTCTGTGTCTGCTGCCAGACTCTGAGTGACGTACCTTTTTGTCCTCTCTTCTGAGAAGAGAAGGCACCTCCCAGCGGGCGACCACACACTCCCATACACTCTGTGCTCAGTGCTGTCTGGCGTGGCTCGGTGTTTTCTCCTCAACTGGCGTTTTCATGCACGTCTTGTGAGGTGAAAGTGATCGCCGTCCAGCCGCAGGTCCTTCTGCTCGTTCTCAAGCTGCTGTTGGCATATCGTTTAAGATTATTAACAGATATATGTTAAATCCCCAGTATTACTCATGTTGTTTTACGAAAACTCAATTTCCTATTTTCAATGTCATGACTACTTTCTGGCAATACTTACGCTTCTTGCTCTTTTTTTTTTTTTTTTCACAGTAGAAGTGTAGATAGATAAAACTTTGATATCATGACAGAATAAATGTATAGAATTGATTAGGAATAATTTTTCTGACCTGTAGGGAATTCTTTACAGCATTAGTATTTTAATACCATAATAAAATATCACATAAGTAGAGAGAATAAAATATTAGATAAATACATATTAGTATGTACACTGCTTAACAGTGAATACATACAATCTATGTATGGAGAAGCGCTTGACAGTAAAAAAGCACAAATTATAGCTGTAATGTCATAAATTATATTAATGAGTGCAAATCCTCAACGTTGATATGAAGACATATTTCTTCCTCCAGTCTTTTTTCTTCTCTTCTCATTGGTCCCAATAGATGTCAGCAATATATTTGCATTGTGAGAAGACAGGATCTGCTGGTGAAGTAACTGTCATTGCAGTGAAGGAAGGAAAATGTCCAACAGCAGCTCTGATCGTATCAGTCTGTTCTGGCCCGATGAAGGAAAGCTGGATGGGCACAAACAAGAGAGAAGTGAAACCCTCTCAGAGAAGAATGGGCCGAAGTTATGAAGGGCAACCGCAAATGATACACTGAAAATTTAAAGGAATAGTTACATCAGCGGTGTCAAACATAAGGCTCATGGGCCAAAACCGGCCCGCAGGAGTGTCCAATCCGGCCACCAAACCACCAAGAAAATTACAAAATTTAAATGAAAACAGTTTTTTTGGTTTTTTTTAAAACACATTTTTTGAGAGAAGTGGACACAAGACAACACTGAGACCTGCCGAGAATCGATGCTGCTGCCATGAAAACTACTGACCTCGTTGCTTTTGAACCAGCATCAACGTCATGTTTTCAGGGTGAGTTTGTGAAAACTGCCATAGTGCAACAACTATATACGTTTTTTTTTTTTTGGACATGTCACTTTGTTTTATACCAGCAAGTATCACTAAAATCGGCTTGAAGTTGAGATTGTAGACATTTTCAGTAGTAATTGTTTTAGTTTTTGTGGAAAAAATAGACAATTTCATCATGTATACTGAGCGTCATGACAAAGAATAACTTTAAAGTTTAAATTTAACGGTCTGGCACACACAAGATGAAACTCCAACTCAATGGAAACACATTTCCTTTTATTTTTGCTCCATTCCACCTTTCTGTTGCAATCTCAAGCAAACAAACACCTAAACAATCCAAACAAGAACTGATATGTGCAAAATTTTCATTTAATTTCTTGTATTTGCAATGGATGTTGCTTCTTTTGGTATTCTTAGTTGCAGAACGGAGGCAAACTGAGGGAATCTGTTTGTTTGAGTATTTATCTTTACACAGGATCCTAGAAAATTTGTTCTAAAATCTTCTTTAGGAAGTCTCATATCAAACTGAATTTGCTGCTGGGCTTGTGATATTAAAGTATATTTGTAAAGAATTGGCACTGCTGCTTTACTTTGATTTAAAATATGGTTCTGTGGCCTGTTTTCTGACGTCTTTAAGCAAAGCACATAGATAGATTTGATCGCTTTCTGCATTGAAAGAACAATTCAGCAGAAGGGTGGGACATGTTGACAGGAGCGAGACGGATTCAACAACTGACACCTGACGAGAGCTCCGCTCTGGTAAATGTGGACAAGACACGTTGTGTTTTTCAATGAGATGATCATTTATAGACTTCAAAATTTCAAAAGAGTTTGTTTGGTGGGTTTTCCTCACGTTTAAAACTCATCTTGAAATTTGCTAAGAAGGAAAACTCCTGTTTTAGCAGAAAATGGACGCCGGGATTGTTGCACAAGTCTCATTGTGATCAAACTCTGATGAGATGATAATGTGTGTTTTTTTTAGTTTAGGAAGTATCCAGTGCAAAAAAAAAACCCACAACAACAATACAAGACAACAATGGACTGTTAAAATTTGGTGGGAGTCTCACACCCTCCCTGAAATAATACATATGTGAGGACACCTCCCAGGTTATTGCTCAACACGTCTGCAATAGCCGTCTCCATCGTCCTCAAGCTTGAAAACTCCGTTTGCACATGTACACAGAGGCTGTACGCGGAGTTATTTGTGCAGTTATTCGTATCTGGATTACGTAAAGACAGAGTCGCACGCAATGCCTCGCCCACCAGCACGTGTGGCATATGGAGGCCCACTATATGATAAGGAAGTCGGTTTAATTGTCATTATTTCTGGGTCCCAGTGCAGTTGTCTCCTAGGACACAGTCTAATTTGGTTTCATTGTTTCCCCTCTCAGTATGAAAACAGATGGTCCCGCATCCCCATCGACACGACCCACACCTTCTTCTCCTGTGCGTCCACACACTGCAGTGGACTGTAAAGTTGGACTGGGTGACCCTTCTTTAGTCGCTAACCTCGCTCCTTCAAACTGTCATCTGACATCTCAGTCATGTGTAAACACATCGTTCTGGGAGTCAATCACAAACAATTTCTTCACTTTAGATTGAGTAACTTCTGACTAATAAAGGACGAAATGAGTTTCTGGAAGGATACCGTTGATGACTGGCACTGTGAGCATGATGAGGAATCTTCACCACAACGCCTGAAATGTCAGCCTCCCTTCTCTGATTACAAGAACTTCGTGTGGAGTCCCAAACTCCCCCACATAACATCATCGTCACTGGAACACGGTGTGAAACCCAGAGGTGAATCGACGACAAGCCAGAGAGACGTTTCAGTACAAGTACAGACTATCTGCTGAGTGTAACTATTGACCAGGGGTGTTAAACATGAGACCCGTGGGACAAAACCAGCCCGAAAAAAGCTACAATCCCCAAAATTTCAAAGAAAGCATCGATTTATTTATTTATTTTTAAGTGAAATGGCGTCACCGTCAGTGTGTAAAGACATCCATAATGTAACAGCAATAGAAGAAGTGTTTGGGGACTTTTCACTGTGTTTTGAAGGTTTCATTAGAATTGACTTTATGTTGGGATTGTAGTTATTTTCCTTTGGAATTCTTTGGTTTTTGCAACAATATAGTCATTTCCATCACATATACTCGTTTCCACAACAAAGAAACACTGTGAAGTTTTAATTCAAAGGTTATTATGGCATTATTTCACGGGTTTGGCCCACTCAAGATGAAACTAGGTGGCGCAGTGGTAAGCGCTCTGGCCTCACAGCAAGAAGGTTCGTGGGTTCAAATCTGCATGTTCTCCCCGTGTGTGTGTGGGTTTCACAGGACTCACTTGTAAAAAAGATTATTTATCTCAATGTGGTTCTCTTGGCTAAATAAATAAAATTTGGGCTGTATGTGGCCTGAACTACACTGTGTCTGATGCCACTGATATAGACGGTTATGTAATATTCATCTGTTCTTCCATCTTCTATGCCTATGTTAACCAGGTTATGGTCCTGAAGGTCCTCAAGTCTATCGCCGCTAACTCTGAGTGAAGTACAGGAAACATCTCACAGGTCACAATGTCAACACAGATTCTCTCTCTCACACACACACACACTCACACACACACACAATTTCTACCCACACAGCTTACAAAGACAAAGGGAGAACATACAAATCAATTCTTCTCACTGTAATGCCAAACTGCCGACAACTACTGCTGCACCTTCATTTACCTTCTTCACCTTCGACCCAGTTTACACAAAGTTTTCCCAAACGCAAAACTTTCGTTGGGCTTTCGGTGTTCGTTTAGTCAACGTCCACACTGGGAGGCACTAAAAACACAACGTTTTGAAAACGCTTGGGCTCCATCCCTGCGTATACGGTCGACATGTGACAACTGTGCATTGTTGTAGCAATGCAAAGTTGTAGAATTCGATAGCAGAAGAAGTACAGCGGTAGTTCTTCTGCACACGTGTGAGTAGATGGACAATAACAATGTTTGCCTTTACAGTGTCAAGACTCTCAGTACATCTTCTCCTGGGACTTGATAGTTTTATAGTTGAGAATCGCTGTTATACCAATCCAACTTTGCCATCTGTCCAGATGTCCGTGTACTCCCATCGTTAATGTTCATAGCGCGTTGTTTTCTGTGTGCACGTGTGTCTGGATTCACCAACTCATGGCCTGGAATGCAAACTGCATTGGTTTCAGTGTTTCTGCCGTTCCCGTGTAAACAGATGTGGTTTAGAAAATATTGCCACGTAAACACCTCGTCCTTCCTCGTCGCTGGATAAAGCAATGTAGATTCAGATTGTAGGTTCTAACCAGCTGTTTGAGCCATTATTTGATCAAGAGTGATTCAGTACCCCACCTTGTGGTACCAAATGGTTTTACAAGACAGGCTGTCATGGTAACAACTGGTTCACTGCCTAAATTAAGTAGATATCTATTCAGCCATCCATCTTCTCCAGCTTTGTTCAAGTCGCAGAGTGGATCCAGTCCCGGCCTGCGATGAGAGGCAGCCTCCACCAGGGCCGGGTCACCAGGCTGTCACAAACATCACATCAATCTGTGATTCATTAAGAGACACCAATTCACCTCATACACAGGGAGATCATGCAAATTCCACACAGAATCAGCCTTGATACGATCATTGTAAATTGTGGGGTTTTTTTTTGTTTTTTTTGGCCTGAATAGAAAATTGCTAGGGTGTTTGTTTTCATCTTGACTCACTCACTCCAGCGTTACAACCTGGAACTCCTTCTTCTTATCTTGAGCACTTGAGAGTTGCTGTCATGGATTAGATAAATAAACCGCAATGCTTTATATTAGTACTACAATTTACTGCACATCGTATAAGGAAAATGCACGGTGGACACAGGGAGGCCTCCCTACAATTTACAATGTAATAACTCTATATAAACAAATCAGTGCATATTTTGCCTCTTGGTGAACCGTGCTGAACCGTCTCGCGGTGGTTTAAAGGATTTCGTCACGTCCTAATAAATAACAGTAAGTGCTGCTGTGTTTGGAGCAGAAGGACCATCCTGATTGCATTTTTATTTTTCATTGCGATAAAATGAGTCATTCACCGGCAGTAAAAGCAACACTGACTCACATCACTGACATTTAAGTACAAAGTATGAACTGCTATCAGAAACATTTCTCCACCAAATTTATATGATCAGACTGTTTAATCAAAATCACCAAAACACAGGCATGAAGAGGTGTTTTTATTTTTTTAACCTGAAAAATTTGTATTTTTATTTGGAGTCATTCGAATCTGTCTGAAATAATCAGAAATGCTGTTATCTGTTAAATAAAACAGCTCCAAAGGGTACACAGTGTTCAGTAAGAATCCCATAACTATTCCAACAGTTTGTTCTCACTAACTTTTACAGTTGCCAAAGTGTCCAGATACCTCTTGGATGTAACTGCAATAGTAGGAAACTCTCTGAGGAAAACATGTAAGTCAGGCATGTCGAACACATTTCAGTTGAGGAGCCAAATTGTGCCATAATAACCTCTAAATTTAAACTTTGGGTTTTTCTTTGCTGTGGTGCTGCTGACTATACCTGATGGAAATGATGATATTTTCACAAAAACCAAACGATAACTTCAGAAAATGACTACAATCTCGACATAAACCTAATTTTAATGAAACGCTCTGCTGCAAAATACAGTGAAGTGTCCAAAGGAAACTTCTAGCATGGCTGTTTCTTAAAAAAATTTAATAAAATAAATGTATGTTTTCTTTGAAATTTGTACAATTTTCTTGGTGGTTTGGCCAGATTGGCCATTATTATTATTATTTCGTTATCATGAAAGCACCAAAAACATAAAAATATCTGGAAATGATTGCTAATTATTCCACTAAAAAAAGAGTATATGCTTTTTAAATTTTCTTTAAATCAGTACTTCAAATATTTTTCTCTTTAAACTGCATGTAGTAATAAAGTAACTATTGGATACAAACAATAATCACCTTCCTCTGCCGGTCATCTCTGAAATTACTTGAGGAATTACTAAAGAGACCAATAGAATAGGAACAGGAGTGTAAAGCACACATTTATTTATAATGTGGACAGTTCAAATGTATTTAAAAAACAAACAAGATAATACTCTAAAAAGCCATTAAAGCGAATAAGTTTTCGCTACTGTGAAACATGGTGGAAGAACCATCATGCTGTACGGTTGCTTTACTACCTCTGGAAAAAAAACAAAACATGATGATATCACACCACCAAGAACATTTTAGAAAGAATGTAAAGTCATACAATTTTGGTGTTTGAACATCCGGCAGCACAAAACTCTTCAGAGAGTTTTGGTCATTTCACCAAATAAATGTGGTTCACCGTATTTTCCACATATCGGTCAGTACAATCAGAACATTGTGAGCGACGCAATTTAACT
Source organism: Lipophrys pholis (assembly GCF_963383615.2). Lineage (NCBI taxonomy): Eukaryota > Metazoa > Chordata > Actinopteri > Blenniiformes > Blenniidae > Lipophrys > Lipophrys pholis. The sequence goes on along the minus strand of NC_137635.1, from coordinate 45,807,305 downwards.
TTGTGAGTGCTTCCAATTCCTGAAACGTCCATATTTACACATACCGATTGTCGGGACGTTTGCCAACATAAAAATGTTATAAAAGCTCGCATAACATTGGATCGCGTCAACGCACACCCCAAGAGATGAACCCGAGGCCGCCACAGAGGAGGCTGGGACAAAACTAAAACCAACACCTCAGCCACACACCAACACAGTGACAATTACTACCAGACCATTCCACTGCAGAACCAATGAGGCGTCTGATTTTTGGAGGAAATTCTGATCCGAACTGCGTGTCGTCGTTTTCATTAAAGCAAACGACGAAGAAAGGAAGACAAGCACAGGAAAGTCCACAGCCTCGCCAGGACTGTGACGGGCTGCCCTGACGGTGGTACAGTCACGCCTGCGTGAACCGACACCGGCAGAGAGCATCCAAGGAAGGGGAAGGCCGAGCGGCGCGGGGATGGATGCAGGAAACAGAGGAAGCGAGAGAATGAAAAGGATTTCCTTTTAAACTCATAGTATTTGCAACGGTTTCAAAAGGAATCCCCACAAGTGACGTAAAGAAGCACAAACGCTCCCCATCCAGCGCGCTGGAGAAAGTACCGCTCTGACGCCGAGGCGCGCGCAGTGGAAAGTGGAAAGAACCTAGCAAGAAGCCAGGGATGAGCCTGTTGACAGAGCGAAGTCCGTCCCTTTTAAGGCGGCACTTCACATTTTATGATATTATAAACTTCTTTTCACACCGGCCCGAGCTCCAGTCGGGTCTCCAGGATGGGTTTGGACCATAAAGACCTCGTAAAGGACACTGTTATCTGAAGGTAGAAGACGGTTTAACTGGGACAGAGATTCAGTCAAGAGGACATTGTTTTTCTACCAAGTCCTTGTAAATTCTGCCACAAAATGAGCTTTTAGATGTGCTCTCTCTCTTTTTTTTTTTGTTGAAAATCTTAAGATGAGTTTTAAAAAGACCCTTGATTCCCTCACATCCAGTGAAGCTCATCTACTGTGAGTCAGGAAGGTCTCCTTGGTGATCCCACCGCAAAGATGCGTAAAACATGATCCGGTCTCTGGAGCGGGAAGAGGTCTATGATGTAGGAGCCGTTGCCATGGCGTCGCAGACCCCCGACCAAGCCTTTCAGACAGGTTTTTGTGTAGTTTTTCTCAATAAGGGGCGCATAGGCGAGGTTTTTACAAAAGTAATAAATAGGCCACGATGAACAATTGGAGGGAGCTCATCCGCCTAATAAAAGCCTCCCTGCGTCTTTGGAAATCTTTCCCCCCAGAGAGAGAGAGAGAGAGAGAGAGAGAGAGAAAGAGCGCACATAGAAAAGATGATTCATCGTACCCCAACATGCAGACAGGAATACATATCGGCGAGAGCAGGAGACGCTCGGTGTCTATCTTGTTTCCAAAAAACCTCTGTAGAAGGCCGATTAGTTAATGCTTAAACTTTTATGAAGCTCGGCCGCAGATAAGATACTTGGATGCTTTTGCAACCGTTGTAAAACAATCTCAGGGTGCGAGAAAAGTAGTTTAGATGCCGTCCTTTGAGAGAAATAACACAAAAAGGAACCGTCCGTCTTTCTATTCTTGCAAAACTTCCACAAGTTCAGAGAAGTTATAAAGACTGACAAAAGTTAGAGCGGGACACTCGCCATCTTTACCGAGAAAGTGATGGTCTTTGGTATCTTGAGCTTTCTTACAAACTAATGATTTTACAATGATGAGGATCAGATAATACACGATTGAGCAGTTGTGTAAAACACTGAGATAAGTGGCGCTCGTATACTTTGCACTTATTGCTATTGTGAAGACCCCCCCCCCCCAATCAGTTCATTTAACTTGAAAACTGGTTCAGGAAAGAATTTTGCATAAAAAGTTTTTGCAAGATTTCAATGATATGACAACTGAAATAGTAGGTGGAAAGTTATTATTGATATGTGGCCAATCTTTCATAGACATTTAATGTAGATCGTATCCAATTAAGAGGTTTTTTTTACCCCAAAAAGGTTAAATATGTGTGATTGTGCAGTTTATTGCTTTTACACATGTTTTAACAAGTGAAAAAGAAAAAGATGTTCTTCATTGGCTTTAATGCATTGACCGGATGCACTTTAATGGGATAAAGTACCACGTGTAACATCTGAGAACCGGGGTTACAAACATTTCAAAAGTATTTTAAGCGGTGAAGAAAGTCAGTTCCTGTTGTTTGGTATTTGTCTTCACAAGCTCAGCAGTGGGGTCATTTCTGAATAAACTGCTGTGTGGTTGTGAGGAGGCAGAGTGGTGGACTACATGCAAAATACATGCAAAAATATAAGGTTAGTTCATGTTTAGTAAGAGGTAGTTGCGTAGTACTAGAAAGTGGTCTTGGTCTTTTTCAAGGTCTTGGTCTTGACTGGGTCTCGGCCCCTTTAAGTTTTGGTCTCGTCGTGGTCTTGGGATGCTCTGGTCTTGGTCTTGACTCCATTGAAATGTTTCAAAAATGCTTGGATGGCAGCATTTTTGCAATTGTGCTCACTCAGCTATTTTTCTAACCACCATATGAAAACATTTGCGAATAAAATGTACTGACTGTTTGAATTTTTAGAGGAAAATGTAACTATTTTTGGAGGCGCTCAGCTTTTCAGGACGTGTGAACTGCATGTCGCTCAGTGTAGCTCCTGGACTCTACGAGTATCTTATTTTGTAGGATCAAATTACTGAACAATGTTGTAAGAATGTCCAACTTGAATATAAATGTATCCGCCGTCCTGCTTCATGGTAAGATTACAAAACAGCCTCCATAATTACAGTTACATAATCGTACCAGTGGCATACTGATGCACCTCCATATCGTTACAGATGCTGGTCTATGACCTGTTCCACTGACAAAAACCTCATTAGCCTAGAGGACGCTGCATTCATGATGCCCAAAGAGACTTCCACATGTTGATCCATCGGACCAAAGGACACTTTTCTACTTCGCCTCTGTCCATCTTAAATGAGCCCTGGCCTGGAGGAGACCATAGCATCTCAACATCTAATTTGTTTTTGCTTTCTTCTTTGCCTATAAATTTGAAATCCCCCTTTTAAACCCTTGTTTTGTTATGAGAGCCATTGGAGGAATTGCTCTCCTCGGGCCCTGTGAAAACGCTTCGTTTTTGGTGTTTTCGTTTCAGGAAAGTTTCCCGTTTACACCGCAAGGTTTTGAAAACTTTCTCCATTTACAAAGAAACGTCCAAAACGCTGAAAACGATGCCGTAAGCCAAGGCTTCAGCCTTTTGGTTGTTTTTGTAATGGAACCACACACACACACACACATGCTGGCAGAGAACAATACACTATAAACATTAACAATGGGAGCACACGGACATTCATATGGACAGAAGTTGAAATTAGACGGCTGTTGCAGTGACTCTCAACTGTAAAACCACCAAGTCCCTGTCCTACAATGAATCTGTTCTGGGGGAAATTCTGGGCCACTGGGAAACAGATCTGAGGCTACGACATCCCCCTCGATGTCAGATTCCTCTGTCTGGGTGGAACAAAAGACAATGTAGTAAAACTGTGTGTAACACTTTTAATTTGATATGATACACGTGTATCCCTACTATCTTCTGTTTGTTTTGTTCTTCCCGTGTTGTTTTGCTTGTTCTATGTTGTGTTTTTGTTGTATACAATGTAAAAATGCTCAACATAACCTAAAGAGTTACAAAAAAAAAAAAAAACACCAAGTCCCAGGAGAATATGGGCTCGAAGTCATGACCAGTGTTGCCATAGTTACCTTCAAAAAGTAATCCGATTACCGATAATTAGTTGCTCCTTAAAAAAGTAACTTAATTACTTAACTGATAACTTCCTTTTAAAAGTAACTAAGGTAAACTACATGTTCCTTTTTTTTTACTTTCAGCAGCTGTCGACGACGCCCCACCATAAAACAGACAACTAGTTTAATCGATTTAATTTACTGATTTAATCTGAACTGTAACGCGTGACCAGCATCCCATTGTTGTTATTGTCCATCTCCTCACGCATGTGCAGAACAACTGTTTACTATGACCGTGGTGCGCATGCACAGTTGCAGCGTTCTCAAAAAGTTGTGTTTTTCCCCCGTTTCCATGGGGACGGAGTCGGAGCGTATTTAGATAGCCGTGTTGTCGGTGGCTCCGAGCATCAATGTTTTGTAAACAGATACACAAAATGCAAGTTTTCACTTAAAAACATTGTCGTGTTCACGCACTTCATTTTGCCTCCACTACAACTAAATTTAACGTTAAAATCTTTTAGTAATTTTCTTTACTTTCGTTTTTTTCCACACCACTGCAACGGTTCTTCACATCAAAGTCTTATAGAGTGGGTGTGATTTAATCCTAATCTGTGCTAACTGAACTTTAAAACCACCTCTGCACGGCGGTGCCGAAGAGCGTCGAGCACTGGAACGGTGCCAAAACGATAAATGACGCAGAGGGACGCAAAAAGCTGCTGCCGTTCTTCTGCAATGAGACACGTGTAGAATTAGAGGATATCCTACGATGGAGCAAAAATAAACAGTTTCTCCTTATAACTCGCTAATTAAACCTCCACTGGGGAAGTCAGATAAGCCAAAAACCATTAAAGCTCCATCAGATCCCCTAATGATTCTATTCCTGAGCAACCGCACCAAACATTACACCTTGGATATCTTATAAACAAATAAAAGTGACGCACAGGAAGGAGGAAATGTCTGGAATGTCATAATTCACCTGTCCTCTCAAACAATATCGGGACATTTTGGGAATTTTTTTTATTTTTTTTTTTTTGTGGCAGTAGTTGAAAGAAGTCGTGAAATCAGTGTGTTGAAAGAATGAGGAGGAACTTATTTATGTGAGTGAAGAATCTCTGGATTGTTTTGATACTTAATACAGCAGCTTTGTGTTTATTTTTCTTTTAACTGAGCGCTGAACTGTCGGTGCCACGCAGCAGCTGCCCTCACATGATTCTGATTTCAATGTTTGTTGTTGAATGGATTCTATAGAGAGGTCTCTGAAGGAAGCTGTCATTTTAGGAAAACTTTTCTGTTTTACCGGCGTCACTGAACCTTTGTGCCTTTTTGAGGGGAAACCATGACACAAGAGTGTTGTGCTTGTTCTCCTCTTCGCACTCTCTCCTTTTGATGAAAAATACCTTGTGACCAAGCCGTAATTAGATAAGTTTGAGCAATTAGTAAAATGAGTTCCTATCTGTCACAGGCGGTTTCGCGGGTCACTGGATTGCTCTGTTGTCTCCGCTCTCCCGACCTTTGACCCCTCGGTCTGTTTGTTCAACCACCAGCATGCCTTCTTCCTCACAAACCCGCAGAGAATGTTCCTGGTCTCTCGCTTTTTCGTGGTTAGCCGCCGAGAAAACAGTGGGAGGATAACGAGGCTGATGCTTCATAGGTCTGAGGTCCAATAAACAACCAGGTAGAGCTACATACTGACGCAGGTTTATTCCAATTCAACATGGCATTGAGGCACTTTATTAGTTTTCACTAATCTTTAGTATTAGTCGTGGTGACAAACGTCTTCTCAGCTGAAAAGCTTTGATATTATCTGTTTACGCTGACATTGCCCATTAGAGATGAACAATATTGTGCTGATAACTTGCCTTTACTTACACATACACAAACACCAATGATAAAATTGATATGACGTTATACAGGCGTGATATGTCATAAGCTCTACGTTATACGGGAAGCATGGCTCGGTTGCTCTCCCAACTGGAAGGTTGCAGGTTCCATTCCCATCTCCGCCTGTCCACATGCCCACCTGTCCTTGGGCAAGAACCCCAATATGCCCCCAATGGATTAACTGCCCCTCGCATGGCAGTGTGTATGTGAATGGATGAATGTGAGTAAGATTTCCATTTACCATTTATACTCATTCACATTGTTGCCTGAAAGGAAAGCTTCAGAGGTTTGGACTCACAAGCCGGCATTATAAGTTCTTTTTTTTACTACAACAGGGACACTACTACAGTAACACTTCCCTCAATGTTTATTTGAAAATGACAGATATGTGTTGAAATAACAGTAATTTTATAAAAAACGCTTTATTCAGCCGACATGCTTTCCTCAAATGTGCTTTTGGGTTAAACATAAAGTTAAATTCGACCAACACCAACAAGCATGCACCAGCTGGGGGAATGTTCCTACCACTTAGTGAGCCGTGGCCATGCTCTTGCCTTGAGCGCTTTTAAGTACCTTATGAGGCTCAGTGAACCACAGAAATACTTTTCTTCACTGTTGCTTCATGTTTCATGAAGCGCATTGCAAACTGTGGTGAACTCCACGGAGGTTTGTGGCTCATTACTCCCAGCTGGTGCAGGAAAGAGTCCAAACCTCCGTGTCTGGTTCTGCAAAGGTTTATTCTGAAACGTCACGTTGTGAGCTGGCGAGGGTTTTCCTCTGTCAGAGTGCCATTGATATCAACGGTTGGATCGCTATTAGATTGTGTCTTCAGGAAAGTTTTGTAAGAAAGTGTGAACGTCAAATCCACAACCACTCTGCAGCAGTGTCCAACCTCGAGCCCAAAAACAATGATTTGGGGAAATGTTTTGGCGTTTCGGTATTTCCCATTCATCCATCTTCAGTGGCACTTTACCTATTTCACAATCCCAGCAAACAACGAGCGAAGGCGTGCACTTCGTTGGACGGGTCACAATCCATCACAGAGCAAAGATGTTTTTAATGATGTACAACGTCCCTCCATTTGTCCTATTTTCATTTTAAAGAAGCCAAATAGTGTCGAGGTAAATCGTCAAATGTTCCAAGGCAAAAGGTCAGACCAGCAAACTGCTTTCAAAACGATTGAGCAGATTTGTCATATAAGATTATTATACTGCTTCTATTGCACATGAACACTCTATCTCGTCTTCACTTCATTCATCATTTAGAACTCCTGTTTCTCAACCTCGTCTTCAGGCCACACCCGTTATAGGACTTATTGCTCATACGTGCAATAAAAAAGCCATTAATATACAAAATATGGTACATTTGGAATGTGACCTGGAACAAGTGTTGCTTCAGACAAACTTAGCTTTAAGACTTCGTTCGAGGTAATTAGGTTACATTAGTTAGTGCAAAGATGTTGATTTTGTTTTTTGTTTTTTTGTGTGGAAGTCAGATTTTTTGTAAAATGTTAATGAGAAGAACCAAAAAAAATAAACATTTGAAAACCGACCAACATGCAGCAAACCGCTCTTATGAGAAGAAAACTTTGTTCTATTACGTTAAAACACAACTGAACTAGTCGGTCCTTAACTCAGGCCCCGTCTACGCGGCAACGTTTTCAAGAGAAAAGGAAAAACTATCGTTGTGTTTTGGTGCTCGGAGCCACTGAAAGCGCAACTTTTTGAAAAGGCTGAAACCACTGAAGGGACGTAGGTACAAAACTCTGAACTGGAGTTACATTGTTCTGAATTTCTTTCCCTTCGATCGTGACGTTTTTGTGAAAAGTTCTTGTACTTCTATAATATTCACTTATTGTGCAGGTGCGATTATCACTTCCTGTTTATTATCACAACTGCATCATCAAACAAAATGGTCTGTAACATTTCCAGCAAAAACTGAACTAAACCAAATCAAATTACCTCCTTCCGTTCATTTTTATACGTCGTTGGTTTGCAAACACTCTTTCCAGATGAGCTCCAGGAAAGCCTTTGTGATGAAAACAGAAAACCTTTCTTGCACTTTGCGTGTCCGTTTATCCAAACAATCATGGTTGGAGCCACTGAAAACTTTTTGAAAACGGCTCCCAAGGAGGAACTTTTGTGTCAACAAGGGGAAACACTGCGACTGCTCATGCGCACCACGTCAGGACTGCTGTTTCTGTGTAAACGGCCGTTCTATTCAAAAAGTTGCCATCAAAACCAAAATGCAAACGCGATGTGTAACGTAAAATACACTGCTGTAGGATTATACAATAATATTGGATAACGGAGTCACAAGACGTCATTAAACCAAAAACAACACGTTTAGATTATGAATATTTTTACCAATCGTTCACATTGAGACAAACCCACGACGGAGCAAAATGTTAAGGTGACTTCTAAGTTGACGCATAAGAAGAAAGCCTTGAGCTGCATTGTTAGAGCGACTGGTATCCAGAGCTTATGATGTATAGGAGGCTCTGTATGAACAACTTCTGTCATCATGCATCGAGACATGAATCTAGGCGTATGCCTACTACAATATATCTCCATCCATCCAAGTCAAACAGTACGGGACTCCAAGGGATGTGGCATCATTTATTGCTGACAAATGCCTCTTATCTACATCCTGTTCTTTTGTTATTCGGAAGCAAAGCACACTAAAGGGACGTAGGTGCAACAATCTGAACTTAAGGTACATAGTGACGAATTTCTTTCCATTTGCCAGTGACGTTTTTGTGAAAAGTTAACGTACTCCTCTGATATTCAAGATGTGATCACCAGTTCCTGTCTAATGTCACAACTGAATCATCGGATGAAATGTTACGAAACATTTCCAGCGAAAACTAAAGTGACTAAACTAAATCGAACTGAGCGAGGCAGATTTTCAGACAGACTCTGTTGTTTTTGTTCATTTTTGTACGTCAGTAGTTTCCTCACTTTTTCCAAATAGGCATCAAGAAAGCCTCGGGGAGAACAGGCACATCCACTAAGTCACACTAATATTGTTACAAATTCTCACACTGGACTCATGTTGGCATCAACAGCAGACTGTGTGGTAAAACCTACTAATCATATAGTCAACCCGTCGCTGAGTACAGTCACAATTCACGACAAGAATTAAACAACAGACGTGATATTTAAAGCCAGTTATTGTCACATCCTTGTTTGTCGACTCTCATAAGTTTTTAAAAAATACTGGGGAAAACATTCTATTCATGATTCAGAACAAGCGGGATCGCTTCATAAGTATTAATTGATTTCAAACTAATAATTGCCAAGAAAAGAAACAAAAAAAAAAAAAAAGGCTTTTGACACGGTGGACCATGAGTTACTGTTAGAAAAAGTCCAATCAAGTCGCATAAAAGGAATTTCTTGGCTAGGTAGTTTAAAAAAAAAAGAAAACTCAACATATATATATATATATATTATATAAATAATAACACCAAGATCAATAATGTAAAATCAAAGATCCTGAATTTGAGTGTGGGGTTCCACATGGCTCTGTTTTGGGACCACTGATATTCATCCCCTATATTACTAATGCATGTAAATTTTCAAAAACAATGAAAACCGTCCAGACGAAACGATTTTAATCTGGTGTGTTTTGGCTCCTGTGTGTAATGAACATAGATAGCTGAAACTAAGGTAATCATATTTGGTCATTTTCAACAAATGGAAATATAAATTCATTATAAACAACTTCAAATTAAATGACTGAGGCACAAATGGATTACAATTCATCCCGCCCCCAAAAAAAATCCAAATCCTTTTTTATAATTGAATAAAGGCAAATACATCCTCAATCAAACATCATTATACACAATGTACCGCTCCTTTATCCTCCCGTCAGGTGAAACACACTCATTAGAAATGTACTTTGCGCGTGGACTTAAAAGAAACGGTCATTCAGGACAACAATAAAACTGTGTATCAATAAAAGCAGATCATCTGTCAAACATTAGCAACAGTACAACAGAATCTATACAAAACATCATAAAACGATTTGAGGTCGGATGAAGTGGAACGTTACTCAGTTTGGTTGTTTCTCAGGTATTTGAATATGGAGTGTACATTACAATAGTGTCGGAGTGGAGTAATATGTGTGAAGTACGCAAGTGTAACATTTGTTGGAGTGTTTTAGTGTAAACTGACCATTTGTGGTTTTGTCTACTAAACTGCCGTTTGGGTTCTTCTGCATATTTCACTATAACGCGCGTCCGTCGTTAAAGACTCCAGGATTGACCGGATTGACCCGTCCGCCAGAACATTTCAAACCAATGTTTGAAAAGTTAGGACGTGCACATTTTACAGTAGAAAACACTCTGACTGCATGAGTGCTTCCACTTCCTGCCAGCCAGTGAGAAAAAAAAAGAAAAAAGAAAAGGAAGTTAGGAAAAAAAAAAAAATAATCACAAGAAAACAGAAAGACTGAAAACTTGTTTATTATCAGTCTTTTTCAAACATGTTGCTTTGCAAATTTTTGTCATTATTTGAGGTTTATTTCACACTAAAATAACCTTCCAGCTTTTATTTCCTGTAATCCACTGAAAATAGGATTAATCATAGGAGAAAGGAGTCACATATTAATATATATTAATGTATTAAAATCATTTCCTAGACCCTCGAAAGAGTCCTGGTGCGAAACTGATTCAGACCAAACCCCCCCCCCCCCCCTCTCGATTTCTCCATGTGATGTTTTGTGTTATTCCATTTAGATTTCAGCTTTAACCGATAGAATGTTTTATTAAGTGCGTTTACACATGATCCAAACTTTTTCTCAACTCGGAGACGAAAAAAAAGTTTGAAAGTCTTAACAAGGGTTTAGTATTGGGCCCCGTTGTCACGACAACGCTTCAGGTGAAAACACATTGTTTCTCCATTTTTGTTTCAGAAATGTTTTTTGTTTTTTTGAAATCATGAAATAAGCTGAAACAAATGTGACAACATGTCAAATCATTGAAGGATTTTTATTAAATTATCAAATAAGAATATGGGATTTGTGTGTTTCCATTAAATCTGAGGGCTTACTTATTGTGTTATTTAAAACGCAAGGAGCTTTAACTGAACGGGTTATCTAAAACACACACACACACACACACACACACACACACACACACACACACACACACACACACACACTTCAGCTCATTCTTTTAATGTCTTTATGTGTGGATTCAAAACGTGGCCATATGTTTGCACTCTCTTTACAAACAGTATGACTTCACTTTGCCACTCAACCGATCGATTAGAAAAGTGTACTCTATAAGTCTGCATTTATTTTGTGCAGCCTCCATGTTTTTGAAGCCCCCCCCCCCCCCCCCCCCCCCCCCCCCCCCCCGTTTAAAGCTCTGGAGTTTCCAGAAGCTGCGTGTCCCTGAATCCAGGACCAGGTGCAGCCGGCAGCGCAGTTCACAGAGTTGATGTTTCACTCAACAGCATATCCAATAATAGTCAAGAGGGCATACTTTCAGTTAATGAATTACACTTTTCCTCCATTTCCATGCTAATATCTTACATTACTGCAGTTATAACCTTCATTTATGTAATAAAAGTCAACAATTGTCGATCAAAGAGTTACTTTCTAATTTGAAGGGCTTTGTCTCTCCCTTTTCATTGGCCCGTCTCATAGCTGGCACGTGAGACGTGCTTTGGGTGGTCTTGTAAAAGATTGAAAAGCTGGTCTGGTGGTGGTGGTGGTGGGTGGTGGGGGGCACCCTAAATAAATGGAGAGTCGTCTGGATTCCCCTGGTACACTGACTCAGGATCTGTCATTTCACAGCATTAACAGCTCCTGTGATAAATCTTTTTTTTTTTTTTTTTAAAGCTTCAAAACCACCAGGGTTTTATTTTAAACAGAGGGAAATGTTATGCGGCTGTTTGTGTGGTGGTCATATGAATACAGTGTTTCAGCACCCTGCTCTGTTACTCGCCAAAGTCCAAAGAGCAGAAAGTGGGAGGCAATAGGAGAGAGGCTGGAGCCCGAGAGGAGGAGGAAGAGGAAGAGGAGGAGGAGGAGGAGGAGGAGGGGTGGGGGGTGCTGGGTGAGAGACCAGTCTTTGGGATTTCTCATTAATTCAGTGTGGCCCTCTCTCTTTCAGTTCTTCTCTTGAGCCCGCCCACTGACCATTATCAGCCAGGGCCTTATATATGCAGCCTGTTGCTGTTGTTTTTGAGAGTACGCACACACATACACACGCACACATACACCCGCACACACACACACACTCACACGCACACACACACACACAAAGATACACACTGAGGCAGGCTTTCTGTTGAGGAATCGGCTCAGACCCGCGGCCCCGGGCAACTCCGCACAGACAGAGAACCAGAAAACATCACCATGAGGGAGTTCAAGAGCAAAGACTTCTGGAGGGCCGTCCTGGCCGAGCTGGTGGGAATGACCCTCTTCATCTTCCTCAGCATCTCCACGGCCATCGGGAACCCCAACAACACCGACCCCGACCAGGAGGTGAAGGTGTCTCTGGCCTTCGGACTGTCCATCGCCACGCTGGCTCAGAGCTTGGGCCACATCAGCGGGGCCCACCTGAACCCCGCCGTCACCCTGGGGATGCTCGCCAGCTGCCAGATCAGCCTCTTCAAGGCCGTCATGTACATCGTGGCCCAGATGCTGGGCTCGGCGCTGGCCAGCGGCATCGTTTACGGCACGCGGCCGGAAGCCAGAGACGCGCTGGGGCTCAACGCTGTGAGTACAACTCCGCCGGGGCTGTTTGACCGTGAGCGTGAGGGGGGACGTTTCACTGGGACGTGATGCGGCGGGTCGTTTAAAAGAAGGGAGAGCGAGAGCCGCTCCGCCTCGCTCGTTCTCTGGACATTCTGTCACTGGTTATGATTAAATAGTGATGAAATGTGATCGGAGCATTCTGCTGCAGGAGTCTGCAGAAAGAAAAGGAAAAAAAAGAAAAAATTGCATGCATCAGCATCTGCTTTGTTGTAAAGTGTTTTGCGGCGGTTTTCTTGAACGTATCCCAGGGTGACCCCGGCTATCTCTGCCGGAGTGTCACACACTGGTAGGATCTGATAACCGTCCACGACTGAAAAGCTGCAAGGGCTTCCACAGTTTCAAAAAAAAAAAAAAGAACAGGCAAGCAGTTGTGGCCCTTCTTATCTCAGCTGAATTGCTTGTCAACACTTCCCGGGGCTGTGCCAGCGCTCGCCTCCGCAGGGAAGTGGCCGCCAGCGAGGGAAGCTCTGCGTCTTCACTTGACCTAACTTCTTCTTGTTGTTTTCTTGGATTCAGCTCAACGGCGTCACCCCCAGCCAAGGCGTGGGCATCGAGCTGCTGGCCACCTTCCAGCTGGTGCTGTGTGTCATTGCAGTCACTGATAAAAGGCGGCGTGATGTCACCGGCTCGGCGCCATTGGCGATTGGCTTGTCGGTCTGCCTGGGACATTTAGCAGCTGTAAGTTGCACTTTTCTTTTTTTTTTTTTTTTTTAAACCATCAGCATTATGTTTATCTCGACCTAAACAAGAGTTTTAAAGGGATTACACATCTGCAGCTGAAGATAATCTGTTGCTTTGGCTCTATAGATCAGCTACACGGGCTGCGGCATCAATCCCGCCCGCTCCTTCGGCCCCGCTTTGATCCTGAAGGATTTTACGAACCACTGGGTAAGTGATACGGAGCAGCGCTCTACACATACCTCACATTGCCCCCCCCCCCCCCCCCACCCATATCATATGTCAAGCTTAAATAATTCAATAACTCCTCCAGACCGCCTCCCCTCCCCCTGCAGTTAATCACTGATCACATTCCTCTCTTTGTGGATTGATTGATCCTCCGCAGGTTTACTGGGTCGGTCCCATGTGCGGCGGCGTGGCGGCGGCCCTCGTGTACGACTTCCTGCTCTCCCCAAAGTTTGACGACTTCCCCGAGCGCATGAAGGTGCTGGTGAGCGGCCCGGTGGGCGACTACGAGGTCAACGGCGGCAACGAGGCGGCGACTGTGGAGATGACATCGAAATAGAGCCTACCGCCTCAACGCCATTGTACATATCAATACTCTGTAAAAAAAAAAAAAAAAAACAACAACAAAAAAAAACTACTCAAGATTAAAGAAATATATGAATCTCTTATGTTTGTTTTAGGTTGTTAGCATTTCTTGTGCTGCTTTTTTTAAAGGATTATGGTCGTCGGGGGCACTTTAGTCGTTTTTCATTCTGATTCACTCCGTTTGTTTGACCAGGGACAAACTTTTTATTTTTAAAATGCTGATCAAGTGTTTGGACTGAGTGTGAAAGACTTGACAGAGCAGTGAGCTGAAATGTTTTTTTTTCCCTTCCTTATCAGTATTCTATGTTGAGCCATTTTGTTTTGTATACAAATTTCTATGTACCTCTATCACTTTATATTTCAGAAGGATAATGTACTGTGTGCACACTCTTTTTTTAAATAAAATAAAACACTTGGTGTTAAATCAAGTTGCTTTGTACTTTGTGTTTTTATGATTACAGTTTACACGTTGATGTTTGGAATGTCACCTATTGTGACTTAAAAAAAAAAAAAAAAAAGTCTATATTTTGGATCTCATAAATTATCAACTTTTATTGAACAACTCAAAGTTTGGAATTTAGGACATTGATGAAATATTGAACATCACAAACACATTAATAAGAAGCATGGGGGGGTTAAATGGAAGAACTAAATTTTTTTTAAATAGCGGTTTTGCCAACCTACAATGGCGGAAGTAGGAGAAGAAAGGTATTTGATTGTAGATTTACCGTATTTTCCAGACTATAGGCCGCAATTTATTTCGCACACTTGCGGCTTAAACAATGATGGGGCTAATTTATGGATTTTTAGGGGTTAAAGAGCTGCATGCCGATGATACATGGGTTCAGGTGTGTCATGTAACTCCAACCTTTTTTTTTATTCTTTTTTTTTTTTTTTAGTGGTTGCGGCTTTATATCCTGGTGCACTCAATAGTCCAGAAATGACGGTTTTGTGAAAGCCATTTTTAAGACAGACTTTTGAAGAGATCACTGAACGCACCGCAGATCCTCACGCGCACCACCAACTCCACGCCAGGACTCTGGACCAGATTATTTGCCAGACACAGACCAGACTTTGCCGGAAAATCTCCCACTGACCTCCTTCAGAAAAAGATTCTGAGTGAGGCCATGAGGAAGTGGTGATCATCCCCGTGTCCACCGCTTCTATCCAGCCCTCAGTGAATTACAACTTATTCCTGTAAATATTGTTCAGCATTAATTGCACTGATGCACATAGAAAGAATTCCCCATGTTGAGCTTTCATGCCGCCGGATTCTACCTCCAGTCCATCTTACATGAGATAAGAGGAGGCAGCAGCATCACAAGTGGCGACATTAGGAAAGTTTAGAACAGGGGATGTAACGTCATTGCGCGACAACAGTGGCGCGACGAGCGCAGGAGTTGCGGTCACAGCTCAAGGCAGCTCAAGGCAGCTCAAGGCAGCTCAAGGCAGCTGCAGGTGCGCGGCCGTCCGAAGCTTTCTCAATCCGAATTGCAGCGTCCATCTCCTGCTGGATCTCCTCCTCTCCTGTTACTGAGATTAGAGCCTGAACCCGGTTAGATATTTTAATATTGCAGGCTTTGTGGAGACGGCAGAGTTCAGTGGGAAACGAGTCCAAATGGCTCTTTGAGTGTTGAAGGTTGCCGCCCCCTGGTTTAGAACATTATTCACTTATGTACAGGATTTCTAAACTTTGCATTTCACAGTGCCAACGGCTAGTGAATTTTACGAGCTGCCCCAACCTCTGAAAACGGGCCGGGCTTCCTTGTGTGTGTTTTTTTTTTTTTTTTTTTTTCTGAAAGCCACAGTCGCATAGGAAGCAACCTGTTTTTCTATTCACCGATTCTCCTGTCAGTCCACATCCTGTCACTCCCTCCGACCCTGCAGTCACCTCGGCCCTTCCCGCCACTTCCATTCACACGACCCCGCTCCCGCACGACTCCTACGCACCTGATTTCACTCCACCGTGAGTCGGACTGATGCTTCTGTCTCCAGGATTTCACAATTGAGCTCAAACGCTATCGGCAATTTCAGGGAAAATTGTTTGGAGTTCCCGACAATGTGCTGCCTGTTGTGGTGTCAGTCTCCTCTCAGCTGTTACGGGAGGCCGCTCATAAGTAGGAGTGATGCTCCAGAGCCAACCTTCTCTGTGTTTGTAGTGATTGTCATCATTAATGAGGAAAAGAAACCTCCAGTCTTCAAGATGAACTCATTCAGATAGATAGGAAGTGCAAAATGCTGTTGGTGTTTTCATTCTTTAAAATATTTAAAGAATGTATCTTTTACCAAAGCTTTTACAGTTTATTTGTTGATCATTGTGTTCAAAAATTACCCAAAATGATGAAATCAACTAATATGACATTTTTCATAAACATAACAATATTGTTATATTCTGTCATTATCTGTGATGATAACCAATATCTGACACAGAAATAATGATTTGACTTTCACTACGACTCCATTAAACAGATTGAGACTGTTTTGTTATGATAAACATGAACATCTTTGGAGAATAAAAAAAAAAAAGGTTGCAAATTTAAGAACGTCAATCGAGCCATGCAGCACGGTGGAGGCAGCATCATGTTATAGGGCTGCTTTTCTTTTGGACGGGGGGGATGCAAATGCCCAGAAAAGATATAGTACAAGAAACATTACAGTATCATCTTAATCTTTTAACATTAAGATTCTTTATTTCCTTGCTTGAATATTTGTTCATAAAGAAATTCTTTAAGTCATACCCAGAAATATATGAAGATCATAGAAGAGCCTAATTTGGCCATTTAATTGCTACTGATTAGATTTCATATCTCTTTAAGTCAAGTTTTAACAGTATACCCTTTTCCATTAAAATGCAACTGTTCTATTAATTTATACATCCACAAAGTAATACGTTGAATTAAATATGTTTTTAATAAAGTCTTTCATTCTTTCAGCTCCGCTCACCTCAGAAACTCATTATATGTTGTGGACCTGGCGAGTTTTCATATCCAGTTCTTTATACTCAGCCTGAATTGAATCATGCGGTAGCTGTACTTATATCTGATTTTATTTTTTGATATAGTCTTTTCTCTTGAGCATTTTTCTTAGTTGCTGTTTACACACCGTATCATTATTTCATGTTTCCACCGGTTTTAATCTGCTGCAGTCAAAAGGTCTTTGATGTCTGAAAGCAGCACTTAATTCCGCTGAACATCCATCATATACGTGACTTGCTTCTATTTCTGCCTGATTAAATAGTTTGTGTTCATCCTTTAATCTCCCGGATCGGTTGAGGTCCGTCTCGCCCGTCGGTCAGCAGAGTGAATCCTCCGCCTGTCATCAAAACATCTCCACTCTGGAAGTTCTTCTTTTACACTATTTATATCTGAAAGCCGTGAGGCGGACGTTCAAGAGCAGAATGGAGGATCCTCACATGACAAGGCGCCCCACACACACACACACACACACACACACACACACACACACACACACACACACACACACACACACACACACACACACACACACACACACACACACACACACACACACACACACACACACACAGCAGGGGGCTGCAGTGGTTAACACTCCAGCCTCACAGCAAGAAGGTCCCTGGTTCGACTCTATTCTTTCTTCATGTCTTTGTAATGTGACGGACTGGTAATCTGTCCGGAGGGATTCAGCTGCAGTCCCTGATGACCCGAAAAGGAATAAAAAAAAACCTGGATTGGAGATGGACGATCCAACTGCAGTCTGGTTTTAAAATGCTGCTCTCCAATCAGATGAGCCAAGACATTTTTCTGAATTGAGGGAACTGAGAAAAATCTAAATAGCTTCGACTGTTTTGAAAAAAGTTGAATCAACGTTTCTTTTGAGGGTTACCGGGATAACTTTTTTTTTTTTTAAACTTAGGCCTTTTTTTAACTTACGCATTGCTTTTGAGGGAAAGTTTTCAGAAATGTTTCGCATATACATGACAACGTTTTGAAAACAATGTCCGTTTACACAGAATCTGCAACGATGTTAAAGCATTTTCAAAAATCTGCATTTTTATCCTGTTTCTTTGGAGACGGAGACGGGAGTGTTTTCATAAAGTTCCTTGGAGATGGATCGGAGCATTTTCAAAAAGTTGCTGTTTCCCCCATTTCCATTGTAGACTGAGTTGAAGCATTTTCAGAGCGTTCCACCTTGGGCGCTGTTTTCAAAAAGTTGCATTTCCAGTGGCTCCGAGCACCGTTGTCATGGTAATGGACACCAAAAACGCAACAAAAGTTTTGGTTTTTTCAGCTGAAATCATTGCGGTGTAAATGGAGCCTGAATCTTATCCGCCTGGTTTCATGAAGATTAATATTTTCATTTAACGTGCACATAGCTGCTCGTTCCATTCTGATGTGGTTACATAAGTTCATGCGAGGAAAACGACTAAAATGTGGATGTTTTACAAAGAAACAAATTCATTAATGAATAAGAAAGAGAAGATGGTGCAATAAAACAGCTGCTATAAACTGTCAACATACAGACTGAAGCAGACAGCTCTTAAAAAAGTTTCCATCTCACAAAATTGACTTTCAGTTTTTATGCTCTTAAACTCCCCACAAGACAACCTCAACGTCCTGAGGTGCAGTTCGTGAAGTGGAAGTACGGTCTGAGATATGTGTGTGCCAAAAGATTAAAAAGTGATCTGAAACAAATGATATATGAGCGGCGGTCTGACAGCTGGCAGACTCTTACTGGCCTCTGTCCCTCCTATCAGCTACACTTTTCTTTCACATTTCTCATTATCTTCCACTCGTTACATCCTGTTGGCATGAAATATATCCTTCTATTTATGTTACAATCTCTATCCTGGGGATAGAATCTAAATCTTTTAACTGTATTATTTCAATATCAACCAATCTCACATTTTAAAAAGTGTTCAATTTGCTTCTTTTTTTTTTAAGTAATACATTTTTTTTTACAATGAGACACTTGATTGAGTCAGTGAGCCATGTAGACGGGCTTCAATAAAGCAAAAGATGAAGAAACAGCTTGTGGGTAGATAAGCAGGAACAATAACAGCACAGACAAAAACCTTTTCACTTTAAAACTTCCAAAGTTAATTCAAGGTTATCAGCAGAATGTGAAAAAACAACTATAATCGTAAAGACATAGCCCATTTAGGATTGTAATACCAATTTGTACCACAACATGGTGTCGTAAGTCATTCTACATCTAATCCACTGGCATCAAATATACAGCCAGTGGCCCAAACCCAGCACACCAGTGGATAACCAACGTAAAGATTACATAAATTATCTTAAAAAAAAAAAAAAAAAGACAAATTATCAATATTTTTTGCATTTTTTTTTTTTTTGTTGAATTTTAAGTAAAAGTTCTACATTTTTCTGTTGTGTATAAAATAGTGCCGTCAATCGATTAAAGAAAATTAAGAACAAAGTGTATATAATATACTGTAATATTCAGACACACACGCACAGTATACAGGAGAGCCAGGGAAAGAGAGAAAGAGGAGAAATTAATATTTTACCTGCAAGTCTTTCCTCCAGTTTTAGCAGTTTGGTGGCTCCTGGTCAGCCAACATGGCAACCTGCTGTTTTGCTGCAGAATTACTTCTGTGGTCGATAAATTCAGCTTTACAAAGTAAAGCTAATGACTTTCCCTTTTTCAATTAGTTGTCAGGTAACTTTTTAAAGTGAAACTTTCTGCCTTAATATTATTCCACTGGATATTGTGCTGCTCTGTTGTCACGGTGCTGCACCCAGAGACGCTGCAGCTGCTGCTGCTCCGGTAAGGGAGTTAAAAAAAACAAAAAAATAAGCCCGGAAGTAAACAAAACTACGTTACTTACGTAAAAGAAAATTTTAACGAATGAAACGTTTTAAATCAATTAATGAAATTAACGCGCTATTTTTGACAGCACTAGTCTAAATGTATTAAAAAAAATAAATAAATAAAAAAAAAAAAAGAATTTACTCACAGTAACTTGTCCCAAAACAAAAGGAAAACATTTGCAGATTTTTGTTTTTATATGATTTACAGATTATTATTATTATTGGTCCGGCCCACTTGAGGCTCCTAACTTGAAGTTTTTACACGCCTGATGTCATTCTGGAAAAAAAAGAAGCAACAACACGACAAATCATCGGTGGTTATGAAAGTACAAAAATTATTAAAAATACAAACTGCACAATATGTGAATCTCAGTCAATTTTAAACTAAGTATGTGTCGATTAAAGTTTCAAGAAGCAATGTAAATGTGAAGCTTTTGGTAACCTCTTATTAAAATGCACGAACCCTAAGATTTAGTTCTGTTTACACGGCAACATTTCAAGTGAAAATGTATCTGGGTTTTTTTTACAGGAACTTTGACGTTTACAAAATGTTTTTTTTAAAACGTGCATTTACATGAAAATGGCAAAACCCATGAAAACCATGAAGTGAGCTCGTCAAGTGAGTTGGCACTGTTGGTTGTTTTCGTAACGAAACCACACACACGCGCACAGAAAACAATACGCTATAAACAAAACAAAAACGCATGGATGTGGAGGGATATGGACAGATTTTTCATCCTAACATCTAAAAGATGTGGAGAAGCATCGCGACCTTTTCAACCTTTCAGACACTCAGAAAGGGAGGCTGGTTTCCTTTTAGTGGATTCAAAGGGTCCTGTTTCCTCAACAGTGACAAACTGGCTGATGTTATTTTCAAGCCCCCCGTGGCACTGAAAGACAGGAAAACCATTTGTGGTGACCTTAGTGTAAGGTCAGTCCTCCGGACAGGCACAATTAGTGAAAATGGGTCTCAACTGAACACAATACCTAAAATCATGAGTATAACCATCAAAAGAGTTCGGGTTGGCAAGGGCTCTATAGTTTCTCTTCTCTGCCTTGAATGGAAAACACTTCCTTCAACATATAAAGCTCCTAACAACCATGCTCTCTCATATCATAACAAGAGGACAAACCTCCGATTCTTTTCATTCTGGTAGATTATTATAGGGAGGCCATTGTTATAATACACTGATTGTGTATTATTGTTGTCCCAAGTGCCTTTGTCCAGCCCCAAAGTACTAAGTCCGAGGAGAATATGAAGTGGGAGTCGTTTTAGAAAAGTGGTGTTTTGAGTCAGAGCTCTTTCAACGGACAGTCAAAACGAAGCGAAAGTTTTTAGTTTTCACTTGAAAGCGTAAATAAATCAAAGTGACACAATGGCAATGTGTTTTACTCACACTGTGGTGGATGTGAATAATAATAATATAATAATCTAAAAAATGTGGGCCTACTCAATAGCGACTTGTATTCAGGAGTACCAAAGCAGATTCCATGGTTTAAATTGAACTTAAGAAACAGGATAATTAGGTACTTGAAAGAAAAACCACTCAAAATTCTACTAAATTACTTAAATGTATTTTTAATTTGTCGTCCCCCCCCCCCCCCCCCCCCCCCCCCCCCTCCCCCTTTATAGCTCATGCCCTGTTTCCAGCTAACTCAGAAGCACAATAACAAAAAAATCCCCCTCGTCAGCATCACCTGAGTTTCAAGGAAGTCTTTTCTCTTCTGTAACTGGAAGTTCTGGCAGTGGATTTGGATTCCCGCCCCCGGCAGTTAGACTGTCGGTAGCTGACAGGCACCTCGCTCGGGAGAGTCCACCAAAAGTTTCCTCTATTTCCCCAATAATTAATTTACCAGATGGTTTCTCCATCTTCGCATGATACAATGGATTTAGGAGGAATGAGCAATAAATCAACATTGGTATTGTAGAATGCCGACATGCAGCCAGAAAGGTGAGGGAGATATTCCTTTCGTATGGTGAGCAACACAGGACTGGGTGAGAATCCTGCTCCATCCCTCTGGCCTGCTGTTTAAGCAGATTATTGTGATAGAGATTAGATCAGAAGTAGATTAGGAGTTTATTATAGGGTTTGAATCATCGTCCTACTTTCTCATGAGACGTGATGTTATTAAGTTGAAAGCTAGACTTTGTAAACACATATTACTGGTAATGAGATCCAAACACAACAAGTATAATCCTTACATGAGCTCGAGAGAAGTCCTGTTAATCTTTATAATTCGTCTGCGACTGTCGTACCTGTTGTTCTTGAGGTTTTAAAGTGAATAGATTATTAAAAATTACTCTGTATTATTTACATCAATTCACTTACAATAAATTCGGCTCTATAATTTTGTGCCGGAAAAATGTGACGTTTCACCCTCCACTGGCTTTTTTTATTAAAGTTTCCAATCAGAAAGTTCAGAGATAATCTTCCAGAAAACACTTAATTTGGAACAATCCCAGAATATATGGTGGCGGTGAGCCACAGTCTCCAGAAATGTAAAGGTTAAAAAAATGTCCCAGGAGTTTTCCTGCTACTGTGCTCACAGCTGGTCCTCACAGTGTGTGTGTACACATACTTACACACTCACACACCCACACACACACACACACACACACACACACACACACACACACACACACACACACACACACACACACACACACACACACACACACACACATTATATAAGTGTTTTAGATCTTGATGATAAAATTGTACATTGTGATTATGTAGAGTTTTCCACTCAGAGTCCAGAGAGGTTAAAGTCCTTCATGTTTCATGGCGCCTTCCGTTTGTAAGAAATGCTTCTGAATGCAGTCGAAAATGGAAAACCTGCTGGAAAGTGCGAGTTAAAGTTAATGAAGGTTTCTTTTGTTGTTGTTTTAAAAAAAAGACAAAAACAGACTCGCTGTTTGCAACGATAAAGCTTTAAAGGATATCTTCCACAGAGTCAGAGCGTCTATGAAAGAATTGCACCTTGGGAGCCGTTTTCAAAAGTTCTGTTTTCAGTGGCTCCGAGCACCGTTGTCGTGGTAACAGAAACTCAACACACATCAAACGTTTTCCATTTTCACCTGGGAATGCAAACAGGGCCTGAGATAACGTTTCCCAGCTCATGACAGGTGATTGACGCTTTTTTTCATGGAGCATTTTAGATTCAGAGGTCCAAACCTCTCACACATCACTGTTCTCTCTGGTCAACTGTCCTTCATTATCAAACTCCTCCACTGGTAGAGCTTCAGTTACAAATCCATCCTTGGTATGCAGTCGTCATGTTTTTACTCCCTGGGTCGAGGTTTTTTATAAAGCCACAGTTTAAACGTTACAAACACGTCCTGTGGTGTTCCCACTTTGGTTCTTTGTACTTCAGGAGTTCAGGACTGATGAGTGCCAGTGAGGAGCAGCTCAGTGCTAAACTCAGCTTCTTCTTCTGTTTCCAATGAAATATCTTCATCTCCTCTCGAGACCCTTATCCTGTGTGGTCTTCTCCCTCCTCCCTCCTTGCACGCTAACCCCTCCTCGCCATAAATAGCGACACACCCACATCTTGGTTTTCACACATCAGCTGCGTTTTGAAGATTACAGAGGTGAGGACTCTGCTCTTCTGGAGGGCGGTGGCTGCTGAGTTCGTGGGCATGCTGCTCTTCATCTTTGCCGGTCTGTCTGCCATCGACGGGAGAGCCGGGGCGGCTCAGGAGCTGAAGGTGTCGCTGGCCTTCGCACTGGCCATCGCAGCGCTGGCGCAGAGCCTGGGGCACGTCAGCGGCGCCCACCTGAACCTGGCGGTCACGCTGGGCCTCATGTTCAACTGCCGGATCAGCGCAGTGAGAGGTGTCTGCTACATCCTGGCTCAGATGGTGGGAGCAGTCACAGCCAGCGTGGTCGTGAAGTCATATAAACCCGGAGAATCTCTCGGCGTCAACCAGGCAAGAGTTCTGACAGGAAACAAAGACGGTGTCACACTGAACCAATGAGGCCCACATTCTCAAATCCTTCCTGTCGTTTGCAGCTGAACGTCGAAGTGGGACCGGGCCTCGTCATCGAGTTCCTCACCACGCTCCAGCTGGTGCTGTGCGTGATCGCGGTGACCGACAAGCGACGCAGAGACGTGACGGGGTCCGCACCGCTCGCCATCGGGCTCTCGGTGGGACTCGGTCACTTCGCATCCTGATATTTCCTTTTACGCCACTATTTTGTAAATCCAGAATAAATCTGAGGTTGTTTCCTGCTCTATGAAACTCCCTGTAATGATGTAATCGTCAGATATTGTTTTTATGTATTCTACAGTAATCGGTTAGTTTAGATCAGGGGGGTCAAACATAAGGCCCGTGGGCAAAAACTGGTCAACCTGGCCAAACCACCAAACAAATCATGAAAATTTCAAAGAAAACAGATTTTTCTCAAATTTCTTAAAAGTAGTGGCCACAACACAACACTGAGACCCGAGCTGAGATATCGGTGACGCCGCCATGAAAGATAGTAAACTCGTATTAGCCTCAAAGCCACGCTGTCAGAGCGAGTTTTTTGGACATTTCTGTCAGTCCGGCCCACTCAAGATGAAATTGGCTTGTATGTGGCGCCTCAACTAAACTGTGTTTGAAATCTCTCTGAAAGCTTTAGATCAAATGTATATGTACAATAAATTTCCCTGGATAGGAGGTTTGAATTCACCAACGTGTGACCACTTTCAGATCAGTTCCGCTGGCTGTGGCATCGACCCTGCGCACTCCTTAGGACCAGCTGTGATCCAAGGCCAAATGAAGGACCACTGGGTACGATCGGACACCAACTCTGTCCTTTTAAGACACCAAGACACATCTGATCGTATCGGACTTCCTTCCAGGTGTACTGGCTGGCGCCGATGTATGGAGGCATGGCGGCGTCTCTCATCTACGATTTCCTGCTGTTTCCACAAGCTCGTAACCTCCGCTCCTGCAATAGCATCCTCCTCAGTGGGGCCGAGCCACTGGCCAAAACAGTGAATGATTGATCTGTTTTAACAACACATTAGAATCAATAAATAGTTATCTCAGTCATATGTAATAATATCTAACCGATACAAGCCACATTACCTGTGGTGTTGCACAAGGTTTAAGTACATACCCTGTTTTATTTTCAATTTTTTTGTTCCATTTTTACAAGATATTCAGCATTTGCATTACGCAGATGACACACTGTTATACTTTGTGCTCCAATCCAAAGTTTATGAGAGTTTTGATGATGTTATTCCTACATCAACAGTAAACTATGCTGTCGAAACAAAAAGATTAACAGTACGGGCAATTTGGTTATTAATTAACCTGAGAAGACCCAGAAAAGCACTCAGTTAAAAAAGACACCAATACCACAACCCCTTCTGCAAAGACAACGTCTCGGTGAAAACAGCCGAATGTGCAACTTTTCGAAAATGCTCCCAGTCCATTGCCGTGGAAACGGGGGTAAACGCAACATTTCTGAAACGCTGGTACTGTGCATGCGCACCAAAACCGTAGACAAGAGATCTTCTGCACATGCTCAGTAGCTGCACAATAACAACAGTGGCCTCCAGAGTGTCGTGACTCCCTGTCCATGATCTCCTTGCTCTTGGTAGTTTTAGAATTGAGAGTCACTCGGATTAACAATCCAATTTGGTCATCTGTCCATACAAATGTCCTCCCATTGTTAATCTTTATAGTGTCTTGATCTCTGCTGCGTGTGAATGTGGTTTCATTACAAATCCAACCAACAGCGATTAGTGGAATTCTAACTCCATCATTTTTGGTGTTTTAGTGTAAATGGATGTTTTCAAAATGTTGCCATGCAAATGCAAAATGAAAACACACAAAGGTTGTGTTTTCGTTTGAAACGTTGTCATGTAACTCTAAATACACACTCACTCACACTGAGTAGTAAAGTTCCCGCATCTTCAAACTGAGATATGTTCTCAACAGTTGACCCACAGGTTATAAATGACTGAACTAAAGCCTCGTTAGTCTCTGCAAACAAACAACCTCCAACTTTTACTTTAGTCTTGCATGTTGTGACATCATTACTCGCATGACATTCATTCTTATGAGAAAATGAAATCATAAATCTGCGTTTGAATCAAAAATATAGTTTTTTACCATTTTAGCCACTTTCCTTCTTTGATTTTACTACATAGACTTTGAATCCTGTCTTGCTCTTATTCTTTGGTTTCCTGCTTATATTTGATATATAGGTTTTTGTTGTGGTACTATACAAATAAAGTTCTTGTATTTTGATTTTTATGGATTTTGTTTTTTTAACTCGCCATGTATTGGATAACTGAGAGTGAATGTACTCTTTTCCCATTCCTTTGTGTTTTCATCCTATAAGGTCACTGTGGGGTCACCATATCCTTGTTTATGTCCTTCCATTCTGCAGAATATAATTAAACCAACATGACCTTGACTTTAATTTTTTCCTAATATACACCAAACTGTATACATTATTCTTCCCGAGTTCTTTGGCCACAGTCCCAAAGTTCTCTTTGTACTGCGGTGAAAATAACACAAGGATGCGGATCAGGTAATTGCATTAAATTCTCTGTCGGGGGGGGGGAAGAGGTGAGATGTAGCAGGAGTGGAGATTTCCTGTTTGGCCATGTCACAAGAATGTCCCTTTCTCCATATACGCTTGTGACCGTCTCACATTTTTACGGCACATAAATATGTGACACCTCGGGCTATTCATTGACTAACCATCAAATGACTTCAGACTCGACAGAAAGCAAACCCCAGCCAGGCTCACTGCGTCGCTCCTTTCTGCTCTGCCGCGAGCTGATCATTAACGAGATGTCTCAAATAATTTTACATTGTCAGGCAGTGAAGGTGAACAATTTGTTCTGAGTGTGACATAGCCAGGTACCATGGAAATATACTGAAGGGTGGCAGTGATTTGGAGGGCAGATGGAAAGTAAGGGAAAAAATAACGAAAGCTATTGTGTTGTGTTTGGTTCGATGGAAATAAAATAAAATTGAAACACTGATGTAGCATGAGAGCACCTGTCTCTCAGGTTCTGTTGCGGCTCATCAGGATGGTGTTGGAGGATTCAGAGCAGGTCAGCGAAGTTCTCTCACACCAGAACTCAAACAGTCGTTCCTTCATCGGGTCGTTAATGAGGCGCGGCCATGCAGGAATAGAAGAAGGGTCCTCCCTCGACATAAACACTCCAAACAAGCACTGAACTGTTCAGTAGTAAAAAAGAAGTCTTAGAAAACAAGCTCATACTGACACGCCAAAAGTACTTGCGTGATGACGTTCTGTGATTTTGACAGAGATTATGAGTCGCCCTGTAGATTTCATCAGTTGGCTCCCACAATCATTTCTATCCAGAAGCCGACGCCGCCTTCTTTTCAGCCTGCACTAAGATTCTTCTACATCCGCTGTGTTCGACCGGTTCAACATCCCGCCACTCGGAGGCTCAAGGGATCGACCTCACAGATTGTTCTGCGCTATAATTTGGCGACAAAAGAGCCAACGGAAATAAAACTCAGATGACATATCATGACACTCAGCCAGTGAGGCCCTGTTGTTTTCACCTGAAACTGTG
Source organism: Lipophrys pholis (assembly GCF_963383615.2). Taxonomy (NCBI): domain Eukaryota; kingdom Metazoa; phylum Chordata; class Actinopteri; order Blenniiformes; family Blenniidae; genus Lipophrys; species Lipophrys pholis. The sequence goes on along the minus strand of NC_137635.1, from coordinate 45,780,284 downwards.
TCGTGTAAACGGCGCCTACGTAGTTGAGGTGGGGCGAGAAGGTGGCCAACGCCGTCCAGTTGGTGTCTTCTCGTCTTCGGAGTGATCCTGCTGTATGGATTCCCATATTCTCTGATACTATTGATTCAGCCTTCTTTCCATTCCATTACCATTTTCGTCACCCGGTTGTTATGGACAGACCCCAAACCGAGTGGAGGAGATTAATGCTCAGGCTGTGTAATGGAAGAGCCCATTGGTAGATAAATGGAGTTCATTATAAAACGCTTTCCACCCACACCAGTGGTGACAGCGGCCATGCCGGGCACTCAGTCTGTCCATTGGGTGTAGTTTAGCGTTCAAGATCTTGCACAAGTACAGATAGGTTGTTTCTCAGTTGGAAGGTTGCAGGTTGAATCCCCTAGATAGACAAGAGTGAAGGTCATCTCTCAGATGTTCGCTGTTGTACTTGCTGCTACTTGGCCATGGAAATCCATTTCAAATCCACAGAACGGATCTGCTGACTCCTTCATACCAGGTACCAACGTACCGCTACGTATTCAGAGGTCAGTCGAAGTCAAAGCTCCTGACAGGTCACTGCTGTGACTCGCCGTCTTTGTTCACACTGGAAGTAAAAAAAAATTTAAAATTAAAAAAAAAGGTCCTAAACTGTTCCCTGAAAGCTGGACGCAGTCCAAGATGTTTTAGTAACTACAGCAGTGAGATTTCCTTCCAATCGAACTGGGATGCCGAAGCCAGGAAACCGAGTTATTACCAACATCCCTCCCCGAGCTGACCTTACGGTTGTCAACGTCCTCCTGGTATTCACCAAGCCCCGATCAGTTCAGACAGCCAAACGTGAACGCTCGCCCCACAGCCTCGAAGCTCAGTAACGATGTGTTTTTTACCGGGATTTGTTGAAACCGTCTGCAGTTGTTGGGCCATTAAAACAAACGAGGCCTTAAAGCTTGTTTTGTCAGTTTTACTGCTGATGTCTGTGCGAGAGGTTTCACCTCTGCAGTTGCTGACTCAGCAGGACACACTCTGCACCTCCACCGCTGATACTTGGCCGTCACTTTATGTTTCCTGGCATTTTAGCTGCGGTTCCTTTACGTTTTGCAATATTGTCACACACAGTTGATGGTGGGAGATGTCAAAGGGAAGTTGTATTTTAAAAACATCCGAATCGCAATGTATGTTTTGGAAAGAAACCTTGCAGGGTGGAACTCCTATTTACTTCCAATAAAACATGTTGCTTTGAATCTTGAGTATTTAGTTATAATAGTTCCATGTATGTGGATGATGGTGTGGTGTGACAATTGCAGGACAGAAATACAAATGACTCGATTTCAAATTAAAATCTTCCATTCCAATCTTCTAAAACTATGAATTTAAAAACCGCTGCTCAGTGTGAAAAGAGCCTGTTTGGCGTTAAAGAATTCAGAGTGAAATGAGAGTTTAAGACCATGTTCACACGACAACGTTTTCAAGTGAAAATGCAAAACCTTTGTTGCATTTTGGATGTCTGTTGAAACAACAATGGTGCTCAGAGTCACTGAAAACACAACTTTTTGAAAAGGCTCCATCTTTATGGCAATGAGGGAAACAGCAACTTTTTTGAAAATGCTATATCTCCATGGAAACAGAGGAAAAAGCAACTTTTTGAAAACATTCCAACTCATTTTGGCCATTTCCATGGAAATGGATATAATTTTCCAAACGTTGCCATGTAAACGCAAATCTTTTCAGATGGTCGTATGCTGATTCATTTCTTTCTTTCGGCGCAACCAGCGTGAGCACGCCATGAGCACGCTTGGCCGTCAGGGTAACGCACCTGAACGCGTCGTCTTGGGGCCGTCTGCTCCCGGAGTTCAAACCAAACCGCTTCCCGCACTTCATTTCAGAAAGTTTGCTGGATTCAACCGTGTGCACATTTGGGCGGCTCCGGGGCGACACAGACCGGCTGGTAAAGCACCGCACTGCATCCCAGCGTGCACCGCGGCCAGTTTCACATCGACAATGAATGGGAAGCGGGAAATTGACGGCTCCTGTGGACATGTGAGTTTAACGCACCAACGTATCTGTCGACTCCGGATTGTGTCGGTAATCTGTAATATTTTGCTTTAGAAATATCAGAATATTGGCACATATCCAATCGTGCATCCCGAAAGTTAAAGAAAGAAGTTAAGAAAATGTCTCTTTTTTTTTCAGGCTTTTTTCGAGACGAGAACGGTAAGTAAGTTAATTCCCTTGGATCGCGGCACTTGAACTTTTGCTGGAGTTTTGGTGAAAACATGTGAGAGTCAGACAAGTGTTGAGAGAGTTACCAAATCAATAGTGTTTAAAGGAAAATTACAAAGAAGTATATATTGGTTAGAATTGAGAATTGTGCTTCTGAATTACATGTGGGAATTACTTTTTGCGAAGTAATGGATATGATCAGCCCGCCAAAAAAAAAATCATCATTGACTTTAAACATGTTTCCATATGTAAATTAATAATAGCACATTTCATGTATTAAGTTCCCATGTTTCTAAAGCCACAGTGTGTGTAAACTCACTCACACCGCACGAATAATTAAAAAAAGAAGGCGCTCATTCACGTTATTGTTCGAAATACCGCAAGTAAAAGGCTGGACGAGGTTTCTCCCTCGAAGAGTACTCCATCTCTCTGGTGTGTGACCACACCTCTGCCCGTGTGTTCGATCATAAAACATTTGGGCACTTTGAAATTAAGAAGGAGGATGATGGATTTACGCTTCTTCTTTAATGGTGAGATCTTGCAGGGCGGTCATCTGAGCGCTCCTTCCTTTGTGTGTTTAACCTCCAGGGTCAGCGCATTGTGTTGGGCCTCTTGTTTTGGACTCGGTTCCCTTCCACACAGACAATGCTCTTTTTGTTGCCCCTCGGCCGTCTTTTTGTCCGAGCGTTCATCAAATTATTTTGGCTCCCGTCTTGTGCTCGCCCGTTTCCAGAAGCTGGCACCGGGGAGTGTTTAGGCAGAATAAATCAATGGGAAGTGAGACCAGACCCAGTTTCATTTCATTTCAATGGGATAAATATAACCTATCACCCCCAAAGATCCCTCCGCGTTACCATTACGCCACTATTTCTCACTGGAAGCATGATAACGAACAGATACAATGAAAACTGCACTACTAGTTTAATATAAAAAAAATTAAAAAAAGACTTACCTTCTAATAAATGTATGAACAATTCATATATTAGTAGTTCCCACATGTACCTGGTATGAAACCAGCCATCTTGATTCCTTCAATGAAAAATGACTGTGTAACATTTTCCAGTTAAATTAATATCCATGTAGCACAACACGTACAGGTTAATAATCCAGGAATATAGAATACAAATGAATAAGGTCTCTTGTTTTCCTTTCAGTTTAAGTTTCACAAATATTTGATTGTTTAGGATTTAAGCCTATAAGTCAAACATAAGGCCCGTGGGCCAAAAACAGGCCCGCAAGAGTCTCCAATCCGGCCAAACCGCCAAGCAAATTGTAAAAATGTCAAACAAAATAAAAATTATTATTATTTTTAAAGAAGTTTTTTAAGAGGAGTTTCTAGCAACTATGCCGTAAGCAGCATTAGCAATCCAGTGGCTAACATGTCAGCAGTCTCGAAGTATTTTCAGCCTGACGATGAAAACAGTTCAATGAGCAGTTGAAATAAAAAGTCATGTTGCGTGACAAAACACAAAGAATATGAAGAAGGCAATGGAAGAAATGTGTGTGTCCACACACACTCCAGCCTGGCTGTTCATGACACGACCGCTGTCACAGCGCAGCACTCCGTTTGTTGTATCGGCACTTTTACTTTTTTAAGGACTTTTGTTTTCAACCTGTTTAAGACACTCTGAAGTGAAATTGGGTCCTTCTGAACGGTTTCACTGAATACTCTCTGTGTTTATAGTTGATTATAGTTTATATTTCAAAGGTCAACGTTTTTCACCTTTAAGTTGGATTCATGTTTTGAATTTTAATTTCTTGTCACAGTTCAGTTGAAGTTATTTATGCCAGTTGAGGCGGATCAGAGATTCCAAATAAATAGAATTTCAGAGTGGAAATTTAAATTCTTGCATCGTTCTGAGAAGAATTTTGATTCTATGAGTGAGTTTTACATCAATTCTAACTAAGCAAAGCCTCTCCCAATGAAGCTTTTAGCTTTAAACACCTTAGTTGCTACTATAATATACTATAAGTATAATCACAATATAGCAATGGCAATGGAAGTATGGGATCTGGAAAGTGTCGGAATCAGCCAATACTCAAATCTGGAAAATCTCATCGGTGTCTGGTGCAAAAGTGTGACCAGAGGGACGTCCCTACTAAAAACAATATTATCATTTCTAGTCATAAGAGATGAATTAAAAAGTTAAAATTTTATTTGGGATAATTGTGTCTTCCAATTAAAAACATGGGACAAACATCTGATCTTATCAAGTACGGAAATATCTTATATACTGTATATTGGATTTTCATGACTTATTGATAAATTATAAAACTGTAAAGTATTAAACAAAAGTTTGACATCTCAGAAAATGTGAATACAAATAAAATCATTTAAGATCGATTTCACAAACTATTTTGACGCCCAGTTATCTTATGATTCAGAGTGTTTTTGTTTTTCGTAAGAAAAATGTCCCCCCCCGGGAATCAATAAGGTGATTCTGATTCTGTTTGCGAAACAGAAAAGTTCACTAGATCCTCTAATGTTTTCTCACGGTGCTTCTTTGTGTTGCGGTTTCATGACAGTCACATGATTTAGACTCACCTCTGACTGAGCTGCAGTTTTTTAAGTGGAACAGGATTCATGCATTTGACACTTTCCTGAAGGTCACGTGTCTTTAACCTGAACGTTAACCTTCCCCGGCTCACGTCTTATCTACCACTCGAGTGTTTCTCACTCCCTTCTCTGCTTCTCGTCGGTTCGTGGCAAACCTCCAGCGGGCGATTCGTCAAAGGAAGACATGTGTGTGTGTGTGTGTGTGTGTGTGGTGATGTATGTGAGGTCGGCAGCGTGGGCGCGCGACTACGAGAGGTGTCGTTTTTTAAAACGTCTGCAGCCAGACACTTCTGACGTCCCGCGTTTAACGGCGGCGGTGGACCCGCTCCCTCGGCTCTTACCGAGCGACGCCGCTGGCCCAGTTCTTCTTCGCAGGTTTCCACCGACATCAGCAGCCTCGGGGCTCGCAGACCAGACGAGGGGGGCGGTCGTAAACGACGGGTGAGCCGGGTCACCGCTCAGAGTGCCTCGGCGGTCACGACCTGCACGTAAACACACTCCGTGGCGAGCCGCGGTACGCACGTGAACCCCCGTAAAAGTTAAGGACGAATTCCTCACGTCAGCCCGCGATCCCTCGGAGATATATGGGCATTTATTTAAAAGTGCAGCTTGTCATCGCTCTGGGTTTGGGCAGCGACTCCCCAGAATTCAAGCTTTCAAACTTACACTGCAGAAATAAAGCTGAAAAACTAGAATTTCCTTATATTTGGGTTATTTAATGTGTTTGGAGGGGATGTGCGGCGCTGCAGTGCTGAGCTATAACATTTGTTACCATTTTCCAAACTAACCTAAGAAACACTATATCTTGATATAGTAGTTCATACTACAGGATACAGTTAAATGCTGACTCGCTACACCATCTTGTGGTACAATGTGGCTTTAGAAGACTCTAATAATAAGTATTTATTTTTCAGCCCATAAAGGACGTGTTCTTTAGTATCATTACACCATCTTGTGGTACGAAATACATCAAGTTTTTTTTTATTTCAAGCGCAATTTTTTTTTTAAACTTTAACACTAGTAATCATTTGGACTAGTGATATAATAATTATTAAAAGAAATTTCAACCGCAATAGAAAAATTGCTGCATTGTAATAAATATGAAGACTGTTATCCACTATCCTTTTTTTAAACTTAAGATTCTGGAAGCAGGATGGTTCTAAAATGGGATGAATATTGAAGAAGAGGCAGCATTAAATATGTTTACTTCTTTTGTTACTTCTCCCTAACACTTTTCAGACATGCTGAAATAGACAAAGGTGTTATATGTGTATGTACTGTATATAAATATGTATGTCTTGTGTTTGGGTATTATGTACATAGATTTATTCATTTTGTGTACATTATATGTATATTATTGAGATATTTCTTTTCTTTTCTTTTTTTGAATACATCTGTATTTTGTTTTGACATGTCTGGAACAAAAATGTCATTTTACAACATATATTGAAACGCTCACATATTAATCCTCTATAATAACTGGAAATAAAAATCTTTCATATTTGACCTCTAAACTGAAAGTTTTACACTGTTGTTACAGGTTCGTTTTTTTTAATTAAAAACTTTGTTTATATCTTTAGTGATAAGTTGTGTGATCATGGAGTTGTGTGTAATATTTTTGAGATTCCACCTTTAATGATTGACGTCAGGTTGCAACCGGCTCTAATGCGACATTGTTAAACAGGAGATCCGATCAAAGAAAGAATCCAGGGGCTGGAGCTTCAATTGTATCCTGTCAACACACGGAAATGTGCCCACACACACACACACACACACACACACACACACACACACACACACACACACACACACACACACACACACACACACACACACACACACACACTGCCCTGACCTCTGTGAGGTCCACTCATAAACAAGGAGAGCGACCTTAGCCCAGCTCGTCCCCAACCCGAGCAAGGACACGGGAAACAAACATCACCAGGTTTAAAAAATAAACAAAGCAGACACCATTTTAAGTCGAGTTTTGACCGTGAATCTACGGAGTGAGAACTACTGAATGCTTTGAAATGTTGTGTCAGGTAGACATAAAAGTGCTTCAGGGATTATCACAAGGAAAAGGTGGATTTCATATTTTATCCTGTCACACACACACTCACACTCACGCACACAGGAGCTGAGCTATCAGTGATGCTGCTGTGAAAGATAGCAAACATGAGCCTCAAAGACAAGCTGTCAGGGGGAGTTTGTAAAAACATGCAGAATGCAACAGCGATAGGACGGGTGTTTTAGACTTTTCACTGTATTTTGCACCAGAAAGTTTCATTGAAATTGACTTTGTGTTGAGATTGTCATCATTTTCTATAATAATTGTTTGGTTTTTGTGAAAATATCAACGATTACGTCATCTATATACTCTGTGTCACAACAAAGACAAACATTTAAGTTTAAACTTACAGGTTATTATGTGAAAATTTGAGCGAGCCAGCCCACTTAAGATGAAGTTGGGTTGCGTGTGGCCCCTGAACTGAAATGTGCAATGAGTCACTATTCACTATGAAACAAGAAACATAAATATTAGACCCAATAGTAAAAGCAAAATCAATATTGTGACACAGTAAATGTGCAGGAAGTATTATAATAAGAGTAACATTTCATTGATTTTATGAGGGATGGGCTGTGTAACTCTAGTGAGAAAAGTCAAATAAAATCTAACAAAACAAAGTCTAAAGTCTTGAATATCCTTCAGGGTTCTTTGGTATTTTATCAAAAAGTATTTTAAAGGTTCGTTATAATGCATTCCCAAGTTGCACCTTTAACTAGTAGAAAGTAAAACCACAGCTTTTGTGTGCAGAACATCCACAGCTGCATTTAGGGAACTTAAAAAGTGCTGCACTGCCACTCTCTGGTTGTTCAGATTCCCAAAGCTCAAAATCTGCTACAATAATATTTATCTCCTTTGTGAAAAACATGTTAGATACCACATGTTTTAACGTGTGTCCTGCACATGGACACTATGACACACACACACACACAAAGGGAAGCATTTAGATTTGTGGGTATTTAAAAGGTTTTTAAGCCTTTTGTTTATCGGTCCGGCCCACCTGAGGTCAGATTGTGTTCTGTGTGGCCTCAGATTGTGGCGTTATCTTTATTCTCCTGCGGGACCTGTTATCTCCAGCTGCAGACCTCACCGGTCCTGAGATGCTCCTTTAACCCCGTGACTGCTGTACATGACCTGAACTCTGAGTTTAATAACAACTGTTGACCGAAGGAGACCAAAATAATTTGTGTGCACATCAGCTTTACCGCCAACAAACAACAGTACAACATCAGTATGTATTTTGACTTAATATATATTTTCTAATGTGTGGATGTCCTTGTTTGGATTGATCCTGACCCCTGAGGTCTTCGTGAGGACGTTTACTAACTCGCTCCTGACACAGGACTTGAAACACTGTTATTTGTTCAGGCTTTTCTTTAAACAATGTAATTTTTACTTTGCTTATTCTCTTCTTTATGTCATTCTTCATCACATTCTTTAAATGTATTTCATATATTTATTTGTAATTTACTGTGAATTACCTTGCGTCTGAATTGTGCCAAAGAAATTAATTTGCCTTTGCCACCGATGCACCATGATGTTAACCTGGAAGAAGATATTAATGAATATATGAAATACTTTACTGTTTACATGTACAGATTTTTATAGTAAATGGATTTCACTTATATAGCGCTTCTGCTACACACAAGCAGTACCCAAAGCACTTTACGCTGTTAATCACATTCAGTCCATCCACTGGGAGGAGTGTGGGTTTCAGTGTCTTGCTCAAAGACACTTCGACAGATGGGGGGGGGGGTTAAAAATAGATAGAGAGAGAGAATCATATCAAATCTAATATATATATAAAATCTTTTTTTGATGTAAAAAATTTAACAGCATGAAATAAATTAACTGAAACATATGCAGACTAAGTCGTAACTCGAATTTTGAATATTTAACTTAATTATATTTGTAAAGGGGAAAAAAACACATTTTAAACAACGTCGGAGTTTCTTGCAGCGGGGATGTATTTCTTTGACGGACCAGTGCGATCCTGAATTCGGTCCCCCTTGTGAGAGCGTAAAGATGTCGTTGTCTTTATTTAATTTTATTGACGCTAAAGATAAATTTACGGTGAGAAAATCCCAATTTGTCTCCCTTTATCTGAAACGCATGTGTTAATATGAAGTAGTTTTAGTCTCGGTGGTTAAAACTAAGTTTTTTGGTGGAAGTTAGAGCTCGTTGTGTTTGTGAATCGTGTAGCGGTTAACGAACGATGCTAAGCTAACAAGCTAACATAACAGTTTCTTTTTCTCTTCAGGCTTCTGCCAAACATGCCTTCTCCTCTAAAACCAGCAGACCTCTCGTTGATGCTTTCAACCAGATCCCTGGAAAGTAAGTCAGCTGCGTGTGGTGTGTGTTTCTGCAAATGTGTAGTAAAGTGTGGTTGTGTTTAAGTGTGTGTAATAAAAGTGGAGTGCTGTGTAGATGTGCGTCGTAAAATGCAGTGGTATTTAGTGTAGAGTTGTGTATGGTAATGTGCTGTGAATGTGTAGTGGTGTATATTGACTGACTACCGTTTTGTAGCAGTGTGGAATGAAAGTGTAGTCGTGTGTAGTGTTGTGTAGTGAACATGTAGAGGTGTGTAGTGATGTCCTCTGTGTTTTCGCAGTGAGCTGGAGAAGAAGGGCACACTGGATCAGGCTCTAAGAGGATTCCTCGGCGATCAGATCGTAAGAAATCTCAGCTTCGGTCCATCGTGGAGTTTTTTTTTTTATAACCCGACTCTTCGACACTGACTTGAACTGTGTGTGCAGGTGGAGCAGAGAGCCAGCTGTGATGACTTCCTGTCTCTTATCTACCTGAGCATCGATGCAGTCACAGACGGTGTGTATCTCCGTCCGAGGAACAGTTATTCCTCATTTCACTGCCTTCATTGCCGGACATTTTGATTTATTTTAACTTAATTTCAAGACGCGTTTCTTCATTTTCATGATATTAAAATCCACAATTCCCACAAACAGAAGCAGTTTTTTCACAGATTTGTTGATCGACTTTTCCTTCTGTTTTTAGTTATAACATAGTAATAAAGTGTTTTTCCTTCTCTCTACCTGTACATCCACCTAGTTTACAACCTGATTGTGAACTCTCTGACCTGTTGCAGGTATCTGCTCTGCCACCATCCCCTTCGTGCTGCTGGGAGACGTCCTGGACTGTCTCCCTCTCGACCAATGCGACAGAATCTTCTCTTTCGTGGAGGAAAATGTTTCCACCTGGAAATCGGTAAATTAGCCTCAGTTGTTAGTGAATCTATCAGTTTCTAACAGTTTCATCACGGTGCGCTCTTTTTTTGTTTTTGTTTTTTGTTCCAGAGCTCCTTTTACACCGCGGGGAAGAACTACTTGCTGAGGATGTGTAACGGTAAAGACTTCCCCCTGTTCTTTTGGCGCAGAAGCCGTCTCGGTTGCAGTTTGTGGTTTATTCATTCTTCTGTCTGCAGATCTCCTGAGGAGACTTTCCAAATCTCAGAACACAGTCTTCTGTGGGAGAATCCAGCTGTTCCTGGCCCGCCTCTTCCCTCTGTCTGAAAAATCAGGTGGGTTTTTATCTTCTTTGTGGTCGTTTGTAGTCTGGCGGAGCGTTTCTCTGCAGGTTTGGTTGATTGGTCTTGTTGATTGGTCTTGTTTTTTCTTTGTCCAGGCCTTAATCTACAGAGCCAGTTTAATCTGGACAACATAACAGTGTTCAACAAAAACGAACAGGAGAGCACGCTGGGCCAGAAGGTAAAACACACAGACCCTGATGAGAGTCCTCTTTGATCCTCGGTTTGGAACATTGAGTTAACTGTTGTGTTCACAGCACTCTGAAGAGAAGGAGGATGGGATGGAGGTGGAGGAAGGAGAGATGGGGGAGGAGGAAGCTCCCGCACCGTGGTAGGTTCAACAGTCACTCCAGTTTGTTTTAGAGCATGCAGAAGATAAATGAGAAAAGATCTGAATCGTCTCATTTCCTTTCAGTTCCATTCCCATCGACTACAACCTGTACAGAAAGTTCTGGACCCTGCAGGACTACTTCAGAAACCCGGTGCAGTGTTACGACAAGTTCTCATGGATGACGTTCCTCAAGGTGAGTGCTCTCCAAATAAC